>NW_022990266.1:452434-1052434 GCF_902827175.1 Gymnodraco acuticeps
TGGTTTCAGGGAGTGGCACGACCTAAATACTGGAACATTCAGGTAGGGTAATAAAGTTCAGGTAGGTATAACGTTTTGCGAGTGTTTATTTAAAAAAAATATACTTGTTGTTTTTATATACCTAGTGTGATTTTATTGTATAGTGTGTTGGTAAAATATTTGTTGTTTTTATAATCCTACAGTGTGGTTTTATTAGTACATTGGTAAAATGTTTGTTTTTACATGCCTATAGTGTGTTGGTAAAATGTTTGAAATAAATCTGCCCCAGTTGGAGTCAAATGTTACCTATGTTTCTGTTTTTTTTTTATTGTGCAAGTACACCTACACACAATGACCTACAGTGTGGTTTTATTGTATTGTGCGTTGGTACAGTTACATACACACAGCTACACTTACACATAAACACCTACACATACCCACACAGCTACACACACCTACACATACCCACACAGCTACACTTACACATACACACCTACACATATACACACACACCTACATTTACACACACCTAGTACACACACTCACGCACACAAACATTTTTTTTTTTTTAATTATTTAAAAAAAAATATTTTATTTTTTTTGTGGGTGGAATGAATACCTATAGTGATGATTCAATGTAATACAATGATTTTTATAGTCTGGTACCTGAAAAAGGTCAAATGGCACTGATGGAACCAAATGTGCCCAAATGTGCCCAAAGCTTATTCCGCCTGGACTTTATTTTCATAAACCTCTCTAAAAAGGTCAAATGTCACTTGTTTTGCCTCAATCTTGATACAGGGTATAGGGTATATGTTATACTTTGGATTCCTAAAGCTTTTAGGCTACTAACCCATCATTCAAGGTTGGTCTTCACTATAAGTAATGGGTTTTCTTTAGGCGGAGAGACAGGAATTTAAATTGTTTTGCTATGTTCCATCTGAATTTACTCTGACACAGAAAAATCTATATTGATTCTGACACTTCTACATCCAACTCACAGATGTAACCTTGCTTTGATAACAACAATTATTCATATAAACCTTTTAGAAGTGAAGTTATAGTCATTTGTTCTGGGAATGTCATTTTCGAGCCTGAAACCTGAAAAACAGGCTTTGGGTTTAACAGGTTAATGATACTAATGGGCGGTAGTCCCGGATGTCGTCATGAAGGATTTTCAGAATAAAAGCTTAACAACTGGTTGTGCACAAGAACTTCTGGTTTTTCAGTATAAAACAGCATTTAAACTGACGGTATATTTAAGGTACATTATGCTATCAAAACATTGATTTTAATTTCTAACAGTCCCTCCTTACACACCTAAAAGGTGTGTATAATACTGAAATAAATGAGTTCTTCATCTGAACTCTGCATAGTACATAACTCATATATCAAAAACATACAATCAAAATGGAATGGTTCGAATAGCCTCAACTTTACAAAAATACAAAAATACCTTGACTGTATTCAAACATAAAAGTTTTACCTTGTGCATAACTTCTAGTGTTAACATTCAATATGGTTCTTCAAAATAGCAGCAATGGCTTGGTATCAGAACATTTCTTCCTCCCTCCTTTCACAGAAACCGTTCCCATACCACGCTCAGTGTTAAGGCACTTGTTTTTACAAAGTGAAAAGAAACGACCCATTTCAGAATAGCAATGATTTATAAAACATGGGATCCATCATATTAGAACAGTGAACAATAATAAAAATGAAATAAACTATCTTGGACCAGTGTAATGTAATAATACAAATATACCATCTTGGAATAGTATATTATAAATTGAAATGGATTCACTCCATTTTAGCATTTTATTTTGCTCACTTCTTCACATGATTTCATCATTTAAAGAATCACATTGGCTGGACATTCATTGAACAACCTGGTCTCTGAACAACCATATCATTTAACATCATTCAAACTAACTCATCATTTTCATTCATCTGTATACAGGGGTGGATCGTCCTGTTCTACTAGCATTTGTAACTGTCCCCCATGAGAAATGTACCCTCCCTCCTTTCATATCATTTAAGGTATGAAAGTAATATGTTCTCTAGAAGAGGCCGTTGTAATCAATCGGTATTTTAGGACATGGAATTAGTGCAACATCTAGGCCTCCCCTGGGCGCCCCTATGCTATCCTTGTACCCTGGAGCCTAAACTCCCCCTGGGACTGGTCTCTTAGCCCTACTGGCTTTGGGGTGTTCTGTTCTAATGCAGTGATAAAGTCCCTGAAATGGTGTGAAAACCGGTGGAATATCAATAACTCATTATACTCATTTATTTTCATTTCTGGTCTACTTAAATAACTATGCTAACCTCCTTAACAGTGTGTGGAACCTTGGGTGCCCGAGCATGTGATAATTACTCCCTCCTTTAACAAGGACTTTAAAAACAGAAGTCATTTCATTAATGGTTTGTAGTTTAATTCAGGAATTTTCACTCATGGCAGATATGTTTCTCCTTTTAAATAACATCTCTAAATGTCAGGTCATCACTGATTAAATGGATGAGCATTAAGAGGTGGTGGCACTTGTCTTTTAAAACTCATACTCTGATGCCGTGCACTCCCTCTGAAGCTGCAAGTAAGATTTAAAACATCTGCAGGGTGGGTTGAGCGACCCCTTATTTGTTGTCGAAAATATGCACCATTAAAATGAGTGATCCAAGGCCCTGCATGTATTACTCCCAATTATACTAGTTTTTAAAAAATGTAAATCTTCAATCGCTCTTTGCCTAGTTTCTTTTTTAAAAACTCTACATCTTGGACGACAAACAAATGTTGTTTCCACCTTAACAGTTCTCCTATGGTAATAACCATGCTACAATGGTGAAACCAATACTCTAGATTGGAATACTTTCTTTGGCTTGGTTCCAGCTCTACCTTTAACATTTTCCATTCAAATAAAGATTTGCCTGCTATCTATATTGTAACAAATTAAATCTTCCCCAAATTCTCACATGAATAAGAATCTCTATAAGAATAATTTGTTTATATGATGAAAAGATTGAATAATATGTTCTACCCTCAGTGTGTTTTTAGGATTATTTTCTAATAAGTGTGTAAACTCACTCACTCCTGTGTTCCTTCTCTCCCCCTCTGGTCGTCAAGCCACAACCCCCTCAGGTTCTGCTGGCCCATGCCAACTCCTCTGGTTTTGTCTTCTCCTCCGTCCTGTCTTCTCCTCAGTCCATCCGCACTTGGATCTTCCCGCTGTCTTTTCAGTGGCCCAACTGCTTTGCATTTCATCTCCTCCTTTTCAGTCTCTACGCTGTTGCATGGAGGGCGTATTCTGCTCTCATGTCCCACACTCTGCTCTTGTGCCAAATCTCGTGGCTCAGTTTGGAACTTCCTGTGGGGGACCGATGAGAGTTTGCCTCTTTGTCAGCATGCTGGTTTGGTTCTGGATGCCTCAGGTGGAGATGGTTCTGGATGCCTCAGGTGGAGATGGTTCTGGATGCCCCAGGTCGTTGTTGGTTCTGGATGCCTCAGGTCGTTGTTGGTTCAGCTCGGGTTGTCTGTCTGTTTGATGGAGGAGGAGGAGTCTCCTGTGGTGGGTTATTTTCCTGAAGATGAGGCTCGTAGCATTTCTGAGAGAGAGACCTCGAGAGAGAGAGAGAGAGAGAGAGAGAGAGAGAGAGAGAGAGAGAGAAGAGAGAGAGAGAGAAGTCGCTGATAGAGGAGAGATAGAGAGAGGTAGCGATAGAGATCCTAGATCTCTCATCTCGATCTACTCTCTCTTATCCTCGAGTCTCCTCCTCATCTCTCTGAGAGAGAGAGTAGCGATCTCGGGCCCCCGCATTACCCTATAGTTAATTCTAACACACTGAGGTAAAATATATCCAATCCTTTCCACTCTTATTTTCCTAATATTACTATCTGTCTTAGATGTTTAAATGTAATTAAACCCAATAATGTCTTACTAATGGTTGTGCCATATCCCTAAACATTGTTTCCACCCACTGTAACATGGCTACTCCAAATAACTCTTTCAGGAAACCATTTTCTTCTATAAATTAAAAATACCAACATGTTTCAAGCACCACATATTTCACAGACTATAAAAGAACGTCCCCATATTTTCTCCATTACTTTAAATCTCACTGTTATTTAGAACATAAGTAACTTTTGTGACTGGACATATCTGCAATGTCTCCACAATCTGCTGGGGAATTTTGTTCATAGAGTTTGTACGTACAAAGCTGTACTTGTGGGTTAGTAGCCTGTTTCTACTGTAATCATTTTCAATAATTGTGCTCAGGTCACCGGTTGGTTGTCCATAAACTTAACAGGGGGTGTTTCTGGCACAGACTAAAACATGGATCCAGTGTATTTGGAGATTCCCCTAATCTGTAAATCCCCATCACTGATTATCCCGATCACTTAAACCCATCTCATCATTTGATACAAGAACTGCATAGTTTTCAGCCTCCAGGAATTGTGTACAGATCCTTGCAACATGGGGCCGTGCATTATCATGCTGCAACATGAGGTGATGGTCGTGGATGAATGGCACAACAATGGGCCTCAGGATCTCGTCACGGTATCTCTGTGCATTCACAATGCCATCAATAAAATGCACCTGTGTTCGTCGTCCATAACATACGCCTGCCCATACGCCTGCCCATACCATAACCCCACCACCACGGGCCACTCGATTCACAACATTGACATCAGAAAACCGCTCACCCACATGACGCCACACACGCTGTCTGCCATCTGCCCTGAACAGTGAAAACCGGGATTCATCCGTGAAGAGAACACCTCTCCAACGTGCCAGACGCCATCGAATGTACGACGACGAACCGGAGTCAGGTCGAGACCCCGATGAGGACGACGAGCATGCAGATGAGCTTCCCTGAGACGGTTTCTGACAGTTTGTGCAGACATTCTTTGGTTATGCAAACCGATTGTTGCAGCAGCTGTCCGAGTGGCTGGTCTCAGACGATCTTGGAGGTGAACATGCTGGATGTGGAGGTCCTGGGCTGGTGTGGTTACACGTGGTCTGCGGTTGTGAGGCCGGTTGGATGTACTGCCAAATTCTCTGAAATGCCTTTGGAGACGGCTTATGGTAGAGAAATGAACATTCAATTCACAGGCAACAGCTCTGGTGGACATTCCTGCTGTCAGCATGCCAGTTGCACGCTCCCTGAAAACCTGCGACATCTGTGGCATTGTGCTGTGTGATAAAACTGAACATTTTAGAGTGGCCTTTTATTGTGGCCAGCCTAAGGCACACCTGTGCAATAATCATGCTGTCTAATCAGCATCTTGATATGCCACACCTGTGAGGTGGGATGGATTATCTCGGCAAAGGAGAAGTGCTCACTATCACAGATTTTTTCAGATTTGTGAACAATATGAGAGAAATGGTTATTTTGTGTATATAGAAAATGTTTTAGATCTTTGAGTTCATCTCATGGAAAATGGGAGCAAAAACAAAAGTGTTGCATTTATATTTTTGTTCAGTGTATATTTCAACAGTTTTACGACAAACTGTGACTTTTTTTACATGGAAATGATTTTTTAAGATTGACAAACATCATATGTGTAATTCGTGGCACAATTCAAACAGGATCGAAAGATACGTTTTCTCTCTCCATTGACTTCAATACATTATTTTCCGAAATAAGGTCCCATGGACCGGAAGTAGATGGGCGTGACTTTGCCACTCTGTCATTATTCAGCAGTCATTCATCTGGGCAGGCAACATTTACTTCATAGTGACAAGTTAAAGGAGAGCAACGTCTGCTGACACTTAAAGGAGCATTCCTCGTGTGTGTGTAATGTGGTCTCGGTCCATTGTTGTGGTGCTTCTGCACTGTACTGCCTAAACCATGATTAAGATTATTTCTATATTTGCTATATACTCCTACTCGCTACATATTGTCTTTGTGTTTTCCCGCCTTTGATTGTCTGCCCCGCCCTGTATTTTTCCACCTGGGTATATTCACTGCTGTATTTGTGTTTTTGCCCGCCCTCTCCAGCTATGTCTAGTCTATGTGAGTAGTGTCTCTGTATATGCCTCTCCTTCACAGGGCTCTCTGTTGTCAATGCTCCCGCAGATGTCTCCTACTATTCTGCTTCTGCTACTCAATGTTTTCTTAGATTTCTGCAAGAGGAGAGCTTATTTAGTGAACATTTTGCGAACAGTTTAGTACTAAACCTGTGCTTATCTGCTTTCATGACAGTGCAGGAGTAACTCTAAAATGTATGCATATATTTTCTATCCTCAGTGGTGGTGTTGTACATACAAGGCCTGGGGACCAAGGAGTGGAGAGAGGTGAGTGAATGAAATGCTTTTCAAAATTCAATTAAATCAACCTGTGAGATTTAAAGATTAAAATGATAACTAGGCTGATCAAAGTTTGTGCTTTGTGGAAAGATCAGATGGGTGGTAATAAGCTGCTTGCATATTTAGACGTGTGACATGTAATGGTACTGTTAGCAGGAGCAGTAGAGGTACTCAGTGGTGGAATTTAACTAAGTACAAATACTCGAGTACCTTATTTAAATAATTGAGGTACTTGTACTTTACTTGAGTATTTTCACATTATGCTACTTTATACCCAGTAGATTTTTTTTGACAGATTTAGTTACTAGCAACTTTGCAGATTTAGATTAATATAAAATATAAATCAACTAATACATTATGATATATTTTGATAGGTTAAGCTACCGAGTAGTGTAAAGTTATTTAAATGAACCCCACCTTTACCAAGTGCAACACTGAAGTGATGAACACATTAAATCATTAAATCATTAAATCATCAATCAATTATAATAGGATAATTGTATAAAAAGATGTATGGTGATAAAAGGCTTAGACACTTAAATCATATTTTGATGCTAATACTTTTTTTATTTAATTTGAAATGTTCTTGTAACTAAGTATTTTTACACTAGTTTTGATACTCTTACTTAAGTAGATCATTTGAGTACTTCTTCCACCTCTAGTACATACATTGTATCAGTGCTAGCAGTGATCTGTAGCAGTTTATTGATGGGACACTGGTTTATCCATACTGTATGTAATTTCTAAATATGTATTATTTTTTCAAAAATAATTACATTTTCAAAAATGTGTTATACTAATAATCTTCACTGGTGAGCCTTAGTTACAATTCTTTGAAGCCTACAACCTATACAATCTCCATGGCCTTTAACACTCCAGCCTTCCTGTGTTGGGTATTATAAATGATTTTAGGCTGCACCAATAACTGCCACCTGCCATTACTCTTTTAAGAAGAATGTATTACTACAATGTGTGAACAGTACACACATTGCAGTAATACATACTACTTAAAAGAGTAATGTGTTCTGTTCATTTTAGTTAAGTTCACAGACTGTTCTTTGTGGGAAATGGAAAGCAGGAAAAGCACAAAAATCAGTCTTCAAAAAGGCAAAGAGTCTAAGAAAAAAAGGTCAAGGTTAACAATAACTGCAATCCTTTAAAAAGCATTTATCATTCTTAGCATAGTTGAGATTACAAAATGTAAAAAGTGGCCTTTGCTTCCCTCCAGTAAGGTCACAACTAAAGAGCGTCTTAGTAGCCGTGAAGCAAAGTGCCCTGTGACGGTCACACTGATCACACTGCATACAGCAAACAGAGCGTAATAAAAAGCTAAGCCCTTCTGTGAAGCCTGAGCATCCAAATATAGGAATTCATAAATTGGAAACCCAACTGAGACGCGTTGGGAGGTCGGCCTGGAACGATGTATTGCTCTCTGCCTCAGAGTCTCACAGAGTCATTTCTGCTCTGTGCTATCACAGAAAATCAGTCCTGCCTCAGTGGGGGTCCAAACACATACATATAGATCTCAATCAGCCTCACAGGAGAGGAGGCACACTGTAAGGGCCAAACAAGAACATATTGAGTTGTTTGAAGCTTGTAGAGTGTGATGCATCTGGTTAAAGTTGCAGCAGGGGAGAGAGAGTTGTTGTTACGGTTTGGGAAAGGTAGGACCCAAAAGCAGATTACAACAAAAAAAAAAGCCAAAGGTCTACAAACAAAAGCGAGCTTTATTTCAAAGCCGATCAGCAAAATAGCATGGCATGGATAGCACAGAGGTAACACGAGGAAAATACAATACCCAAAACACGGTCGTGACCAACATGGAGGGAGACAGGAAAAAACCAACAATGAACCGACACCGAACACAGGAAGAGACAAGACTAAATACAGGGAGGGGTAATCACAAGACGAGAAACAGCCGGGCAGGGAAGGAGAAACACAAGGGCAACAGGTGAACACAATAAGACAATTAGACACACCAGGGAAACTAACGACAGGGAGGAAAACACAGGGAGACGGACCAGACAAGAAACAAGGAGGAAAACATGAGAGGGAGAACAGAACAGCAAAATAACCCCACAACTAGACACAACACAACTCAAACACTGACATAACCCCCCCGTCAAGGGACGGATTCCAGACGTCCCTACACAAAGTCAAACATTTCCAACTCGGTGGGTGGAGGGGGTCCGGAGGACGGGTCTGGATCGACAGCCCAGGAAAAGCATAGTTCATTGAGGGGTTCTCGGGCGGGCGGCCCGGGGGCAAGGCAGAGTCCATGGAGGGGGTCTCGGGCGGACGGCCCCGGGGCAAGACAGAGTTCATAAAGGGGAGAAGGCCACAGCGGGCAAACTCAGGGGGTCGGGCTCGAGGGCGAAGACCGCGGCACTCAGGGGGCCGGGCGCGAGGGCGAAGACCGCGGCCGGGAAAGTCAGGGGGCCGGGCTCTAGGGCAAAGACCGCGACGGGACAACTCCGGAGGACGGGCAGGTAGGCGCTGACGGGACATCTCCGGAGGCCAGGCAGCACCCGGTGTCGGCCAGACAGGAACCGGAGCCGGTGGGACAGGCGTAGACGGGATCCTGGACATGACATGGGCTGGTGTCAATGGGATCCCGGATGGAGCAAGGGCTGGTGTCGATTGGACCACCAACGCAACAGGGCAAGGAGTAGGCAGGACCCCCGGCAGAAGAGTAGTCGGCGGGACCTCCAACGGCACAGGACATAGGGCTGGCAGGACCCCCGGCAGAAGAGTAGTCGGCGAGACCTCCAACGGCACAGGACAAAGGGTTGGCAGGACCCCCGGCAGAAGAGTAGTCGGCTGGACCTCCAACGGCACAGGACATAGGGTTGGCAGGACCCCCGGCAGAAGAGTAGTCGGCGGGACCCCCAACGGGACAGGACATAGGGTTGGCAGGACCCCCGGCAGAAGAGTAGTCGGCGGGACCCCCAACGGGACAGGACATGGAGTTGGCAGGACCCCCAGCGGAACCTCCAACGGACCAGGACATTGGGTAGGGACTCAAGAAGGAACTCGAGAGGAGACTTGAGAGGTGACTTGAGAGGGAACTCGACAGATGACTTGAAAGAGAACTCGAGAGGGAACTTGAGACGAGACTTGAGAGGGAACTCGAGAGGAGACTGGAGAGGTGACTCGAGAAGGGACTCGAGAAGAGACTCAAGAGGGGACTCGAGAAGCGACTCGAGAGGGGACTCGAGAAGTGACTTGAAAGGGAACTCGAGAAGTGACTTGAAAGGGGACTCGAGAAGTGACTTGAAAGGGGACTTGAGAGGCAGAGGGAACTCGAGAGGTGACTTGAGAGGGAACTCGAGAGGAGACTCGAGAGGTGACTTGAGAAGGAACTCGAGAGGAGACTTGAAAGGGGACTCGAGAGGGAACTTGAGAGGGGACTCGAGAAGAGACTCGAGAGGGGACCTGAGAAGGAACTTGAGAGGGGACTCGAGAGGAGACTTGAGACTGTCGGTACGCCGACAGAACACGGGGAGCTGGCGTCGGCCAGGGAGCCAGTACTGGAGCCGAAACTGGAGCCAGAAACATGGCTGCTGGGGCCGGAACCATGGCTGCTGGGACCAGGACTAAGGCTGGAACCATGGCTGCTGGGACCAGGACTAAGGCTGGAACCATGGCTGCTGGGGCCGGAACGATGGCTGCTGGGGCACGGGCTGGAATCCTGGCCCTGCGTCTCCTAGAGGCCATTTGGAGACACCGTGGACCTCTACCAGGATAGTAGTCGGATCCCAAGAAAGGGTTAGAGGCTTGAGCAAAGTTTCCAGGACTACTGGTAAAAAGTTGTAGCCACTCAGGCCACAAACTCCTAAGCCAGGGCTTGCGAGCAATCTCCTGGCGTTCCTCCTTCAAATCAGCCACTCTACCCCGTATAGATAATGCGTCATACCACGTATACAAAATTTACTCCAGAGAGTACCCAAGACGTTCCGCCTGTAGCATCAAAAAAAGCTGAATCTGCTGAGTCCAAAGCTGGTCGGTTCATTCTGTTACGGTTTGGGAAAGGTAGGACCCAAAAGCAGATTACAAAAAAAAAGGCTACGGTCTACAAACAGAAGCAAGCTTTATTTCAAAGCCGATCAGCAAAATAGCATGGCATGGATAGCACAGAGGTAACACGAGGAAAATACAATACCCAAAACACGGTCGTGACCAACATGGAGGGAGACAGGAACAAACAAACAATGAACCAACACCGAACACAAGAAGAGACACGACTAAATACAGGGAGGGGTAATCAGGAGACGAGAAACAGCCGGGCAGGGAAGGAGAAACACAAGGGCAACAGGTGAACACAATCAGACAATTACACACACCAGGGAAACTAACGACAGGGAGGAAAACACAGGGAGACAAGAAACAAGGAGGAAAACATGACGGAGAACAGAAAAGCAAAATAACCCAACAACTAGACACAACAAAACTCAAACCCTGACAGTTGTAGCGAGATGTTATATAAAATATCTGCATTGCATTGTTTTGCTGGTTCCTATAGTCCATTATGTTCCACGTGAAAAACATGTCAGGACAGAACAAAAACAGTAGTAGTTGTGCATTGCTGTAGTTTTTGAATTTGCTACAGCATGAATGTACACAAAGAAAAAAATGTTTTTATGGGCACAATATATGGCCGGCATCTTTAACATTTGTCATGATTGAGCGCAGAGCAGGGTGGACCCAAATGCAGAACGTACACAAATATAAACAGAAAAATACTTGTAGTCAGTATAGCAGGACAAGGCAAGGCCAAACAAAAGCAGGCAAAAAACTCTCCAGGACACTTCAGAACTCTGCCAACAACTAACAGTAAACCATAACTTTGATGCATCAATAAATAAATCAAAGTGTATTTATATAGCCCAATATCACAAAGTTTACATTTTTCTCAGTGGACTTTACAGTTAATACATAATATGAATATGAATATGACACCCTCTGTCCTTAGTTCCTCACAACCAACAAGGAACCAACAAAACTCCCAGAAAAACGCTGCAGTTAATGGGGGGTAAAACGGAAGATTTCCATACAAATGTGGACCTTGATTGCCACTGACCGTACGGTGTGCAACCAATGAGATCACAGCTAGTGTGATGTAGCCAGTCACAATGTAAACAAAACCATGTGTCAACCATTAGGCGCTTTCACACCGGAGTACTTTTCCCAGTATAGTTCCGATAGTTCTTGAAATGTTGCGTTCACACCAAAAAAACTAACTAGAACTTAGTTCATGAGAACCTTTTCACCCCCTTTTCAGTCCCTGCTAGAGAGCAGGTACTTTCATGGGAGAAAAAGGTTCCCATTTCTGATTGCATGCATGTTTTGCATGCAGGATTACAAACCACGCCCCGTAAAACTCTGAAAAGTTTTGTGAAGCAGCCATTGTATTTGCTGGCATTAGCATTAGCCCAGCGCACCAACGGAGTAGGGCTAATTTATGGCAACACAAAAGAAAACATGGGAGCAGTCGAGTGATGAGGAAGTGTCGGCGTTCTGGGAGTCCCAGCAGCTTCTACTGAAGCCAGTCCCCAACTCCAGGGTCTTCCGGCCGGGGACTTCGGGTGGCAGTATACGCCGTGAAGTTGTTTGCGGCCTGTCAGTAAACCCAAAGCAGAAGAAGTGACGACAGCGGCTTCATTTGCCTAATCCTCCCTCAGGGACGTATTCCGGTGCTTTTATACCTAGGCCCTCTGGCCCTCCAAAAAAAAAAAGTTATTACCAGGGTTTGTACGGTCATTGACAACCTGGAAAAGTCTTGGCAATTTAAAATGCAAATTCCAGGCCCTGGAAAAGTTATGGAAAACAATATTTTTCCCAAAGTTTTGGAAAAGTCATGGAAATGTAACTAAAGTTGCGTCAAATATAATTTACATTTTATCTAATCGCCGAAATAATCTGCGGTCGCGAGCTGTTATTTTTCAATATATGAAGCGCGAGCTGTGGGCTCGAGTCTTCCTGCCTGTCGGGCCGGCTGAACTCTGCTGCTCCGGGATGAGGGTCAGCTACATTAGCTACGGTGCGTTCGTTAACTGTGCAGAGTAGTCACTGTGGCACAGACTGCACCGCTGGTGAACAGCTGTTAGAACGGGCCGTTCAGGTGTTCAGAGCAGAGCGGCAGAGCGTGATGTGAACTGAAAAGTTTTTCTGTCGCAATATCATGAATCGTTGAGCTAGCTAGCTAGCTAGCATACATTGTCACTATCTGCTAACGTTAGCTTTAGCCTTCGTTTTCTAATAGTTTTTTTCATAGGCTATAAACAGAGGTGGTATAAGTATAGATATTGTGCTCGAGTAAAAGTAGAAGTACTCAGATCTTGTACTTTAGTAGAAGTATTCAGATCTTGTACTTAATAAAAAGTAGAAGTACTAGAGTGTTGGAATACTCTATCACAGTAAAAGTCCTGCATTCAAAATGTTCCTCAAGTAAAAGTAGAAAAGTATTATCATCAAAATATAGTTAAAGTAGCGACAGTAAAAGTAGTCATTGTGCAGATTCAACCCAGTCTCATGGCATTTCGTGTTCACCAACACGATTTTTAATCTATTGATTCGTGTTCACCAAAACAGTTTTTCCCCTTTTTTTCGTGTTGCACAGCACGATTTTAAAAGAAATGTATTTCTACTGGTAATGTGTTTCGTGCCTGCAGCACGTCTTTTTCTCCGGTCGGGTCGTGGAAGACCGGAAGCTGTGTGGTTCATAAAAACATGTTCTTACTCAATATCAAGCCACAGTTATTGCTTTTATTTTAAATCGTATAATTTCGGACTTTTGTAGCCGTCTGTGAGGAAAATAAATGGGGCTCAGAGCCTCAGAATACTGAAATCTGTATTTTAAAAAAAAAATTTCCTTCTAATTTGTTATTTTTTTCTAAATAACACACTGTTATATTTACTCACCAATAACACACAATTATCCTTGCTTTTATTTATTGGTTTAATTCCATAATCTCGGGCTTTTTTGGCGTCCGTCAGGAACTGAATTTCAAAATAAAAATAACCGGAAACAGACGTAGGCATTTCGAGCGATTACCCAAGATCCTCAGCTATGGTTTAAGCTCGCTGATTGGATATTTTAGCCGCAATGCATGCTGGGATTTGGTGTTTATATTATATGAAATCCGGAAAATATTTTTAAAAGAATCAAATAATACTTAATTCCGAGTGCTCTTGCTTTTCTCTTTGAAAGTCATCACATATCGGCATTGTAATACACGGTTCGGCTGCATTACATATTACAGATCTGCCGTAGTTCTTTATTTATAGAGCCCTGATGAGAAGACCTTTGGAAAAACTGAAGAAATGCCGCCGAAACTGAATACTTGGATCGTGGATCATAAATATATCAACAATTAAACAACATCTTCAATTTCTCTTCACACAATACGTCTCCTTGCAGTATCAACACTAATTCGGCTGACTTTTACATTTGATCTAATTCATAGATAGGTTATATTTATCGTTGAATGTAAGAATGTAAATACTGAGTCTGAAATAGTATAGCAATATGCTGTAAAATTATGTGAAAGCATGAATAAAACTACACATCTTCAGATGTTGTACATACATAAGTGTCCTACACTAATAATATAATAAAACAGTTATTATGGCTGTGTGTCCTTGTGTGCACCTCCTAGTGGTTAAAGCACGTGATTGAATTATTGTTTTTATGTGTTATATTTGATTACAAAAATATTAAGAGTACATACTTTCATAGGGGAAAAGTAGAAGGTTTGTGATAGAAATATAGAATATAAAAAAGCAAGAAGATACTGTAAGTGATCTCTACAATAAAACAGTTTAGTGCAGGATGTACAAAGATATTAATAGGAGGAGGTGCAAAACAGAAAAACGAATTAACCTTTATTTAAACATTAAATAACAGATTAAGGTCTTCTTTTAAATAAGAAAAAAACTTTGGGGGTATCTATCTACAGATAAATATTAAGCCTGACAAAGTACTTATTAACGTCTAATATATTGCTTTCCTGCAATGTTAACTATGTTGAAGCACTTATTTTAACTGATATTATACATATGAATTATACTCTTATTTATGTAGATAGTATAAGAAATGTGCAGAATATGACAGTTTAATGGTGGAGGTACACACATATTGATAGATGTCTTGTAATGCACTGTTGAGGAACCTGTGACCCAAGTTTTTCATTCATTGCATAACTACACCGTAGTTGTGTATATGATATGTCAATAAACCTTTGAAAATCTTGAAATCTTGAAAGGGATGTGGAAAATAGCCATAATATACAGTCTTTAATTAACTATTAGTAGAGAATAACGAGTAATGAATATACTTTATTACTCGTTTCCATTCATGTCAATTGCAGATACATGTTTAGTCTTCTCAAGCACCAACTATCAAATATCTCTCCTGATTGTTGGCACTTGACAATCACCTTACCTGAATTTTACTCAGGTGTAACTAAAGTCTGATTTAAGGGTTGTTTATATTTCACATAATTAATCAGAATCTGCAAAGTAACTCAAATAAATGCAGTGGAGTAAAAATACCAGGTTAACCTCTGAATTGTAGTGGAGTAGAATTACAAAGTAACAATGAGCTGTCATGTGGGTATATATTAATGCTGCGCATTATGGACACAAGCGATTTTCACCCATTTATTAATTATATGTTTTAGATTTGATAACACCAATGTGTTTGATACTGGCAACTTCTAATTGTGGGAAAAACGAAAACGTTCAGTCGAGACGTCCCATAGAACATTTTGCGAAACACAATAGCCAGCATGTGTAGTTCTGGGGGGGCGTTCGATTCCAGTTTTGGATAGTCTGGCGTGGTTTCGTTCCATTTCAAACAGCTGTTTGACGCTCGATGTAACCTTGGCGCACTGCCACTCCAACATCCAATCCCAGAGCTTGAAGATTAATCACGGGGACTGTAGTCCTAAACGATAGCTGGGGATTATGGGTAGTGTATTGTCTTCGGCCATCCTAAACTCAGAAATGTTGACAATCGCAATGATGCTCGAAATGTCCCTTATAGGCCTACGTCTGTTTCCAGTTATTTTTATTTTGAAATTCAGTTCCTGACGGACGCCAAAAAAGCCAGAGATTATGGAATTAAACCAATAAATAAAAGCAAGGATAATTGTGTGTTATTGGTGAGTAAATAACAGTGTGTTATTTTGAAAAGAATAACAAATTAGAAGGAAAAAAAGATTTTAAAAATACAGATTTCTGTATTCTGAGGCTCTGAGCCCCATTTATTTTCCTCACAGACGGCAACAAAAGTCCGAAATTATACGATTTAAAATAAAAGCAATAACTGTGGCTTGATATTGAGTAAGAACATGTTTTTATGAACCACACAGCTTCCTGTCTTCCATGACCCGACCGGAGAAAAAGACGTGCTGCAGGCACAAAACACATTACCAGTAGAAATACATTGCTTTTAAAATCGTGCTGTGCAACACGAAAAAAAGGGGAAAATTGTGTTGGTGAACACGAATCAATAGATTAAAAATCGTGTTGGTGAACACGAAATGCCATGAGACTGGGTTGGCAGATTGGTCTATTTCAGAATAATATATATGATATTACATTACATTGCATTTAGCTGACGCTTTTATCCAAAGCGACTTACAATAAGTACGTTCGACCAACAAAATACAAACTTGAAGAAAACAGAATCATATAAGTACATCAAGTTTCATAGAGCAAAAACATTTCAAGTGCTACTCAACTGGCTTTAGATAAGCCAGTCCTTTATTAGTATATAAGTGCTTTGTTAGTAATTATATCGCTCGAAGTGGAGTCGAAAGAGATGAGTTTTCAGTCTGCGCCGGAAGGTGTGTAAGCTTTCTGCTGTCCTGATGTCAATGGGGAGCTCATTCCACCATTTTGGAGCCAGGATAGCAAACCCACGTGTTTCTGCTGATGGGAACTTGGGTCCCCCTCGCCGTGCGGGAGCAGCGAGCCGTTTGGCTGATGCAGAGCGGAGTGCACATGCTGGGGTGTACGGTTTAACCATGTCCTGGATGTAGGAAGGGCCAGATCCATTCGCAGCATGGTACGCAAGTACCATTGTCTTGAAGTGGATTCTAGCAGTTACCGGTGATATGTTTTGTAATGATTGATCATGAAAGTGTTCTCAAAGCTGGTAAAGGTGCAGCTAGTTGTAATGACTTTGTGTACTGCAGGGTAGCTTGTGGATTTACTCCAGGTGGAACTAAAGTCTGATTTAACACTTGGTTATATTTCACATCATTCATCCACATCTGTGAAGTAACTAAAGGTATTAAATATATGT
This sequence comes from Gymnodraco acuticeps, assembly GCF_902827175.1. Lineage (NCBI taxonomy): Eukaryota > Metazoa > Chordata > Actinopteri > Perciformes > Bathydraconidae > Gymnodraco > Gymnodraco acuticeps. The sequence continues at coordinate 469,025 of NW_022990266.1, forward strand.
AGTGGAGTAGAAGTACACGTTTTCCTCTGAATTGTAGAGGAGTAGAAGTACAAGGTAGCAAAACATTGAAATACTCAAATAAAGTACAAGTATCTCAAAATTGTACCCACATATAGTACTTGTTGAGTTTATGAACTTAGTTACTTTTCACCAGTGGTTATAAAGATAGAAAGACTAAGCCTTGCACAGAGGCATGAAAATACATTTTCAAAATGCTCAACAGTCCTGTCAAAATTATAAACTGACTGCTACACGATTAAAATAAATGCTTTTATATATTTCTATTAGATGTGACTCTTTGGCGTTTCTGTTATTATTAACACTGCTGCTTTAGTTGTTCTGACTGCTAAAATCATCTGTTATTCCTAATGTTAAAGCCGATATTCCGTGGGGTCGGGGGCTCGGATCCTTGTCACCTTTTATCATATCTGATGAGTTTGCATCCCTGACTACAGTTGCTTTAGCGTGTAGAAGCTAGTAAGCCTACTATTTGATTTGTTTTAGATAGGCACTACATGTTTCATATGCAGACCTTATTTTCCTGTTCCATGTTCAAATAAACCATTTTCAGTGGTAATTATTTTTTGCTAATGGAAAATTAGGTAAAAGTAATTGAGAAGTCATGGAAAGGTCATTGAAAATCATTGGTGAAAAAGTGTATGAACCCTGTATTACGTCACAGCGTATACTTCAGCGGAATATCAAAACAACGGCCCGGGGTGCAAAACGCATCAATGAAAGCGACCCTCCACCACACAAAACAACACCTGTAAATAACCCAATTTGTGTTCTTTGAAATTGAAAAGGATATTGCATTGTGTTTGTTACTTACGTTGCAGTTGTATGTCTTAAGTGTAATTTGGCATGCTTTTATTTTGAAGGCGAGTTTACGCTGTTGACAGCAAGTGTTGTTGCTATGGAAATAAGAAAAGCTTCACAGCGGGCGGAACTTGTCATAAAGTCCGCGATAATAAAACCCACCGATTTAGAGGGAATATGATTGGTCAATTGTACTAATTTGACATTACTCTCTCGTTCAGTTACTATAGCGGGCCCTCTGTGAATTTACAGCAGGACAACCAATCAGCTCCTATCTTCACCTCGCAGAGACGAGCTTCTTTCATTTAACCCTTCACATTCAAACAGAAACTGAATAGGCAGATTCGAAGGATTTGTTTCTTTGGATATGTTATTTTAAATACAATTAAATCAAGTTATTTTGGTAAAACCAATGAAAAATATAACTAAAAAAATATTTAAATTCTTTTTTTAATGTTTTTAAATATTATTTTGTAGAATATCTAGGGCCCTGACGGCTCGCCACTGTGATGAACTAAGTACTGGGAACTAAGTACGGCAAAGTACTTGGTGTGAAAGCGCCTATTGTGTTCCAAGAGAATCATATGTACAAAAAGTAGTAGCTCTGTAGGGACTTTGCTTGGGAACTGAAGAGTTGTGTTAGTGTATTCTAGAACACCGAAGTCAGGAGAGACTGAAAAGAGTCAAGGGAAGCTTATAAAAGTTAACAGCATTTAATTACACAAAAGATGCGGTGGTGTACAAAATAAAATGTGCGAGTGGAGGCGCTCTCCTCATCCGACCGGTCAGTCCAGGTCAGCAGGTAGAAGAGGTCAATTATTGGCTTGCTCTTCCTGTTGTCATCTGAGGTCTTCTCCTATTGGCCGGCGTCGTCGGGGGCGGGTCCAATGCAATTCCTGCCTTTTCCTGTTGTTAAATAATATCATTCTGGTGTCTGTGGCTATTTAAACATTCCCTAATAAACGTTATTCAGCGGTAATGAATGAGTGCTAAACCCAGTGTGCTCAGTGTACAACATCACATGTAATTTCACCTTTGATTCACGGTTTGAAAATGCAGCATTTCGCCACATGCTAATGCTAACCGGAAGTGAATAATTTTCAGAATAAAAGTATTAAGTTAATAGTTAGTGAACTTCCGGTTTTTCAGAATAAAACTGATTTAAATTAAATAGTGTATTTCATTCAAATTACGCCATATCAACATTGATTTTAATTTCTAACCATTGCCGGTTCAAGTCCTTGGACCTTAAGCAAGGCACCGAACCCCCAACTGCTCCCTGACGCTGGAGAACCTGGCAGCCTCTTCACTCTCGCACCTCTCAATATAAATGTGTTTGTGCATATGTGTATTCAGACTAATCTGTATGCATGTGTGTATTGTGTAAAGTGTGCAGGCAATACCAGTGGAAAACTTATTTTACTTATTATTTTAATAGAGGCTTGTCTTACCCTATCTCAGTTATCCCTTAAACCCTAACCCTTCAACCAAAGGAGACATATTATTAAGCTAATGTTAGCTTTGTTAGTTCATTTAGTTCAACAATCATGACCTCTAGGAAGTGGGCACACACATTTGGTAAGAACTTATGTTACCCTTTTTATTTAGTGGTGCTTAAATGTCTGTGTAGTATACATTGACAATGAACAAAAACAGCTGGAGTTTCCAGATACAGTTTGTCCATTTTCACAAAACATTATTTAGCATTTACTTTTGACTTAAACCGGTTTCTGCTATGCTCATAGAGACAATATACCTTTTTGAGCTTCTGAGTGAGTTGCTGTGACCATTTACGTTGCTGGGAGCGATAGAGCAAAAATCCTATCACAGATTTAGAAACTGTGCAAGATAAACTCTAAAGCCTCCATCCAAGCACAGTTGGGAAATATCATAGCTCGCTTCTGCTTCTCTAAGCAGATAAAACTTTATCTGGGAGCATCCTAAACCTTATTTATCTCGCTGCCTCTCTATTTCAGCGGCTTCCCTTTAACTGTTTGTTACAGCAGAAACAGAGCCATGTGGTTTGGCTGTGTCTGTGTTTACCACTGCTCTTTATTTTTGAATAATCCGAGCTTTCTTCAGGCCTGGGTTGCCAGTTTGGGGTGCAGCCACTTTTGGAGATCTTCCATATGGTTGCAGGTCCCACTCAGCCACCCACTTCCTCCTCCGTCTGCCTGGACTCTGGCGTAGCTGTCTGTCAACAAGCATAGGAAACAAGCTTCCTCCCTGCAACACGGTACTGTCAGCAGCTTGTACTGTGTGGGCTGTCGGAACACATTGGAGGATTTGGCTCCAGGCACTTTTTGATGCAATTAGCAGAAAATCTAGTTTAAAAATTAATGTGGAGAAAGAATAATAAAATATCTGCCAACTATCTGGTGGGTGACAGAGAACAACCTGCACAGAAATCATAACAAACAAAAAGAGACGCTGTCGAAAAACAGAGCTTATTAAAGATACTTGTCAGTTGGTGTGTATGTGTATCTCATTATTTGAAACCAGTGTCCTACTTTCCCCCTCAGTGATGGACTTGTTACCCAAACCTACAACACTCATCCCTATTTTTTTATTTGAGAAAGTATTACTTACTAGGTAGCAGTTCTTTATCATAAAACAGCATCCACCCATTTCTTGTCTTTTTAATGACCAGTGACATTGTCGAAGTTCTCAGGGCTCCAGCTTCTTCTTCTTCACCATGTAATAAAGGTTTGTGGCATTTGAAGTCTGTGAAATAATGTAGAGGTTGGTTAGTGTGTATCCACATCAATTGAATATAAGGGGAAAAAATGAACTGATGTAAATGCAGTGTGGTCATAGATTGTGTATAACTATAGTATCTCCTGCTTTTTATTGGGGGAAAAGTGCAGAGCTTCCCCGAGGCGTGACATAAACAAAGCAGCTGCCAAGGGCCACCAGGGGCCCCACATGAACTGAACGTGTGTACTCTGTTCAGGTGCCTCTGCTCATTTCTGTTAATTATTTAAACATGCAGATGTGCCATTTATACACCCATGCATAGTCTACATGTGTACAATACATTTGTGACAGCTTTAAGGTGAAATACTGTATAATAGAGTCTGACTCTTGGCAAAAATAACCTCCTACTTCTGGCACATACACATGGATGTTAACATATTGGGATTTAAACTTTAACCCCACGTATTTGATGGGGTAGGAAGAGCATTTAACATGTTTGTTGGATCTCAGCGATTCACACATAAACGGTAACAGTTCATGTAAACATCATAATAGTTAGGCCCCCACCATTCTTGGTCTTGGCCTGAGTAAAGTGTTTCCACCAGACCTGGGCCTTTCTCTGTCTTGCTGCAATTACTCTTTTTGACTACCAGCCTAACCTGTTCCAGCAGGAGGCTCACACTCTGTAGTCCTGCTGCCCTGTTAGCCTGCTAGCCTGTTAGCCTGCTGCCCTGTTAGCTGCCCTGTTAGCCAGCTGCCCTGTTAGCCTGCTGCCCTGTTAGCCTGCTGCCCTGTTAGCCTGTTAGCCTGCTGCCCTGTTAGCTGCCCTGTTAGCCTGCTGCCCTGTTAGCCTGCTGCCCTGTTAACCTGTTAGCCTGCTGCCCTGTTAGCCTGCTGCCCTGTTAGCTGCACTGTTAGCCTGCTGCCCTGTTAGCAGCAGACGGGTGGGCTCCCAGTCCGATGCTGTCACTGCTGGTTCAGTAGATTGTGATGCAACATTGAGCCAAGAGGTTTAAAAGAAGCAACAGAACAGGAGTTACCCTTCTGCACTGTTAGTTACTTTTCTCTCTTATAAATGTAAAGATTGATCAGTGTATATGTAAGTTGTTGACTCTCTCCTCATTTCATCTCTCATTTCTTTTTACCAGTTTGGTCGGACAGAAGTGATCGATAACACACTGAACCCAGACTTTGTGAGGAAGTTTGTCCTTGATTTCTTCTTTGAAGAGAAGCAGAACCTTCGCTTTGATGTGTAAGTTGGAACATCTATTTTTTTCTCCCTCGACAGCACCAACTTCTCTTTTATTGTGTTATACCAGAGAATGACGTCAATCAAGTCTACCTTATATTGGATTGCTGACTCATACCAACAATGTTTACATGCCTCCAGTCAGAGCTGATTACCATAGAAATATATTCTCATGTCATTGTTAGACAGTAAATATGCATAATCACACAGTATGTTAGCAATGTCTTCATATCTTTGGGTTACCATTGAAAAAGTCCTGAAACATTATGAAATGGAAAACTAGACAAAATAATCTATAAGTAATATCTTTATACACTGTCAGTATAAAATGATGCCTTCATCTAAAACATTGTTGTAGTTTTTTTTTTCTTGAATGGACATTTTTAGTAACATTAATAACTTAAGAAAATGTGTATATTTATCCAGTGTAATTACTGAGGCATTTTTAAGAGGACAATTAATTCCGGAAGTACAAAGTCTAAAAACACAAATGCAATTGTTCTCTTTTCTGGAATCATCTCATGATTTATTGACCACTTTTTTCGGGTGTGTTCATCAGTAACTAAACACTGCTCTTATGGTTCCATATCACCACATCCACTGCAGATACTGGATTAAAAACCATCTTTGGGGTGAAAGGGAATCAATATAGCCAGGGCCGTCCCTCCCTACAGGCCGATCATGCAGGCTGCATGGGGCCCCACAACCCTGTCTCCTAAAAATTACGTTCCCACAGAACTAAATTGCATTCTCAATTACGTTTAGCTAGAAACGTATTTTCTCCTACGTTACGTTCGTTATGAACGTATCTCAAATACGTTTATTTTCTACATATCTTCTAGAAACATATTTTCTCCCACGTTACGTTTCTTATGGACGTATCTTAAATACGTTTATTTTCTCTACATATCTTTGCCATTTATTGTCTTGCTTATAATAATGATAATAGTCATTTATAAATATCATTTTAGAGCACACAGTTGAAATCAGTAGGCGAGGCTGTAATTTCTCCAGCTGGAAAATAATAGTTTTAACAGCCAAAAAGCTGCTGTGTCGTTTATTGCACCTCAAACATTAAAACAAATCCAGAGTTACGTGTTTCTGTACTTCCTCTAAGAAGAAAGGACAGTAACAGAAGATCTCTGTGACGCCAGATGTGGTGTTGTTAATGTGATATGATATCCGAAAAAAAAATCAGTTTAGGATGGCCGAAGACACTACACTACCCATAATCCCCAGCTATCGTTTGGGACTACAGTCCCGTTGACAAACCCCGTGAGTAATCTTCAAGCTCTGGGATTGGATGTTGGAGTGACAGTGCGCCAAGGTTACGCCGAGCGTCAAGCTCTTTGAAATGGAACTAAACCACGGCAGACTATTCAAAACTGGACTTGAACGCCCTCCGAGAACTACACATGCTGGCTATTGTGTTTCGCAACATGTTCTCTATGGCACGTCTCTACTGGGAACTGTAGTTTTAAAAGACGTTTTCGTTTTTCCAAAAATTAGAAGTTGACAGTATTAAACTGTGTACAGCCCTGGAGGTTTAGGCGATAGGAAACACATTGGTGTGTACACATTTAAAACATGTAATTACTAAATGGGTGAAAATTGCTTGTATCCATAATGGGCAGCATTAATATATAGGCTACCCACATGACAGCTCATTGTTACTTTGTAATTCTACTCCACTACAATTCAGAGCTTAACCTGGTATTTTTACTCCACTACATTTATTTTAGTTACTTTGCAGATTCTGATTAATGATGTGAAATATAAACAACCCTTAAAGCAGACTTTAGTTACACCTGAGTAAAATTCAGGTAAGGTGATTGTCAAGTGCCAACAATCAGGAGAGATATTTGATAGTTGGTGCTTGAGAAGACTAAACATTTATCTGCAGATCTCTATAAAGTATATTAATTACTCGTTATTCTCTACTAATAGTTAATTAAAAACTGTATATAATTGCTATTTTGCACATCCCTTTCAAGATTTCCTAAGGTTTATTGACATATCATACACAACTACAGTGTAGTTATGCAACAGTGCATTACAAGACATCTATCAATATGTGTGTATACCTCCACCATTAAACTGTCAAATGCTGCACATTTCTTATACTATCTACATACATAAGAGTATAATTAATGTGTATAATATCAGTTAAAATAAGTGCTTCAACATAGTTAACATTGCAGGAAAGCAATATATTAGACGTTAAGTACTTTGTCAGGCTTAATATATATATCTGTAGATAGATACCCCCAAAGCTTTTTTCTTATTTGAAAGAAGACCTAAAGTATTATTTAATGTGTTAATAAAGGTTAATTAGTTTGTCTGTTTTGCACATCCTCATATTAATATCTTTGTACATCCAGCACTAAACTGTAAACTGTATTATTGTAGAGATCACTTACAGTATCTTCCTGATTTTTTATATTCTATATTTCTATCATTGACCTTCTACTTTCCCCCTATGAAAGTATGTGCTCTTAATATTTGTTTCATCAAATTCAACAAAAATAACATTATACAATAAGCAAGACAATAAATGGCAAAGATATGTAGAAAATAAACGTATTTGAGATACGTTCATAACGAACGTAACGTGGGAGAAAATACGTTTCTAGCTAAACGTAATTGGGAATGCAGTTTAGTTCTGTGGGAACGTAATCTTTAGGAGACAGGGTTGGGCCCCACATTGCGCAGGGGGCCTCGCACAGAGGGCCTCGCTTATGAGCTCGGCTTGTGTGCAGTTCTCCGCACAGTTCTCCGTGCAGTTCTCCGCACAGTTCTCCGTGCAGTTCTCCGCACAGTTCTCCGCGCACCCAATTGCCACATTAAAACATCAGCTGCAATTCACGACATGAAAAAGGCAGTCTCTGCATAGCATACAGGCTAATGGAGATGCAGTTATTTCCAGCATTCTATATTTACCATTCATTCAAGTATGTTATGCCTTTTATCTGCTAACGTACAGGATGAAGAGAGATAAACTGTCTGTCTAGTTGGCTTACATAACAGTTAAAGTTTACAGCCTAAAAAACAGAGCATTTTTTCCCCTTTTATTCATTTATGTCAATTTGCACATTTCATGGTGATGCTCAGCCTCTCCCCTTAACTCCTAACAGTCATCATCATGGTGACGCTCAGCCTCTCCCCTTAACTCCTAGCAGTCATCATCATGTCAACCACAACACAGAGAAATACTGATAGAAATGTGTGTGTAGTTGTTGATACATTGCTGACAGAGGGAACTAGAATACAGATTTAAGAAATATCAGTTTCAGAGCATGTCATAAGCATGTTTTGTCTTGACTATATTACAACTATATTATAATAAAATAATATAGTATTTATATTATTGAATTGATTATGATTATTATTATTAGTAGAAGTAGTTTATTTGCAACCCTCATCTCACAATGTCGCTTGGGGCCCCAAGTTGGCCAGGGACGGCCCTGAATATAGCTTTGTGATCTAAATTCAACATGAGGTAATGTGTACTTACTGCGTCAGTGTGTCTGCTTCGCTCCATAAAGGTCTGCTGAGTTCAATGTTATCAGAGGATTCCGTTTGGAAGTACTTGATTTTAGCATTTTCTTAAACCAACTGCTGCACGTGGTCCATTTATAATTGGCCCGCAGCACATTCTAAAATGATAATGGATTATGGCCCACACATGACAAACCAGTTTGAAATATACCCTTTGCTTCAGGGCTGTGAAGGGAGAAGGAGCTGTCAACACTTTTAGTAACAAAATAAATGAATCCCTATGGGGAGCTGTATTGTGTTTTTTTTTTTCATAAAGCATATTCAATTATCAAGAATACTGTACCTATATTTGATTGATTCTGCAAATGTTTAACTTATGAGACAATAAACCTCATCGCTAGTGATTGGCCCAGCCCTTCGTATGTTTTTTTAGGCCCTGAGTGAGAAAAGTTTGTCCTAAACCAATGTATTATTTACTGAGCAGCTCCTGCCTCACATTCCGCTACATCCCCTCTTGCCCCCCTCTCAGCCCTTTCCCACATTTTAGCATTTTTCTAAATGGCTGGAGTAATCTGGACTTGGATCTAATTGTGAAGTTACACTTTAATGTGAAGAGACTCACAGAGGAGGCTGCAGGTAAAGAAAGACACGATAGGGCAAACTTAGAACTTCACTGCCTTCATTCTTTCATAGAATCGAAGACCTAGAGGGGGGTCAGAGCAGAGACCAGCGAGGGGCCAGGTTAAAGAAGAGGCTATCACACCCCTCCTATTGATCAGAGCTGCTCTATACTCGGAAGTCGGACGACCAGCCCCAGGTTGCTACGGTACACACAGCACTATGCAAAGAAAGTTAGGAATGTGGGTTTTCTAGTTCACTTTTTAAGTAATGTGCCAATATTCTGGTGCTGTTTCATTTGTTTAATCGAGCAGTCTGTAACAATATGTCGTTGATAAATAGCTGGCTGGCTAGCTAGTTAACTGCGGTGATACTATTTCCGTTGAGGGCACAGCAGCTTTCAGCGATTTGTGATAACAATACAGTCGAAATTCCTGCACTGCATAAGTGTTCACAGTAAACCAAACCGAGACAGATTTTGAGCTGCGGAGAGACAAATGCATAGCCTGACTTATACAATGACAAACAGGTCTGTACATATTCATTTAAAATAATGCTGTTCTGTTCCTAGAGCTATCGTAATGAATGAGAACAAATAATGAGCTGGAAACTCATTCAGATCCTCGGTTGGTCTACCATCTGCATAAGAGTCCTCAATATTCAGTTCATTGAGCGTTGAGATGGAGCCTCCTCCCCTGGGACGGCTGCACGCTTCGTCTTAATCTCCTGACAAAGTAAATCATTAATGCTGAATTATTAAGTAATGCAACATATAACCCACACAGCGGCAACACACATACACTCTGTCAAGTGAAGTGCATCATGGGTGTTGGTACCTGAAGTGCCTCCTGAATGCCTTTCCTTCACAAATGGCAGCATCTTGCGTTACTGTGCCGTTACTTTATATAACATGTTTTCACTTCAGACAAAAGGAAACTAATCATTTTCCAAATCAATTGTTTACTTGTTGCAGAACACATTTGACTTAAGTAATGACCAAGGTCTCTGAAATACTATGTAAATATATGTAAATCACATCATGCCTGCCTTGCCTTCACATTTCTATACAGCTTGTTAAATTAGTTTATCAGCTTATGTCTTTATGGACCTGAAACGCGCCAATGTACAATGCAAAGCAAGCAAATACCCAGACAAACAATACAAACACCTAGCCATGAGTGCTGATAGCACACTTCAACTTATTGTTGATAACACGTCATTAAGACTGTTCTATATTTTGTTTCTGCACCCTAAAGGGATGAATCAGACCGAACACAGCGTGCAGTGGTGTGTAATGAGGTTTTATATTTACACTACACTCTGCAGTTTCAGACCGAGACTGTGATTAAGAGACGCCTCATCCATGATACAAACTAAATATGTACATCACATCACGCAAAACCTCACATTTCCATACACAGCTTAAATTATCATGAGCTTCGACAGACCAAATTCAATGTGTATGCAAGGCAAGTATACAATGTAGTTATAAATATATAAAGTACAGTGGGAATTCCTCAAATGAGAAAAGGTTTAAAATGGGTCATGTGATTTTTATAATACTGTCCATGGTCTGGGATTTTAAAATGTCATTAAAGGTTAATGACATTGTAACAAAGTCATTATAATGTCCTGCCATATATATATAATTTCTCAATTCAAGGCAAGAACATTTTATTTTCTACAACCCAATATCACAAATCACCTATTTGCCACAAGAGGTTTTACAATCTCATGTCAACATGTTTGACTGGTTGTGACGTAATGTTCCTCAGGGTGGGAAAATCATTACTGACCCGATACTCCCATATCCAATGTCCAGTTCTTCTGCACCTACGACACATATTCTCTCTGTGGAGAATCCCTGAGCTGTACTCTGAGTGGTTGTGAAGAGAGGAGGATTTCTTAACAGTGCATGAAACCCACATTAAGGCTTCAAGTCTTGTCACGACCTGGCTCTGAAACCATAACAAAGAGAGGGAAAAGCAGGCTGATGATAATGGTAAACAAAAACAATGAGATAAGACATGAATATCAGTAACAAATCAGTGGCGACGGTGCATGCATACGTGTGTACCACATTTTTTCAAAACAGTGAATTATTCTTCTTTTAGTTTTTGGTTGATTGATCTAAGCCTTGCATCATATGTGATGCAAGGCTTAGATCAATCAACCAATCAGTCAATCAGTCAATCAATCAATCGGCCAATCAACCAATCAATCATTTCAGTGTATTCCAAAACTCAAGTCCAATTTTAAGAATTAATAGAGATATGTAATACCCTGATAAGCTATATGAAGATTGAGGAATAGGGACCCAGACACTTCAGTCGTAGGCAAGTATTATTTCAAAAAAAAAATAGGTTTACAAAATAATAGCTAATAATGAGTTATCAGAACATCTTTGGTCTCAAAACAAAGTCACCAAAGATTACAAAAAAATCATCCAAGGGATTGTGGCAATAATATGAACACTGGCTGAATACGTTGTTTGCATAACAGCCATGTTCTAGCTAAATCATTTTTTTCGATATATATGAATATTAATTTTCTATTTTTAAAAGCGGCTCCTCACTGTAATTCACCATAACAGTGCATGCACTTTAAGTTCTGCCTTATATTAAGGGCTAAAGCCATAGACAGTAAACAAAGAAGGTACATATATAAATCCTAAAATGGATCTGAAAGGATGCCAGTCTGAGTCAACCTCCTCTCATTGTAAAATGAAAGTATAAGACTGACATGCCGAATAATCAAAAGTGAAGCACATTATTGTATTACAGAGAGGAGAATCAACACATGTCATTTCTTTAATCAATAATGATTTTATGTGATTTTTTAACGATAAAATTGTTGTTCTTAGAAACAAAATGAATGACCTCTTGCCTTTGACCAGTAGTGTTATCAACAGCTCCCGGAAACGTAAGTTCTAATATTACACTAGATAGTAAACTAGAATGCTTTTCTACGGAGACCCCTAGGGGATATGGAGAATAAAAATAAAAATAAAATGTTTTGCGAGATCTCGCAAAACCCCGTTGCAGTTTGTAGACGGTCCCTAAGCACTCCTCTCCCTCCTCCAGCTGCAGATTGTGACCAATTCTTGATGTTTAGCTCGGATGACGGCGCGTATCGAACTGTTCTGATAGAAACGACTCTGTAGCTCGTTGTCTACCTTGCTATGATTGTAAAATCATGTTGTTTGTATTTTTACAACGTTATGTTCATGAGTTATTGATCCGCGAAATTCGAATCTGTCAATAACTCAGCTCAGAGGGACGTGCATGTCCCCTCGCTCTGAGTGTTCTCTTGAGGGGTCTTCACTTATGTGAAACCCTTTATATATACAGTCTATGTGTGAAACCTGTGCCTATTTCCAAGCACTGATGTTATATCTTTATATTTAAGGCCAAGCTCAAAGTAAAATCGATGAACCACTCCATTGTTGTGGTTTCTGTGTTGCCGTAGCAGCCAAACTGACCAGGAAGTACTAAATGAATGATTTTATGTGCTTTTTTAACGATAAAAATGTATATTTTTTTTGTTCAAATTATAATTTTTTTTCTTCTCCATGTCCCCTAGGGGGCTCCGTACTTTTCAACCATAAACCTTGAACAATTAAATTCAATGATTCTTTCTTCTAAACCATCAACGTGTATCTTAGACCCGATTCCAACTAAGCTGTTGAAGGAAGTTTTTCCATTAATTAGCACTTCTTTATTAAATATTATGAATATGTCTTTATTATCAGGCTATGTTCCACAATCATTCAAAGTAGCAGTGATAAAACCGCTTCTTAAAAAGCATTTGATACTATCGACCATGATATCCTATTGCAAAGACTAGAGCACTTAGTTGGCAATTCAGAGATGGAGTACTCGAGTCCTGGACTCGGACTCGAGTCGGACTCGAGTGCAGATTTTGGAGACTCGTGACTCGACTCGGACTCGCGCACTGATTGACGCGACTCGGACTCGTGAATTATCGCGTACGCTGACTTGGACTCGGACTCGTGAATTCCCCCCCCCCCCCCCCCCCCCCCCACGGTGACTCGGACTTGACTTGTACATTGACGCTCCGACTCGGACTCGAGCATATTTTCTCTGGAGTCTGATGTCCTCTATCCTGGCGTGTGCACCTGCGAGCAGTGCTTGAATTGGAATGAAAAAGGTGCCAGTACTCTAAAATCAGCAACTTTTTCAAGTCAATTTTATATATACAGCCCACAAACAAGAATTTGGCTACTATAATGCTGGTGGGTTTGTCTCTTTACTACTGTATATTTTAGAAAGGTTCACTGTACTTAACATTTTTTATGATAGGCAGCGGATATGGCTAAAGCTCAGTAAGGTCAATATTAACTGAAAATATAGCAATCAAAGTCTAGATCTTCTGCTGAAGACACATGAAGCAGAGACCTTTCAGGTGAGAGCCCCTCTGGTGGTGTTCAACATTAATGACAAGGAAACAAAGCTCTGGTCAGAAGCATTTTTTATAAAAAGCTTTAACAAAATTAAGTATTTCTGTACATTTTGAATGCAATCTAACTTTCCAACTCAGAAAACGAAAAAAGTGCCAAAAGTCTTCTCACATGGCTGAGCTGCTTTGCAATATACTTCACCACTGAAGAATACAAATATGTATAAAGTAAACTATGATGCAATCTAACTTTCCAACTCAGAAAAATGATAAAGAGCATGAACAAAGAACATGTAAAAACAAATGCAAAATTTGCACAATCTAAAATGAGAAACTGTAACTGCAAGTAACAAAGTCTGAGCCATGGTAAAGAGTTACATTGAACACCAAGCTGATCAGATAACTCCCTGGTTGGTCTGAAGTCCTTCTATCTCCAGGATCTGTACAAATCGGCACATTATGCCAAAAGTCTTCTCACTGGGTGAGCTGCTTTGCAATATACTTCACATTGTTAGAAAAGGCTCCAGAAGGCCTTGGGGACATCAGTATCAGGGGCTGGAGCTGGACAGGCTCTTTCATCAGCACTTCTCCTTCCCTTTGCCAGCCAGGACCTCACATACTGTTCCGGATTGAACTGTCCTAGTGATGGTCCATTACATTTAATGAAAACCAGGCTGGACAGTCGGCTGACAGAGAGAGCATTCCTTTTTGCAGTAAGGATATCGTTCATGCAGCTGAATGCCCGCTCACACTCACTAGTGTAGACAGCGATGGTTCGGACTGCTTTCAGTATAGAATCCATGGCAGCAGGTGTACGGGATGCCCTGGTTTCCTTGTATTCGCGAAAGCCCTGAACAGTCTCTCTTCTGTCCACTTTCAGCACTTCGCACAAACGTAGCACCTCTACGTCCCCATACTGTACGTCTAACTCCTCTTCAGGCCAACTTCCAGGATGGATAACTTTCATGTCCTGGATTAGCTGATTGTCCCGGGCCTCCCGGCCATGTAATGGGATTTCTCTTGTGCTGACATGAGAGGAGGTTGTGGAAGTCATTCTGTGTCTCAGATTCTCTACCATACTGCGGAAAAACTGACCTGCATGAATCTGTACAAGCCTGCCATTCTCACGCAGGGCAACACCCTTGAAGGACTTCTCAGCTAGAGCTGTATGAACTGTAGTCATGTGTGGGCCAGGCATGGTGACCATGGATTCAAAAACTCGTATTTCTCGAGTTAAGAGCCTATCTGCTGTAGGCAGTGTCATCTCTCTTTTTTGGAGTTGCCGGGAGAGGTCGCTGAGCTCTGTGAGCGCATCGTACATCAGTCCCAGATTGCTGACAAACGTTGCAGATGTGAGCACATCATCCAGGCCCTTGTACTTTGCTCTGTCTCTGGAATCCCTGCTCGTGTCGTTTGCAGCATTTGTGAAGTGATCATGAAGCACTCGGTAGTTTTCCCAGACTGCTCTGACGCTCCTTTCACTTGAAGCCACCCAGCGGATGGACAAAACACGCCCTATCACCAGGAGACGCTGTCCGACTGCTTGCGCACACTGCGCTAACTGCCTCTGATTTTTGGGGGAGGCATGGGACAAGGAATAGAGTTTGTCAAAAAAGATCTGGAAATTATTGAGCCCTGAGACCTCCTTGACCACATCCCCAACTGCCAGCTCTAGACGATGATTGGAGCAGTGCCACACAAACAGGCTTGGGAATTTACTACACAACTGGGTAGCAACGCCTGTTCTCTTCCCTAGCATGACTGAAGCCCCATCACATGCAAAAGAAACGAAACACTGACCTAAAAAGTCCTCGTTAAAATCTCTTCCAAGACACTGCATTAACGCCTTTGTGATGTCATCAGCCGTTGTTCCATCCAACTCGATCAGCTCCCAAAAAAACGTTTCGGGCTCAGCATCAGCTAATGCTGAGCGTAGACACACAACAAGCACCGTTTTACCACTAATAGTGGTAGATTCATCGACCAAAACACAGAGTTTTCTTTGGTTTTCTGTAATGTCTTTTGCCATTTTTTTCTTCAGCTCATGAGCTATGTGGTCGATGATTTCGCCACAGGTTTTATTGGAGTGCAAAACCCTGCCCACGTTCAGCCCATTCAGTTTCTGTACATTCAAATCAATTGGCATGTCTGTGAATGGCCGGCTATGTTTGCCAATTTTATATGCTGTTCGAAAAACTCTGATAGTGGTGTCTAATTCAGATTTATGCATAGACTGCACTTGATGTTGAATAGTTTCACGTGAAGCAGATGTAAGGATGTCAGCAGCTTTTACATGGGCTTGTGATTCTTTATGTTCTTTGATTTTTTTTCTCAGGCTAGCTTGTTGTTTGCCCTTGTCAACACCGAAATGAGACACTGCACACTCACCCCATTCAGTTGACAGTTTCAGTCCTTGTCCAGTGTGTATTCCCAAAGATTTGACATCTCTGCATATCCGACATCCTAGCTTCTTATCTTTAAGAAGGAGCCATGCATTGGTCTTGCAAAAATATTGCACCTGGTCCGTTGTCCAGCAGTCAGGTGCATCGCTTTGCCCTGTGTTGGTGGTGGCAGTTGCGCCAGCAGCAGCTAACGTTAGAGGCTCTGGAGGAGGCGGCGGAGCTAGTGCTAATGCTAATGCACTAGAACTTGGAGCAGGAGGATCAACCAAAGAAAGCTCCCCATCAGACACAATTTCCAACACAGGCACAGCATTCTCTGTATTTGAAGTTTCTTCCGGCGACAACCGCTGTCTTTTTGCACTTTTATTAATCCACGCTAACATTTTAGAAATGCTAATTTGTGACGTGACTTGCTTTCCTTCTCTCGGGGGCGTGCCTGCTCTGTTCTATCACTCTACATAGCCACCCACTGGGTGGGAGTTGCACTGCATAAACACAACACACGTGCATCTAGGTATGTAAATTGTAAAGCATTAAAACATGGTTTTACTAACAGTTTTCAGTATGTTGTTACTTCGGCATTATTATTATTATTATTTTGAAACGTGTATTACTATTAAATCACGGTCAAATAGGTTAATTTTGACATAGTCGTTTCCACCACAGTATTTACATGGAGAAGATAAGCCCCGCCCCCTCTCCAGCACGTTCTGTTTGAATGACAGGAGTAAACAGCTGACAGCCGCTGTGAAACTCCAGCGGTTAGAGCGATGAGAATGTCCGTTCGGCACCTCATGACGCATCTACTGAGTACCGGGCGGCTGTATATATATATATATGGATGTATAATAAGAACGGCGGGAGAGTGTTGAGTACTGGCACGGTGCATGAGTACCGGAGTACCGCCAGCATGCCGGTACTGAGCAAGAAGTGCCGGTACTCCATGGGTCAGAACCAGAAGTGCCGGTACTGCGTACCGGTGAGTACCGGCCCAATTCCAGCACTGCCTGCGAGGCGAGTTCACGTACTGGGCCCCGCTATTCCAGTCTAAAGATGTCTAGAGACACACCCTGCATCGTGCTGTATGCTTTCACACATTCTGCTTCCACATTGGAAAAGAGCAGCGCAAAATGCTTCTTATGTGGAAACAATATTGAAGAGAAGGCTCCGTAACACATTACTCTAAGGATCGAGTTCAGACATATAGGCTGTCTTGAACACTATCATCAGAGTAACGTGATATAATCAATAAATAAAGATTCAGCAGATAACACAAAAGTACATGGCTACTTAACATGTAGAATGATGTCATTTTGCATGCTAAGTAGCCATGTGCTTTCTGGGGCTAAATCTTTATCAGTAAACCGATTTAACCGGTAAAAGTTCTTTCAAAATAAGAGTCCCGATCTTATTACTATCAAAATAAAAGTGCAAAATGAAAACTTTACCAAAGGAAAATATTGGCATACAAATATAATCACTTCTCTAACTCATTGTATATATAGTTTATTTATATGTAATAATAATAATATTAATATTAGTAATAAGCTTTATATTTGTATAGCACCTATTACAAGAATTGTAGCCAAACTCGCTTCACAGCAGTTCAATAGACAGATTAGTATAACATGACAGGATAAAAGCAATGTAGAGAAGCAGCTACATTTCAACACATATATCCACGAAGATTAATACATGAAGACTTGTGACTCGGACTTGACTTGGACTCTTCTTAGGTGACTCAGACTTGGACTCGGACTCGACTACGACTAGGGCTGTGCGATTATGGCAAAAATCATAATCACGATTATTTGGGTCAATAATTGATATCACGATTATTTTGACGATTATTCATTGACCATTTATTGAACTTTAAAACAAATAATATTTTACCAATAAACATCAATAAATATGTTGGAGCGCACTTCCAAAACCATACTAAACATATATTATTAATATGATAAATAAAAATAAATTAGACCAAAATAAATGAAATCAAATATGATGCAGTGCACTGTCACAACCTACTGAAAATTCCTTAACATATAGCCAACATTTTGGTAAAACATATTCAACATATTCCACTCAGTTAAACGTTGAAGGCTGGCCAACCGTCATTGTCCAGAAGTAACAGGAAATAAATGTTGAACTTCAATTTAAGACCAAATAAAAATGTTTTGGCCACCATGGCAAATGCTGGTAGGGCTGCTCATGTCATCTCTTAAAGATTTTTTGCAAGAAACACCAGCCTGTTTACTAGTGCTGTGTCGACGCGTCGACTTCAAAATATCGTCGACGACATATTTCCGCGTCGACGCGTCGCCACCATAGACTGTATGACGCCACACACACGTGGGTCACCCAAAGCAACAAGCAGTTCGCAATCGCACTTCTAACACAATGGAGACTGAAACGGCTACCAACTCCTCCTCACAGGATTGCGCACGAAGCCCTCCAACGAAAACATCTCGCCCCAGGTCTTCAAAAGCATGGGAATATTGTAAAGTTAGTCCAAAACGCAAAGATATTTATATATTTATATCTCACTGAGACTGCTGCTTGACCGGAAGCAGCAGCTAGCTGTGGTGGCAACCATTAGCAGCTAGCATTTGCTCTCCGATTTAAAATGGAATTATGGATTATAAATACAATAATTTTTTTATACATAGACGTTAAAAACCTATGGATTAACCGATAAAGCCGCGTTTTTTCTCATTTGAATGCCATTGAACACGTATTTTGATCAGATTGACAGCTACGGCGGTGAGACGATCTCCCTAGAAGCTCTGTGAAGGTACGTGTTGTGATGACTGTATTTGCTTCCCCTGTCGCGAGTCCGGATCACTCAGTGATGATACTATGTACCTACATAATCTGTGGAGTCTCAGCTTTAATCGGATATATTGTATGTGCAGCTACGATAAGTAATAAGGGTACTTTTATCTTGAGATCTGTGCCAATGTCCGTTAGCATTTTTCGCTCAGGGGTCATTTAGATGCTTCTTATGAGACTTGTGTTTTGTTTTGGTAAACATGGTTTGTATCGTCAGTTAGCTGAGATTATTTCCGTTAATCTGGTATAACACATTAATAGGTTCTTAAATATTAAGATCCCCTGAGACACAGTATCGTGAAAAAAAAAATGTTTACATTACGTTTTTTTTACATTACGTTTTTTATGAATTGAACAACAGAAAAATAATCGTTCGATTAGTCGACTAATCGATCAAATAATCGCCCGATTAATCGTTTTCAAAATAATCGTTTCCCCCCAGCACTGCTGTTTACATGGTCTGGTTTCAGAGATGAGCGCAGGCAGGTGATAATATTGCCACCTGTACTGAAGACCCTCAGCCACGCCCCGACACATGGGGTGACGCCGGCCAATCACAAAGCTTTGATGCGTTCAAGTGCATTATTCTGGCACAGGAAGATTATGTTACAGGACATTAACGATAAAACAGAATATTGTTGTTCTATTTTTAGACACATCTCGCGATCGACTGGTTGGGCAACCCTGGGCTAGACCATAGGTCTGTTGTGGTAGCAAAGTAGTCAGCTGAAGCCACATCTCTCTCAACTTCCCCACGGCATTTGTCATATAGTGCAGGCAGCGCAGACCTGCTGAAATAATACCGAGACGGCATCGCGTAACGCTTGTCCAACGTGTTGACAAGTTGCTTAAAGCCCTGGTTGCTAACAGTGCTAACTGGGCACATATCTTTAGCGATGTGAAATGTAATGACAAAGTAGGCTACTTGCAAATAGTGGAAATAGTTTTACCCTTCTTTTTAACGAGTAGCTGCTCTTGTTCTGACATCTTCGCTCGCGCTGAACACTCACAACACCTGTCACTCCCACGTGGCCGAGTGGGCTTTTAGGGAGGGGCGAAAGCGCACCCAGCTAAATAATCGTATTTTGTCAATTATGCTGTTTTTATAATCGTCGCAAGCCATAATCGTAATCGCGATTAAAATACGATTAATTGCACAGCCCTAACTACGACTCTCCCTTGGTGACTCGGACTCGGACTCGAAGAGTGGTGACTCGAGAGTGACTTGGACTCGTGAATTGGTGACTTGACCACAACACTGGCCTCCAGTGAGACTGTAAGGAATCTTGGTGTTATATTTGATCAGGATTTATCCTTTAACGCCCACATAAAATCAATCTCAAGGACCGCCTACTTCCATCTACGCAACATTGCCAAAATTAGGCATATCTTGCCTCAAAACGATGCAGAGAAACTAGTCCATGCATTTGTTACTTCAAGGCTGGATTATTGTAACTCTTTATTATCAGGGTGTACCAAGAAGTCAGTTAAGTTGCTTCAGCTGATTCAAAATGCTGCAGCTCGTGTACTAACCAGAGTTAGGAAAAGGGACCACATTACTCCTGTTCTGGCTGCCTTACACTGTCTCCCTATAGAACACAGGATAGCATTTAAAATGATTCTTCTCGCCTACAAAGCCCTTAATGGGCAGGCACCATCTTATCTTAAATAACTCATTACACCCTACTGTCCTACTAGGGCATTGCGTTCCAAGAATGCAGGGTTGTTGGTTGTTCCTAGAGTCTCTAAAAGTACAATGGGAGCCAGAGCCTTTTCTTATCAAGCTCCACATTTGTGGAATCAGCTTCCAGTTTGTGTTCGGGCAGCAGACACCCTATCCGTTTTTAAGAGTGCGCTTAAGACCTTCCTTTTTGATAAAGCTTATAGTTAGGGCTGATTAGATTCAGCCCCTAGTTTTGCTGATATAGGCTTAGTTTGTCGGGGGACACCTTACTTCTTCCTTCTCTCTGTCTATACCTGTGTACTCTCATGTTCCGAATAACCCAGCTTCCCCAAATTTATTTTTTGTGTCTACGCCGGGATCCGGAGTCGTGGCTGATCGTGTTGCTGTGGCCCTGAGTCCTGGATCGGGAGCCCTGGATCTTGAGTCATGGCTGTGGTCCTGGATCATGAGTCCTGGATGGATATCCTCGTGGATTCATCTTCCTATTATACACACATGCATTTCCAAATATTTGGACTACCTATGTTGCAAATGTATTATCTTTTCAATTTACACACGGCATCTATTGCACGTCTGTCCATCCTGGGAGAGGGATCCCTCCTCTGTTGCTCTCCCTGAGGTTTCTCCCATTTTTCCCTTTAAACTGTGGGTTTTCTCCGGAAGTTTTTCCTTGTACGATGTGAAGGTCTAAGGACAGAGGGTGTCGTATTGTCATACTGATATTCTGTACAAACTGTGAAGTCCACTGAGACAAATGTAACATTTGTGATATTGGGCTATATAAATAAACATTGATTGATTGATTGATTTAAGGTCACATCAGAGTAGGAGGAACATTTGAGCTGCACCTTTACTTGGTTCAACCTTTTTTGATGTATTTTGCCTCCTCATGGCGGATCATGATGGATTTGAAAAGATATCTCTCATTACAGTGTTGGTTTTCACCGACTGACACTTACATAACAGTAATGTGATTTCACTGCACTAATCATCCCCATGGTGACTAAATGAATCAGCCTAAATGACTTACTCCACATTTTGCATGGTGTAACGCTCTTACTGCTGAGTTTCCTGCGTGAACGTGTTGGCATTAGGCTCTGAAGAGGAGGACATCCTTTTCAATAAACACAAACTCAGCGGTCTCTGGTGAAAATGATGCCATGAATCCCTGAGGAAGACTCTAAAGGATGAGGATCAGGCGTGTGGATCTCATTCACAAAAGACCCCTGTAGTTTAACAGTGTGTGATCTGAAACCTATGTGGTTTGCACAAAGAAATACAAAAGCAGGAAGAAAGGAGATGTATGGCAAAATATGAAGGCGGCATATTTTCACTCCGCAATGGTAATCAAGGTCATTCGATTTTTTTTGCAACTATATTACTCCTCCACACTCAAATCTCATTTAGCATCCCTCACAGGCTTATCATACCGTGAGGTAATTTCATCTGATCCCACCCAAACTCCACACATAGCTCAATGTGACATCGTTGGAGATGGGGACGTGGGGGGTGAGGGAGATTTCTGTTGAAATGGAGGGCAAGGAAGCGAGAGATTGAAGACGAGTTGTGAGCATAGAAATAAAGAGGATAGAAATGTAATGAAAGTGTGTCGAAGTGTGTTTGACTGTTTAAGAGCACTGCATTTTGCCCTTTTGGCCAGCCTACATAGACTGTTGGCGGTTTATGACACATGTAAACAGAAGAGAAATAAATCTACGTGATTAACTAAGTGGGTGCTATGGTTATATTCATTTTCCAAAATAACCGCATAATTGTGAACCCTCTAAGTTGGTGTAGTGTGGAGGACTAACATATGTTCCTGATGCTCGCTGTGTTGGTCAGTCCTGTCACACTTATTTGTTTTCTCACTTTGCACAGCCCTCACCTGTCACAGCTACCTGTGCTGAGGAATGTGCTAGAGGAAACCATGATTAATAACTACCCTTTTTGTTTTTTTTACTACGTAGCCCATAAACTGAAGAGGTGTCGCATAACAAATCATATATATTTTAGAGGAAACCCTTGAGATGTAGTATTTGTTTCACCTGTTAATAAACCACAAGAAATATATAACACAAAAAGGCTATGCTTATCGCTTTTCTGCTACATATAAGAAAATACACAGCTGAGGCTGAGATGATTGTCATTAGTTAGTTATCGGTATTTGTAGGTAAAGTATTGGGACAGATTGAACATTTGACCCAAGGGTCATGCTAGAAGTACATTCAAATCAATTATGTGTAAACCAAATGTGATCAAAATCAATCAATCAACTTTATTTGACATGAAATGTCATGTAATCATTTAAGTTTCAAGGATGGGTACGTTTTTTTGGTGAACAAAATGAAAGAAAAGGTTGAAAGTGTAAACATTACACATTCAGAAACACATTTTGGCATTAAAAGCTTAACATGAAGGTCCAGACATATGCTGTAGTGTATACAATTCCTCTTCTACATGTTTGTGCTGTTTAACGTGTTCTAGACATCGAAAACTCCTACAGCAATCATTTATTGTCTTGGCTTTTGTCTTTTTTTACCAGCGGCTAACAGGGAAGCAGGCAGTTCCTGGAGCTCCTGCACAAACGTACTATATTAAAGCTCTCACTCATCTTATTCATGCCTGCCTGCTCCCCTGAGAAACTAACACCTCTGAGATGTTCACTTCATCTTTATAGTGAAAGCAGCAAGCTCAGTACAGTATCACACACTGCTCCCCCTCTGAGTCAATTAAGAACTCCCTTTGCATACTCATGTGCTTCCATGCTTGGATCTCCTTTAAGGCCCTGTCACACTGTCCCGAAATTGACAACCGATGGACACACGATAAAGGAAATGTTCAAATTCGGCTGTGATCGTAGCAACATCGGGCCATTCGTGAGGGCATCTTAAGCCATCGTATGACCGCCGGTGGAGTTTCTCAGGCTCCGGCAGCAACTTAGTGAGCGGCAACTTCGTAAGGCACTCGTGAGGACATCTTGTCAAATCGTGTCATCTTCGTGTTATCATCGGTGCCATCGGGCATTCGCCCTCACTCTGATCGGGGCGAATGCCCGATGGCACCGATGATAACACGATGCCCTCACGATGGCCTTACGAAGGGCACAATTGACACACAAATTCAACACGAAAATGAACCTTCGCAAGGTCCTTCGGCAATTTTTTGGCATGCCAAAGATTTTGCCACCGCTCACGAAGTTGCTGCCGGAGCCTGAGAAACTCCACCGGCGGTCATACGATGGCTTAAGATGCCCTCACGAATGGCCCGATGTTGCTACGATCACAGCCGAATTTGAACATTTCCTTTATCGTGTGTCCATCGTGTTGTTTTATTGCACAACAAAATCATGTAAATATATTATGTAAATAACCCAATTTGTGTTCTGTGAAACTAAAAAGGATATAATATATTATTTTTAAGGACAGTTGACAGGAAGTTGTTGTTGTTATGGAAACAACATTACGGAGAAAACGTAATATTTTCTACATATAACGACGGATAAAGTAAAGAACAAAGTCTGAAGATATCAGTACAGTATCATAGTACTGTAACATAATTGTTTTTGGTACTTTCATTGCAGTTGTATGTCTTAAATGTAATGTAAATGTTGCCTTTGTGTGTGGTTCGGGGCCATCATCGTGCGAAATTCACAATTCCATATTCGTGTGTCCATCTGGTGTCAATTTCGGGACAGTGTGACAGGGCCTTTAGTGGATGGCAGAGATGGAGTACTTGAGTCCTGGACTCGGACTCGAGTGCCGATTTTCGGGACTCGTGACTTGACTTGACTCGGACTCGACTCGCGCACTGATTGACGCGACTCGGACTTGGACTCGTCAATTCTCGCGCACGATGACTTGGACTCGGACTCGTGAATTATCGCGTACGCTGACTTGGACTCGGACTCGTGATTTTTTTTCCCCCACGATGACTCGGACTCGACTTGTACATTGACGCTCCGACTTGGACTCGAGCAAATTTTCTCTGGAGTCTGATGTCCTCTATCCTGGCGTGTGCACCTGCAAGGCGAGTTCACATACTGGGCCCCGCTATTCCAGTCTAAAGATGTCTAGAGACACACCCTGCATCATGCTGTATGCTTTCACACATTCTGCTTCCACATTGGAAAAGAGCAGCACAAAATGCTCATTATGAGGAAACAATATTGAAGAGAAGGCTCCGTAACACATTACTCTAACTAAGGATCGAGTTCAGACGTATAGGCTGTCTTGAACACTATCATCAGAGTAACGTGATCTAATCAATAAATAAAGATTCAGCAGATAACACGAAAGCACATGGCTACTTAACACGCAGAATGAGGTCATGTTGCATGATAAGTAGCCATGTGCTTTCTGGGGCTAAATCTTTATCAGTAAACCGATTTAACCGGTAAAAATTCCTTCAAAATAAGAGTCCCGATCTTATCACTATCAAAACAAAGGTGCAAAACGAAAACTTTACCATAGGAAAATATTGGCATACAAATATAATCACTTCTCTAAAAGGTAACTAATTTTAAATATAGTTTATTTATATATAATAACATTAATATTAGTAATAAGCTTTATATTTGTATAGCACAGCTATATATAGCTTCACAGCAGTTCAATAGATAGCTTAGTATAACATGACAGGATAAAAGCAATGTAGAGGAGCAGCCACATTTCAACACATATATCCACGAAGATTAATACATGAAGACTTGTGACTCGGACTTGACTTGGACTCTTCTTAGGTGACTCGGACTTGGACTCGGACTCGAACACAGGTAATGATGACTCGGACTCGACTCGGACACTCCTTAGGTGACTCGAACTCGAACACAGGTAATGATGACTCGGACTTGACTCGGACACTCCTTAGGTGACTCGGACTTGGACTCGGACTCGAACACAGGTAATGATGACTCAGACTTGAACTCGAACACAGGTAATGATGACTCGGACTCGACTCGGACACTCCTTGGGTGACTCGGACTTGGACTCGACTACGACTCTCCGTTGGTGACACGGACTTGGACTCGAAGGGTGGTGACTCGAGAGTGACTTGGACTCGTGAATTGGTGACTTGACTACAACACTGGTAGATGGTAATTAATGTCATACGTTATGTGTAAATAAATTGGAGAAGGAGGAAAAAATAGCAGGTTTCAGCGCTCAGTGTCTTCTCCTTAGAAAGATGCTGACGGCAGAAGAGTGCAGAGATCCACAGCGATGAGGAGCAGAAGAATACATGATATAAGTGTAATGTCACTTGACACCCAGAAGATTTCCTTTTTCAAACATGAGCAATAGCCTTTTCAAAGATGAAAGCTCTTAAGAGGAGGTCCTTGGGGAGGCATTAGCCGTAAGTAAGAGAAAGAAGCTGCAGAGAGGAAGTGGCTTCTATCTGCACGCTGATCCCAGAGTTCCTTATATAACAATGCTGCTCCAGATCCATACATTTATCCTTCATCACTCTTCTCTGTGCAGCATGTCTAAGTATTTAATCAGCACACTCCAGGAGGGCTGCACATTATCTCTGTGCTGCAGTGACGTGCGGTGAGGTTCATGGCTGGTGAGGCACTGACTCTTTCAGAGTCAGATTTACAAATATCATATTTTGACCATAATTGACATATTCGGTTATTTTCAAAAGCTTTTTTAGTTTAACAGACCGTTCAACAAAAGGATACCCAAAATCTAAATATTGGATTGTTCTTTCTTAGTAAGATCCCATTTTCATTACAATTGGGGTCTTACCTTGACTTAAAGTCCATGCTATCCTTCTGGACAACAATCTCTATTACTTTTTTGTAAAAGTCCTCCTTATCTTCCTCTAGTTTCAAAAGTCTAGTTTGTTGTTTGTTGCTACCGTCTCTGCGTAGAATAACAGTAGCAACAAGAACCTGTGGGCTCACTTGCGCCCCTTTCAGTGCGGCAGAGGTTATGGCTGTCTCCCCTGGTGCTTTTTTCATTGTCGTTGTATGATGAGACCAGCGAGCCTAAATATCATATATACGTGAAATAAGTTATTTAGAGACTATGGATGGCGAGGATAAATGTAATAAAGGGATCTACAAACATTACATTGGTGACATACAGTGAGATGGTGCAGGCATGCGCTTAGGGCCCGCTTTCCAGCCAGTTTCTGTGGGGTGATGCATTCTGAGGTGAGGCAGAGCTCATCTGTGCCTCACCGGCCTCACCTCACCACACAGTAACTGGCTTGAGCGCGCTCACAAAATAAGTGCCCGCGGTAAATTAGTGCCCGCGCTCCAGCCAGTTACTGTGGGTTTACGAGAGGCAGAGCTCGTCCCTGCCTCACTTCTCATCGCTCCCCGTAGTTGTAGCGGAGCTCGGCAAATTTGCTAATTTTGACTATAAAAAGCGATTGGAATCAAACATAAATCACATTTACAAGTTACAACACAGATCAGTGGAGACATTTTATTATTATTACTATTTAGTTTTTCTTTAGTTGTGTTTCCGTTACATTGGAGTATGACAGGTGAGGCTCTGCCTCCCCTGACTGCACGTCGCTGCTGTGCTGCCTGTCAAAGAATATAGGTTAAAATAAGGTTGTTTTTTCATTAAGACTATATTTTGTTGTCCTCTTTATATCTAAAAGTCTGTTACAATACTGTAAGGTATAGCAGTGCGTATTCCAAATGAAAATATGTCAAATTCGTTTTTTCTTTGTTAAATTGCAGGTACAATGTGGATACCAGGAGCTCCAACCTTTCAAAACATGTAAGCAGCCTTCAAGATGTGAATATGTTATTATGCAAGCTGGGATTGAGACCTGAAAAACACAAGAAGCAGTCAAATTATTAATGCCTTTATCTGAAAAATGAAAAATCCCTACCTTTGCTTTGGAAGTTATTTTTTATTATTAACTTAACCTGTTAAAGCCCATGGGGAGAAATCACAACATCTGCAAGCAACAGTGTCTGAGGGCTTCTTACGATTTAATAAACTATGAATGTTGCATATCCATGTAACGGGAAGAAACTCAGCTAACTGATGATGTGAACCATGTTTAACAAAAAAAAACACAAGACTAACGCTGAGCCTCTGAATTAGCCCTGAGCGAAAAAATGCTAACGCCGTTAGCACAAAACTCACGGTATAAAACCCTTATTACTTATCGTAAATGCACATCCAACCCATCGATTAGCATCGTGAGATTACACAGATTCGATAGGTATCTGTATCATCACTGATCAAAACTCACGACATGAGAAACAAAAACAGACATCACACCACGTAGCATTAGGTAGCCAACACGGCAATATGTCTTACCTTTGTTGTTGTCTGATCGGAAGTTGTCCTCAATGGCATTAAAACGATAAAAACGCTGCTGAAGGTTAATCCATAGGTTAATCCAATGTGTCTGTGTCACTTTGAAATGATTTCTGATAATCCATCAGCAATAAACCTAGTTTTACATTTTCAGATTTCAGAGCGTAAAATAGGTGCGCTCTCAGCAAACTGCGTGCGCATAGCTCTCATTTCTCAATGGTAATGTTGGTGTGTATATAGAAATTCCCCTTCGATTCTATTGGCTCTAACGGTTCAAAAGAGATGTCAATCATCAAAATCGACCAATGGGTTCCAGAGAAACGGCAAAAACGCCCATTTCCACCCAAATGACCCCAGAGGTGGAGTTTTTTTGTGCTAAATCTCTCTAAAAAGGTCAAATGTCACTTGTTTTGCGTCAATCGTGATACAGGGTACTTATTATATGTTGTACTTTGGATTCCTAAAGCTTTTAGTCTACCTTACCATCATCCAAGGGTAGTTTTCACTATAAGTAAAAAATAACTTTTGGACGGACACTATAATTTACATATTTTTACTATGTTCAATCTGAATTTTCTTTAAAATAAAAAACATCTATATTTATTCTGACTTTTCTACATCCAACTCACAGGTTTATCATTACTTTGAGAAAAAAGATTATTCATTTTCCCCTTTTAGAAGTGTAGTTATGGTCATTTGTTCTGGAAATGTCATTTTCGAGCGTGAAACCTGAAAAACAGGCTTGGGGCTTAACAGGTTAATGATGTTTTTATTGTGTCTTACAGCTTTTACTCTAACTTGTGTCTCACTTTTCTTACTGCATACCCTCTTGGATGAGCAGAAGGTAAGCTGACATTACGCACTTTACCTTAAGTGAATTTCTCTCTGAAGTCTTTGTGTTAAACATATAGCCTGAAGACTTGTCATGCTGTTCCTGCAGCTGGTTTCAAAATACAGCATCTTCACTGTTCCACAGATTAAACATAATCTGGGCTTGTAAATGGAACCGCTAATCTCCGAGACTGTGACTGTTATCTCAAAACACAATCTATCTATCTAATCTGATCCTGGTACCATCCCCTTCAGACATTGTGAAGCAAAACAGTCTCTTCTCTGATAAGATAGCAATAGCAAATTCCAGCGGATTTGCCCCAAATGACCCTTGTCCTCCAGTTGTACTGATGTGCAGTACTGACTGTGTGCTGCTGCTCTCCTCTGTGAAGGACTTCCTGGGTCAGATGTTCTGTACGCTGGGGGAGATCATCGGATCGACGGGCAGCAGGCTGGAGCGGACGCTCTCGTAAGTACAACTACATCAACCTGCACCAAGGATCTCTGTGAAGACTGTGCAGGACATTGATCTGAAAGAGGCTCGATTCTGCTTTTTGGGTTGTTCCCAATTCCTGTAGTGTGTTCTATAGTTTTTTTTGCATGTAAATGGTTTGCAAAGACTAAAATCCCAAAGTTCAAGCCACATGCTAAGTCTGAGTTTCAAACATGCAACTCATTGTTTTAATTTTTTTGTTTGGCAGTTAGATCGATTCAGCATGCATCTGAGCTTGTTGCAGGTTTAAATATCATGTCCATCATATAATCCTGTTGTATTATTATTCCAAGTTGAGATTTATCTCCAAAAAGGTCAGTCATTTATGGTAGCCAAAAAAATGCCAATATTTATACTCTGTGGGCTGATTTTGGTACATTTTGGGTACATTTGGAATACTTTTTGCCAGGTTATTTGGAATAGAATACAATAAGATGATACTTTATTGTCAGATTAAGTTTGAAATGTTTCTTGCAGCAAAGTAGCTTCATTAGCTAAATCAAATCAAACAGACACGATACAAGGAAACAGACATTTACCATAACATCAGGATCACTTAATCAACAACTTTTTCAAGACCCTCTAGCGTACATCTGACCTGGATTTAACTCTGTGTTTGATTTGAGTATTGACTGGGGCACATAAGAGTTCTTCTGTCAACGTGCATTGAATCGTGGGACCCTGTACCTCTGATTTGATGGTAACAATTACATGTTTGACTCACACTGCTGGAAACTGATGAAAGACTATTTTGTGTAATATTACATGTTCCGGTAATTACTGCATGTATCCTAAATATGAATATAATTCATCTGTAAAAAACCAACAGGTAAAATGAAAAACTAAATTAACTCAACAGTCATGGAACACTTAATGATGGGCCACGTATTCATCATATTCCCAATTTGAGCCCCTCCTTTTAAAGCGGATTGGGTTTCTCCTTCGTAACACATTAATCAATCTTTGTTGAGCGTTTCCTTCGTCAGACAGCCTGTCAATGTGAGCAAAGGCTAAGGGGCGCAAGTGCTGGATTCTGGCAACTTTGGTGTATGTGTGTGAAGAGGGTTCACTGAAAAAGTTAAACTTTGACTTGAATTAAATGTAATAATCAACAAATCACACATAATTGTATTCGGTTAGTTGAAAGCAATAATATTAAATTGAACTTTTACAGTTATGTGTAATTTGTTGACGTAGTACATTTAATTAAAGTTAACGTTTTGTTGCCTGGTTCTCGTCAAGGGAAGCTGTATGAAGAACTTAAGAAGCAAAGTGGGGTCAGGAGCGGTACTGATTACAGGAGACTTCAATCTGGACCCACAGCTACATGTATAAAAGCAGCTAGGGTTCACTTCAAAGCCACAACACGCTCTATGGACAGACATGCTGAATCTTATCAGTGAGACAAACATAAAAACATGACAGTTATATTATTGTGTTGGCTGTCTGTTTGCTATCTTAACTGAGGTAGATTAAAAGATTGAAATCAATGTTTTGCATGTGTTTTTCAGAACTTCAGAGACTAAAACATTTCACCTTATATTACAGTCAATGAAGATGTTATGTTCAAGACCCTTCAACCAACCTTTGATCTTTAATTCAAGTTTATATCAAGGGTCTGAGCAAGGCAACGTAGGTAGGACCTTAATTGTTGGAATTTCTGGCGATCTAAAGTTGCTTTTGATTTGAATTATTATTAGCACCAAATTCAGAAATGGAGAATAATTAGGTAAAATGTGCATCTAGCGCATGGGCTTGTTAAAATGGCTCAAATGCAACCCTATAATTCACATGTATGAAACTTTGTAAGTAGAGATGTACAAAAAAGTCTATTCGAGGTATACCGTAGACCAGGGGTCAGCAACCTTTTATATATGAAGTGCCATTTAAAAAAAAAATTGATCAGTGGGCCTAATCCACATCAAGATTATCATTAATTGCAATTATGACATCACCTCAACATTTCCAACGGGTCTGTAATTGTATTACATCAAGTGCATAGCAACATTTCAAAGAGAACAGCCATTCTTATGAAAACACTCACATCTGAGTTGAAATCACTAATCACCAATGATGATTAAGCACCAATCTTCAGCAATAAACTTGACATGTGTTAACAGCAAATGTCAAAACGGGTGAATTAAATGTAACAAACAGAAACATGAGCACCAAGTATGGCAGGCTTTTTTTATATTGAAGTTCAAAGCATCAATCTGGTGCAATTTGAGAGCAAAATTAATAGATCTATGGATACATCTCTCAACACCCATATGAAACACAACTGTAAACAGATTTTCTTTTTCTTTATGGATATTTTACAAATCACTCCCCTTTTAAACTCTATTCTTGTTTTTCTGTCATATAGTATTTCATACCTGTTTTTCATTTATTCTCTTTTTTATAACTATAATGATCATATGAACGTGTGCCTTTACTTCACCTGAGCTGAGGTTATTTGAGCCTCTCTTGCTCACTCACACACAATGCGCTCGTGCCACACACACAGAGCCGAGCTTGAATGACACACAGAGACCCAGAAGTAGTTGTTCTGCAGTGACGTGCGGTGAGGTTCATGGCTGGTGAGGCACTGACTCTTTCAGAGTCAGATTTACAAATATTATATTTTGACCTTAATCGAAATATTCTGTTATTTTCAAAAGCTTTTTTAGTCTGATGTTTCGATTCATTTTAAACAGACAACAAAAGGATACCCAAATTCAAAATATTGGATTGTTCTTTCTTAGTAAGATCCAATGTTCATTACAATTGGGAATTGAAGATGAAGTCCATGCTATCCTTCTGGACAACAATCTCTATTACTTTTTTGTAAAAGTCCTCCTTATCTTCCTGTAGTTTCAAAAGTCTAGTTTGTTGTTTGCATCTACCGTCTCTGCATAGAATAACAGTAGCAACAAGAACCTGTGGGCTCACTTGTGCCCCCTTCAGTGCGGTAGAGGTTATGGCTGCCTCTCCTGGTGCTTTTTTCATTGCCGTTGTATGATGAGACCAGCGAGCCTAAATATCATATATACGTGAAATAAGTTATTTAGAGACTATGGATGGCGAGGATAAATGTAATAAAGGGATCTACAAACATTACATTGGTGACATACAGTGAGATGGTGCAGGCATGCGCTTAGGGCCCGCTTTCCAGCCAGTTTCTGTGGGGTGACGCATTCTGAGATGAGGCAGAGCTCATCTGTGCCTCACCTCACCACACAGTAACTGGCTTGAGCGCGCTCACAAAATAAGTGCCCGTGCTACATTAGTGCCCGCGCTCCAGCCAGTTACTGTGGGTTTACGAGAGGCAGAGCTCGTCCCTGCCTCACTTCTCATCGCTACCCGTAGTTGTAGCGGAGCTCGGCCAATTTGCTGATTTTAACTATAAAAAGCGATTGGAATCAAACAGAAATCACACTTACAACACAGATCAGTGGAGACATTTTATTATTATTACTATTTAGTTTTTCTTTAGTTGTTTTTCCGTTACATTGGACTGGAGTATGACAGGTGAGGCTCTGCCTCCCCTGCCTCCCCTGACTGCACGTCGCTGTTGTACTGTAATGTAGCATATTATTTTCGATGGCGTTTTTGTATGATCAGTGTGACAGATGAGCAGATCGCCACTGGGCTTTCAACTAAAGACACAGCCACGCAAAAACTGCGGCTCCTTATGGGTACTGCAATTTGTCGTTTCACCATGGAGGAAAGCAGCAGAAAGTCGACTGGAGTTAAAGAGAGCGGGGCCTAGAAGCACGGGCTGAAGCCCAGGGGCCTACGGAGATCGGGGGCCTATCATGAGCCAATACAACAACAACAACAAAATTCAAATATATATTTTTTTTTTCCGGGTGTTTTTTATTTATTTTTTAAATAAACAAAGTCTTGGCTTTCAAAATATGAAACTTTTATTTCCAAAATCACACGATAAATACATTTTTGAAGCTTGTAAAGGGAAGATGACAGCTCTCACTGGCCACCCTGCACTTCCACAGCGCCGCCCCCCCTCCCTCCGGCTGAAATTATGAATGTAAGGTGTATAGTAATCATAGATAACACGGCAGGGTCCGTTACAGTTTGTTTTCATCTGATTTCAAATAAACAAAGTCTTGGCTTTCAGAATATTAAACTTGTTTCAGAAAATTCAGATGATAAATACAACTTTGAAGCTTGTAACGGCATAATTACAAGTGGAGAACGGAGTAACTTGACGTCACAGCAGGCACAACAACAGCCGGTGTTTCTCGTGAGTGTTTTCCCCGGGAAACAAACACACACACATACACACACACACACACGTATAAACACACACACACACACACACACACACACACACACACACACACACACACACACACACCACACACACACACACACACACACACACACACACACACACTCGTGAGCTTCCCCCAGACCAGTAATCCAAACGCAAATATCTTCCCTCCATACTATTTTGATCATTTGCTCCGCTAATCAATCAGATCGATGGATTTCAGAGATTTTTCTCAAAAATGATGACTCCGAAACAGTCAGTGGGCACCACTTAACAGCCAATCAGAATGAGAATATGTTTCACATGTGACTTATTGAAATTGCGAGTGATTGAGTGACAGATGAAGGTTGTTTAGGAGAAAATGTCGGAGAAGAAAAAGTTTGAGAGTGGCGCTCGGAAAAGGAAATTGTTGAGGGAAAAGGAGTTTCGAGACAAGCAGCTATTACAAAACATGCCGAAGCTTACAGGTTATTTTAAACCTGTAGGCCAAGATGAGGAGGAAGGACCAGTGGCGACTGGTCATTAGTGGCAGGCACAGCCCCACCTAGTGTCAGCAGAAAGTATTAAAAATAATGATAACAAAAAAAATGCAAAAAAAAATTAAAAGATATATAAAATATATTTTAAGATCATGTTTAATCATCTGATTCGTCTGTACATTGCTGTTTTAGTCTGTGTTCTTCTAATTAGTGTCTACAGTGTGTGCCTATTGAGCTGTTTAGAGCCATGTGGGACAAAACCCGATCCTGCCCCTCCTGCTTACTGTCTAAGTCAATGGTGACTGTAAAAACTACACTGCGCATGCTCAGAGTATTGTCCTATTTAATGTGTGTGGCAAAAATAAATAATGACCATAGGGGCATAGAGCTGCCATCCCCACCATATGTCATCTCACATCATTCAGAGCTGATTGGCTGTAAGTACGTGTTCCGCGAAAAGTGTGGTGTGTGAAGAGGAGACGAGAGAGCTGCAGTGACGCATCCTAAAACCCGGAAGTAAGCTGCGCATGGGTTCCCTTGACAAAAAAGCAATGAGATTTCTGCATAGGATTTTAGAAAATAGCTCCAAATAAGATCTGTGGGAAACAAACCTGTTAGATAAATGCACGTTTTGTTCAGCCGGATAATATCCACATGTCTACCCTACTTTTATAATTTTCGAATCATAAATCTGTTGATTAGATTAGATTTATGATAGACTTTTGAAACTACAAGAACATAAGGAGGACTTTTACAAAAAAGTAATAGAGATTTTTGTCCAGAAGGATAGGCAAATGGACTTAATCTTCAAGTCAAGGTAAGACTGCAATTTTATTGAAAATGGGATCTTACTAAGAGAGAACAATTCAATATTTAAATGATAAAACTACATTTTTTGGGTATCCTTCTGTTTAACTGTCTGTTTAAAATTAATTGAAGCATCAGACAAAAAAAGCTTTTGAAAATAATATTATATTTTGATTTAGGTCAAAATATAATATTTGTAAACCTGAAGAGTCAGTGCCAGTGCCTCACTGCAGAGGCTTATAGACATCTAAGTCTGTTGTGCCCCACCACTTTTGTACATATAAAAACGCCACTGGGAAGGACAAATGAGTTATGTACCGAGCAGCAGTGGTGCCGGCCTCGGAGCCAAGTAGGTCATCTGGTTCTGATAGCGCTGGAGTAGCGGGAGAGGAAAAACAGACAGGAGGGACATTATCCGTTGGAGGAGATGGGAGGACGACGAGGACTTGCTACGTGGAGGGGAGCCAACGGCAACAGGACAGATACATGAGGGAGGCCCGATACGTCACTCATCTGGAGGAGAGGACCAGGCGCGCGTAGAGCAGAGTGGAGAAGTGCGATCACAGAGCCTGAGGCTATAAATGACTTTGATTTGTTGTTTAAATAGGGGGCCTACAAAAACTATCAGCCCCAGGGCCTGATGGCAGGTTAAGGCGGGCTTGCCTAGAAGTTATCCTTCTGCGCTGCGTTGTGTGCATGGCTTCCTTCTGCAGGTAACGGGCTCTGGCGGCAGTCTCGTTCAGGATACGAAAATACAATTAAAATATTTTGCACACTTATTCCACTTATTCCGAGTGTGCCACTGGTTACGCTACCTGGGGTTGCTGACCCCTACCGTAGACCCAACAGGAAGTTGGCCATTTTGAATTTAACAGCAATTTATTTTTTTAACATTGAAGTGGGCTGTACTTAAAGAAGCTCATCCTACTGATTTATTCTGACAGACTTCAAATGTTGTACCTTAAAAAATTGGACTGCATTTTATATAGCACCTGTCCAGTCTTGTGAACACTCAAAGTGATTGTACATAATGTCAGTGGCATTGCAGTCACGGGCACTTCCTCCAAAAACAGAGAGTTGTTGTAACTGGAGAGTTTAGAGTCAGAGCGTAAAGACATCCACACGCCAATATTGACTTGAAGTCATATCTCACACCTAACCTGGCAACAGGAAGTTACAGGTTGTGTACTTTTATGACCTGCTCATTGCAGATTTAGCACATCCATTTGAAATTGGTCCAAAAAGCCTTAAGAGGTGGATGATGCTGCAAGGTGAAAGTTGTGCGTCTTCGTTAATTGCTTTTCAAGGCTTTGCCATGAACAAATACATTGGAGTAAGTGCACTCTCCTCTACAAAATGGTGTGTGTTTGTGTGCGTGTGTACTGTATACAAAGTTTGCCATGCACACACAAACATCTAAAACTTGGTTTATATCAGAAACGCTGAGAAGAATGATGAACTAAGACAGGAGGATACCTAGCACACAACGTGATGTACTGGAAGAAGTTCAAGTTTAAAGCATGGAAGAGTTTCCAAGGCAACTGAGAGCTTGAAGTGTACTTCATCCTCTGTACTGCTGAAATATCCAACTAGGTGAGCCATTGCCTCCATGCTTCTCTATTCTCCTGTGCTCAAGATGACATCAGAACCACAGCATGGATCTATTTTCATACGTTGGGTGGGGAGAGAAAGCCCTTTGGCATTTAGTGCGTGGAGGACAGGATTACCAGGGAAACCCACCTTATGAGTTACAAAGTCACGAATCACACTGTGTTTAGGCATTTTGTGAGTCCTCGCAGGCTGAAGAGTGGGTCTGTCATATTATTCACCACCTGCTGACCTGACCTGCACCGCCTCCTGTGCCTTGGTAATGTACTCGACCATCAGGCTCTGCATAAAGCACTATGGCTGCTGTGATACATAACCAAGACTCACTGGAAAACAGACCATAATATACCCGCCTTGGGTTGACATGGATGTTAGAACACCAATTACCCATAAATTACTTGGCTCTGATGCCCTTCTGTGTTTTGTAAAGTAAACCATTAATCGACTAAAAAGTCAATCCCAGCCTGTGGACAGCAGGGACATACAGACAGTAAAGGTATACCGACATAGAGTTCTGAAAAAAATGTATAGAGACCACTGCAAATGTATCAGTTTCTCTGATTTCAGTATTTATAGGAATGAGTAAAATAAAAAAATACATATATTCTATTCTATAAACTACAGACAACATTTTTCTGTGTTTGAATTAAACAGACACTGGAATGGAATCACTGCCATACATGTAGAGATTCAGATTTAAAGGTCCCATTATACTATATTTAAACAAAATATTAAAGGGCCATATCTATACAAAACATGTCTCTGAAATGTTTTGCTCAAAATACCAATGCTTGCTAATGTACACACAGACCATATTACTTCCAAAACTTGTCACATATGACGAGAGAGAGGTTTGTATTTTATGACATTTTGTGAGTCTCCTTACACACCAGGGACACATATTTATGTATAAAAGACATCAAAAAGTGCATTTTGCATAATAGGTGACCTTTAAAGGGCCCATGTCATGGCCATTTCTACTGATCATAATTCCATTGTTGAGGTTTACGAGAATAGATTTAAATTGTGCAATTTTCCAAAATCACATTGGTTTCTCATACAGCATCTCTGTATGTGTATTCACCAGGTATTCACTCTGTCCTAAATGGCTTGTTGAGCTCCTGCCCCATAGCCGCGGGAAGTAGGGGTGCTGGGGGTACTGTAGCACCCCCTGTTGGCGAGTGGTGTACATTTGAAAAACTGAGTGACCACCTAAATAAAAATGATTAAACTACATAAAATAGTTATGATTTTACTTAAAATAAAATTAGCAGTATACAGTAGCATATAATAGTCATAGTATATATTTGTATCAGTCAGGTGGCTTGAATTTATTTTCAAAATAAATAAAATCCGAGTCATCTAGGTCGTAGGTCGTGGGATAGTGACGTAATTGACGCGACACGCACACACTGCAGAGTGACAGTGACTTTCTAGAATGGCGCAAAAAAAGGATTTTGATCGAGAAAATGTGGAAGGAGAAGAAGCTAGCGTCGCTAATTTGGAATCAATGGAGAAGCCACACTAGCCAACTGACTTCAATTTTCCTGGTAGAAAGTTTGGCAAAGAAACCTTCTGTCGGTCATTTAATGGAAGTTGGTTTGACAGATGGAAGTGGCTCCATTATGTTGAGGAAAGTGACCATATCATGTGTTTCACATTTGTCAAAGCAGTTCAGAAACGGCTAATTAACGAAGACAGCGTGAGGATGGATGTCAGCAGCTTTGTAAAGGGGGGATTCTCTAACTGGCGGAAGGCAACAGAAAAATTCAATGAACATGAGAAATCAAAACTTCATAGTGATTCAAGCCCACGTATTGCTGCTTTAGGTAGCACACCAATGAATGCCCTTCTGTCTGACGCTGCCCGGAAAACACAGAACACCGCAAGGAATGTGCTTGAATTGATGTTCAGGTCTAAATAATGTTTTCGTCTGACTATTTGTAATGTTATGTAGGTTTGTAAAATAAACAATTGATGCGGCTCGTATCGCTGACGGCCGGGCCCGGCACCGCCTTTTTTTTTTAACGCCCCCGGGCGGCCCCCCTCCCCACTTTTGACAGCACCCCATGAGCAAAATGACTTCCCGCGGCTATGGCCTTCCCCCCCCCCTCCCTGCGAGCCCAGTGTGCTCTGATTGGTCGGGACGTTGCGAGGCTCGTTGCTGCAAGGAGCGGACAGGCTTCCGGGTCGGCGATACAGCGAGAACAAGCAAAACTCATCCTGAGCACACACAAACACTCACAGCCGAAGTAAAAACAATAAGTGTGGCTTGATATTGAGTAAGAAAAAGGTTTATAACGCTGTGAGCATGGGTCTGCGGAGAGCATTTCTCCGCGATCCCAACTCGTCTATTACCAGCGTTCAGGGACTCCCTGTTAGTTAGCCAAGGGATCCTGGTGTGTGTGAGGTGCTCCGTGGATTGGTCCATTTGGGCCAATCCGGTCATTTGTTGTTGATTTGGGTATTCACACGTCACAGTACGCCACGGAGATCTGTGCTGGTTCTCTCGCGTCCAGGAAGAAGTTTAAAGAATAAGAGACAATGGAGTCTCTGAAAAGGTCAAATTGGTTACTTTAATTAAGTAGGGTGGTAATGAAACAAACAGAGGAGTAGTGGGAGGGACAGAGCGGCTGTTTGTCTCGCAGTTGCAGGGGTGAAGAGAGGGCGAACTACGCTCGCCCACTATCTATATATCCTCCGTTGGCTCCTCCTCTCATGGCTCCCGCTGGTGCCCGGGTTCCTCCCACCGCTATCTTATATGTCCGATATCGCGTAAAACAGAGGATTTAGACGTAGTGTCGTCATTGTATAACTCCACATGCCTTTTCTCCTCATACTCTCTTTCAAGACTTTTTATTTAATGCATTTTAACGGCTGTAATCGTTGTTAACATAACACCGGAAGTTAAGCTCACTGTTGATATCCGGAGACTTCTTCCGGTAAAGCTTTTCAAAATAAACTTTAGCAACAACGTTAGCCACAGACGAATGCTAACCGGAAATGTTTTCAGAATAAAACAGTTTTAAGCTTACTGTATGTTTAAACTAAATTACGTCATTAAACATACATTTTAATTTCTTACAGTACCCAGGTAATGCTAAACCTGTGA
Organism: Gymnodraco acuticeps; assembly: GCF_902827175.1. Classification (NCBI taxonomy): domain Eukaryota; kingdom Metazoa; phylum Chordata; class Actinopteri; order Perciformes; family Bathydraconidae; genus Gymnodraco; species Gymnodraco acuticeps. Next base: position 508,135 of record NW_022990266.1, read on the forward strand.
GATGGATGTAGAAAAGTCAGAATCAATATAGATGTTTTTTATTTTAAAGAAAATTCAGATTGAACATAGTAAAGAAATTAAAATTATAGTGTCCGTCCAAAGATTATTTTTTACTTGTAGTGAACACTACCCTTGGATGATGGTAAGGTAGACTAAAAGCTTTAGGAATCCAATGTACAACATATAATAAGTACCCTGTATCAAGATTGATGCAAAACAAGTGACATTTTATATTTTTAGAGAGGTTTAGCAAAAAAAACTCCACCACTGAGGTGATTTGGGTGGAAATGGCCGTTTTTACCGTTTCTCTGGAACCCATTGGTCGATTTTGGTGATTGACATCTATTTTCAACCGTTAGAGCCAATAGAATCGAAGGGGAATTTCCCCATACACACACATGGTAATACAAAAAAGGTGGGGGCTTTGCGCATGCAGGTTTGCATCAGAGTGAACCTATCTCTCGCTCTGACATCTGGAAACGGAAAAGCAGGTTTATTGCTTATGGATTATCCTAAATCATTTCAAAGTGACACAGACACATTGGATTAACCTACTGTATGGATTAACTTCAGCAGTGTTTTTATCGTTTTAATGCCATTGAAGATCACTTTTGACCAGACAACGACCAAGGTAGGCCATGTTGCCGGTTTTAGCTACCTAGCGCCACATGTTTTGATGTCTGTTCTTGTTAATAGCTTCGCGAGTTCTTATCATGGAGTGATGATGTATGTACTGATGGGTTGGACGTGCAACTACGATAAGTAATAAGGGTGTTATGAGTGAGTTTCTGTGCAACACCCCGTTAGCATTTTTCGCTCGTGGCTAATTCACATGCTCAGCGCTAGCTTTGTGGGGTTTAAAAAAAAAGAAAAAAAAAAGATCAATTAGCTGAGTTTCTTCCCGTTACATGGATATAAAACATTCATAGTTTATTGAATATTAAGATGCCCTCAGACGCTGTTTCCTGCAGATGACGCGTTTTTCCCGCTGGTATCGGGGGTGCGGTGTAGAAGAGGTTAAGCGATCCCGAAGGATTTTGATATCAGTAAATGAGGTGTGGCCCTACCTAAGTGTGTGTCAGGGTTGAGTGAGGCAAGCAGGACCCAAATGCAGATGAACAGAACAAAATACCTTTATTTCAAGGCTACTGGAACAAACTTCGACAAAACAGTACTCTCACCCCGTGAACAACGTCCAAATACGAAAAGGAACTCACAAAGACTAACAGAAAACACAGAACCTAAATACACCCAGGACTAATCAAACAAACAAGAGACAGGTGAGGAGGGAGGAGAAAACACAGGGGCACCAGGTGAACACAATCAGACAACTAGACACACCAGGGAAACTAACTACAGGAGGAAAAACACAGGGAAAAGGATCAGACAATATACCAAGAGGAAAACATGACAGGGAGAACAGCAAAACAAGACATACAAAACGTGACATAACACAATAATCGTAACAGAACCCCCCCCTCAAGGGACGGATTCCAGACGTCCCTAAAACACCAAAACAGTCCAATAAACGTCCAAAAAAACCAATGTCCAGCAGGGTGGGTGGAGGGGTACAAAACTAGGGCCACCAGGTTGGGTGAAGGGGGTCAGGAGAACGGGTTTGGGCTGACAACCCAGGAGCACCGCTGAGGACCCGGAAGGGATCTCGGGCGGACGGCCCGGGGGCAAGGCAGAAGCCGAGAAGGGGGACTCGGGCGGACGGCCCGGGGGTAAGACAGAGTCCAAGGTGGGGATTATGGAGGGGCGAAGGCCACCGCGGGCGAACTCAGGGGGCCGAGCATGAGGGCTAGGACCGCAGCCGGAAAAGTCAGGGGGCCGAACATGAGGGCGAGGGCCGCGGCCGGGAAAGTCAGGGGGCCGGGCTCGGGGGCGAAGGCCGTGGCCCGGGCTCGAGGGCGAAGACCGCGGCTCTCAGGGGGCCGGGCTCGAGGGCGAAGACCGCGGCTCTCAGGGGGCCGGGCAGGAAGGCACCGACGGGACAACGCCGGAGGCCGAGCAGAACCCGGTGTCGGCCGGACAGGAACCGGCGCCGGTGGGACAGGCCTCGGCAGGATCCCCCACGGAAGAGGACCAGGAGTTGGCAGGACCCCCGGCAGGAGGGCAGTCGGCGGGACCCCCAACGGGATAGGACACCGGATTGGCAGGACCCCCGGCAGGAGAGCAGTCAGCGGGACCTCCAACAGGACAGGACACAGGGTTGGCAGGACCCCCGGCAGAAGCGTAGTCGGCGGGACCCCCAACGGGACAGGACATAGGGTTGGCAGGACCCCCGACAGGAGAGTAGTTGGCGGGACCTCCAACGGGACTGGACATAGGGTTGGCAGGACCCCCGGCAGGAGAGTAGTCGGCGGGACCCCCAACGGGACAAGACATGGAGTTGGCAGGACCCCCAGCGGAACCTCCAACGGCACTTCAGTAGGAACTTGAATTGGGACTTGAGTAGGAACTTGAGTTGGGACTGGAGAGGGAACTCGAACAGGGGACTCGAGAGGGGGCTTGAGAGGAAACTGGCGAGGGGACTCGAGAGGGAACTGGAGAGGGGACTTGAGAAGAAACTTGAGATGGGACTAGAGTTGGGATTTGAGAAGTGATTAGAGGAGGGACTAGAGGAGGGACTAGAGTTGGTACCTGAGAAGTGACTAGAGAAGTGACTATAGGTGTGACTGGAGAAGGGACTAGAGAAGAGAGAAGGGACTAGAGAAGTGACCTGAGGAGGGACTAGGGAAGGGACTAGAGAAGGGACATGGGAAGGGACTAGAGAAGGGACTAGAGGGGGAACTCGAGAAGAGACTAGAGAAGGGACAAGAGATGGGACTATGGCAGCTGGGGCAAGAGCTGGGTCTGGAACCATGGCTGCGGGGGCCGGAATTGAAGCCAGAATCATGGCTGTAAGGTCCGGTTCTGGAGCCGGGAACATGGCTGTAAGGTCCGGTTCTGGAGCCGTAAACATGGCTGTAAGGTCCGATTCTGAAGCCGGAAACATGGCTGTAAGGTCCGGTTCTGGAGCCGGAAACATGGCTGAATGGGCCGGCTCTTGAGCCGAATCCATGGCTGCCGGGACCGGTTCTGGAGCAAGGACCATGGCTGCTGGGGCCAGAACTGGGTCTGTAACCATGGCTGCTGGGGGCTGAACTGGTTCTGGAACCATGGCCCTTTGGGCTCGTGCTGCTAACCTGGCCTTGCGACTCCTTCCTTTAGGAGCCGTTTGGAGGCTCCGTGGACCTCCAAAAGCCAGACGAGTACCAGCGAAGGGTTCCTGGACTGTAGCTAACACTGGGGCAGAAGCCAGGGTTGACTCCAAACGGACCACACCGATGCGTGTGGTGTCATAACAGGAGTTGGGAGGCCTGGGGCTGTCAGGCAGGGGATAACACACCATGAGGAAATCCAAAATCCCGCCCGGCAAGAATCTCACCAAGCCGGGTTTCTCCATAGTTATCTGGCGCGCCGCTGCCAGAGTAGCCTCTTGCTGCTGAACCCCGGACGCTCCCATCCATTGATCAGAGCAGGTAGCCAAAGAAAAAGTAAAATCCAACAATTCCTGCTCAAAAGGATCTGCTGGGCCCATATTTGGTGAGTTTCTTCTTTCAGGGTTGAGTGAGGCAAGCAGGACCCAAATGCAGATGAACAGAACAAAATACCTTTATTTCAAGGCTACTGGAACAAACTTTGACAAAACAGTACTCTCACCCCGTGAACAACGTCCAAATACGACAAGGAACTCACAAAGACTAACAGAAAACACAGAACCTAAATACACCCAGGACTAATCAAACAAACAAGAGACAGGTGAGGAGGGAGGAGAAAACACAGGGGCACCAGGTGAACACAATCAGACAACTAGACACACCAGGGAAACTAACGACAGGAGGAAAAACACAGGGAAAAGGACCAGACAATATACCAAGAGGAAAATATGACAGGGAGAACAGCAAAACACCCAAAACAAGACATACAAAACTTGACATAACACAATAATCGTAACAGTGTGAGTGTGGCAGTGTGCAATCACCTTTTAAGCAGGAGAAGAGAGCGCAGATGTCTTTTAAGTTGTCCCAATCCAAAAGGTGTGCTCAGTTTATTTGAAGAAAAATTGGTCCACACTTGAACAGGGTTTTACCTTCTCTCGTGACAATATGACAATCATATAAAACATATCATGCTGTGGTCATGTTCTAATATTAGGGGTGTAACGGTATCCGCATTCGTCCCGTACCGTCACGGTTCGGACGTCACGGTTCGGCACATAGTCACACGACGAATACGCCTTTTTTTTACGAGTGGGAAAAAAAGTCTGTCTTTCAGGGCAGTATCCATTACACTATTTATAATCCAGGGGGCGGTATTGCGCCTAAAAGCTGTTTGCCGGCCGCCCTTAAACAACAAATGAACAAGAAAAAACACAACAACAAAACGAACAAAATACAAGAAGAAGAAAAGTTAGTATGGCGATTTCAGATAACACACAGGAGCTAGAACCCACCTGCTTCTTTTAAATCAGCTGTGTGGGAACATTTCGGGTTCCCTATGGACTACAATAGCGATGAAGTGTGCGAGTGGTGGATCGGACGAGGATGGTGTGTCGGCGTTGTTCGATAGCGGTGCGGTATGCTAATGGTAACACACGCCAAACATGCTAAATCATATCAGAAGACATCATCCAGATTTGGCAATCACCGGAGCCCGGCAAAAGACAGCAGCAGTTCAACAGCTTATCCCCGCTGTATTTAAGAAGCCAATAGGCATGAAAGCCGTGAGACCAAAATAAATAACGGAAGCTTTTGGCATATGTTTTTCAACGGCTATGCGCTCTTGAAACACTTTCTTATTATTTATGATGTAATATTTTCAAGACATTCTTTTTAGTTTTACAGCTTGATGAAACCTTTTTGTTTGACATCAGCCATTATAGATAATATGGCCATCTGAGTGTTTGTGGTACTGTTTGTGGTTTGTTTTAACTGTTTAATACAGTTAATTATTCAAAATGTCAGAGTTCCTTATTTTTAAACTGAAACTTGCACTACTGTTCAAAAATAAATAACAACAAACCTGGAATTATGCATTTGGGACTTTTTTTTGCTTTTTCTTGTTGTACCGAACCCGTACCGAACCGTGACCCCCAAACCGAGGTACGAACCGAACCGTGACTTCTGTGAACCGTTACACCCCTATCTAATATGAAACCTCAATACACAGTTTTACATTTACATTCACATTTGAAAATCGTCCGACATTTAGAGGCATCTCCTCATAAATGACCGGTGATAATAAAAAGCACATTCAAACTTTCATTCAACAAATCAATTCATATATACATCTAGTCCCGCATGAATTCGGAGGACCTTCCTCACAGGGTGCTAAACTTTCACCAAATCATTTCGTATACACATCTAGTCTATATCTATAGTCCTTACTCAACTTAACAAACCACTTGTGTTTTGTTTATACTGTAAATATAGAAAATCATAAAATATGAAGCATTTTCATTTTGGGTTATACAAGAATATAATTAATTATATTTGATTATAATTAACTTTTGTTTTAAGTATTCAACCTAATATGGAGACCTCAACAAAACCCAGTGGACAGATTAATTTCTCAGTTGCTATTTTTACTGTGCCGCCTGCTGACATCAAGAAAAGTATCAGAGAGCCGTGGCCTGCAATGATTGAATGGTACCTAGCAACCAGCATCATCGGGTCCACCAGCAAAGCAGGTGTCTATAACGCAGAAGAAGAAGTGCAATAATACTGTTTTATATATAAATAAATCTATATTATACATCTGTCAGTGAAACACTCGCAGCGGGTTGCTTTTCAAACTAGTATTACTACAATTGTACTCTCGGCGGTCAGACAGAGTCAGATTAAATATACAAAAGATTGCACATGAACATATGCATGACTTCCATTTCCTCATCATTATTTTTCCAACTACCCGCAACCTACTTTCGTCGAGAAGTAACTTTTGTTCTCTCCTCCGCTGCCTCACACATCAGGAGAGACCCCAGCCTGACATTTACACTGCAGCGAGTGTGAAGCTCTCTGTGCTCTCAGATGTGAAGGGGTGCATGTTGGGGGGGGTGGTGCTGTATTTGATTTGCTCTCTGCCCTCCTGCACTGTGTGCTGTGGCTCTGCAGATATCTGTTGACATAAGTTGTGCCATTAATCCATGCAAAGCCAAACACTTCACACAGTATATTCATCTGAGGCGTCACAAACGGGCTATTAATGAGCAGCTGGTACACTTAATTAACTTTTGTGCTTAATTAGGACTTTGCCTCACAGATGTAAATCTCTTTCTATTGGCAGTCCGTCTGATTAAATATTAAAAAGCCATATGCAGATGGATGCTTGATGTTTTGCCACTGATACAGCAGACTGGCATGAGCTCAGCTCTTTGATCAATCCCATGATTCCTGCCTACTAACAGACCCTCACATGCATTTGTCACTCCATGGCATCACTGTTTTTGGCCCACCCGGTGTTTAACATCAGATCTTCTGACATGAACGTGACGATTCCCTTCCCTCTGAAAGCTTCTCATTACAATCTAAAAGTAGCATCAAAGTGTGTAGCTCTGCCTTTGATATGTTGGATGAGTTTCGACAGAGCAGGAAGTTTGTGTTATGATCTGAATGTTGTCCTTGTGCCTGTCTGACTCCTATTTATTTTTGAGCTGTTCAGAAACGGTGCTGCTGTGGAGAGAGAATGTGTCCCTGTGTTCACACACTCCTGCTGCCTGGAGTTGTGATGGAGCAACTCCTCAGGGCCATGGAAATAAGATGAGCTTTACATTCTGCCTGTAGGGACTCTTGGGAGTAGATTATGTGGGAAATGGTTTCAGGGTGCTGATGAACCCTGACAGAACTTCTAAAAGGCTGAGACCAGGTTTCTAATTTCTTTACCATATTTTCTGTTTTGCATTTTGCCATATTTTCCAGCTGCTATGCCACTCTCAGATAGATTAAGAGGGTATTTTCTTTGTCGGTTAAAGACATATCCACAGCATCAGTCTTCTCAAAGCAGAAACACAAGTAAAAGAGGCCCTATTATGCTTAAGATAAGATAAGATGGACTTTTATAATCCCGAGGGGAAATTCAGTTGTACAAGCAGCAACAGCGTGAAAAACAGGACAGCACAGATTCACACAGATTAATTAAATCAAAAATTAAATCAAGATTTATGATAATAATAATAAAAGACTATGAAATAGGAGATGAGTAAAAATAAGAGTAAAATAACTGTCAGCAGATATACATATTTGGTCATATAAATTATGAAGTACGAATGGTTATGTTAGTGGTTATATTATATAACCACTAACATAACCATTCGTACTTCATAATTATACATACTAATATAACTTATATTAGTATGTATAGTGTCTCTACTGGGACATTTCTCCATGCTTTAATGTTCAAAAAGCACTTTATTTTTCTTACCCGTAGGATAGAAAAGGGGGAAGTGACGTCTGACTCAGAGGTCGCGCGGCTGTGGAGAAGAACGTGTTGCCCACATTCTGTTACTGAGTTTAGGCTAGTTAGCTAGCAGGTTTATTGTTTTGGGTGCAGTCACTTTTGCCTCCACTTGCTGTTCAAATAAATGTTGAAAGAAAAAGTAAATCTGTTTACAGTTCTGTTTCATATGGGTGTTGAGAGATGTATCCATAGATTTAGTCCCTAATTTTGCTCTCAAAGTGCACCAGATTGATGCATTTAACTTCAACATTTTTAAAAAAATCCCGGGGGAGCATGCCCCCGGACCCCCCCTAGAGGAGGTGAGGTCCACCACCTGCCCACACCCCCTGTTAAATTGTCTCACATTGAGGATGCTTCCTACGCCCATGTTTTATTCCATGGGTCAAGTCAGGCAAATTGGGTCCAAATGTTATTGCATCAATGATCTGTTAAAACTATGACGAAATATGTTCGTCAACGACCTTTTTTTCCATGACGAAAACTAGACGATGACAAGACGGCACCGACGGCAGTAAACGATAACTGTAACGAAATCATCATGCAATATCGTTGACGAAAAGTGACGAGACGAAAATGTAGTTTACTAAATAAAAACTATGCCAAAATCTCTCTTTACTTTCGTTGACGAAATATGAGGAGACGAAATATTATCAAAGATAACGTTACATTTCTGATAGTCAGTTTTTCTCCCAGCAGTTCCATTTCCGGTGCTGCGGCTGGGCAGCAGCTGTGTGTGTCTGCGGTGCGCGCGGCGGTAGATTTGAATTACACCGGGCAGCGGCACAATGTGAACTGTCAGGAAGACTCGGGTCTAACTCATGGTCTAACTAACCTTATTTAACAGAAAATGAAATGGCAACAGGGCTTTGGAGCAGTGGTCGCACTCGCGTTAACCGAATACCCCCGTCAGTGCGAGTGATTGATAAATTGTGCACTCGACGGATAATAATGGATTATGACGGAAATGTTACAATCCTGTCCGTCAAAATGACTGACAACGAAAAAGTCTAAAGCCACCACTGCTTGGGAGAAAGAAACGATGTGATATTTGGGCCCATTTTCGCTACAATGAGGCGGAGAAAAAAAGCGAATGCATTGTTTCATCAGAAGGGAAGCAATGTGGCCATAACACAGCTGGTAAAAACACCACAAACCTGAGCAGATCCTCTCTGCAAAGCTTCTTAATCATTCAACCTGTGTTTTTCATCAAATAAGGACAAGATATAATGTTATTTATTTATATATACTAAAATGACAAATTATTGGTTTTGGCTAGACTAGTTTGACTGAAATGTTCTATATAATCTGATGACTAAAAAAGACTCAACAGTTTTCATTGACAAAATGTAGACTACAATAATTAGTTTTCTTTGACTAAAATAAGACTAAAATGCTCAGACTTTTAGTCGACTAAATCTTGACTAAAATGTTTACTGTTTTAGTCGACTAAAATAAGACTAAAATGCTCAGACTTTTAGTCGACTAAAACTTGACTAAATAAAAACAGGATGAAGGTGACTAAATATGACTAAAACTAAAAAGGAAATTTAACACAGGACTAAGACTAAAACTAAATTAAAAAATAGCTGACGAAATTAACACTACTCCTTTGTCGAGATAATCCATCCCACCTCACAGGTGTGGCATATCAAGATGCTGATTAGACAGCATGATTATTGCACAGGTGTGCCTTGGGCTGGCCACAATAAAGGCCACTCTGAAACGTTTTTTGCTTTATTGGGGGGGTCTGGGGGGGTCTGAAAACCAGTCAGTATCTGGTGTGAGGGGTAGGATTAGGGTTAGGGGTAGGGTTAGGGTAATGTTGTGAATCGAGTGGCCTGTGTTCGTCGTCCATAACATACGCCTGCCCATACCATAACCTCACCACCACCATGGGCCACTCAATTGGCCATCTATTTATTCTATCCCAAATCCCACTAGAATTTACATTCAAAGTCACTATGCACAACTTCTAGTCAGTCCTTTTCTGGATCCAATTATTAGTGAGTCAGTATAGTGAGTCATAGAAAATATAACAGAGAGTCATAGAAAATAAAACGTGTAAAAGACTGGTGCAGGAGGGGTCCTAAAACCCGGAAATTAGCATTTTACTACATCCGTTCCCTCGTCTCAAATGTTTTTTTAACATGTTTTTGGTTAGTAGCTGGAGATTATATCTGTGGTTAACACAAGCTGAAGAGATTTTTACAACGCCTTCTAACAAGTTAGCTGCACGTTAGCTGCCTTTAGCTTAGCGGTGGTTATGCGCAGCCATGTGATGTTGTTTGTTTACACTGTAGCCTAATGTTAGCTTTTTACATCTGTTGATTACATTTGAACTTCAAAAATCATGATGTGGAGTGTATCCTTTTGAACAAAACATCATCAACATGTTTTTGCCAATAATCTAATACTCTTCGTCGCTTTATATCAAGAGAGCCCTTGCAATACTAACTTCCTTGTGCGTCTACAAAAAGACATCATGAATGCACCGCTCTATTCTCCTCCAGCTTCTGTGCAATATCACTAAGACCATGTTTGCTCTGCTAGTTTCCATCATGGAGTATTTTACTTTCATATGAATCTTTTCTCCCTCCCTCTGTTTCAATATCTCCAAGCCCATCAATAGGTCACTGTACCACCATGAAATTGCTACCCCGGCTCTAACAATTTATTTGATATACATGCATAATTAAATCTCTCCCAGTACAGAAGAGAGAGCCACATTCCAAAACTAAATTAAATCCAGCAAACATCAATTTACTGCAGGAAGAAGCTGTCGAGGGGCTTTATTGAGATGTATGAGCCGGGGGTTCCCAGCTAAATCAGAGGAGGAGGAAGGTGACAGGATACACCATCACCACCACCCAATCCACCCACCTACTACCACTGTGTTTCAACAATACTTTTCAACTGCTACAATATGAGAATATCCTGAAAAAATTATTACGTATTTTAATTTCTCTGTTTCTGTTTCATTGTCATTTTTTATTTGAACACTGTATGCTTTGGTCTTATTCAGCTCATTCATGTAGATTGTCGGTTAAATTAATAATGCAGCGCTGGACTGAAGCCTTTCATAAAGTTATTACTCTGACAGACTGAGACAGACAGGTGAATCACTTCTAGCCACAATAGTCTGATTTCAAATGTCTGGTGTTTTATTAGCTTCTTTGTCCTTCCTCTCCTGCTCTCAGTTAGTCGTGCATGCAGCTTTGTGGAGACTTGCTGCCTCTTAAATTCCTGTAATTATATTCCACATAGTGAGCGCCTTTTATCCCTGATAAATTAACATTCAGGCAGTGCTTGAATTGGAATGAAAAAGGTGCCAGTACTCTAAAATCAGCAACTTTTTCAAGTCAATTTTATATATACAGCCCACAAACAAGAATTTGGCTACTATAATGCTGGTGGGTTTGTCTCTTTACTACTGTATATTTTAGAAAGGTTCACTGTACTTAACATTTTTTATGATAGGCAGCGGATATGGCTAAAGCTCAGTAAGGTCAATATTAACTGAAAATATAGCAATCAAAGTCGAGATCTTCTGCTGAAGACACATGAAGCAGAGACCTTTCAGGTGAGAGCCCCTCTGGTGGTGTTCAACATTAATGACAAGGAAACAAAGCTCTGGTCAGAAGCATTTTTTATAAAAAGCTTTAACAAAATTAAGTATTTCTGTACATTTTGAATGCAATCTAACTTTCCAACTCAGAAAACGAAAAACGAAAAAGTGCCAAAAGTCTTCTCACATGGCTGAGCTGCTTTGCAATATACTTCACCACTGAAGAATACAAATATGTATAAAGTAAACTATGATGCAATCTAACTTTCCAACTCAGAAAAATGATAAAGAGCATGAACAAAGAACATGTAAAAACAAATGCAAAATTTGGACAATCTAAAATGAGAAACTGTAACTGCAAGTAACAAAGTCTGAGCCATGGTAAAGAGTTACATTGAACACCAAGCTGATCAGATAACTCCCTGGTTGGTCTGAAGTCCTTCTATCTCCAGGATCTGTACAAATCGGCACATTATGCCAAAAGTCTTCTCACTGGGTGAGCTGCTTTGCAATATACTTCACATTGTTAGAAAAGGCTCCAGAAGGCCTTGGGGACATCAGTATCAGGGGCTGGAGCTGGACAGGCTCTTTCATCAGCACTTCTCCTTCCCTTTGCCAGCCAGGACCTCACATACTGTTCCGGATTGAACTGTCCTAGTGATGGTCCATTACATTTAATGAAAACCAGGCTGGACAGTCGGCTGACAGAGAGAGCATTCCTTTTTGCAGTAAGGATATCGTTCATGCAGCTGAATGCCCGCTCACACTCACTAGTGGAGACAGCGATGGTTCGGACTGCTTTCAGTAGAGGCTCCATGGCAGCAGGTGTACGGGATGCCCTGGTTTCCTTGTATTCGCGAAAGCCCTGAACAGTCTCTCTTCTGTCCACTTTCAGCACTTCGCACAAACGTAGCACCTCTACGTCCCCATACTGTACGTCTAACTCCTCTTCAGGCCAACTTCCAGGATGGATAACTTTCATGTCCTGGATTAGCTGATTGTCCCGGGCCTCCCGGCCATGTAATGGGATTTCTCTTGTGCTGACATGAGAGGAGGTTGTGGAAGTCATTCTGTGTCTCAGATTCTCTACCATACTGCGGAAAAACTGACCTGCATGAATCTGTACAAGCCTGCCATTCTCACGCAGGGCAACACCCTTGAAGGACTTCTCAGCTAGAGCTGTATGAACTGTAGTCATGTGTGGGCCAGGCATGGTGACCATGGATTCAAAAACTCGTATTTATCGAGTTAAGAGCCTATCTGCTGTAGGCAGTGTCATCTCTCTTTTTTGGAGTTGCCGAGAGAGGTCGCTGAGCTCTGTGAGCGCATCGTACATCAGTCCCAGATTGCTGACAAACGTTGCAGATGTGAGCACATCATCCAGGCCCTTGTACTTTGCTCTGTCTCTGGAATCCCTGCTCGTGTCGTTTGCAGCATTTGTGAAGTGATCATGAAGCACTCGGTAGTTTTCCCAGACTGCTCTGACGCTCCTTTCACTTGAAGCCACCCAGCGGATGGACAAAACACGCCCTATCACCAGGAGACGCTGTCCGACTGCTTGCGCACACTGCGCTAACTGCCTCTGATTTTTGGGGGAGGCATGGAACAAGGAATAGAGTTTGTCAAAAAAGATCTGGAAATGATTGAGCCCTGAGACCTCCTTGACCACATCCCCAACTGCCAGCTCTAGACGATGATTGGAGCAGTGCCACACAAACAGGCTTGGGAATTTACTACACAACTGGGTAGCAACGCCTGTTCTCTTCCCTAGCATGACTGAAGCCCCATCACATGCAAAAGAAACGAAACACTGACCTAAAAAGTCCTCGTTAAAATCTCTTCCAAGACACTCCATTAACGCCTTTGTGATGTCATCAGCCGTTGTTCCATCCAACTCGATCAGCTCCCAAAAAAACGTTTCGGGCTCAGCATCAGCTAATGCTGAGCGTAGACACACAACAAGCACCGTTTTACCACTAATAGTGGTAGATTCATCGACCAAAACACAGTTTTCTTTGGTTTTCTGTAATGTCTTTTGCCATTTTTTTCTTCAGCTCATGAGCTATGTGGTCGATGATTTCGCCACAGGTTTTATTGGAGTGCAAAACCCTGCCCACGTTCAGCCCATTCAGTTTCTGTACATTCAAATCAATTGGCATGTCTGTGAATGGCCGGCTATGTTTGCCAATTTGATATGCCGTTCGAAAAACTCTGATAGTGGTGTCTAATTCAGATGTATGCATAGACTGCACTTGATGTTGAATAGTTTCACGTGAAGCAGATGTAAGGATGTCAGCAGCTTTTACATGGGCTTGTGATTCTTTATGTTCTTTGATTTTTTTTCTCAGGCTAGCTTGTTGTTTGCCCTTGTCAACACCGAAATGAGACACTGCACACTCACCCCATTCAGTTGACAGTTTCAGTCCTTGTCCAGTGTGTATTCCCAAAGATTTGACATCTCTGCATATCCGACATCCTAGCTTCTTATCTTTAAGAAGGAGCCATGCATTGGTCTTGCAAACATATTGCACCTGGTCCGTTGTCCAGCAGTCAGGTGCATCGCTTTGCCCGGTGTTGGTGGTGGCAGTTGTGCCAGCAGCAGCTAACGTTAGAGGCTCTGGAGGAGGCGGCGGAGCTAGTGCTAATGCTAATGCACTAGAACTTGGAGCAGGAGGATCAACCAAAGAAAGCTCCCCATCAGACACAATTTCCAACACAGGCACAGCATTCTCTGTATTTGAAGTTTCTTCCGGCGACAACCGCTGTCTTTTTGCACTTTTATTAATCCACGCTAACATTTTAGAAATGCTAATTTGTGACGTGACTTGCTTTCCTTCTCTCGGGGGCGTGCCTGCTCTGTTCTATCACTCTACATAGCCACCCACTGGGTGGGAGTTGCACTGCATAAACACAACACACGTGCATCTAGGTATGTAAATTGTAAAGCATTAAAACATGGTTTTACTAACAGTTTTCAGTATGTTGTTACTTCGGCATTATTATTATTATTATTATTATTTTGAAACGTGTATTACTATTAAATCACGGTCAAATAGGTTAATTTTGACATAGTCGTTTCCACCACAGTATTTACATGGAGAAGATAAGCCCCGCCCCCTCTCCAGCACGTTCTGTTTGAATGACAGGAGTAAACAGCTGACAGCCGCTGTGAAACTCCAGCGGTTAGAGCGATGAGAATGTCCGTTCGGCACCTCATGACGCATCTACTGAGTACCGGGCGGCTGTATATATATATATGGATGTATAATAAGAACGGCGGGAGAGTGTTGAGTACTGGCACGGTGCATGAGTACCGGAGTACCGCCAGCATGCCGGTACTGAGCAAGAAGTGCCGGTACTCCATGGGTCAGAACCAGAAGTGCCGGTACTGCGTACCGGTGAGTACCGGCCCAATTCCAGCACTGCATTCAGGTGAAATATGTGTTTCCTCGTTCATATCTTCCTCCCCCTCAGCCTTTCCTACATCTCCTCACTGACCTCTGGCTTCAACAATCAATTAAAACGTACCCTCCAAATTTAGTAGAAGACCATATATATGTCAATGAGGAGGAAACGTTAATTTCCTGCTCTCTGTTCTCTCCAACTCTATTACTAAATGCAATACTGCACAAAAAGGTGCGTCTCTCAGACATTAAGACACCCAACTGTAGACTGCACTATTTAGGACAGTCTCTGTGAGGACACAGTCTCTGTGAGCGCACATACGGGTTCTTCTGCTCTGACAGCCAGGCATGATGGGTAATCTGTGATGTTTCGCTCTCTCAAAAGTTGGGCAATTTTGCCTTCATGCGCCAATGAGCAGCTCTCAAAGAACGAGACCCCGCCTCCGACGCTGTATCCAGTTCTTATTATACAACCATGCATAATACTGATACGCTAATTAGCCTAGCCGCTAATTAGCTTAGCCACTTGGAATTCTCACTGTATTTATACAGTCGCTGTTAAACACTTCCACCAACTCCGGTGTCGATGAAGCAGCATGTCCCGCTCCGGGCTGTCATCAGACTCACCATCAGAATCAGCTCAGATTAGACCTTTCTGAATCCCGACAGCATGGTGTCGGTCGTCACTGAAGCCCATGCTGTGTCGATTCATCCTACAACATCCTGGAAGGTTACGTGACGCATCCTCCCCGTTGCCGTGACTTTTTTCTTCTTCGGTGGTACAGCAGTTACGATTGTATACAGTGCCATCTATTGGCCGGAGTTTGAACACAGTCAGACAAAATGCAATATATAAATCGCTTCGGAGTATAAATCGCAGGACCAGCCAGACAGGTAAAAAAAACGAGGAAAGTCCGGAAAATACGGTATTGCTGTTCTGAACAGTGAGTGCACTCATAAGTCGCTTAAGAGAAAAAAAACAGCAATAAACAAGTTGGTTGAAATAAACTGGTGGAAAATGTAAAAGGAGATGAATGCAGGAATAGATAAAAAGGGGAATTATTGCAAAGGTGCATAAAGACAGAGAACAATTTATGTCACATATAATCAATAGTAATGCCTACATTTCCCCTTGCGTTGGAAAAAGCCGACACAGGGGACCTTGACATAACGTCAACATAGGCCGACCTGGGAGTGAGGATGTGTTGTGCTGGGCTGTCAGAAGAACAAAAATGTTAAAGGTAACTCCCTCGTCCATTGGAAGAGGCGGAGAGGTGGGTGTTTTTCATCTGCTGGTGGACAGTCCGGAGAGATATACACAGGGTTGGGTTGTAACGGAATACATGTAACGGCGTTACGTAATCAGCTGGCGTTACATTTGAAAAACGAGTAATCTGATTTCAGTTACTTTCGTAAACCTGAAGTGAATACATTTTTGATTACTTATTGGAATTATTGGTGGAAAAGTTTCCTCACAAAATGTAATATTCATTACCGGCAGAACTGTGTGCACACTGCACAGCGCTGCAGCATGTCTGTGAGAGAGAGAGATGCAGCGTGCCTGTGAGGCCCCGCCCCCGCACGCAGATGAGAGAGAGATCTCTTTTTAAATATATTGAAAGTTAGAAACGGAGATGGTTCGATAAAATGTGCAAGATAACGTTTATGTAGCATTTCTTTATTGTCGAAATGATGACATTTCATAACGGGATCAAATCAAAGTGAATGGCCTGCTGCTGCTGAATGCATGGGGCAAGCTGGAAAAAGTTTTAAAAGTTATTACATCGTTTCAGATAATAATAATACATAATAATGATAATTCATTCTATTTAGGGGCGCCATTCAAAGCACCCAAGGACACCTTACAATTCATAACATATTCTAAGGAAAGGTTTTAAGACAGTACAAAGAATGCAGTCCGGGTGATGTTTTTTATGTGTGGTGCAGATGAGAGAGCTGTCCAGAATGACACCAAGATGTCGTGTTTGAGTTCTTGATAAGCCATTAAAACAGTAAAATACGTGTCTCCTGTTCACCAAAACATACCCATCTGTTATGGAAAAAGAAAGTATTCCAAAAGTATTCTAAAAGTAATCTGCCACCGGTACCGGCGGGGATTGTTGTTAGCTTCTGATGCGCAGAAGAAAAATCTGGCCCACCCTATTTTTTACAGGCCCACCCTAAAGTACACTTCTGCCTACGCTACTGAAAAGGACTAAAACAATATATTTCCCCACTGGCTAACTTGAGGCCTGATTTGTTGACAGCTAGTGTGAGCACTCTTTATCTTGAGCATTTGTTATATATTGTGTAAGTATTTTTAACCTTGCTAAACCGCCTTTTTCTCCTGGCTTTTCTCCACTCCATAAGCAAACTTTTTGGCACATTGAATGCTCCGACTTTAATAAACAATGAACATAATTTTCAGTAGGATGTTTGATGCTTGTCCAAATAGATAATTAGCTAGAGATGCTAAAGCCACCCACTGTCTTCCTGTCTAAGAGGTGCTGAGAGGAGGCGCTGGCGGAGCGGTTCTGAGGGGTTTCTGCAGGGTTTTTGTGTGGAGGATTTTGCTGGCTGGGGTTATTAATAGCAGCATTTACCCTGCAGGTGATCAGCATATTTATTGAGGCTCACTAACTGACTGACTGTGTGGCATTCAAAGTGTTCCTTGTTGTATTTTTGTATCTTTGGTTTGGAAAATAGACATTTTTTTCTTCTGGGGGACAAAAGTTCACCAAACGATCCATCCATTAATCCATGCATTCTCTATCTCCGGTATACCCTGTTTGCAAGGTCATGGTGGCAGGCTTTCCCCCAGTTATCATGGTAAATGGGTTGCATCTATATATTACTTTTCCAGTCTTTTCAACCCCTCAAAGCACTTTTACATGTACGAGTCAGCATTCACCTACTCACACACATTCATACTGGAGAGCAGAGGCCTAGGGGTGGAGGCATGACCTTCTTGTCCTCAAATGTTCATGTTTGGAGAACATCAAAGAGGTGTCCAGGAGGCATCCTGATCAGAAGCCTGAACTATGCAAATTCAGCAGAAACAGATAATCGCAGAAAGATCGTACAGCAGTGATCTTCTGAAAATACTGTGATACTTTTGACTCTCTCCCTTGGCTTTGTCCAGATACATTTCCAGTTTTGAAACAAACCACATCTCACATTTTTCTGATGGTTGATCACAATCCCGATTTAAACACAGAGGATTACAATTATTATTGATGCCTTCAACTTGTAATGTTGATTTATGTCTGAATGTGTCTTTAGTCTTGTGCATGGTGGGCATTTAGAGCTGCAGTGCGGTGGAATTGTTTCGCAATAAAGTAAAGTATTCATGTTCATTAAAGGAACATCTCATCCATTGCAACAGTGTTGCAACAATTGGTGTGTTTTCATACGTTCAAAGTGTAGTTCTGAGTCACCTGCCCCAAACATAGGGGTACCTTTCCATCAGCCAATCAATCATTAAGATGGCGAGAATGTTCTGAATTCAAAGATTCAAGGTCCAAAGGCTTTATTGTCTTTTGAACAACAGTTAAAGCGTAGTTCTTGGCAATGAAAATCTTAAGTCCCAGGCTCCTCCATAATTGCAACATACAATTGACTTAAAATGAAAAGAAAGAGACATACAATAGTGCGATACAATTGTGCAAATTTAAATAATTGTGCATGCAAAATGAAGGAATAAGTTACATGTAAGGTTGAAAGAGATAATGCAAAATGACAAAATACACAGAAATAAAATGCTGCTTGTTATAATTATTTATAAAAACAAATGTGGACTATCAAAAAATGTATGCCTAATAAAGATATGAAGGTGAAGAGTCTTCACAGAGCTCATAACTTCAAAAAACTGAAATAACTGAAATAATAGACAAACATTAACTTGGACATGTTTGTGGATGCAAAAGCTGTACTTACACTTTCTACAAAAGGTCCGACATCTTTTTTTTCTATGCAAGTCTAGGGGCTGGGACTTAATATTTAGAAGTCCCTCTCCGGTCATGTGAGATCAATATCCAACCTGCCAATGTTTTTTAATACTGAAGCAGTTAGAACATTTGATCCTTGACTGACTGATAAAGACAGATTTAATTAACAGGAGGATTGAATGAATGTCTAAGCTTTGGAGCAGTCGTGGAATCAGAGTGAATATGTCTCTGAAATATTGAGAAGAATGGATGACTAAAGCAGAACGAAATAGCAGGAGCAAGAATGAATAGCAATGAAGGAAAACGATTTGTGTGAAATCAAAGACAAGCATCAGAAAAAGGAATACAAATACTTTTTAAAGAGAGTTCTTGAAGACCTTCAAGTTTCTGTTGTGCAAAGTGATATTTCTCTTTCCCGCAAGCTGTTTCCTGTCTCTTCTCTCTAAACCTCAGAACAAAAGATGTATTTGATCACACGGATAAAGTTTGTGTATTCATGTTTTTCTTTGTTTTTCTTTTTTACTCTGATGTATTTCTAGTAATGGGTTAGTGTAAGGGGCAAAACACAATTTCCTGTCAGTTGTTATTCATGCCTAAAATGCTGACTGAATCGCTTGTCATCCCAGGCAGGAGGCCGTTAGAAAAGTGAAAAGGAACTGTTGGCAGTTTGATGTGAACATTGTAATTCCACCACTCCAATATCGTTTCACTATGCAATGTTTGCAGTACTTGTTTACAGTATTGCGATGATTACATTTCTGTTCTGAGAGCAGTGACAATTCAAAATGTGGGTTTTCAAAATTCACATAGTTTTCAAATATGGTCCTCTAATCGATCTGGGAGGATTTTTAAGCCATGGCCAATTTCTAACAGAGGTGCAAAATGTTTTGTCAAGCCTTAATGTCCTTTTACATAAAGTGGAATGCAAGTGGGAAACAGCCCTGAATTTGAAGTACTGACAGGATTGGGAAACACAGATTTGGACATCCTGCCTGCATGTGAATCTCTCAACAGAGCTGAGAATGATGCCACATAGCTCACCTGTTATTATCAGCTTCAGTCTGGAAAAAACACAATGTTTTTTTCTCCAAGATGATGATGGAAGTTGAGTTAGTTCTAAGCTCTGTTGAGAGGTTAACATGTGCATCACTGACCTTCTTTGATGACAGCACAGCGACCTAGCGCCCCCGAAAACCTGAATACTGCAAGATAAGATTATGCCTTCAAAAACACCAATCAAGCCATGCACTTGAAGTTATAACCATACTTTTAACAAGTGCATTACCAAAAGGTGACAAGTGTGTATCCCTGTGACCCACGACTTGTTATGTCAACTATAGCCAGTCAGTTTGGCAGTAATATCATTGGTATATCTTGCAGAAGCAGAAAGAAATTCGTAAACTAGACAGTATAGAATTGTTAATATAATCCCCTCTAATTTAAATGTATTGTGTGCGTATTTTACCATCCCTATGTGATGTTACTACTTATGTCTACTCCCCTATCTGCCCTTATCAGACCACTGTGTCTATAACCAAGTCAACTGATGTCTGACTCTGAGACCCATCAATCTGGACAAGCTAATACACGTAAAGTAAATTACAGCCATATAGGTGTTTCCAATGTGACTGCAACATGAAAGGTAAAAGGCGACCTATTAAAATAATCCTAAACCTAATTAATAATGATAATATTAAAAAAATAACATTTCAAATAATAGATTATAGCACTTTTTTAATGAAATGATGGGTTTAAGTGGGTTGCCTTTATTCGGTCCAGTCAAACCAACAAATGGTGAAATGGTTGATACAATGGGACACTTTTTTTTTTTTTTTTTTAAACCCTCATGTAATCTTTCTTTATATGCTGACAATGCAGGTTTTTTTTGTAGCACATGAATACAATGCAGTGGTTTAGAACAGTGTTTCTCAAATGGGGGTACGCGGACCCCTAGGGGTACGTTGGAGTACTGCAGGGGGTACGTGAGATTTATTTGTATGTTAATGAGAAAAGAAAAAGATAAATATACCAATTTTAGGAAAAGTAACGAAGTTTGAGCAGTGTGGGTTTTATATTAATAGACTAGAGTTACACATATTTCAAAACACGAAGTGTAATAACTGCAGTTATCAGAATGACAAAGATCCTCAGTGAAGCACAAGCCCATGTTTCTCACTAAATTGTAAGTACAACTTATTAAAAAGATCAGTTCAATAGAGGTGATTGAAGATGAGAAATTATTGTATATGTATAAATGTAAATGTAAGTAGAAATAACTTGCATAATGATTTAAAGGACAATCATTGATCAAGTAAGGGGTGGGAATTAATAAGCATTTGCTTCCTCCTACTCCCTTTCGGACACATATGATTTTTTATTATTATTAATATGAAGACTTTTTTTGTATCATGAATGTGGATAAATACTGTATTTTTAACAATACAGTATTCTGTTTTTTCACATTTGTTATTTTTTATTTGTTATTTTTTTAATCTGTTCGAAATAAAGATTGAAATTAAATGAATGAAAAGAATGCAACTAATGTCGTCTTAGTGTTATTGCATGATAGTAAAATTGGTTGGCCATGAATTTAGTGATGGATTGTAAACATTTGAAATGTAGCATATTAAGTGTTTCTCAGTTACAAGGTTGTTGTTTTGATAAATCAGACACCGATGGAGCAGCGCCCTACTGTACCTCTTTATATAGCCTTTTTTCCCTAATATATAGTTTTTGCACTGATCAGGGGGGCACTTAGCAGAATTTTTTTTTCAAAGGGGGTACATTATTGAAAAAAGTTTGAGAATCACTGGTTTAGAATACTGCCAGTAAGGTTTTTCAAAATGTAAGTAAGTGGCTCGAAGGTAATAAATTATCCCCACAATTTAAGCAATACAGGAAGCCACATTTTTGGGTTTACATTACATTAGTCCTTAATTGTTACTTCTAAGAGAAAATCCTAGCTACTTGACTAGAGGTAACTTGACAGACTTCAAACCCTTTCGATAAAATAGCCTAAAGGGTAAAAACACATTTTTCTAGTGCAGCAGACACTGAACACACTGATACTGAGCATTTCAAAAGGCATGTTCAAAATGGCCCTGAATACAATGTTACAAAGTAAAACCTCTTATGGTTACAATAATAACAGCATGTTGATGTTCCCACACTATTGCTTTTATACTTTTCTTATGAGCTGATTTTATTGACTGGATTGCTGTTAATGCGGCTTTATCAGATGATGATTATGAATTATGATCAAGTGTAATACAAGAGAAGCATAATGGAAATAAGCCTTCAAGCTATATTGTGTTTTAACAATGCATCTTTTTGTTATTTAATCATCAAATAAGTCCAATCAATCAACCAATTAATATATAGTTAGTCACCTGAAACATAAATAAACATCAAAATGGTTATATGTGAATATGAATGTATAATAATAATACTAGATAATAAAATATATTATTATCACAAATCCTTCATAGCTAGCTTCCACTTCTCATAATGGAAAAGTATATTGATAGAGCAGATAGGCATACAAAGCGATATTTTTAACCTGTTAAGCCCCAAGCCTGTTTTTCAGGTCTCAGGCTCGAAAATGACATGCCCAGAACAAATGACTATAACTTCCCTTCTAAAAGGGGTACATTAATAATCTTTTTTCTCAAAGCATTGATAAACCTGTGAGTTGGATGTAGAAAAGTCAGAATCAATATAGAATGTTTTAATTTTAAAGTAAATTCAGATTGAACATAGTAAAACAATTTAAATGATAGTGTCTGTCCAAAAAAAACACATTACTTATAGTAAAAACCACCCTTGAATGATGGGATAGTAGACTAAAAGCTTTAGGAATCCAAACTATAACATATAATAAGTACCCTGTATCAAGAGTGATGCAAAACAAGTGACATTTGACATTTTTAGAGAGGTTTAGCACAAAAAAAACACTTCTGGGGTCATTTGGGTGGATTTGCCATATCACTGGCCCCCCTCAGTCTATGTTGATGATTGACACCTCTTTTTAACAGTTAGAGCCAATAGAATCGAGGGGAAGTTCCTAAAATCCATCTAAACATTTCCATTGAAGAGTGAAAGTGATGCCCACGCAGTTTGCCCAAAACCGGAAGCTGGGTTGTAGCTCTCATAGCAGCTAATATGAAATCTCAGTTCTCATTCATAACACTCCGTTCGATGTCTCACTATGGGATGCGCCTCAACGCGTATGCAAACAGAAGCATCAATCTCATTACGCCAATCTTGATTGGCTGGTGATCTTGACGTCAACGTCAGGGAATCCACCCACTCTTTAAGTAGCTTGCGCTACTAAGCAGCGTCATTCAAACACCTCTTCTCGCTTCAGAGCACATCTCGAATTATCAGTAACCGGGCTAGCTTAACGGTCCACAGACTGAACCCAAAGCTAACATTCGGTCGACGGGCGCTTGCCGGTTACTTTTTTGCTTTGCAAGAAGACTGAGCAATATTAACACCAGTTAATATTGTAATCTGCCTCGCCGTTCTTTCTGTCGAAATAACGGTAAGGTTTGATTTTTTCTTCAAGCTAGTAACATACCTGTTGCTAGTTTGTTCTTCCCTCCACACCGACACCACGGTAAAGAGGACGTTCTCTTTTCTCTCTCACACCAGAGGAGACAGAGATAAAAAAGGTATTAACACACCAGTTAATATTCTTTAAAGAGTACAATCTACACCGTCACCTTTTTCCTTTCGGACTAACGGCAAGGTTGGATTTTTTCTCAGTAACATACCTGTTACTAGCGCGTCCACTCCACGCCGACACCCCGGTGATCGAAGATGGACCCTTCTCTCCCTCACACCAGAGGAGTCAGGGACTCGGAGGCTCGGCTATGCTGCTGCGGGTTTAACATTTCAGGCACAGACTTACACCAGGTCTGCTCGTCCTGCCTCGGGCTGGAACACGCCCGGGAGGCTATCGATAACCCCGGCTCGTGCGGGCATTGTACCCGCTTCACCATGAAGAGCCTCCGCCGACGGTTAGCACGCCAAGCTAGCTTGTCGGGACAGGACCCCCTCATGTCCGCTGATTCGCCGTCCGGCAATCAAGACATGGTGGCGTCCGCCGCAGAGATTGTGCCCCGCGCTGTGTCAGACTGGGGCTCAACAACAGCGACAACAGCGACAACCGCTGAACCGGAGCCCCACGCCGTTTCAGGCTGGGACCCGGTGGCGGCAAGAGCCGCAAGAGCGGAGCCCCGCGCTGTGTCAAGCTGGGGCTCCCAATTGGACCTCACCATGGTTCCACCCGCGGAGGATGTCCTGGAGTTGGACTACATGGAGGACGAAGAGGATACCTCTGAGTTCCTCCTGTCTGACTCGGATGGGGCGGACATCTTCGTTTCATCGGCTCAGGCTGCAAAGCCGGGAGCGATGTCCGCTCCCCCGGGCGAGAGCAAACCAGCTTCACCCGTCCTAAGCATGGACTTGCAGGCCGTGTGTCAACGCGCTGCGTCCAGGCTGGACATCCCATGGCCTGAAGTGGCCAAGGAGACCTCCAGATCTCGCTACGAGGGGAAGAACTTGCCCCAAGCAGCGAGGACGAAGAGGCAGCTCCTTCCAGTCTTTCCGGAGATGCTGGACGAGGTGTCGGTCTCATGGAGAGACCGTCCCTTCAGCAACAAGGCCCCAATCCAGGGTGCCTCCTCCCTGGACTGTGACGGTATAGAGAGGCTCGGCCTGCTCCGCATGCCGCCCATGGAACCGCTGGTGGCAGCCCACCTCCAACCGAGGCTGGCTTCGACACCAAGCAGGAACCCCATGCTACCGGCAAAGGCAGACCGGTTCCAGTCAGCGATGACCGAACGGGCCTATAAAGCCGCAGCTTTGTCCGCCAGGGCTCTCAACGTCTCCTCGCTGCTGACCGCCTACCAGGCGGAGCTTTGCGAGGACATGTCAAGCAGACCTGAGCCTGCCGTGTGGGACGAGATCGCAGCGATCACGGACATTTGCCTCCGTGTGCAGCGCTGTGCAGTCCAAGCCACGGGCAAAGCACTGGGAATGATGGTGGTACAGGAGAGAGCCAGGTGGCTCAACCTGACCAACCTTCCGGACCGGGCAAAAGAGGATGTTCTGGACATGCCTATTGTTCCCGAGGGCATATTTGGCTCCGCTCTAGCTTCAATGCAGCTGAGGTGCGAGTCAAAAAGGAAGGGAGACGAGGCTCTCCAGCTCTGTCTCCCCCGAAGGGTCCAGCCGCCACCTCCAATGGTCCCGCGGCAGGCCTTCACCCAAGCTGTCTCACATCCTGCCCGGTTCAAAATACCGAAGCAGCAGAGACCGCAGCCCGTCCCGGGTCCCCAGCCCAGGCACGAGGTAAGAGGGAGCTGGCCAAGAAAATCCCCGGTCCCGGCAGCTGCCGCTCAGGCGCAGCCGACCCAGGTTTTCAGCCACCAGGCGAGGAAGAAGAAGAAGCGGGCGGCCTGACAGCCTACTCTCCTCTCCTCGATGAAGGAGCTGGAAGTTCCCTGTTCCCCAGCTCCAGAGCACGTTCCAGTGTTGGATGCTCATATGTTTTCGGGGTGCCACCATGCCCCCATCTTCCCGCCGCCTCGAGTGATGCCAGAACGTCATCCTCAAGTTCGCGCCATCAGGGAAATGGACTTAACATCAAAGACAGCAAGTTCCGCTGCCTGTTTAAGTCACACAAACACGTCATCATTGTTGTTTCAAAATAAATCATTTTCCACTGTCGTTTCCAGGGCGCAGTCAATAAAAATGAAAAGAAAAACAATAAAAACAATAAACAGTCTGTCGTCTGCCCCTCTTTTGAGAGCGGCTCCGGCCTCTCTCAAAAGGCGGACAATAGACGGGATTGTGAAGGCACCACCGCCACGCGCATGCGCAGTGTCGGCCGGGGTTATCAACCTGGGGTACCACCCTGTTCAGACACTAGAGGGCCCCATAACACAACAAATAGAGACACTGAGGGCAGACGACAGAGCTGTGACATCTCCGCTCGCTTTGAGAAGCGAAAAGTGGAGGATGCTCACAGATTCTGCTTGGGTTTTCAAGACAGTAACACGGGGCTACAGGCTCCAATTCGCTGTCACCCCCCCTCACTTCTCGGGCATTCTGTATTCACAGGCCCGGGGAGAGTCGGCCCATATTCTAGGGCAAGAGATTTTCTCGCTGCTAGAAAAGAAGGCTATATCGATAATACCCGCCGAACAGAGTCAGAGCGGCTTTTATTCCAAGTATTTCCTCATTCCCAAACGGGGAGGGAACGGAATTCGGCCTATACTAGATTTGAGAGCTCTGAACAAATATCTCAAAAGATACAAATTCAGAATGCTCACTCACACATCTCTGTTGCGTCTCGTGCGCCAAAACGACTGGTTCACATCAGTCGACCTGAAAGATGCGTATTTCCACATCCCAGTATATTACCCACACAGGAAATATCTGAGGTTCGCCTTTCAGGGTGTCTGTTACGAGTACAGAGTACTTCCCTTCGGTCTGTCTCTCAGCCCGCGAGTGTTTGTACGGTGTACGGAAGCCGCGATAGCCCCGTTAAGACAACAGGGTATTCGCCTGGCAACTTATCTGGACGATTGGCTCCTTCTCGCACAGTCGGAGCAAGAGGCTATTACGCAGACGAATGTCCTCGTAAAACACCTGCTCGACCTGGGTTTTGTAATAAACACAGAAAAGAGCATGTTGTCTCCAGCCCAGACTGTACTCTTCCTGGGCCTACGACTGAATTCGGTGCCCTTTACAGCCCGCTTGTCAGCAGAGAGAGTGAAAGCCTTGAGGGCTTGCCTCGCTCATTTCCAGCCACGCAAATATGTTCTCTTCAGGTCATGTCTGCTCCGCACTGGCCTGCAATGTACTGGCTGGCGGAGATATATCAGCTGCTGTGCAGGCAGCCGTGGCAGCTCCCACTACGCAGGGACATACTGTCTCAGGCGGGGGGGACGATCTTTCACCCACACCCAGAGCGCTTGGCACTATGGGCCTGGCCCGTGAGTGGTACAATCTGAATACAGTGGGTCTCCCTCAGAAGGTGATAAACACTATTCAGAGTGCAAGAGCTTCCTCCACCAGGTCTCTCTATGACTGTAAGTGGAGGGTGTTTGAGGAGTGGTGCCTTCAAAAAGGACACATCTCTTTTCAATGTCCTGTCGGGGTGATTTTATCATTTCTACAGGACTTAATTGATAAACACAGAGCTTTCTCTACGATCAAAGTGTACCTGGCTGCTATTGCTGCATGCCATGTGGGCTTTGAGGGAAAGACGGCTAGCCAACATCCTTTGGTCTGCCGTTTTATGAAAGGGGCTCGCAGGCTCCTCCCGGTTTCCAGGTCACTGGTGCCCTTATGGGACTTGGCAGTGGTTTTAGATGGGCTCACTCGACCTCCATTTGAACCCCTGGAAGAAGCTGACATGAAACACCTGTCACTGAAGACAGTGCTGTTACTGGCTCTGGCATCTGCCAAGCGAGTCAGTGACATTCATGCGCTCTCTGTACATCCTTCATGCACTCAGTTTGCCCCCGGGCAAACAAGAGTGTTGCTGAAGCCCAACCCTGCCTTTATACCTAAGGTGGTTGGCTCATGTACCCCCATTGACATTGTGGCATTTCCTCCGCCGCTGTGTTCCTCTGAGGAACAGCGGCCGAATTTGCTGTGTCCAGTTCGTGCTTTACGCATCTATAAGGACAGGTCAAAAGAGTTTCGTTGTAATGACCAACTCTTTATATCCTGGGCTAACCCTCAGAAGGGCAAGCCCGTTACCAGGCAACGGCTCTCCCACTGGATTGTGGAAGCGATTGCTCTGGCTTATACGAGTCAGGGTTCGCAGGCACCAACGGGCCTGCGTGCTCATTCTACTCGTGGACTGGCTACATCCTGGTCTTTGTTCAAGGGTGTTTCCATCCAAGACATTTGTGCAGCAGCGAGCTGGTCCTCGCCGCTCACTTTTGTCCGCTTTTACAGGCTAGATGTCTCTGCTCCAAGTGTGGCCCGCGCAGTGCTGGGTCCCGTGTTGAGACAGAGTTCTACCTGTTAAGTTCTGGTTGTTTTTGGTGATTTTCGAGATAAGCATGTCTAGCAATACGGGAGTTTCAATATCCCATAGTGAGACATCGAACGGAGTGTTATGAATGAGAACTATAGGTTACTTACGTAACCCCAGTTCTCACAGTAACATGAAGTGAGATGTCTCACCAGACGGCCCTTCTTGCTAAGGCGAAGCGAGAAGAGGTGCTTATTTTGAATGACGCTGCGTCGTAGCGCATGCTACTTAAAGGGTGGGTGGATTCCCTGCCGTTGACGTCAAGATCACCAGCCAATCAGGATTGGCGTAATGAGATTGATGCTTCTGTTTGCATATGCGTTGAGGCGCATCCCATAGTGAGACATCTCACTTCATGTTACTCTGAGAACTGGGGTTACGTAAGTAACCCATAGTTTTTGACAAAAATTGAATGATGGATTATCAGTAATCATTTCAAAGTGACACAGACACATTGGATTAACCTTCAGCAGCGTTTCTATTGTTTTAATGCCATTGAACACAACTTTTGATCAGAAAAACAGCAAAGGTAAGACATATTTGCCGTTTTGGCTCTGTAAAGCTGTGATGATACTTATATACCTCTAGAATCTGTGGAATCTCAGCTTTAATCTGATATCTTGTTTGTGCAGATCCGATAAGTAATAAAGTATTTCTACCCTGAGTTCTGTGCTAAGTGCGTTAGCATTTTTTCGCTCAGGGCTAATTCAGAGGCTTGGTAATACCCTTGTGTTTTGTTTAGCTAAAAGTGGTTCATATCGTCAGTTAGCTGAGTTTCTTCCCGTTAAGTGGGTATGACACATTCATAGGTTGTTAATCTGTTCTTCACCGCCCCCCCTCCCCCCCGATACCAGGGGGAAAAACGTGTCATCTGCAGAAAACAGCGTCTGAGGGCATCTTAAAGAGCCTGTGACACGAGTTTCCCCCATCATCCAAACACATCAATTTGAGTAAATATTGTCCCCTTGAAAACCGTTACTGAACTTATTTTGGATATTTGT
Organism: Gymnodraco acuticeps; assembly: GCF_902827175.1. Classification (NCBI taxonomy): domain Eukaryota; kingdom Metazoa; phylum Chordata; class Actinopteri; order Perciformes; family Bathydraconidae; genus Gymnodraco; species Gymnodraco acuticeps. Next base: position 536,613 of record NW_022990266.1, read on the forward strand.
ACTTTGATAACCATTAATCTTCCCTTCAATGTTGACAATTTTCTGGATCTTCTCGGGGATTCTTCAAGTCCCGTCAAATTATGTGTGACGTCATTGCGGGCACAGCGCTCCAGCTGCACCGTTCAGGATCCCAGCATCTGCATGTAAACGCACGATGGCGCACACAGCAGCAAGCTCAGACAGCGATGACAGTTTAATTTTGAACGTGTCTGAGAGCTCATATGAGGCTGAAGGATCGGTTTATGTTGTATCTGTTAGAAGTTTAGGAATTAGGTGCGTCAATATGGGCGATAATACGGTCATGTAGCCAGTGGTGGACTGGGACTAAAAATCAGCCCGGGACTCTCGACCGGCCCACTTCGGTACCGCTAGGAAAATTGTCAACGGGGGGGAGTGGGGGATGTCAGGGGCGGCGGGTGCTGTTGGCTAGGGAAGGCTAAGCCTTCCCAAATATTTGTGTCACTGCATCCTGGTAAAATACAAATATAATGTATAATGTCTGTGTCTTTGACATTAGCGCTGCTAGCCACCTGTGCCCTACTACGAAGCCAGTTCAACAGACCCTGGATATGTTTGAGTAACAAACTAACTAACAACAACAAACTAGCAAACGAGATCTCGCTAAGCGGTCCTACGACGCTGGTTATCAACTCGGTAAATCAAGCCAGAGTTTCTCTCTCCAGCTGAGAGCGCGTTCACGTGAAAGGGGCGGGGTTAGCTACATTTGACCAATCACAAACAGGGACAAGTGTACTGACAGCGCAGCGTCATACTTCATTAATGAAAAGTAAACTAATATTAGACAAATATGAGCTTTAAACATCCATGACTTAAACATATAATCCAGGATACAAGCCAAGGTGCAAGGTGAATACAGAACAACTGGTTAAAAAATAACTAAGCCTACCGAGTGTTTGAAAGCGTATAGTTTTATGATATCACTGCCCCATCTAAGACACGAGTGGATCTGACTTTAATTACATTTGACTCGAGTGTTTCGTCAACATAATGTGTTGCTTAAAATAATACTTCTGCATACAGTATGTGACACTGTAAGTGTTGCACGGCCAGATACGGCTGAGCTGACTCAGATAAGGAAACATATGATATATTATGATATTATATGATCGATGATCTGATTTATGATATGAATGATAAGTGCGACACGTCGGCGTCTTCTCTGCATACGGCAGTTTAAACTGTATTTCCTTTATCCTGTAATATGACTTGAGAGATTTAAACTCCGCACACTGAGTTGATCTCTTTTCTATAGACGCCGGAGGCGGACAGCGTCAGGAAAAAAAGTTATTTAGCCTTCCCAAACCTGAGCCTCATGTGCCGCCTATGGGGGGATGTGCTAGTGACTTATCCGACCGGCCCACTTCGGTACCGGCCCATCGGGATTCGATTGCCAGTCCGCCACTGCACCCAGCCCACGTAAACTGTCAACAGGGGGAGCCTCGCTGCGGGGAAACGGTGAACCTAGTGTCCCGATCGGAGTGGGAATAATAATAATCCGTGCATTTTATCCATTAATTTCCCCAACATTGTGGTAAAAACAACACACGTTTAATCCATGTTGGTGTACTACAACTACAAAAAGCATCGGTTTGTTTTCTCATCAGGAAATGCAGACCGGCTCAAACAAACGATTTTTAATCATCATCCTCACCAGTGGCGGCTGGTGGCCTATTTTTCTGGTGGGGCTCCCCTCCACGGGGGGTTCGGGGGGGTTTTTTCTTTCAGAAATGACCCCTTCAATTATGACTTCTGGTGATGTTGGGGGGGGGGGGGGGGGAAGAAGACACATTGAAGCTTAAAAATATGAGAAGACTGATCAATACCTCCATAATCTTCAGTGTGGAAAATATTATTTATCAACCTGAACATCTACACTTTACCAGGAATTTGTATTCTCAGAACTGGTCTTTGTTTTTTTCTTTCTTAAAACTGTTCATGTTTTAAGAACCAACACCTCCACCAAGTGGCTTTACAGTGAACTGCATGTGTTATGTAGATCAGTGGTTCCCAAACGGTGTGCCGCGGCACACTGGTGTGCCGTGAGGCAAGTCCGGGTGTGCCGTGGGATTTTGTGACAACCATACATTATTATTGCAATATACAACTACAAAAAAATAATTATTTTTAAATGTACTATATCAGTACTTTGTAGGTTTATATGTACGTAATCTGCACGATTTGCGCGTCCACATCTCAACGTGCAGTGCTGCATTTCATGCTGAGTCGGCGATAACTCTCGAGGGGTGGAGGTATGCCTATTATTTTGAGTTCGTCCGAAGAATAGACAGGAATGTGACGGTGAGGTGCAAACTGTGTCCAGGCCAGAAGCTGTTATCCACTGCTGTAAACACCACGTCAAACCTCAACACACACCTTCAAAGAACACATGCTTTTTTGTTTATATCACGGAGTCTGTTCTTCTTCTCTGTCTTCCGGTTGTTGCCTGTTTTGAATGACAAATACACACTACCGCCGCCTGCTGGTAAGGAATGTTATTGCCACTCACGCATGCGCAGTTCGTACGTGCTCGGCGAGTAAAGTAACGAGTTACTTTATGTAGATAGTAACGAAGTAGTGTAATATATTACTTTTTTAAAAAAAAGTAATATGTAATATATAACGACCCCATCTCTGGAGTTGGCGTTCTCTACTCTGGTTTACATGAAGAACAACCGGAAGTCACGGCTCTCTGTTGAACAGGACAAGCGAGTGGCCCTCTCCTCAGTGCCACCAAGGATTAAAACATTCTGCGTGCCTCGAGAGGCACATGCATCTCATTAATTTGTAAGTCGGCAAAAATATTTACAATAGCACATGTTTCAATGCTGATTGCTGAAATGTTACATTTATCATTTGTAGTTCAGGACCATGGACAATGCAGCTTCCTTGCATTGACAGTTCTCTGTGCTGAATTTCTGCTGAGTTTCCTTAGCCTCATTTTTAATGTTGTGACCTGTCTGGTTTAAATGAGTGTGTTGCTGCTTTGATGAAGCCTAATTTGATAAAGTTTCAAATACATTTCTGAAATATTTCGTTAATAAATATTTCATGAGTAATATAGTTGTCTTTGTCACATTTTATTTGGCATTAGTAAATAATTTTGCACATTTACAGATATTTTACATGATATGAGTGATAACACGTGTTATAAGGGCTATTTTGCACAATTGGTGTGCCTTGAGATTTGTACTTGTCCTTTGGTGTGCCTTGGGCACAAAAAGTTTGGGAACCACTGATGTAGATAATGTGTTTCTGGTCATTAATAGCATATTTTCAGTAGCATTAATTATAAATATTGTATAAGTGGTTGTGAATGAATGCAATTTAAAAAAAAGAACCACAGCACAAAACGTAGAGCTTTACATTTGTATAAGACTTGTTTTTGTTTCTCTGAGGATTATTTACAAACAGGCTTATTTACATATAGCAATAACTCAGAAATGAAAAAGCTAAATCATCTAGCACGAACAACCAGTTAGCATAATGATAATACATTTGTTATGTACAATGTAACTGGCAAGACTAGAGCAAGAAAGAACATAAAGAAGTTTGCAAAAGGTTTAAATAACTTCAAGTATCTGTCTTCAGATTTCGTGGAGGTTTTAGTCCGATGGGAAGCAGATTTAAAGCGACACCGAAGATAAACCAAAAATGTGGTGGAGCTGCAAACCGTGTAGTGTTGCTGGGACAGGACAGGAGGAGCTATAACCGTTGGAAAATACATCACAGACAATGCAACAAACGTGGAGACAGAACAATCACTTCTGTGATAAATGCCCACTTATTAATAAACTTCTAACACAACCATGGGAAACATCCTCTCTACATACATAAAGTGATATCCAGCTTATTGGCCTATAGCACCTTTTTTACTGCTTTGAATAACAAAAACAAAAGGAAACAATAAACAACTGTTTCTCTGGGGGAAATGAGTCGAACGCAACAGGTTTCCAAACTGTCCTCATGTTCCTGGACTTTGTGGTTGAACAACATTGAAAACATCTTTGGTATCCAAAAGTAACTTCACAACACAGGACTCTCTTGAAAAAGAGAGTTTTAATCTCTATGAGACCTATCCTGGTTAAATAAAAGGTAAAATAAAATAAACAACATTCTGCGGCCGTTTAATTGTCTCTCTAATAAAACGCATTTTATTTTTTAAGGGTCGGCCGTGTGTGTATGTGTGTGTCTTTATTTGTAGAGGAATTTTGCCCTTCTCTCCTTCTGAGTGGCAAACCTCTCAATGACTCTGGTGTTGAAGTCAGGAATGCTGCTAATTCGTTTTTTCTCAATTGACAGCATAGCCAGAGCATTCAGGCGATCCTGTGTCATGCTGTTCCTCAAGAAAGTCTTGATCCTTTTCAGAGTGGAAAAGCACCTCTCTGCCTCAGCCGTAGCCATGGGTGTGGTTACAAGAACCTTCAGAAGACTGACAGTCTCTGTGAATGTCTCCTGCAGATTGTTGTCAACAAAGAACTGGAGCAGATTAACAGCACCACTGCAAGCCCTGAACTGGTCAGTGTCATAGACGAGGGACAGTTCTGTCTTGAGCTTTGCCTTGTCCAGTAGAGGGTAGGCCTCCACAGTTGTTTTCAGCGCTGCTTCAGGGAATGTTTGGCTGTGTTGCTCGAACAGGTCTCCTTGCAGGAGGGTGGCGCTGATCAGGTGTTTGGTGAAGGAGAATCTCTCCTTTGCGTGACTCAGTATGGTATCACATACCTATGAAATAATGCACAATGAAAAAATCAAGACATAATAAATAACAGAATCACCTTTTCACATCTATCAGTCATAATGTCATTAGTGTTCCCTATACGATGTGTAACAAACAAAGAGCTTTCTTGTGAATGGAACCTATCAGAATAACAGGACATCTATCTGAGCGTCAACAGAACAATATTACTGTTTAAAATTAAGTCATTACAATATATACATTTAATGACTGTTTACACTTCATTCATTTATTGTTGGGCCCTTTCTGTCCCCTGTGGTTGCTTCTGGAGGCCTAAACCTTTTCTGATCTGTCTTGATCCCCTTTGAAATGTAGAGACTGTGGGACACTTTTTGCAGTTTAGGCCTTGTTAAGTGTATACAATTCAGAATGTAATAAGCAATAGGCCTTTTATTTGGACATTTTAACTAGCCTACCTATTTATTGAATTTACAGAAAATGGGCTTTATTGTGAAATGTATCATTATTGTGATATGAAATTACCTATATTATTAAAGGAGCTTTTGGTCATAGAACACGTTCCTATTACTGCTTACCTCTCTAGCCAACCGCTGTTGCTCTTCATGTCCAAGTCCCCTCCGTTTTGTTGTGGGCGGCTGTTGTACAGATCCATCAGGAGGAATGGAGTCCCTGATCCAAACCACAAGTAACCATGTACAATTACTCATTGTGGGAAGAATTGACAAATTAGGTTTGACTATTTGAAATAGTAGTCAGAGATACACCTTATAAGCGTTATATAATATATACATTTCCAGTTAGCCTGTTTAAGATATTTAAACAAGTATGTATGAGTTGGTCTATTGTGTTCAGCTAAATCACATTTAGGTTTCATAGATTTCCTATAATAAGCACATCTCAGCCATTGTAAATAATGATTTACCTGATTGTCTGTATGCTGCTGGTGAACCTCTTGATGAGTCCTTTGATGTAGACAGAGTCGATGTTCCTCTTCTGCAGTTGGCTAAACAGCATGTCTACATGTGGCATTATCTTGTGGAACAATGTCAGGAAAAAGCCAAAAACGTCATCTTCCATCATTCTCACAAAGCCCCCAGCTTCTCTCACTGTTATGGGATCAAAGTCACCTGAGTCTCTGATTGTCTTGAAACACTTCAGGATGTTCTCCTTCTGCTCATACACAGTGTTAACAGCACGACTGTGAAAGTTCCATCGTGTTGTGGAAGTGCCAGGAAGTCTGTGTGCCACCACTTGATCCAGGATCGCAGTTCTCTTAAAAGACCTGGAGAAAAATGCAGCAAATCCACCAAGGTCTGAAAAAAATGCACTTATTTTGGGGATGTGGGATGTTGCCTGCTGCATAATGAGGTTCAGCTGATGCGCATAGCAGTGGATGTAGTGCGCACTACTGTAAACATCCTTCACTTTCCGCTGAACTCCACCTTTAGCTCCCCTCATCACCGCTGCACCGTCATAGGCTTGGGCAATTAGTTTGCCCTGTTGTCCATCGGGGAGTATAGTGCCCAGCCTCTCCATCAGCGCGGTGGCAACTGTGTCAGTATTCGCATTTTGAAGAGGGATGAACTCAAAAAAACGCTCCTGGACGTTGTTATGGGGATCGATGTAGCGTAGCACAAGGACTAACTGGCAGTGGGTGGAAATATCAGTGGTCTCATCCGCCTGAATAGCTAAATAACTGGCATTTTTTACCTCCTCCATAATGTAATTTTTAGTAACTGCTAATATGCAGTCCAACAGTTCATTTTGCACCGTCTTTGAGGTGCCTTTGAAAACGGTAGCCGTTTTAAGGTGCTCCTCCAAGACGCTATCTAACGAGGCCAGCAGGTTAACTAAACCCCGAAAAACGCCGGGGTTGTCGGACGTGTCAGTCTCATCATGGCCACGCAAAGCCAGTTCAAAGCCCCCACAAAATTTCACACAATCAATAATCTTCGACAAGACGTGCCTGTTCTTGTCTACTTCTTCGCTGTGCTTCATAACTGAGATATTGTACCCTTGATCTAGCTGCGCGGCTATGTTAGCTTTGCCTAGCATGGCTAGCTTAATGGTACATGTCATGTGTGCCTTCGTGCGCTCATGCTTTTTAATTCTTTCGGACAAATGTTTCATGCCATTTACCCCCTTCACAGTCCACGGGCACGACGTATCTGTCCCCGGCTGTTTGAATAGCAAGCATGGAAAACAGAAGACAGCATTTACCTTGTTGCATCCAGCTAGCCAAGCCTTTCTGCTGTACCAGCTACGTGTGAAACTTCGCGTATATGATTTGCTTTTCTCACGAGCATTCTGTGATATGCACAAATCGGGTTGGTCCGGTCCAAGGTCTTTAAGTATGATTTTATCTCCCAAACTTCGCCTTTCAAAAGGATTGGAGAGTAGCTCTTGCACTGAATTGGGTGCGGGCCGTGGTCCGTCGACTCCACCTGCACACGAAGCCATTCTCATAGTTCTCATATATTCTCACTTTGGTCTAAAAAACAACTCACGTCAAGGCACGTAAGCAACGTGGGCGCCAACGTCAGCGCCCTCGTGACCAAAATATTTGACGGCGCTGATTGGCTGAAATCATGTTTCGGCGGCACAGTTTACTATTGAGACTTTTTTAACGTGCTGATTGCTGCTGTTTGTCTCGCCCGGTAATGATAAACGAATGCCATGGGCAAGGCCAGGCAGGAAACATGTGACTTATCAGTACTTTAGACATCGTAACACAATTTTAAACGAGATTTTATTGTAGATTATACATTTTACTGATACCAATTGTATGATATTTACCTTGTTCATTAAAAATAAAAATATAAAATATATTTTTTTTAAATATATATTTTTTAAATATATATATATTTTAATTTTATTTATTTTGTAATATATTTTTTTGTATGTGGGAAGAGGTGGGACGGCGACCCTAGCGCCCCTATGGGCCGACCGCCACTGATCCTCACGATCATTGAATGCAGGGGTGGGGAACCTTTTTCCTCTCAAGGGCCATTTCAATTTTTACAATATCCTCAGAGGGTCGTACAAATTATTGACCTCTGCTTAAAAAAATTAAAATCACAGCCCATTCATTTGGCCTTTCTTTCGTGCTGTGCAAAGAAAAAGCAACCTCTTAATCCAGATATCTCACCATGACTCGCGTATGCATGCACGTGCACGGTGTGGCGTGACCATCAAAACAGAAAGATATGGACACAAGATATGTGCAAATGTATTTAGTTTCCTATCCATGTGAACATGATTTAAGTGGGGGGGGGGGCCTAACCTCCTCTAGGGGGTACGACGGCATGCTCCCCCGGGAAGATTTTTTTTAAATGTTGAAGTTAAAAGCATCAATCTGGTGCACTTTGAGAGCAAAATTAGGAGATCTATGGATACATCTCTCAACACCCATATGAAACAGAACTGGAAGCAGATTTATTTTTCTTTATGAATATTTGACAAATCACTCCCCTTTCAAACTGTATTCTTCTTTATTAATAACAACTTTTTTTTACTGTCATATAGTATTTTATACCTGTTAAACCTATACTTTATTCTCTAACTATAATGATCATATAAAGATGTACCTTTACCTCACTGGTTGTAGAAATAGCGTCTTATATTCGTTAGCATAGCTAGCTAACCAGATGCTAATAACAACAAAGTTATTGAGTGTATGATCAGTATGACAGATGAACAGATCGCCACTGGGCTTTCAACTAAAGACACAGCCACGCAGAAACTGCAGCATGTGTACGGCTCCTTATCGGTACTGCAATTTCTGAAGTGCCGGAGCCGCGTTCTGGTGCTCTCCGTCAGAACTGCACCCCTGTCAGTCGAGACATATACCACGTGATGACACGTTAGGCTCGTGTTGTGTTCAAGGACCCTGCCAGGAAAAACAGGCACTCGCTTGTTTAATGTTTTTGCGGTCTACATTTCTTACATTTTTTTCTTTTTTGCGTGTGTTTATAAATTACCTCGAGGGCCGTACCAAATTGTCTCGCGGGCCGTATACGGCCCGGAGGCCGGAGGTTCCCCACCCCTGATTTAATGTATCATATGTTCGCCGAATTGACATGAAAGCACTAATAAATGTAGTTTCATCCACTTGAGTTTACAACTACAAAAATAATCGATTTGTTTTAATATCACATCCTACGGGAAGAAATTCAGCAGCTCTCACTACCGATTTTTAATCCTAAATTAATCATCATCTTCACCACGATTATTTATGTTTATGTTCGCCAAATTTACATGAAAGCACTGACAAATATGAATATACTGTAGTCAATTTCATTACAGCGTTATTAGTGCCTAAACTCAGTAATTCACCATTTCTACGCATGACAACACACGTTGTCCGTGTTTGGCTCTCTCGCCGCACAGTGAAGCGTTCCCGCATTGACGTCACTTCCGGCTTCCCCCAAAACTTCAAAATGAGTCAAAGGAATTTCCCCGCGATGTTCGAAATTATTGATATTTATCGGAACGGTATCGTACCTTCTTTTTTAAACTGACGGTTCGAGATTACTAGTAGCCCAATATTTCATTGCACATCAGTTGTTGGGAGGCTGTCACAGGCTCTTTAATACAGGGTTGCCAACTTTGGGTCCCTGGCTGGAGTGAGATTTTGGTATCATGGGTTTGATTACACATATGCGCACGAAATGACTGCTATCGTGTCAGTAGCGGGACCTTAGCATATATATAGGATATATATATAATATATACAAATACACAATATTGGACACAGACTATAAAGGGCACACAGTTTCATTCACTAATGAAAGTCAAACACATGTTTGTTTCCACTGTTTTATTGTGTGCATAGGCCTGTCGCGATAAGCAATTAGTTGAGTTATCGTACGATAAATAAAAATGAACTCGATAAATTGCCATTTACATGAGGATGTGACTAGCAGTTTGAAAGGATGTACTAGAATTATTATTATATATTATCATTATGTCAGTGGTCTAAAATGGTCATACAACGGTGCCGACAATATTATCGTTTATTGCAATAATTTCCGGGAAAATGTATCCAACAAAATTAATTATCGTGAGATGCCTATACATGAAACACACACACACAAACAAATGTACAGACTTACTCCAAACTGCCAAATATATTAATTAACACACTCTCACTCTCATACTCTTTGACTCTATTTTGGCCGAGTAGAACAATAAGGCAAGGCAAGGCAAGGCAAGTTTATTTATATAGCACTTTTCAACACAAGGCAATTCAAAGTGCTTTACAAAAAATGAAAGAGATTAAGAAAATGGCATTTAAAATCAGTCATTAAAAAGAAAAGCTAATAAAATAAACATTAAAAGAAAAAATACATGGATAAAAGTTACAGTGCAGTCAAATAAACATTAAAAGAAAAAAAGTACATGGATAAAAGTTACAGTGCAGTCTAAGATATGAATAGTTCAATTAAAAGCAGCGACAAAAAGAAAAGTCTTCAGCCTGGATTTAAAAGTAGTCAGAGTTGTAGCGGACCTGCAGGTTTCTGGGAGTTTGTTCCAGATATTTGGAGCATAATAACTGAACGCTGCTTCTCCATGTTTAGTTCTGACTCTGGGGACAGAAAGCTGACCAGTCCCTGAAGACCTGAGAGATCTGGATGGTTCATAATTTAGCAGGAGGTCAGAAATGTATTTTGGGCCTAAACCATTCAGTGCTTTATAAACCAGCAGCAGTATTTTGAAATCTATTCTTTGACACACAGGAACCAGTGTAAAGACTTCAGAACTGGAGTGATGTGATCCACTTTCTTAGTGTTAGTGAGGACTCGAGCAGCAGCGTTCTGAATTAGCTGCAGCTTTCTAATAGATTTTTTAGTGAGACCTGTGAAGACACCATTGCAGTAGTCGAGTCTACTGAAGATAAAAGCATGGACAAGTTTTTCCAAATCCTGCTGTGACATTATTCTTTTAATCCTAGATATATTCTTTAGGTGATAGTAGGCTGATTTAGTAACTGTTTTAATGTGACTGTTGAAACTCAGGTCAGAGTCCATGACTACACCTAGATTTCTGGCTTTATCTGTTGTTTTGAACATTGCAGACTGAAGCTCAGCACTAACTTTTAAACGTTCTGACTTGGCTCCAAAAACCATTACCTCAGTTTTATCTTTGTTTAATTGGAGAAAGTTCTGACACATCCAGTCATTGATTTGTTCAATGCACTTACTCAGTGTTTGAATTGGAGCATAGTCTCCTGGTGAAATTGTTACGTACATTTGTGTGTCATCTGCATAGCTATGGTAACTTATTTTGTTGTTCTTCATTATCTGAGCCAGTGGTAGCATGTAGATGTTAAAGAGAAGAGGCCCCAAGATGGATCCTTGAGGAACCCCACATGTCATATTTGTCAACTCAGATGTGTATTTACCTATAGAAACAAAGTTGTTTCTGTCCTTTAAGTAGGATTCAAACCAATTCAGAACTGTTTCCGAAAGTCCCACCCAGTTTTCCAGTCGGTCTAGTAATATGCTGTGGTCAACAGTGTCAAACGCAGCACTGAGATCTAATAATACTAACACTGAAGTTCTGCCACTGTCTGTGTTTAAGTGGATGTCATTAAAGACCTTTACAAGAGCAGTCTCAGTGCTGTGGTTTGGACGAAAGCCTGACTGGAACACATCAAAACAGTTATTTAAATGCAAGAAATTACTCAACTGTTGAAAAACAACTTTTTCAATGATTTTACCTAGAAATGGCAGGTTTGATATGGGCCTGTAATTGTTCATTACAGAAGCATCTAGATTATTCTTTTTTAAGAGCGGTTTAATGACTGCAGTTTTCAGGGCCTGTGGAAAAATACCTGAGTGAAGAGATTTGTTTACTATAATAATAATAAGCAGCAAACTTTTACTTTTTATCATTTGTACTGGATCTTAGATCTGCGCATGCGCAATACGGGTCGGCAGTGGCGGCCACGGAGTATTTTTGTTGGATAATCTATGGTAGGGCCTTTATATATACAGTCTATGGGTAGGGCCGGCTAACCCATACAGTGGTGGGGCTCAAGTCAGTATTTGCAATGTAATTACATACACGCTCCCCTTGACAGTGAAACGCCACGCGTGAGGTTTAGATTATTTCCCTGTCTCAATCCAAATTGAACTGTATGAAATAAAAAGGCACATTTGTCTTGTAGTAAATAAAAAGGGCAACCTGGAGCCAATCCTGCAATTTCCCCACAAGTGAAAGAGTTGACATGCTGAAAACCCAACCCCTGCAGGGGGGTCTGGGGGGATTCTCCCCCAGGAGATTTTTTGAAATACTAACATAAAATACACATTCTGGTACTCTCTTGAGAAGAAAAATAAATACATCTATTACTCCACGACATATTTAAAAAATTGAATGCCATTTTAGTTTTTTGTTACTTTGTTCTGAAAGCTGAACCTGCTGCTTCTCACAGAGAGAAGAGGGAAGAGGCTGTGTGAATTACTTTACATTGTGGTTAAGGGTGGATAGCCCCCATTGTTCTGTGTGTCAACATGAAAGACAGCCCACACACCTATCAATCATCAAACCGTGGGGTCTTATTTCATTACGTGTTGATTTCTATCAACACGTAATGTTGCATCGATGTATAGAGATGTAGGCCTACTTCAGCAAAAGTATTCTCCGTCGGGACTTCCTGCAACAACACAACGCCGTTATCTTGATTCTGATTGGTCAGAAGACATTATCAAAGAAGTTCTATTGAGAAGACGATCACTATGTGACAAAAGTTTTCAAAACCGTTTCTAGTCTTCGGTATTCTTTGGCGTGAGAATAGTTTGGGCAGCGTGAGAGCGTGAGATTGAGAGTGAAAGCGTGTGTCACACGCCAGATGCGTGAGAGTTGGCAACCCTGCTTTAATATTCAATAAACTATGAATGTTTTATATCCATGTAACGGGAAGAAACTCAGCTAACTGACGATATGAACCATTTTTAGCTAAACAAAACATCACCCTCTGAAGGGCTTTCCTGTCCTTTTGATCTATTTTTTTTCTTTTTTCAAACAAACCCACAAAGCTAGCGCTGAGCCTATGAATTAGCCATGAGTGAAAAAATGCTAACAGCGTTTTGCACAGAAACTCACTCATAACACCCTTATTACTTATCGTAGCTGCACCCGCAACCCATCGATTTGCATTATCAGATGACACAGAATCGATTGGTACATACATCATCACTCCATGATAAGAACTCGCGAAGATATTAACAAGAACACACATCAAAACATGTGGCCCTAGGTAGCTAAAAACTGCAACATGGTCAAAAGTGGTCTTCAATGGCATTAAAACAATAACAACGCTGCTGAAGTTAATCCATAGGTTAATCCAATGTGTCTGTGTCCCTTTGAAATGATCTCTGATAATCCATAAGCAATAAACCTGCTTTTCCGTTTCCAGATGTCAGAGCGAGAGATAGGTTCGCTCTCATGCAAAACTGGGTGCATATCTCTCATTTCTCAATGGTAAGAGGTGTGTGTATGTGGAAATTCCCCTTCGATTATATTGTCTCTAACGGTCAAAAAGAGATGTCAATCACCAAAATCGTCGTTTTTTTTGTAGTTATGGTCATTTGTTCTGGATATGTAATCTTCGAGCCTGAGACCTGAAAAACAGGCTCAGTGCTTAGCAGGTTAAATGTTAAGAAGCCCTGAGACACAGTTTCGTGAAACAGGTTTGAGACTATGCTGCTGGAGTGTTTTGAATCCTGTTACGGTGTGCAGGAAGCAGGACCCAAATGCAGATTTAAGTGACAAAAATAATTCCTTTATTTCAAGGCTATAATATACAGAGACAGAACAGAACACTCACCGCAGACCACGTCATTACACAAGACAACCCGACAAAGAGAGACAGAAAACCCAGAACTTAAATACACCCAGGACTAATCACATAAACACGAGACAGGTGAGGAGGGAGGAGAAAACACAGAGGCACCAGGTGAACACAATCGGGTAATCAGGGAGGGAAACAGACAGAAAGCAAACAGGCAGGAAACGGGGGTGAACACTTTACAAAATAAAACAGGAAACCCAAAGATATAAAAAGACAAGAAAACACCAACACAGACAGATCCTAACAGTACCCCCCCCCTCAAGGGACGGATCCCAGACGTCCCAAAACAAAAAAAAGTCCAAAACCTCAAGCAGGGTGGATGGAGGGGGTCCGGAGGAGGGACGCATCACTAAGCCACCAGGGTGGGTGGAGGGGGTCAGGAGGACGGGACTGAACTGACCGCCCAGGGGCACGGCAGAGGACCAGGAAGGGGTCTCGGGCGGACGGCCCGGGGGAAAGGCAGAGTCCAAGGTGGGGACCATGGAGGGGCGAAGGCAGCGGCAGGAAGAGTCAGGGGGCCGGGCTCGAGGGCGAAGACCGCAGATCTCAGGGGGGCGGGCTCGAGGGTGAAGACCGCGGCTCTCAGGGGGCCGGGCTCGAGGGCGAAGACCGTGGCTCTCAGGGGGCCGGGCTCGAGGGCGAAGACCGCGGCTCTCAGGGGGCCGGGCTCGAGGGCGAAGACCGGAGAGCTCCGGAGGCCAGGCAGGAGCCGGTGTCGACCGGACAGGATCCGGAGCCGGTGGGACAGGTGTCGGCAAGATTCCCCACGGAAGAGGACCAGGAGTTGGCAGGACCCCCGGCAGGAGGGCAGTCGGCGGGACCCCCCAACGGGACAGGACACAGGATTGGCAGGACCCCCGGCAGGAGCGCAGTCGGCGGGACCTCCAACAGGACAGGACACAGGATTGGCAGGACCCCCGGCAGGAGCGCAGTCGGCGGGACCTCCAACGGGACAAGACAGGGAGTTGACAGGACCCCCGGCAGAAGAGTAGTCTGCTGGACCTCCAACGGGACAAGGCATGGAGTTGGCAGGACCCCCGGCAGAAGAGTAGTCTGCGGGACCTCCAACGGCACAGGACCTGGAGCTGGCAGGACCCCCGGCAGAAGAGCAGTCCGCGGGACCTCCAACGGCACAGGACATGGGGTTGGCAGGACCCCCGGCAGAAGAGTAGTCTGCGGGACCTCCAACGGCACAGGACATGGAGTTGGCAGGACCCCCGGCAGAAGAGCAGTCTGCGGGACCTCCAACGGCACAGGACATGGGGTTGGCAGGACCCCCGGCAGAAGAGTAGTCTGCGGGACCTCCAACGGCACAGGACATTGGGTTGGCAGGACCCCCGGCAGAAGAGCAGTCTGCGGGACCTCCAACGGCACAGGACATGGGGTTGGCAGGACCCCTGGCAGAAGAGTAGTCGGTGGGACCTCCAACGAGACAGGACAAGGAGCTGGCAGGACCCCCGGCAGGAGAGTAGACGGCGGGACCTCCAAGGGGACAGGACAAAGGGTTGGCAGGACCCCCGGCAGGAGAGTAGTCGGCGGGACCTCCAACGAGACAGGACAAGGAGCTGGCAGGACCCCCGGCAGGAGAGTAGACGGCGGGACCTCCAACAGGACAGGACACAGGATTGGCAGGACCCCCGGCAGAAGCGCAGTCGGCGGGACCCCCAACGGGACAGGACATAGGGTTGGCAGGACCCCCGGCAGGAGGGCAGTCGGCGGGACCCCCAACGGGACAGGACACAGGATTGGCAGGACCCCCGGCAGGAGCGCAGTCGGCGGGACCTCCAACGGGACAGGACATAGGGTTGGCAGGACCCCCAACGGGACAGGACATGGGGTTGGCAGGACCCCCGGCAGAAGAGCAGTCTGCGGGACCTCCAACGGGACAAGACATGGAGTTGGCAGGACCCCCGGCAGAAGAGTAGTCTGCTGGACCTCCAACGGGACAAGGCATGGAGTTGGCAGGACCCCCGGCAGAAGAGTAGTCTGCGGGACCTCCAACGGCAAAGGACCTGGAGCTGGCAGGACCCCCGGCAGAAGAGCAGTCCGCGGGACCTCCAACGGCACAGGACATGGGGTTGGCAGGACCCCCGGCAGAAGAGTAGTCTGCGGGACCTCCAAGGGGACAGGACAAAGGGTTGGCAGGACCCCCGGCAGGAGAGTAGTCGGCGGGGCCTCCAACGGCACAGGACATGGGGTTGGCAGGACCCCCGGCAGAAGAGCAGTCTGCGGGACCTCCAACGGCACAGGACATGGGGTTGGCAGGACCCCTGGCAGAAGAGTAGTCGGTGGGACCTCCAACGAGACAGGACAAGGAGCTGGCAGGAGAGTAGACGGCGGGACCTCCAAGGGGACAGGACAAAGGGTTGGCAGGACCCCCGGCAGGAGAGTAGTCGGCGGGGCCTCCAACGGCACAGGACATGGGGTTGGCAGGACCCCCGGCAGAAGAGTAGTCTGCGGGACCTCCAACGGCACAGGACATGGGGTTGGCAGGACCCCCGGCAGAAGAGCAGTCTGCGGGACCTCCAACGGCACAGGACATGGGGTTGGCAGGACCCCTGGCAGAAGAGTAGTCTGCGGAACCTCCAACGGCACAGGACATGGGGTTGGCAGGACCCCCGGCAGGAGAGTAGACAGCGGGACCTCTAACGGGACAGGACAAAGGGTTGGCAGGACCCCCGGCAGGAGAGTAGTCGGCGGGGCCTCCAACGAGACAGGACAAGGAGCTGGCAGGACCCCCAGCGGAACCTCCAACGGACCAGGACATTGGGTAGGGACTTGAGACGTGACTCGAGAGGGGACTCGAGAGGGGAACTAGAGAGGGGACTAGAGGAGAGACTAGAGGAGGGACTAGATAAGGGAACTCGAGAGGGGACTCGCGAGGGGAACTAGAGATGGGACTCGAAAAGGGACTAGAGGAGGGACTAGAGGAGGGAACTCGAGAGGGAACTGGAGAGGGGACTTGAGAGGTGACCTGAGGAGGGACTAGGGAAAGGACTAGAGAAGGGAACTCGAGAGGGGACTAGAGGAGGGAATAGAGGAGGGACTAGAGGAAACTGGAGAGGGAACTGGAGAGGGGACTCGAGAGGGAACTGGAGATGGGACTAAATAATTGACCTGAGGAGGGACTAGGGAAATGACTAGAGGAGGGGACTCGAGAGGGGACATAGAGAGGGGACCTAGAGAGGGGACTAGAGGAGGGACTAAAGGAGGGACTAGAGGAGGGAACTCGAGAGGGAACTCGAGAGGGGACTCGAGAGGGGACTAGAGTTGGGATTTGAGATGGGACTAGAGAAGTGACTAAAGGAGGGACTGGAGATGGGACTAGAGAAGTAACTAGGGCAGCTGGGGCCAGATCTGGGTCTGGAACCAAGGCTTCTGGGGCCGGGACTGGGGCCGGAATTGAAGCCAGAATCCTGGCTGTAAGGTCCGGTTCAGAAGCCGGAAATATGGCTGTAAGGTCCGGTTCTGAAGCCGTAAACATGGCTGTATGATCCAGTTCTGAAGCCGGAAACATGGCTGTATGATCCAGTTCTGAAGCCGGAAACATGGCTGTATGATCCAGTTCTGAAGCCGGAAACATGGCTGTATGATCCAGTTCTGAAGCCGGAAACATGGCTGTTGGGGCCAGAACTGGGTCCGTAACAATGGCTGCTGGGGTCTGAACTGGTTCTGGAACCCTGGCCCTTTGGGCTCGTGCTGCCAACCTGGCCTTGCGACTCCTTCCTTTAGGAGCCGTTTGGAGGCTCCGTGGACCTCTAAAGGCCAGACGAGTACCAGCGAATGGCTCCTGGACTGTAGCAAACACTGGGTGAGAAGCAGGGGCTGACGCCAGACGGATCACACCGATGCGTGTGATATCAAAACGGGAGTTGGGAGGCCTGGGGCTGTCAGGCAGGGGATAACACACTGTGAGAAAATCCAAAATCCTGCCCGATAAGAATTTAACCAAGCCTGGCTTCTCCATAGTAATCCGGCGTGCCTCTGCCAGAACAGCCTCTCGCTGCTGAACCCTGGACGCTCCCAACCATCAATACGAGCAGTCATCCAAAGCAAAGGAAAACTCCAATAGCTCCTGCTCAAAAGGATCTGCTGGGCCCATATTTTGGTCGGGTTGTAATGTTACGGTGTGCAGGAAGCAGGACCCAAATGCAGATTTAAGTGACAAAAATAATTCCTTTATTTCAAGGCTATAATATACAGAGACAGAACAGAACACTCACCGCAGACCAAGTCATTACACAAGACAACCCGACAAAGAGAGACAGAAAACCCAGAACTTAAATACACCCAGGACTAATCACATAAACACGAGACAGGTGAGGAGGGAGGAGAAAACACAGAGGCACCAGGTGAACACAATCGGGTAATCAGGGAGGGAAACAGACAGAAAGCAAACAGGCAGGAAACGGGGGTGAACACTTTACAAAATAAAACAGGAAAACCAAAGATAGAAAAAGACAAGAAAACACCAACACAGACAGATCCTAACAAATCCATTTGCTTTTAAGTTTAGAATGACATCCAATGTGCCTCACACTGGGTTAGCAATGAGAAACCCTGTTCTGTATTTCCCTCTGTCACTCTTTCCATCAACCCCCTCACATGAACATCAGAAAGAGGTCAGAGTGTCTCTGGAGATTGATTTATGTCTCTTTCTCAGCTACAGACCAGCACTTCTTATAACCCAGTTAGCATGTACACTATATAGTCCATAAATGATTTAATAATCGGTGAGAACCCAACTGCGATATTATATTACAATCACAAGTCCTGTTCCTGCCTCTCCTAATTGAGATATCCTAGAGCAGTCAGAGTAAATATTCAATAAGCTGAGCCTGACTGAGAATTCAAATGATCTCAAATATCACCAGCTTCCCCCTTCAGGACAGAAATTACACCTCTGTGCTCCTTTTCTCAACTCAGTCTTATGCTTGCAGCCATCGCAATTAGCACTTTCCTTTAGTGTAATAAGGGGTAATAAGTATGGCAGGGATTGCACAACTCACTAATGAACAAGTTCCTCAGTATTTCACATCTCCTCCTAGACGCTCAACCTAAATCCTACTGGCCATTATTTATTAAAGGCAAGCTAATAGCTAGGCTGTGGGTCTGACCTAGATAGGTCTGTCTTAACCAGTGCTCTGTACATACCACCACTCTGGATCTGAAGTGACACCATGCATATTGCAATGTGGATGCTGCACAGGAGACCCTTGCAAGCTGCAAGGGTCTAAAGACAGAGGGTGTGTATGCTGTATGTCTGTAAAGCCTCCAATATTTACTAACAAATATTTGATTTGGATATGCAAGACATTTTGTACTGTGCCACTGCCTGGACATGACTCAAAGCCACTGTTCTTGAGTCTGTTTGTACAGCTCTTGATGGATCTGCACCGTTCACCAGAGGGCAGAAGAGCAAACAGATTGTGTCCAGGGTGGGACGAGTCCTTTACTATTTTGCCTGCTCTGCTCAGGCAGCGTTGCCTGAAGAAGACCTCCACAGAAAAGCAGGGAGCAGCCTATTGTCCTCTGGCCGTGTTCATCATCCTCTGAAGGGCTTTCCTGTCCTTTTCTGAACTGCTGGCATACCATGTGGTTACACAGTATGCCAGCACACGCCAGTTTCTCCTGCAGGTTTGTTGTCATGAAGTCTCTGCTGGGATTTTCTGACCATGGTGGTTGTGTTTGTAGTCCAGGAGGGATCCTCAGAGATGTGTGTGGCCAAGAACCTGAAAGCCGGTACCCTTTCCACACAGTTGCCATTGATGAATAGTGGCTCTGGTTGTGCACAGATTTTTCGGAAGTGTATGAGTTATTTCATTTTTGGGGAGTTGAGGGCAAGATTTTTCACTGAACATCACACTGACAGTTTCTGGATTTCCTCTCTGACGGCTGTCTCACAGTTGTGTCGTCCGTGAACTTAATGATGGTGTTGGTGAGATGGGGGTGGGGGGGGGGCACAGACGTGAGTGTAGAGTGAGTAGAGGATGGGGCTCAGTTTTTAAACCAGTCTGCCTGGGATGACTGTGTTGGAGACAGAACAAACGTCTATAAAGAGCATCCTCACATGGTGGGTCAGTGCAGTATGAAGAGCAGTGACCATGGCATCCTCTGTAATGAAGATCAGATTGAATAGGCTAGGTTAAAATACCATTGTAGCTGCTACGTCCACTCTCACAATAACATCATACAGACATAAATAAAATGTCTATCTGCATTGATTTAAAATGTAATGACAAGGCGTGAACAATTAGCTTTGTGTCCTGTTATGAATGCACCATAATACATTTAACATTTTCACTCACCAGCATCACTGGTTTCACAAAAGGGCAAGTTGAACCCTACACAGCTATCCTGTCTTTTTAGCACATTTATTCAGCTTAGCTATAAAAGAGCGTCCTTTTTTAAATTAGCTATTTGAAGCAAAGCTAGTTTGTCGGAACTGAGATGTAACGTGGAGCGAGATTCTTTTTTCCTGACAAAAAGGAAGGGTCGCTGCTTTAGGATGCACAAATTGGGTAGGTGTTTCTCCTTTTGGGCAACTGTAATGATGACACTATATTGATTGTATGAACATTTGATAATCACAACAATTTATTTTACACAGCAGCTAAATCTACATGCATGTGAATAGAATTGAAAAGTGTCTGGTGACTGGTTTGATTCCAAACTTTTTTTTCCAGGGTTTCTTTTCATGGAACGTTAAGAATGTAGGCCAAATCAGCACAAAACTAAAAAGCTTCTACTTCCTGTTGCGTATTGCTCTACAACTCCTCAATAATCCACTTAAGTACCAGTGCAAAGACCCACAGTGCCTACTCACTGCTGATTAAAAGCTCTCTACTCATCCTGTGAAAAATGTCTTTAGACATTTTGCAGGAGGGAGCGTGAAGCAAGAAACACAAACATGCATAATGAATCGACCTCCTTTCCATGAAAAAGGCCAATAGACGTGTTTTATCTTTCATTACTGTCTCTAGGGGGGTTATGATTTAACCCATGGATTTAACCTACTTTAGTCCCCTTTTTTTCTCCCATTTACTAGTAACCCACATACGAACAAAACAGAGAAGCTGATGCCAGTGCAATGTAGACAATAAGATGATTAAAGCAATTAATCACATGACCTTCTTTTTTGTCTTTGAGCAGTTACCCTATATCAGTTTCTTGTTTGTTTTTTCTCAATGTCAGTTTAGTTTTTGGTGCTGTTGGAAAATGTGTCTGTTCTGTAATGATGGCTGTCACTGCTAATGTTTAATCCCCAGTAATTGTACTTCCTCTGTCATTTAGAATAACCTAATCAGTGAGTGATAAACTGATTTGTTAGCCTTGTTTACTGTTCGTGTAGTTAGACCTCCACTTTTATTAAAAACAGTGTGAAATATTGAAAAGGTCTAATATTGTATGGTTAGTGTATTAGTTAAATATCCCTTTATTCCATTAAACATAGCTGTGTAGCATTTCTAATACTGAAACAAATGCAAATGCAAGCTTGGGAAGACGTAATTTAGCATGATCCCACTGCTCTATTATCCCACTGTTTTTAAGCGTAGAGGTGTAGAGGACTTTCAATGCTATTGCTCTGTCCTCGCCTAGCAAACCAAATATCAGAAGTAAACAATTCAAAATGAAATTGAATATGTTTTGACTAGCAACAAGACACTCTTTGTGAACATGCACTTGTTGTATCCTGAAAAGAAGTCCCTTCTGTGCTTCTCACTTAACGTTACTCTGATTCACATTCCCTCTATTCCCAAACCACTTCCCTTCTCTCCTCGCTGCTTCCCTCCGTCCTCCGCTCTCTGGAGAACATGAAAGCTTTTCATCAGAGAGTGTAATTGACTGAGCTGCCACCCTGTCTTCCCCATCAGTGGGTGACAGGAGGGAAAGGGACGGAGGGTGTGTGTGTGTTTGGAAGAGGCCAGCGTTACCATTTACTCTTCTACGCATATCCCCTGCCCTGTAATCCAAATGAACATCAGCGCTCCCATGCAGAAAGCCCCATGGGAGGGATACTTTGACAGAGGGACAACCTCACTGTCAGACTATGGACCTGGACGCACACTTGTGATGCTGTACACTCATAGCTGCATGCATATATTCATGTGTGCACACACTCTAACACCAATGTACTCTTGCATCTCTCCTTCATGTTCACTTCTCCATGAGCAGCCGTAAATCGGTGTTGCCGGGCAGAATGGCGTTAGTCTTCTTGTGATTTGCTAGTTCTAAATGTATCTGTTTCCTGTTCATCCAGCCATTTTAATGTATATATTTTCACAATGGGTTTGGAGAAGAATAAATCAAAGTAAAAAAAATATGAGGATACAATGAAGTTCAAATAAAAAAGAAAGCTGTGACACCTTTCAGTTTGAGGTTTAATCTACTGCAGGTTAAAGAACACTTGTGCTTCACAGAGATTCAGAGGACCTGCAGGCACTTACAATATCTAAAAATAAGACATTTAAGTTGTAGAGCAGTAAGCCATGGATGATGTGAATATTTTAATGGCTGTAGAATAATCACACCATCCATGTTTAGTTTGGTTCTCTAAGGGGTTAAGAACTATTACCGGGATACAAACCGGAGGAACCAGGCATGGAGGGAGGTGGCAGAGACAGTGGGTGAAACTGGTAGGTTTTCGCCTGTTTGGGGATTTTATATCCAGTTTACTTCGTTCTAACATTGCTATTGCTTTGTATGTCGGGGGCGGGAGATTCATGTGATTGGTTGTTGGTCGTGTTGCTCGCAAAAAATCGCCAAGCTTCAGACACGCCCAGCTTCAAGCTTTTTCGATGCCTGTAGTGTAGACGGGCCGTAATGCTTGCAGTGGCTTACCACAACTAGCTAGACTTCACAATAGGAGCAACAAGTAGGCTACTGTAGTAGCCTGGTCTCCTCGGCCATGAACACAGCTTACATGTTAGGGTTAGCGCACAACAAAAAGACTCAACAACCAGCACGCCACATCAAAAAAGACAGCAGCCTGTGTTCTTAATCACAAAGGATTCGCTAGCTAAGCTAACAAGCTATCAGCAGTAGTAGCATTTGCGATCAGGGACTGAACATCTACTGGACATAGTATATTATTTAATATACATTAACTTTACATTACTCAGTAAGCATATAACAAATATACTGTTGTAAATATTTTTTACATGACGTTGATTTGGTTTTATTGCTAAGCTTAATTGATTGTTTTAGCTAACAGCTAACATCGTGGGCGGCTGCGACTCAGGGGTAGCAAGGTCATCCAGGTGACTTGATGTAAATGAGGTCATACTTATTATTGTAATTAATAATTATATTAAATATAATGACAAATAAATAGTTGTCATAGGTATTAACACCTATTTAGGTTTTTATAAATATGAATAGATGGATTATTTGTTATTGTCATGAATACATGTTACCAACCAGACTTGCTCTAACCCAGTGGTTCTCAAACTTTTTCTGTCAGGGCCCCCCCTTTGGAGAAAAAAAAAAGTCGGGCCCCCCCAACACAAGTCAGGCTCAGTGGCGGCGCCAGAGATTTGTTTTGGAGGTGCTGTGGGGTAGCTTGACGTTTCATAGAGGGTGCTCAAACATTTAGGGTTTCCCATTAATGGACCGGGCGCTACAGTATTTTCAGGAATTTTCTACTGCAACAATCCACACGCATATACACAGTGTGACAGTTACAATTAAGGCTCGATAATCAGCTCACGGCATATAGGTGTAAGCAGGGGTAAAGTTCTATTTTTATAGGTGGTGTGTGGACCCCCGGGAAGATTTATTTTTAAATATTGCAGTTGAAAGCATCAATCTGGTGCACTTTGAGAGCAAAATGAAGAGATCTATGGATACCTCTCTCAACACCCATATGAAACAGAACTGTAAGCAGATTTACTTTTTCTTTATGGATATTTTACAAATCACCCTTTTAAACTTTATTCTTGTTTTACTGCCATATAGTATTTCATACCTGTTTTTCATGTATTCTCTTATTTTTTTATAACTATAATGATCATATAAACGTGTGCCTCGGAAATAATTGTTTACATTAATCGTGACCAAAACGTTTGAGACCCACTGAGATAACTTAGACTAAAGTTAACTATCTAAACACTGAGAGAGTCCTTTAGTTCACTGAGTCTCTCAGTCTGACAGGAGAGCTCTCCTCCACTTTGTTGTTGAAAAAACTCCTTATATCCGTTAGCGTAGCTCGCTAGCACCAGAAGCTAACAACAACGATCTCCGGTACCGGTGCGCTCTCTCTCGCGCACACAAAATGGCTCGTTTCACACACACACAGAGCCAAGCTTTAATGAAACACAGAGACCCAGACGTAATAGTACTGCATCATATTATTTTCGAATAAATCATTTTTCAATTTATGATTTTTTTTTTTTAATCTTTTTTTAAAAAAAAATGTAATAACCATTTTTCCTCCTGGTCTCTCGCGCCCCCCCCTGGCATGCCTCTGCGCCCCCCAGGGGGGGCGCGCCCCCCACTTTGAGAACCACTGCTCTAACCCCAACCTAACATCAGATATATGTATGAAACTGCTCTGCTTTTCCATGTCACTTATTTGACCTCTATTTTATTTTGGTGCTCATCAAAATTAATATGGTGATGCTGCTGTCGTGACCTGGTTTTCGCTAAACTGCTTTTTAAAATCTTACTGGGACTATCTGGGGAGGAATGAAGGCAATAAATGAATTTAAATTATCTCATGATGATTAAAAGTAGAATATCTAACTTATTGAAGCGCAGTACATCAGTAATAACTTTAGTGTAGAAAAAGGAGTCATACAACCCTTTAGAAAATAATGTTAAGAGAAGAGCCAAAGTCAAAGTTATCTTTTAAACACTATAACAGTTTCCCTCAATACTAAAGTAAAACTTCAAGTTGTACTTTATTCAAAGTACAACTTTATTCCATTGTTAATGATCTGCTGTGTGATGTCTTTGCAAATATATTAATTATTAAAATAATTGTATATTTGCTAAATGAATGTTAAGTGTCATTGAAATGATTTGAGCAGCTTAGGTCTAAAAGTCTTAAGACGCACTGAGTTCAGTTTCCTCAGATAAAAGCCCGTCATAAAGCCATGGATCTGATTAAAAAAACAAGTATTGAATATGTTTTGTGACCTGCACTTCAATGTAAAGTTATTTAAAAGTACTTTAATTATTTGGGAACCTGAAACTGTCGTACTGTCCTTAGGAACCTGGTACTCGACTACATGCATGTTGTCGTGTTGCTGTGTTCCCAGAGAGCAGCAGATCTCAATAAAAATGATAGCAAGAGCTACTAAAGTCAAAACACCTTTCATTAGTAGAGTATGGTGATTAGTAACATCAGAGGACATACAGTATACATGTAGTGAACTATATTCTTTAAACTATTCATGACTTTGGCTACGAGGGAGTGAAGTCGGTTTTAAATCAGAAGGTTGTGGGTTGTCAATTGATCATTAGGCAAGATACTTAACCCTGAGTGGCTCTCGACGGCTTGGCCAATGGTGTAAGAATGTGTTGTATGAATGTTAGCTTCCATGAGAAAAAAGTGGCATATTGCTCTGCATGAATGAGGTGTGAATGGGTGAATGATGAATGGTAGTATGTAAAGCGCTTTGAGGGGTCGTAGAGATTGGATAAAGCGCTATATAAGTACAGTCCATTTAACATTTATTCATCAAAATACCAGTAAAACAGTATAGACAGATTGAAAAGGGAAAGGCTTAAAAACTTCTGGAGCCTACTTTTCCCATAATGCAGCTCCATGATGTCCTATTGGTCCCTGTGTGCCTGGTACGCACATCTTTCTGCACCAGTTTGTAATGCCGGCTTTCCTATTTTCTTTAGACTTCAGAGTCTATCCATGCCCAAGCAGGGACAGACTCTATTTTCTCAGGCTCAACAAAGCTCCTCCAGAGCCACACAAAGTCATATTACAGACTTTTCACAGCGGAATTCCTGTTACAAGAGTACACTTAAAAGAGAAAAATCAGTGGAGTTCCCTGTAAATAGATTACTTAGGTATTTGATACTTTCAACAGCTACTCACACATGGATGAATACATCCTTTGACCATCTCACACAGTAGTCACAGCCCAATGTAGTCACAGTAGTCACAGTAGTCACAGCCCCCCCCCCCCCCCCATCAAAGACACTGTGCACCATCATCTATTACAGGCAGCCAAAGGAGCCCTCAGATCCCCTGATCCACAGTGCATTCATCTCTAGTAGTGACAGGGATCCCTAGCACTGAGCGCGTGGTCAGGAGACCGAGGGCTTTCGGCCCACGTTCTCTGGTGAGAGCCCTGCTTACTCATGTGTACAAGTACTTGATGTACGTGGCCACAAAGAGGTTATATAATATGCATGTAACTCCAGAGACTCAGCTTTACATAACTCCACATCATCTGATATTCCCAATAGATTTACTACAGCAGTGAAGTGACTGTTAGAGATGTCTGATGAAATAGAGTTCAATACTCTCTGAGGCACCGGAGGGACTTATATTCTTTGGTGTAGTAAAAGTAGAAGCTTTCGAGTTTTCTGAATAGTCTACCTTTTGGCAGTTTTCTTGACAACTGTAGTATTTGCAGATTTGTATATCCTATTTTTTTATATTTATGTTGCAGATTGGTCTAATATAGAGTATTCTAACGTATTATGCTTATTTTATATTATGTGTTTTTAGATTGATATATATTTTTCTATTATTTATTTTATTATATATTGTTTGGTAATGTGTTGCTGTGACAATAAATCAATATCAATATGGGATTAATAAAGTATATTTAATCTAATCTAATTATTTTATGAACAAGTCCCTGAAAGCAAAATCTGCAGAATGTGTAGCTGTTATATAAATGCAGAATTCAAAATACAGCATGTCTCTCGTAAAAGTAGTATAGTAAATGGACTTCTTAGAAATGACACAAGTGACCATCTGCCCATCTTTGTAACCATGCAGAGCTACATTAGGACGTCAAATCATCCAACAAAATACAAGATACAGTCAAATATGTTTAACAAACTCTAAATTAGACGATACTGGAATAATAGTCGAAGATTTAAATAACACAAAGAACAATTTTTCATTTGATAAAATGTTTAAAGAAAAATCAAAAGAAGCACACAAGTAAAATGTATAAAAACACACACTTAGAAGTACTATAACTTCTATTATTATAATTGTTTCCTTCATGTCTTGAAAATGCATTTGTATGTGTGCGTTTGCATGCGCACATCCGTGTAAACTAACCTGTAGCTGCTCCGTCCACACTCACAACAACGTCATACAGACATACATAAAGCAGCGACTGTATTCACCATGACACAGACAGTCTGTGTTTTGTATATGTTTAACTTTTGTCCAGTTTCTGAACAAATATGAGGAGCTGTGAGCTCTGAGTGTGTGCTAACAGCTAACGGCTGATGTGTTGGGCCAATCACGAAGCGTCATTTCTTGACTGGCAGCAAAAACAACCAATCACAGCAGTGCTTCTATGGCTGGCTCTGTCCAATCACAAACAAGAAGTGTTCTCCCTAAGGAATACCCTTTCCGTCCAATGTGAAATGCTGTGGTGTTTTCTGAAATGCTGTGGTGTCTTGCACTTCAGGGCCACCGTAATTATGGGCCCTGCCTGTACCTGTTCGCTCTGCCATCGCGTGAAGGGTCTGCTAACAAGCGACCAACAGAAAGGTTAATGTTGTTGCACGTCACCTCAACCCCCCCACATTGTTCATGTGAGGAGCTTTGCTTGTTGGAATGGATAATAAAGTGACTGACTGAGGTGAAGCCATGGGTCAAGGTTTCAGCAAACAGCCTCCCCAGGAGAATATATAGTGTGTTTGTGCAATAGTATCATCCCTTCAGCATAAGGAATTGTGTGCATGTGTTGTAGGTGTGTTTGTGCCTTCATGTGTCACAGATGCCAAAAAATCCTTGGTTGTTTTTTAGGCTTCAGTGCTAAACCCAGCTTGTAATAGATCCTGAAGCCTGGATGGCCTGCAAGCCCGTAAGTGCCTTTATACTGTACTGTAACGTTGCATTAGACGACAAAATGTAACTAGACTTCCTCTGGGCGAATAAAACCATTCCTGTCTGGTGGGGAAGGTTCTGTTGACTGGCAGCTTTGATTTGGCCCCTGACCAGCTCACTGGGGTCGAGCGTCTCCTCGGATACAGATCATCAGACCAGTTGGTTTTTCATTGAATTAAAAATGACATTTCAAGTTGTACACTGACATGCAACAAAGGTCACACCATTTTTTCACCATTCATTCCAATGGCTGGCGTCTATGTCACGTGATCTTCAACTTTCTCTCCGCAGACAAAAAAAAACATGGCCGACCTTCGTTTTATTCTCGGTGGAAAATGCCTATTTTAAAGTTAGTTTGGCCATTAAAATGCGTTTTCATGTCATTTGATGCGAGAAATATGAGTTGTTATTTCAGATTACAGTGAATGTACATGGTCTTTAGTTTGCTAGTTATTACGAAGATTACTTCAGGAAATTGTGTCCATTCAACGTTTTCATTGTTACCAAGGTGGTTGCTAGGGACGCTGCTATCGATATTATTTCTGTTATGTTGTGTAACTGTTTAATGGTGTTATCTTTATTGCTATCCCCTTCCCCGTCAATGTATAGTGTTGGTCCAGAGCGCAAACGTATTAGTTTAACAAAATCCGCATCTAAAATTGTGGCAAAGATACGTTATTTTCCCCTGTGCAATTCTCCAACCCAGTCTCACATCTCACATCACATCGTCATAAACGAATACCAGAAACAGACGTAGGCAAGATCATAAATATATCAGCCATTAAACAACATCTTACATTTATTTTAACACAATAAGTCTCCTTGCAGTATCAACACTAATTCGGCTGACTTTTATATTTGATCCAATTGGTAGATAGGCTGTATTTACACCATAACGGTGCACAGCTGATATAAAGGGACACCTAGTGGTTAAAGCATGTTATTGAAATGTATTATTTGTATTATTAGATATTAATAGGATCTCTATAAAGTATATTCATTACTCGTTATTCTCTAATAGTTAATTAAAGACTGTATATAATGACTATTTTGCACATCCCTTTCAAGATTTCAAGATTTTCTAAGGTTTATTGACATATCATATTATACACAACTACGGTGTAGTTATGCAAAGAATGAAAAACTTGGGACACAGGCTCCTCAACAGTGCATTACAAGACATCTATCAATATGTGTGTACCTCCTGTTAGAAATTAAAATCAATGTTTTGATGGCATAATGTACCTTCAGTTTAAATGCTGTTTTATACTGAAAAACCAGAAAATTATTGTGCACAACCAGTTAAGCTTTTATTCTGAAAATCCTTCATCTCCAGTTAGCATGTGGCTAGTTTACCATTTATTATAAAGGTTAATTTAGTAGCGAAATGACATGGAGTGATGCACACCGAAACCTACTGATTTTAACACTGCAACTATAGACGTATTATTATTGCTGAATATTAAATGAAGGTATAGTTTATTTGAATAAAGTTATTGTTTACAGATGTGGGTAAGATGTGACAACATCCGGAATGACCAGAAACCAAACCAGCCGTGAAGTATTTTCTGTATTTTTTAGAATATGAACTACAACGTTTAGAATGTGTTAAAGGAAAAGTGATGAAAGACAATATGAGGAGAAGAGGCGTGTTTAAGTATATATTGAATGTACAATGCCTGAATCCTCTGTTTAAACGTAACGACGGACATTAAGATGTGGAGGGCCGGCCCGCAGGGAGGAGCCTGCAGAAGCTATATAACAGCAGCACCTGAGCGGTTCGGCCTCTTTTCTCTGCTAGCGGGGAGCCAGAGGCAGCTGCTTTTCTGTCGGACAAATATCCTGTTTGTGACTTTACCGCGCCTTTTTTATTAATTAAAGTACCAATTTGAAAACATCTCAGAGACTCCATTTAGTCTCCTTTTTAAGCTTCTCTTTCCTGGACGCGAGAATAACCATCACAGTTAACACTCCACCATTAAACTGTCATATTCTGCACATTTCTTATTCTATCTACATACATCTTATAAGAGTATAATACATTATGTATAATATCAGTTAAAATAAGTGCTTCAACATAGTTAACATTGCTGGAGGTATACACACATATTGATAGATGTCTACAGCCTATCTACCAATTTGATCAAATATAAAAGTCAGCCGAATTAGTGTTGATACTGCAAGGAGACGTATTGTGTGAAAAGAAATGTAAGATGCTGTTTAATGGCTGATATATTTATGATCCACGTCACGTTTTCAGTTCCTCATGTTTGTCTAGAAGTCTTCTCATCAGGGCTCTATAAATAAAGAACTATGGCAGATATGTAATATTTAATGCAGCCGAACCGTGTATTACAATGCCGTTATGTGATGACTTTCAAAGAGAAAAGCAAGCACACTCGGAATGAAGTATTATTTTATTTTTTAAAAATGTTTTGGGATTTCACATCGCATAAACACCATCTCCCAACGTGCATTAACCATCCAATCACCGAGCTGAGGATCTTGCCTATACGTCTGTTTCTGGTATTTGTTTATGACGATGTGATGTGAGATGTGAGACTGGAATTGCACAGGGGAAAATAACGTATCTTTGCCACAATTTTAGATGCGGATTTTGTTAAACTAATACGTTTGCGCTGTGGACCAACACTATACATTGACGGGGAAGGGGGTAGCAATAAAGATAACACCATTAAACAGTTAAACAACATAACAGAAATAATATCGATAGCAGCGTCCCTAGCAACCACCTTGGTAACAATGAAAACGTTGTATGGACACAATTTCCTGAAGTAATCTTCGTAATAACTAGCAAACTAATAATAATAATAATCTGAAATAACAACTCATATTTCTCGCATCAAATGACATCAAAACGCATTTTAATGGCCAAACTAACTTTAAAATAGGCATTTTACACCGAAAATAAAACGAAGGTCGGCCATGTTTTTTTTTCTTCTGCAGGGAGACATTTGAAGATCACGTGACATAGACGCCAGCCATTGGAAATTAATGGTGAAAAAAAACGTAGGGATCTTACAATTTCAGAGGTGTTTTTGTAGAAATACTACGTCCTACGTTGTGGACCAACGTAGATTGTACGTCCTAAATATATATGTAGACATACATACAGTAGTATTCATGTGTTAATAAGGCCACTTTTCAAATAAATTCAGTCAATAAAAGTTGAAAACTTGTTCTAACAAATCTTAGTTGATAAACAAACGATTTGCATAATAAGCTTGAAGTATACCCTTCTTATTTTCCCTTATTATAATCAATCTGAGGCTTTTGCTTTTAGGAATGAGCTGCCAACACCTTTTCTAGCAAAATAAATGAACCCTATCGAGAGCTGGGATGTAGGCTGTTTTTTACATAACCAGCGCCAGCAGTAAATAATAAAAAGAAAATGAATGAAGTTGACCATCTGGAGCACACATTTGAGACGATTACTTAGAAAAACTGGAGGTAAAGTAAATGTATGTGCCGACAGTTTTGCTCTGTGTCGTTAATTCACTGCTTCCGGCAGTATGTCATTTGTCGTTCACATTCTCCCTCTCACAGAATCACACAGCCCCCCCCCCCTCTCTCTCTCTCGCTCTCTCTTTGTATGAAACGATCAGCTACCTGTTGCCTCGAACCCATGGATAGCCTACAGCTGTGTTGTATTAAAAAAGCACCATTAGGCTATATCTAAATATCTAAGTTGTTCGTGCCCCAGCAGTTTGTACATATAAAAACGGGAGATAAACGTTTTTGCCCCAAATGTTCTCAACCTAGTGTCTTCCTCATGGCGGGTCGATCCAGCTCCCAGAGTCCAACTATATATCTCACACAGCTGCTAATAACAGTCAAAGGCAACACACACCCGAAAGGAGTGACATCAGTTTGGACCCTGCCTCCTACCACCTGCCTAAAGCAGACTCATGGCTGTCCACAATTCATAAAACAAAACTGATACAGACATATCATAACACCGCATAACAGAACGGCTTCAACGGGACGGACAAAATCCCTGAGTCGTGTTGTAAGGTGGAGTGACTCGTAGAGCTACAAGGAATTATAAAGTGGATGATAAAGGCTTTCCAACTTTTTCAAGAGTTAGACTTCACCTGAAAACTATTAATGATCCCTCTCTATCTCTCTCTCTCTCAGTGGGATACCTGGGAAGAAATGTGGAAGCATCATCTTCACAGCCGAGGAGCTCAGTAACTGCAGGGTTAGTAGCAGATCTCACACAAACACACACAGTCACACACACACCCGGTCTTACAGTGCGCACCATGTTATTTGTAAACGTGTTCATTTGAATCCATGCCGGCAATGAATTGAATACTGAAGAAGCAGTTTGCTTAAACTGAATTAGGTGTTATCTTTCACAGTGATTCTCCGTTCCTCCGTGCCTTCCGCTTGCGCCTCGGCGTTATCAGTTATTATTTGTTCTCAACAAAGACAAATGTGTGAATTTAAAGTGTCACCAACCAACCACGTACGTTTTTCTCTTAATGTTGGAGAGTTGACAGCTCTGGTAAACACACAATAACAGACACCTTACAGCAGGTGTTTCTTCTTCGCAAGTCTCAATAGCATCCACCTTCTTATCTAAATCCAGGGCTTCGGCCATTTTGAAACATATGTTGTTGCTTGTTTTTGTAGCTTTTTTGTGGGGAGTCATGAGCCAAAAGGTTAGAGCTGCTGCTCCAATCTTTAACAATGCACTGTAGTTTATAAGCTTAGTAACTTGATTTTTTCATGTAATATTCTAATATGGAAAGTAACCATAAACTAGAGCTGTTAAAAAAGTAAAGTTGAGGACAAATATAGTTCAAGTCCTTTAAGCGTTCCAGCTAAAGTGTGAGTGAACTATTGTTTGTTGAATCTATAATTCAGTTTGTCTGAATTGAAACATGTTCTGTTTTTGTCCTCTCAGGACATCGCAACCATGCAGCTGTGTGCCAACAAACTGGATAAAAAAGATTTCTTCGGCAAGTCTGACCCTTTCCTCGTCTTCTACCGGAGCAACGAGGACGGAACGTACGTGTGTTTGTTTGTTTAAACTCTGTTTGTCCTTCAGCAGATGTATGTGCCGCTCCTCTGTCACGACTCTTCCCCATCACTGACAGATACTGAAACCTGCGCACAGAGTTCTCTGTGTGATCCAGACCCAGGAGGCGTTTGAGAGCCTGTTGCCCATCAGATGGAAGAAGAGTTAATAGATTTTCTTGACACTGAGACAGAATGCTCCAATCTGTACTTAGTGTATCCCTTAGTATTTGAAAACTTCAGTCAGGGATCAAAACCCTCTGTGAGCCTGTTGTGTTTCTGCTGACCAAGATTTGATGCATTTGAAATGTTTTCCAAGAGAAATGTGGGTTTCTGAATGAGCTACCTTTCAATACTCACTCAGAAAGGCAAATTATTAGTAATACACATGTACACACATATGATCGTTCTGGTTCCATTTAACCTGTATATTTATTTACAGAAAGTTCTAATGTTGGGCTTTCTCTGTTTGTCTCCAGGTTCACGATCTGCCATAAGACTGAGGTGATCAAGAACAATCTGAACCCTGTCTGGCAGCCGTTCACCATCCCTGTGCGAGCGCTCTGTAACGGAGACTATGACAGGTGAGGCCACAGCACAGGGGTCAGGGGTCAGATGTTATTACCATCCACTACTACCTGTGATTCTTGTTGTGTTACCTGATGTTTATCCTCTTGGTTTCAAGCATATTTAACACTCCCTCTTGGCATCAAATGTTGTTCATATTGTATTAGTCATTGACATTTCTGGAACATGGAGTCGAAACACAATGAAACACTGGAGAGCTGGAACTTTTTGGCAAACACTGAAGATTTATTGGAATTTACGGCCGGAGAACTGACAAAGGCACTTGCTGCAGACAGGAAGTGACACAGCTCCTTCCCACCAATTCTGAAGATTTCTCCCCAGTCCCATGTTCTGCATGGCAAGACATAACAAACATTCTACTATAACCTCTATCATCAGGCAGGAATGAGAGAGAGAGAGAGAGAGAGAGAGAGAGAGAGAGAGAGAGAGAGAGAGAGAGAGAGAGAGAGAGAGAGAGAGAGAGAGAGAGAGAGAGAGAGAGAGAGAGGCCTGTGCTCAGCTGAGTAGAAAGTGATAAACTCAAAGGTATAGGCCTAGGAAAATATTTTCCTCATCAGTATTTAGTTAGGATTGGGCCTGAGCATGTTAAACTGAAAAACTAGACTGCATAAGCAAGTGTTGAATTAAACTCACAGTAAAAAATATACATTTACATTAGCTGATGCATTTATCCAAAGTGACTTACATTTTGTGAAATAAGAGCCTCCTGTATGTAAGGACACTATGTATCATCAGATATTTACATATATTAGTTGAGGCAAACTACTTAATATGGTTCATATTGACTACATTCTTCCAAAATTGGGCCTTTAGACATAGTAAATCTTTATTTTACTCAGGTGCGGTGGGATCTAGCCTTTACTTGAAACAGGCTTCTATTAAAGTCAAGTTGTTTTTTTATTCACTCACAAATAGTTTTGGTCGTATTTAATGAAGTTTTCCACATTTTGGATTTGCTCCTGTTTGCCCTGTTAAAATATGGTGATGGCATAAAGCTGTTAATACAAACTCAATGCTTACTGTTTCTGTCTTGAATTAAATGCCCAGTAGCATTTCAATAGACAGAATCATTTAATTTAGCTTTTATTTGGAGAAACGTGTTGGATTGTGTGACCTGCTCGGCTGCTACACAGTACCACAAATATTGCTGTTTTGGGGAACTGCATTTTGGGAAACTCTCCTAACTACAAATAAAACACAAATATAAAAAATGTAATACAGCTTGGCTGAGGCATAACCCACAGTCTCTCACAGTGAGAGAAACAGGACAGTAACACTTTAGGTACTTTTGAGTATTCCAAAACAAGAAACCTATATAATTGACCTCCAAACATTCCCCCTGCCATTATTTGGGCACTTTATCATTTATTAGTAATGTGAAAACATGTCGTCATGTTGCTTTCTTAACCATTTAAAGTTTCCTAAGTAACAACATGTGATCAGAGCCTGCTGAATGAAGAGGAGTTTGGAGTCCCTGCTGGTCAGAATAATGCCAGCAGTTGGCCGTGCTTCAGTCTCAGGCCAGTGCTGGTGTTATTGAGACCAACATGGAGGACATGCAGCGCCAGACTCATCTCTCTGACTCACACACAAAACAAATGAGCTCCAAAATATTTACTATTTTAAGCGACACTTTTATTGCGTGGTCTGGAATGTAATTTAATCAGATTTAGATCAGATTTTCTGTACTCATCCCAATTTGGGAAAAACAAGAGGGTTCATCATCATCCTGTGATATGAACAATAAGAAAGACAGTGGTGTAAAGTAACTAAGTAGATTGAATTAAGTACATTTCTAAGGTACTTGTACTTTACTTGAGTATTTCCATTTTATGTTATGCTTATACTTTGGTATTTTTACTTGAGTAACATTGCTAATGCAGGACTTTTACTTGTAACAGAGTAATACTGCACTTTGGTATTTCCACTTTTACTCAAATACAAGATCTGACTACTTCCTCTACCTCTGAAGAAAGATTGACTTTCTGTCTTACAAAAACTCTGACCTCCCTCTTCTGTCTCTCCCACTTCTCTTTTGTCTCACACTCTCCGTGGTTCTCAACGTTGTCTGTCTCACCCCACCCTCCCTCCTCTCGCCCCCCTCAGGACAGTCAAGGTGGACGTATACGACTGGGACAGAGACGGGAGGTAAGATCTCATGCTTTACTTTATTTTAATTATCAGCCCTAGATTGAATCCCTCAGATAACCCTCCGTCCCCTCGGCGGTCAGACTTGTTAATAGACAAACGTGGAGTGGATTACAGCCTACTCCGGCCCCTACAGAGATTC
This sequence comes from Gymnodraco acuticeps, assembly GCF_902827175.1. NCBI lineage: Eukaryota > Metazoa > Chordata > Actinopteri > Perciformes > Bathydraconidae > Gymnodraco > Gymnodraco acuticeps. The sequence goes on from NW_022990266.1 coordinate 572,149, forward strand.
ACCACATCTTCCAAAGCCAAAATAGAACTTCTGAATACACAATCCCTCAGTAATAAAGCATCCTTCATTCTTGACCACATCACCGATGAGAAAATGGACTTCATGTGCCTCACGGAAACCTGGCATCAGCCAGAGGTTTACTTCACCCTCAATGAAGCTTGCCCTCCTGGCTACAGCTACTTGGAGAAAGCCCGCAGCACTGGTCGTGGTGGAGGCCTAGCTGTCATCTACCGAAAGGAATTGGAACTGTCACTCCTGCCCCTGCCTGTATTGTCCTCTTTTGAATGCCTTGCATTTAAATGTAAACCCCCCTTCGCCCTGACAATACTTCTGCCACCCAAACCCAACTCAGCTTTCATCCCAGAGATACAAGACCTTCTCACTACGCTATGCACAACCTCTGCCAATATTATCATACTTGGAGATTTTAATATTCACGTCGACTCCCCCTCCTGCCACTTTGCCACTGAGTTTCTGCTACTTCTGGACTGCCTCAATCTGACACAGCATGTTAATGTCCCCACACACGCCAAGGGCCACACGCTCGACCTGGTCATCACAAACTCCGCCCCCATCAGCAATCTGCTAGTGTATGACTTGGGGGTGTCTGACCACAAGACCATCTCTATGGAGCTCTCTTTCCAATCCCCCCTCAGCATGCCCAAACGCCAAATCCGCTTCAGGAACCTGAGGAACATCAACCCGGACACCATGACCCTGGACCTCCAGCATCTTTCTTCCGCCAACTTCTCATCAGTAAATGAGTTGCATATTACAACCAGTCCCTTAACAGTCTCCTTGATCTGCACGCCCCCCTGAAAACCAGGATGGTCACCTTCTCACGCTCAGCCCCTTGGTACACCGGCGAACTGCGGAGAATGAAGACAGCTGGGCGTGTCCTTGAGCGGCGGCTCAAGGCCTCAGGACTCACTGTTCACCGGTTAGCCTATCGTGAACACCAGAAGGCCTACGCACAGTCCCTCAGAGATGCACGGCCCCAGTACTACTCCTCCCTCATCAACAACAGTACTGGAAACTCCAAGCAACTCTTCTCCACCATAAACCACCTCCTCAAACCCCAAAGTCCTCTACACTCCGACTCCACTGAGAAGCAGTGTAGCAACTTCGCCGCCTTCTTCACTAACAAAGTTGATACCATCCGCTCCCTCCTCTCTAGCCCCTCTGCACCTCCAATTATAACTGCTGACCCACAGCCTGGGACAACCCAGCCTCTTCGCTGTTTCGCGGACATCTCTCAGCGAGAGGTTGAGGGCATCATTAGGAGGATGAAGCCCTCCACCTGTGTCCTGGACCCCCTTCCGTCAGCTCTTGTGAAATCGTACATCTGTACCATGAGCCCCATGATCACTAAGATCGTAAACCTCTCACTCCAGGCTGGCCATGTCCCCTCTGCCCTAAAAACCGCTGTCATCAAACCTCGTCTCAAAAAACCCTCCCTTGACCCGGGAGTCCTGGCCAACTACAGACCCATTTCCAACCTTCCTTTTCTATCAAAGGTGCTGGAAAAACTAGTTGCTGCTCAGCTCCAGGACCACCTAAACTCCAACAACCTATTTGAGAAGTTCCAGTCTGGTTTCCGCTCAGGCCACAGCACAGAAACTGCCCTGGTCAGGGTCACCAACGACCTGCTGATGACGGCTGATGCTGGCTCTCCCTCTCTCCTCATCCTCCTCGATCTCACTGCAGCTTTCGACACCGTCGATCACGGCATCCTCCTCCATCGTCTGCACTCCACCATCGGACTCTCTGACTCTCCCCTTGACTGGTTCAGATCATACCTCACCGGGAGAACAGAGTATGTCTCCTTGGGCGAGGCAGAGTCGGGTACCCACAACGTCACCTGTGGTGTCCCTCAAGGATCAGTTCTCGGCCCCACCCTCTTCACACTCTACATGCTCCCCCTTGGCTCTATCATCAGCCGACATGGAGTATCATTCCATTGCTACGCTGATGACACCCAACTGTACCTCAGGATCAACCCTACCTCCTCTGCAGCCCTGCCTTCACCTTGCCTGCCTGGAGGAGATACAGGCGTGAATGAAGCAAAACTTCCTGAAACTCAACAGCTCCAAGACCGAAGCCATTATAGTTGGCACCCCACACCAGGTTCGGTCATCCACCATCATCACCATCACCTTCTCCGGCCAGGACATTACCCTCTCCTCAATAGTCACCAACCTGGGTGTTAAAATGGACACCCATCTGACCTTTGAGGCCCACATTAAACAGCTGTGCAAGAACTCCTTTTATCACCTCAGGAACATCGCCAAACTCCGCCCCACACTCACTCTGTCTGATGCCCGAAAAGCTGGTCCATGCCTTTGTCTCCTCCAGGCTGGACTACTGCAATGCACTCCTCATCGGGATCCCTAACAAAAGCATCCAGAAGCTCCAATACATTCAGAACAGTGCTGCTAGGATCCTGATGAGGGTGCGCAAATATGAACCCCCATCCTTAAAGCACTACACTGGCTACCCGTGGAACTGAGGATCGAATTCAAGGTCTCCGTCCTCACCCACCAGTGTGTCCATGGAACTGCCCCTCCCTACCTCAAGGAACTCCTCACCCCCCATACCTCCTTGCGGACCACCCGCTCCAGCAACTCCAACTTCCTCAAACCCCCCAGGACTAAGCTCCGTACTATGGGAGACCGAGCCTTCTGCTCGGCTGCTCCCAGTCTGTGGAATGCTCTCCCCGACCAAATGAGAGCACCACAGACCGTGGAGGCTTTTAAAAAAGGCCTCAAAACCCATCTCTTCAAAAGAGCCTTTGCCTAGACCTTTTTATCACCCTTTTATTTATTTATTTTAGTATTGCTTTTTATTAATTCTACCGTGTTGTGTAATGTTTATTTATACTGTTCATGCTCACTACTTGTAGCACTTCGGGATTTGAAATCAAATATGAAGTGCTTTATAAATGGAACCCATTATTATTATTATTACATAAAAACTGAGGTTTGTCTCTACCCGTCTAAAGTTTGAAGGAAGAATTCACTTTAAATTCTTGTGGGATCTTTATAAATCCCCTGTCCTAGATTTCTTAATTCTTATCACGTATTCTGCAAGACAGGAAAGTAAAGATAAATGTCTTGCAGTGCTCCAGTCTGACGCAGTCATCAGGCAGTAATACCCTGTCGGTCGTTGTTATGGTTTGACAGGCAACTCTTTTGTCTTTCAGTGAGTCATGACAAGGATCTCTAACAGTATTGTGAAGATAATACATTATCAGTGACTTTAGACAAAGAAAGGTGTTTTAACGTGGAAAAGGGATGCTATGCTGGTTTGGAGGATGTATAGCAGGATGGAGGTATAAGGCAGGTTTCCGCCTCAACTGATTCCAGCCCCCCCAAATAATTGGATTTAAATTGAGCTGAGATGATTGTGTGCTTGATGGGGATCATTGAGATTCATCGGAATGTAGGAGCGATTTGCCTGGGTTGATCAGGACCTGAATGGTTTGACCTGAGATGCCTAATAATCTGGCGGCTGTACCAGTGCAGAAGGAATGGCTTGAAATGTGTTTTGAATATATGCCTAGAATGCTTAGGACTTTATATAAATGCTCCCAGAACCAGAAATGAGGGGCCATTTCTCCCTGTTTCCGTGGGGGAGAGTTTTTGTTTTTTTAGTTGATGCCTTGAGTCATACTTGGATGTATCTAGGTATAACATTATTGGCATGTTAAGAGATTCCAAGCTTGTTTTGAGCTGAGTATGAATGAAAGTGTGTGAAGTTTGGATGGTGGTGCCAGATAGACTGGGATGATGAGAAGTGTTATAGACAGATAAAGACAGGGCTAAATTGAAGCACCTCAGTTGTTTTAAACAGAGGTCGATAAAGTGCTTAGAGCAGGGCTGTTAATTATGTGTTCTCCCAAGCGTAAGAGAGGTGTCCGAGCTGTGGAGATCACTGAAAGTTGCTGCTGAAAACAGTGGGACTGGTATAGGATGAACAAGGGGCAAACATCTAAAATCCCCCCTTGCTGCTTGAGAAAACTGCCCCTAGAGCAGGGGTGCCCGACCGGTCGATCGCGATCAACCAGTCGATCGCGGGGAGATTCCCAGTCGATCGCGAGATGTGTCTAAAAATAGAACAACAATATTCTGTTTTATCGTTAATGTCCTATAACATAATCTTCCTGTGCCAGAATAATGCACTTGAACGCATCAAAGCTTTGTGATTGGCCGACGTGACCCCATGTGTCGGGGCGTGGCTGGTGGGCAGTGGGCACTATTACGCTGACGTTGTCCGTGTCAACAAGAGTGACAGTCCGCACACACACAAAACCGAAATTATGGCAGAAGCAAAAAAGCCCAAAATATATAATTTTCACTCCGAGTGGGAGGATGATTATTTTTGTATCTATTCCAATTCAAAGTCCATCTGTCTCATCTGCAATGCGAGCGTGGCTTTATCGAAGAAGGGTAATTTAGGAGCGACATTTCAAAACAGTGCACAAACGCTACGAGACGGAATCCCCTCCTAATTCTGCCCTACGCTCCCAAAAGGGGAGGGGCCTGAAAGGACAGCTAAATGCACAGCAGTCTATTTTCACCAGGCCCAACAACAAGAGCAAGGCTGCTACCATAGCATCTTATCGTGTCAGTCACGTTCTTGCGAAACACATGAAGTCTTTCAAAGACGGCGAAGTTGTGAAAGAAGCATTCCTGGAGGCTGCCGACGCGCTTTTTGGGGACAGTAAAAATATCAGTAGCATTTCAACAGGTTTTTGATATAATAAAAACTCAAGTTAGATACCGTTATTAATCATCTGTAAGTTTTAGTTTGTTTGAACTTATTCATTATAAGGTATGGCCCTCGAGGTAATTTATAAACACACGCAAAAAAGAAAAAAATTAAAGAAATCTAGACCGCAAAATAATTAAACAAGTGAGTGCCTGTTTTTCCTGGCCAAGGTCAGGGTCCTTGAACACAACACAAGCCTAACGTGTCATCACGTGTCTCGTCTGACAGGGGTGTAGTTCTGACGGAGAGCACCAGAACGCAGCTCCGCTCCGGCACTTCCAAACATTGCAGTACCCATAAGGAGCCGTACACATGCTGCAGTTTTTGCGTGGCTGTGTCTTTAGTTGAAAGCCCAGTGGCGATCTGTCATACTGATCATACAGACAATAACTTTGTTGTTATTAGCATCTGGTTAGCTAGCTATGCTAACGAATATAAGAAGCTTTTTCTACAACCAGTGAGGTAAAGGCACATCTTTATATGATCATTATAGTTATAAAAAAATAAGAGAATAAAGTAAACAGGTATAAAATACTATATGACAGTCGTTATTAATAAACAAGAATACAGTTTGAAAGGGGAGTGATTTGTAAAATATCCATAAAGAAAAATTAAATTTGCTTACAGTTCTGTTTCATATGGGTGTTGAGAGATGTTTCCATAGATCTCCTAATGTTGCTCTCATAAAGTGCACCAGATTGATGCTTTTAACTTCAACATTTAAAAACAAATCTTCCCGGGGGAGCATGCCCCCGGACCTCCCTAGAGGAGGTTAGGTCCCCCCCCACTTAAATCATGTCCACATGGATAGGAAACTAAATACATTTGCACACATCTTGTGTCCATATCTTTCTGTTTGGGTGGTCATGCCACAACCGTGCACGTGCATGCATACGCGAGTCATGGTGAGATATCTGGATTAAGAGGTTGCTTTTTCTTTGCACAGCATGAAAGAAAGGCCAAATGAATGGGCTGTGATTTTAGTTTTTTAAAGCAGAGGTCAATAATTTGTACGGCCCTCGGAGGATGTTGAAAACATTGAAATGGCCCTTGAGAGGAAAAAGGTTCCCCACCCCTGCTATAGGTAAATACAAATCTGAGTTGACAAATATAACATATGGGGTTCCTCAAGGCTCCATCCTGGGGCCTCTTCTCTTTAACATCTACATGCTACCACTGGCTCAGATAATGAAAAACAACAAAATAAGTTACCATAGCTATGCGGATGACACACACATTTACATAACCATTTCACCAGGAGACTATGCTCCAATTCAAACACTGAGTAAGTGCATTGAACAAATCAATGACTGGATGTGTAAGAACTTTCTCCAATTAAACAAAGACAAAACTGAGGTAATGGTCTTTGGAGCCAAGGCAGAACGTATAAAAGTTAGCACTGAGCTTCAGTCTGCAATGTTCAAAACAACAGATAAAGCCAGAAATCTAGGTGTAGTCATGGACTCTGACCTGAGTTTCAACAGTCACATTAAAACAATTACTAAATCAGCCTACTATCACCTAAAGAACATATCTAGGATTAAAAGACTAATGTCACAGCAGGATCTTCAGTAGACTCGACTACTGCAATGGTGTCTTTACAGGTCTCACTAAAAAATCTATTAGAAAGCTGCAGCTGATTCAGAACGCCGCTGCTCGGGTCCTCACTAACACGTGGATCACATCACTCCTGTTCTGAAGTCTTTACACTGGCTTCCTGTGTGTCAAAGAATAGATTTCAAAATACTGCTGCTGGTTTATAAAGCACTGAATGGTTTAGGCCCAAAATACATTTCTGATCTTCTGCTAAATTATGAACCATCCAGATCTCTCAGGTCTTCAGGGACTGGTCAGCTTTCTGTCCCCAGAGTCAGAACTAAACATGGTAAAGCAGCGTTCAGTTATTATGCTCCAAATATCTGGAACAAACTCCCAGAAACCTGCAGGTCCGCTACAACTCTTACTACTTTTAAATCCAGGCTGAAGACTTTTCTTTTTGTCGCTGCTTTTAATTGAAACTGAGCCGTTGTGTTTAGGGATGTCCCGATCACCTTTTTTTGCTCCCGATCCCGATCATTTGATTTTGACAATCTGCCGATACCGATTTTTCCTGATCCGATCTTTATGCAATGCATTAAGAGAAAAAAAGCATTCAAGTTGTCCCTTAAGTTTATTTTTTTATTTAAATGGCAGTACCCAACTATCCATTCTATCCAACATGGATATAGCTTCTTTTTTTCACAGCAGCATTGGATCAGTTCAGTTGTGCAGCATTGGATCAAAACAAAAATAAAGCTTATCAGTGGTCCACCACAAAATAACCATGTAAACTAATTGAGTGCAGATAGTGCAGTAACAAAACAAAAATAACTCTATACTGGAAGCTTGGCTAGCTTCACAAGTTCACATTCAGTCACAAATAATAAAATAAAATAAAAATGTGGCTTAGTGCAGAATTCTAGCCTTAAGACTAACTAGTCTAGTAATAATGCAATGAACAACAGCAGCTTAACATAACATGAATAAACAAAGTATTATATTTCCATCTTACTGGAGTAACACAATTCAAAAGTAATCAGCAGCAAACCACTTCTTTTTGTTATTCTACAGTATTGTTGTTTTATAGTTATTTGTTAATGTAACCCAATTTGTGTTCTTTGAAATTGAAAAGGATATCGCATAGTGTTTGTTACTTTCGTTGCAGTTGTATATGTCTTAAGTGTAATTTGGCTTGGCTTCCTATTTATGGACATGCTTTTATTTTGAAGGAGAGGTAGCGCTGTTGACAGGAAGTTGTTGTTGCTTTGGAAACAACATGACGGAGATTAACGGAGAAAAGTAATATCTACATATAAAGACGGAGAAAGTAAACGATAACGTTTATGGTTAAGTGTTAGCACCCCCCGAAGAGGCACAAGCTCTTACGTTGATATTGGAGATTTCAATAAATTCAATTTGAAAAAAAAACGGGGGAAAAAATGAAAAAACAAACAATCGTATTAGATTGGTCGTGTTGAACGTAGCTCTGTTCTTTCCACCACGCGGAACCTTCTTCTTGCAAACATTGCATCTGGCTGTTACACTGCCTTCGCGTTCAATTTTATAATACTTCCAAACTCCTGACATTTGCTCTGTCCCGACTCCCGAGTCACCAGCTAAACGTAGCCTCTCGTTAGCTTACTGCTACTATTAGGCACTGCGCCCACTCTGTTGCCAGATTTGAGAGAAATAAGCAACCAGGTCTATGAAAACAAGCCCAAAAGAAGCAACACATACATGATGTTGTGTAATTTTAAACCAAAACTAAGTCCTCAGGATGACTTTAAGACGTGAACATGGTCATTTTTGTTTTGTAACATTAAATAAAATATTTTTTTTAAGGATTCCCGATCCCCGATCTTTTTCTCCCGATTCCGATCTTTTAAAAATCACGTGATCGGCTCCGACCCCCGATCACGTGATCGGATCATCTCTAGTTGTGTTCATCAGTAAAGTGGAACTTCTGTGTGAACTATTCATATCTTAAACTGCACTGTAACTTTGTATTCATGTATTTTTTCTTTTAATGTTTCTTTTATTATCTTTTACTGTTTTTAAATGCCTTTGTCTGAATGTCTTTCATTTTTGTAAAGCACCTTAAATTGTCTTGTGTTGAAAGGTGCTATATAAATAAACTTGCCTTGCCTTGCCTTGCCTAATGCTGCAAAGCTGGGTATTTTTTAGCTTGGCGCATGCAGAGGCTAACAACAGCTAGCTCTAACGCCATCGAATAGGACTTATATTTCAGTGTTGTAGTCAAGTCACCAATTCACGAGTCCAAGTCACTCCCGAGTCACCACTCTTCGAGTCCGAGTCCAAGTCACCAAGGGAGAGTCGTAGTAGAGTCCGAGTCCAAGTCACCCAAGGAGTGTCTGAGTCGAGTCCGAGTCATCATTACCTGTGTTCGAGTCCGAGTCCAAGTCCAAGTCACCCAAGAAGAGTCCAAGTCAAGTCCGAGTCACAAGCCTTCATGTATTAATCTTCGTGGATATATGTGTTGAAATGTAGCTGCTCCTCTACATTGCTTTTATCCTGTCATGTTATACTAATCTGTCTATTGAACTGCTGTGAAGCCAGTTTGGCTACGATTCTTGTAATAAGTGCTATACAAATATAAAGCTTATTACTAATATTAATATTATTAAATAAACTATATTTAAAATGAGTTACCTTTTAGAGAAGTGATTATATTTGTATGCCAATATTTTTTCTATGGTAAAGTTTTCGTTTTGCACTTTTATTTTGATAGTAATAAGATCGGGACTCTTATTTTGAAATAACTTTTACCGGTTAAATCGGTTTACTGAAAAAGATTTAGCCTCAGAAAGCACATGGCTACTTATCATGCAAAATGACATAATTCTGCATGTTAAGTAGCCATGTGCTTTCGTGTTATCTGCTGAATCTTTATTTATTTATTAGATCACGTTACTCTGATGATAGTGTTCAATACAGCCTATGTCTGAACTCGATCATTAGAGTAATGTGTTACAGAGCCTTCTCTTCAATATTGTTCCCACATAACGAGCATTTTGCGCTGCTCTTTTCCAATGTGGAAGCAGAATGTGTGAAAGCATACAGCACGATACGAGGTGTGTCTCTAGACATCTTTAGACTGGAATAGCGGGGCCCAGTATGTGAACTCGCCTCGCAGGTGCACACGCCAGGATAGAGGACATCAGACTCCAGAGTAAATTTGCTCGAGTCCCAGTCCAAGTCGGAGCGTCAATGTACAAGTCGAGTCAGAGTCATTGTGGGGGGGGGGGGAATTCACGAGTCCAAGTCCGAGTCCAAATCAGCGTACTCGATAATTCACGAGTCCGAGTCCAAGTCATCGTGCGCCAGTATTCACGAGTCCAAGTCCGAGTCGCGTCAATCAGTGCGCGAGTCCGAGTCAAGTCACGAGTCCCGAAAATCGGCACTCGAGTCCGAGTCTAGGGCTGAAGTCGAATAGTCCATTTAGCTTAGGAACCTTCCTAACGGAGTGAAATGACCCGGAAGTCCCTCAGTGGCAGCCATGATAAGTGCCGTTCAAATTCTCTAGAATGATAGGAAAGGAGGTTTCAAACTTCCTTTATAACCTCCTTTAGCTTAGGAACCACTGGACCTCCCTAACCGAAAGGAGAGGAGAAAATGCTGCCCCACAATGCCTTGCAGCCGCAGCATTTGCCGTCACTCAACAGTCGGCCGTTCACGGAAACAAACGATTATGACCGAGAAATTATATCAGGTACTTATTAAGCATTTTAAAACGTATGTGGTAAGTTGCCAAAGTGCTTTGTTTTGAACGTTCATCAGTATTATAATCAAAAAGAGAAATATGAACGTTAGTTTTTACTGAAATGATCAAATAAAGTCAACATTTCACAGTCTTTACTGAGCTGTGTGGAGTTTGTTCAACTTTTAAAAGATGTTTGAATGGTGATATACACAGTGATAGATGTTAAGGACTAACGTTTATAATAAATACATTTGTATTGATTTTAAGATCTTTTCATAGTTCATACAATCATACGTATTGGGATCATTTGTATTAATGTGGACCGGAGGGAGAGGGTGACGAGCATAAGTTTCACTTTCCTTTTTTATTTAAATTCCAACTTTGGTCCTGAAGAATATGTTTCTCTGTTGTCCACGTTCATAAAGCATAAAGCAACAGCATCAGAGCACGGTGCAGAGTCTCTAGATGAGTTTACAGTAGTCCCTCGTTCTTATTAAACATCCATGTTGTAGTCCGCTGTATAGAAAACTGTAGTTTCCATAGTTTCCCCACAGCAGCAGACGCACATTCATGACGTCCGCTGGCGCATCATAAACACGTCGGATAGTGAAAGTGCATTCGGATTCTCGGTACTCTAGTCCTTTTGAATTCTCCTATCCACTATCCCTTAACCCCGTGACGTTTCACTCAGAGGTTAAGGAATAGGAGATGGGTTAGAATTTAGGAGCTGATTTTTAAACTATCCGACCGCAACCCAGGACTCGAGTACTCCATCTCTGGTATATTTACCTTCTTTCTCCTACCGAATCGTCGTTGAAGTTGATGATGATTGTAAATAACTTTTGAATGTAGCAACGACTGTAAAGTTGGTAGTAAAGTCGTCCCATTTCTTCCATTTCGTTTTCGACAGAGCAAAACGAGTAGCGCTTCAATACAATCGGCCATTGTTGTTGTTGTCGATGTGAGGGGTTTCTGCGCGGTTTGGCTTTATGAAGCAGGCACGCAAACGGTTACGTCCTGACGCAATGACGCAGCACCTGTCGGTCTCTGAACGGTGTGAACAGAGTTGGAGCTGAACCGAAGAACCGGTTCCGAACCAGAAAAGCTCTAGCACAGAGCTAGAACGGGAAAAGCCTTGGTGTGAAAGGGGCAATAGAGTTGCTTTGTGTATTTTAGCTGCTTTCCATAAATCCTCTCTGGTGTCAGGCTGTGAGGGAGGCTGCTGATGATGAGAGGCTTGGTGTCGGCTCCAGAAGCTATGGATTTATCCATGTTTAACTAACTCCTTTTGGCACCATGACTTTAAGTTACTCTCTGTGCACATTGTTCCCAGAGAAATGCACCAATAAGCCTCTGGACAGGACCTAGCATTAGAACATGGTAGAGCATTTAGCAGCTAAAGAGACAAATAGCTTTCTAATACAAAATTGAGAGAAGAGTTAACTGGACTAGAAACATGATTCAAAACTAATTGCCTGAATGACACTTCAGGCAAGCTGTATGTGGGGAACTGATAGCCTCACTTAACCTAAAGGAGATTGATATTACCACCATTATGTGTTTATAGCTTTCTCTTCTTCCAAGAAGTGGTGGGATCATTTATTGTTACTATAATTGGATTCTTTATTTTCTTGTGTTATTCTGTGCATGGGAATGATGCTTCAGATGTTCTATAACTATTGTCTGTTCCTGTCTAAATCTGTCTTTCTTCCAGTCATGACTTTATTGGGGAGTTCACCACCAGCTACAGAGAGCTGTCCCGGGGGCAGAGCCAGTTCAATGTGTATGAGGTAAAATGCAAGAATAGCTAAACTGTATCAACAAATAGCTACAATTAATCCAAGACATTGTCCACAACTTTATTTTAAAGGATATCCGAATTGTTTAGGGAGCTCTCAGCCTCATCAGAAATGTCTTGTCAGTGTTATTTATTATTTATTTAAGTAATCTTTATTGTGTTATAAATAAGTGCCCACATATGAGGACAATATCCTCTACATCCACACAGCTCAGTCATGCACTGAATAACTAATCACTTGTGTCAAATAGACACTGATTTATTCTTCTCTATCTTGTGATCAAGGTTTTGAATCATAAAAAGAAAGGAAAGAAGAAGAAATACATCAATTCAGGAACGGTAAGAGCTGTCGAGTGATTCAGGGCCATGAGTCACAGCAGCCTTGTTTTCAACCAGCAGATGTTTACTCACTCCTCACTTCCTGTTTTCACTTTCTCTCCGTCTCCAGGTGACTCTGCTGTCTTTCAAAGTGGACTCAGAATGCACGTTCGTGGATTTCATCAGAGGAGGGTAAGAGCTCCCTGTTAAATGTTTCATCAGTGTTTCACTAAAGGACACCACTGGAGTTTACGCTTGTCTTTTGCCGGGTTCCATCAGACAATGGAAAAGTGAAATGAATGTTGAATTCACAAATGTTCCCACAATGCAAGTCTAATTTTACTTCCGCTTTGTTGACAATATTGAAAACAAAAGTTTAGTCTGTTCTTTTTATTTATTTTATACACTTTGATTCTTAAACACAAAATGACAGCAATGACAGAGCGGTTGTGATGAAAACAATACATGAATACATTACAACAACAACAACAACACAAACAGTCAGCTTGGTCATACAACAAATCATACAAAACAGATACTATCCTCAGGTGAGCTGCTAATTTTCAATTGTTTGATCTCCTGTGGTTTTCCATTGAACAGCCCAATGTCACTGTGCCTTCTTTATGGTTATTGATAGGACTTCAAACACAGGTCTAACAACCAAAGCGACGATATTAGCTGTATTGGCAGTTACCATTTTTGCCTGAGAGTTTGAGAGACAGCTGGAAGCTCTTTAACTTCTATTTGTAGAAAGTAGACTTCACTCACCCTCGAGTCGCTGCACTGTTTTAAATATTACAAAAGTAAAGTCATGGATTATTTAACCTCTGCTTCTTATCCTCCACAAACATAGTTTCAGTGTAGCCCAGCCCCAAACAGGCAGTGATTCTCTGCTCTGGATTTGGAAACAGTAAGCACAAGTGCAGACAAATAGTAAAAATGAATATGGAGCATATAGAACATTGGGCAGGACAATTTGAAAATATAGTGAATTGCCATAACGCCCAAAATATGAGATTAATTAAAGATACAAATAAATGTTCAGCATGATAATAGTCAGATGCTCCAGCATTGGGATTTAAAAGCACAGTTACAGAGCTTTGAGGAGTCATAGTGCAGACCCCTGCCTCGTGCTTTATTATAGTGACAGCATGGAGCTGTTGATGAGTGTCTCTCAGCGAAGGTTGGACATCTGTAAATGTGTGAGATACCGCCACAGTGCTATCATCTCTGCTTTGACTGACACCGATGTGCTCAATCTCCCTCCAGGACACAACTCAATTTCACCGTGGCCATCGACTTCACAGCATCCAACGGTAGGACGGCGTTTCATCTCTGTGCATGCAGTCAATGTGCTCACCTCCGTTCAGTTAAAAGGTTTCTTGAGTGTCGCTGCACACATGACAGATTGGATTGGATTGTGTGTGCGTTTGTATGTGTTTGCAAACGTGTGCATTGGGATCTGGTCAGTGTGAGGGTCTTTGGTAATGCTCTCTGTCTGAGAGTGAAACGGTTAGGGTTCATTTCTTGGTGTCAATCAATGAAAACATGTAAAATACTAGTATTTACTTGTGTGGTGTTGTAATAAAGAAATGCATTACAAACAGGTGAGAGAAATCAGAGGAGTTATTACTTTAACATCTCAGCATCATCATATCTGGCACCAAGTCTTACAATGTTCCGACGCTTTGCTGAAGCATCGACAAAGTGCTCTCACATAAAACAAGCAAGTGAACTAAACAACAACATCTACAAATACACAAAGTAAAACAGATAGAAAATAATTCAACAAGAATAAATAGATTATAAATAAATAAATAAATAAAATCTCATAAAAGCAAAGAGTGACTTAAAAGAGCTGAAGGAAATAAATGTTTAACTATGAAATAATATAAATCAGTATATAGCTCCAACACTTGTTAAAGTGAATAAAAAAAAAAAATGCGACAGCCCTAGTTAACATGTTGAAAATGAAAGGATTAAGACCATAAATCGAACTTGTTGTTGCTGCCGGTTTGTGCCTCTGTTCATGATGATGCAATATAACACAAAATACTATTTTGCTAAATTGCATGGTATAGAGTTGTTCCATTCACATGCATAAACTCCACTGAACATTACTTTGATGAATTTAGCATTAAATATATCAAAGATTGAGTATTTGGTCATTATGTTCGTCCCTGTGTGTGATGGTGTGCTGGTGGTCTCTCCAGGTAACCCGTCCCAGCCCACCTCCCTGCATTACATGAGTCCGTACCAGATGAATGCGTATGCCATGGCTCTGAAGGCAGTGGGGGAGATCATCCAGGACTACGACAGTGACAAACTCTTCCCAGCGTACGGCTTTGGAGCGAAACTGCCTCCGGACGGCAAGATCTCCCACGCCTTCCCACTGGTAAGCATCTAAAAGCACTCAGAGAAAATTGACTTTTGTTATTATTTTAATTCAGTACAAGGCAATGTTTTGCTAACTAAGTTCCAAGTGCTTTGGATAACAGTCAGCTTGTTGAAGCAGAGAGACAATGTTACCAATTTAACGTTGGTTATTTAATTTTTGGCTCTCAGCATAGACCTTATCACTGCCAGGATGTAAAATGTGTCCATGTGTTCGATGTAAGCTCTTGCTGCACTGATGTAAAGCCTGATTAACTTCTGGATCTCCTCCAAGGCTGACTTTGGCTAAATCATTTAAATCAAACTCTGTAAAGGGGCACTTCCTGTTCGAAACAGTAACACCATCCAGCTGTAGCTCGGTCTGTATGATCTTGTCTTGGGAATTGAAGGGTCCCCAACTACAGACGAAGTGCTGAGCGTGTTCCTGGAGAGGTGCCACTTCATCTCCTGCCCTTGAGCAAGGAATGCACTGCTCCCTGGTTGCTATAAAGCAGTCAACCCCAATTAGCGGCCCGCGGGCCAGATCTGGCCGACGAGGCAAATGCATGGCCCGCGCTGATCTACTGGCATTCACTTGTTATAACATATTAATGAAATGTCCGCGGTTTCGCTTTATTTTGACCTCAGTCGACACTCGTAAACCTGACCCTTGACCTTATCGCGTTCAGACCAGCGCACACAAAAGATAGCAGGTTTGCTTGCATCATACAAGCACTCTGTTTCCACAATGTCGAAAACAACATCGGCACAAGAGAGCGCAACAGCTGCCTCATTGCACGTCTCTTGGACGCTCGCTAGAGCCAAGAAGCTGTTTGCTGTTGCTGAGTTAATTAAACGGTGTGCGATAGACATGGCTCGTGAAGTTTTAAATCCTGATGAAAAACAACAAAAAAAGGTTGTAGAGCTAACCTGTTAAGCCCCAAGGTCCCCGTCGGCGGGTACTTTTTTCACGACACTGTCTCAGGGGATCTTAATATTTAAGAACCTATTAATGTGTTATACCAGATGAACGGGAATAATCTCAGCTAACTGACGATACAAACCATTTTTACCAAAACAAAACACAAGTCTCATAAGAAGCATCTAAATGACCCCTGAGCGAAAAATGCTAACGGACATTGGCACAGAACTTAAGATAAAATATACCCTTATTATTACTTATCGTAGCTGCACATACAAGATATCCGATTAAAGCTGAGGTTCCACAGATTATTTAGGTATATATATCATCACTGAGTGATCCGAACTCTTGACAGGGGAAGCAAACACAGACATCACAACACGTACCTTTACGGAGCTTTTACGGGAGATCTTCTCACCGTAGCTGTCAATCTGATCAAAAGTCTTGTTCAATGGCATTAAAACGAGAAAAAACGCGGCTGGATCGGTTAATCCATAGGTTGATAATGTTTCTGGGTAATATTTTTTTTAATTTATAATCCATAATTCCATTTTTATGTAAAAATCGGAGAGTAAAAGTTAGCTGCTAATGGTAGCCACCAGAGTTATCGCAGCTATGCGGCAGTCTCACACACACACACACACATTACCAAATAAGGAGTATGTCGGAGTTCCCCTCGATTCCATTGGCTCTGACGGTTAGAAAGAGATGTCAATCAGCAAAATCGAACAAGGGGGGCCAGAGATAGGTCAAATCCACCCAAATGACCCCAGAAGTGTTTTGTTTTTGCTAAATCTCTTTAAAAAGGTCAAATTTCACTTGTTTTGCATCAATCTTGATATAGGGTACTTATTATATGTTGTAGTTTGGATTCCTAAAGCTTTTAGTCTACCATCCCATCATTCAAGGGTGGTTTTCACTAGAAGTAATTTTTTTTTTTTGGACGGACACAATCATTTACATTTTTTTACTGTGTTCAATCTGAATTTACTTTAAAATAAAATGATTCTGACACTTCTACATCCAACTCACAGGTGTAACCTTGCTTTGAGAAAAAAATATTATTAATTTAACCCTTTTAGAAGGGAAGATATGGTCATTTGTTCTGGGAATGTCATTTTCGAGCCTGAGACCTGAAAAACAGGTTCGGGGCTTAACAGGTTTTAAAGCAGGTGCCGCTGTCGGCTAACACGGCAACCAGAAGAGTAGAGGTTTTAGCGGAGTAGTGTTTTTCCAGTCTATTCACGGATTTGAAGAAAACAGAGGCTATATCCCTAGCCATAGACTCGTCCTGTCACCGAACCGACATTGAACAGCTGTCTGTGTTCGTACGATTTTTTTGATGGGAAGATATTCCGGGAAGAGCTGCTGTATTTGCTTACTCTGCCCGGGCGCACGACCGGGGAAATAATCTTCCACGAGCTGACACAATTCTTCGAAAATAATGGTTTGAATGTGAGTCAAATCGTCTCCCCCCTGCTTCTAACACTAGGATGGATTCAATGCAGAGTATTTGCTTTCAAATCCTCTTTTTCCAGAAAACCAACATGGTGCCACAGATGGCTGCCTTGGTGTGTCAGTGTGCCCTGTTTTGTTTTGTTTGGTTTGCTTTTTAATACAGTGCTTCATTAAACTCTGTATATTGCAACTAAGAGAATACCAATTAGAAAGTGGATCAGTCTATTGATATGTATCAGATAATATTCAATCAATAATTTTCCTTTTACTCTAATTCAGCCAAAAACTACATTTAGTTCCACATATCGTTATCATGGTCAGTCCTTCAATTCTTGAGTGTAACGTTTAAATCTGCTGCATCAAGTTTGAAGTTTAAGAGCAGAAGAATGTGAATGACAAGTTGGAAATAAACCAGAGTCATGGGTTGCTCTCTTACTTGCAGCTACATTATGCCTTGTGATGTTATAATTCTTTGATATTCTTATTAGGCGCCAATAGGCAGCAATTGATCCATTTCATACAGTGTTAGAATCAAATTACACACCAAAGGCCCCTTTTATGAGAACGCACACCAATCCTGATTGTGCTATACCCGTTGTCCTGATTAGGGTTTGAGGTTTGGTCAAGGTCGATCTTGCTTCATTGTACAGACATCGGATCCAAGACGGATTTCACAACAACATCTGCAGTGAAGCTGGTGAGGGTAGTTGTGTGAAAGGTGTCCGCAAACACAGCTTGGTTAAATGTGTGTTCATAATAACACAACCTCCTCAGTGATGTTATTAGCAAAAGCAGCAACATGAATGAAGAATATCTTCATGTCTGGATTCCAAACACCTGTCTCTCTGGACAACCCTTTTAGAGGAAATTAGGTAAAAGTGGGTGAGAGAAAGTTAAAAAAGAGACTCATATTTGGTGCTGGTACAGGCTGCAGGATAAGGGTATAGGAATCGTTATAATGTTATTAGGGCTAACTCTCATGGGCTTTAACATCTCAATGACATGCCTCTGGATTTTTCCTTTGAACTGAAACTGTTGTTTCAATTAGGTTTGTCAAGTCCCATGATCCTCCTGGATACAGGGAGTTGACAGCCACAGCAGCTGGGTTATCTGGATTAATCACTTTATACAACTTTACTCCTTTCCATGTGAGCGGCCGTTCAATCAGCTTTCCCAATTACAGTTCAGCTCAGTGTGACCAATCCTGGAGCTGCGTCATGCTAAGGCAACTCCAATTAGGAAGCTATTGTTTGGAAACAGCTTGAAGCTCGAAGAGCAATCTAAATTCATCACTTGTAAAGTTTCACTACAGATGTAGCACTCCAGACAGGACTCCACCCAGCGGATTCCAACCAAAAACCCAGCAGATCCCAGTAGCTGGGAGATTAAGCCGGTGTTTACACGAGAACAAAACGGATTGTATCTGCTACTTTTCTCTCGCGTATAGCCCGTTCGTTCACACAAGGCCGTAACGGAACCGTGGAAACGGACCCCGCAAACAATAACGGGTCCCAAAGTGGATAGATCTGCAAACGGAACGCTCTGGGGGGCCAAACGGCTCAGTGTGTACGCCCTTTACGATCATTTTCTGATAACGATGAAGCCATAGCCCCACCTCTGTTGCTCACTGCTGTAGCATGGTCAGTAGCTACTGTCAGTAGCTACTGTCAGTAGATACTGCTACTGACTATGCTACAGATGTTAGTGCAAAATCTACAGCTCCTCTACCACAACCATCAGCAACAAGTGGACATGAACTACATGTTGCTAAATCTACCGCGGGGCATAAACAGAAGGGCCACCATGACAACCATGCTCGGGGGTCTTCTTCACTGCTTTTGGTGTATTTTGTGGCAGAAGTACAGCGCCACTTACAGGCCCGGCATATGTACTACAGCGTTTCCAGTGGCCTTGTGTGAACGGACACGTTAAATGAGCCGAATGTGTGTGAACGGAAGATTTTTTGATAACGAATTCGGTCCGTTTGCGCTCCCGTGTAAATGGGGTCTAAAGCCCTCCCACGTTGCCAAATTTCCCCATTTGTTCAATTTCAGGTTTTAACCATGAGATGGCGCTTCATTCACAAATACACAAAGACAACTGGGTGTTGTAGACCTTAGCTTGTTTGCAATGTTTGCAGCTCTGCAGTTGTGTTTGCTGAATACTGTAGCATTTAATCACTTATTTGTTATGGTTTTCACAGGCTACTATGACGAAAAAACATCACTATTTTAGATCAAAGAAAGTATATCTAATCTTATTATCTTAATTGTAATTCAATAATATATAGTCTTTATATATTAAATAATCATAATAATAATGTAAATGTTTACACTTCTTTATTTGTTATGCTCATACTTTTACCTTTACAATAGTTTGCTTTAATATGCAGTATATTTTTTGTAATATTGTTGTGGTGTACACAGTACAGTAGATCGAAGTAAATCAACTCACACATTATTACGTATTATACAGTAATGTGTTGTATTATTAAGTAATATTATACATTAACCCCATTATAGCAGATGCCACATTGAATGGATGAACACATTTATGCATCAATAATTACTACGGAGTATTTCTAAATATAAGTTGTACAAATACTTAATACTAATAACATAATGATTCATTTTACTTTCAGATGATAATACTTTTCACTTGGGCAATTGACCATTTTGAATGCAGGACATTTACTTCTTACACATATTTTTACCTAGGTAAATAATCGGAATACTTCTTCCACCTCTGATTTTAACCTGTCACTGTTTTTAAAACTTTAATTAAATGTTTCATATTTCCAGAGACCCTTTCAGACCGGCTATACTGCCCTGCATGTAATTCCGACTGCCCATCGGAATGTGACAGAAGTCTCCCATCCCCCATGGGAGACTTCTGTCACATTCCGATGGGCAATTATTTGAAACAAAGAGTGTCCGCAACATAGGCTACTATCTCTTGTTAACAGAGGAGGGATGGTAGAGCTTTGTCACACCGATGATGGCCGACAGACCCTTTCAGGGTTAATGAATAGTGGATAGGAGAATTCAAAAGGATTTAGGAGAAGAGACTGCAGTGCTTTGAGAATCCGACTGCACTTACACTATCGACATATTTATGATGCGCCAGTGGACGTCATGAATGTGCGTCTGCTGCTGTGAGGAAACTACAGTTTTCTATACAGCGGACTACATTGATGTATAATAAGAATAACAACTACTGTAAACCCAGCGCCATATCCTATCTAGATACTTTGCACCGTGCTCCCACTTGTTGTACCTGGCAGAGCAAGAAACACTCCAGCCTTTTATTTAAACTTGTTTAAAACATATCTAAATAAATATGTGTGTCCCGGGCCAGAAATGCAATTATGCTGTCAGTTTTCAGATAAAGCCACGGCATCACAATTCTTCTGTATTCTACAATATAGTTATTTTCACCTCCCATATTGCTTTTTCAACCCACCAGCTTTTATGGAGAAAATAAGTTATATAATAATAATTAACCAGAGGCATGTTTCTCACTATTTTATGCATAGAAACAACAGGCTACTGTGTGTGTGAGGAATCAGCTGTTTATTTCAGATGAGTTTCATTGTGGCAGTGTCCATCATGGCTCTCCCTGGTTGCAATACACAAAGACAGCTAACGCCAGTGGTTCCCAAAGTGGGGGGCGCGCCCCCCCCTGGGGGGCCCAGAGGCATGACATGGGGGGCGCGAGAGACCAGGAGGAAAAATGGTTATTAAAAATAAAAATAAAAGATTAAAAAAAAATCATAATTTGAAAAATTATTGATTCGAAAATAATATGATACAGTGCAGTACTATTACGTCTGTGTCTCTGTGTTTCATTAAAGCTCGGCTCTGTGTGTGTGTGGAACGAGCCATTTTGTGTGCGTGCGCGAGAGAGAGCGTTTAAAAGGGTGATTTGTAAAATATCTTATTTAATAATAAGTAAATCTGTTTACAGTTCTGTTTCATATGGGTGTTGAGAGAGGTATCCATAGATCTCTTAATTTTGCTCTAAAAAGTGCACCAGATTGATGCATTTAACTTCAATATTTAAAAATACACTGTGTATTTGCAGTAGAAAAGTCCACTGTAACGACCGGTACATTAATGGGAAACCCTAAATGTTTGAGCACCCTCTATGAAACGTCAAGCTACCCCACAGCACCCCCAAAATAAATCTCTGGCTCCGCCACTGAGCCTGACTTGATTTGGGGGGGCCTGACTTTTTTTTGTTCTCCAAAGGGGGGGCCTGACAGAAAAAGTTTGAGGACCACTGGTCTAAGCCAACCAGACATGGACAAAGAAAAGGATCAGTCTATGTGTAGAGGGGGAACTAGACACCCCTAGTCCTTTACAGCCATGGTCCGGTCTGACAGCGATCAGCTGTCTGCGGGAGAGAGGAAGAGACAGATCACTGCATAAATATGCAAATCCAAACCTACAGTTAACTTTACTGCTGGAGAAGAGAGATCAGGGGGGGGGGGGGAGAGCTGTGGCTGATGGGCCATTAGGTGTGTAAACAAAGAGAGTCACACACAGCTGAGGCCTGTACTACGAAGCCGGATTTTCGCTTAGCGGGCTAACTTCAGGGAACGCTCAGGTTTTCCGGTCCTACGACGCTGGTTTTCTTTTTAGCGGGCTAGATCTCCATGGTAACTTGTGCTGAGCGGCTAACCTGCTCCGGAGCAGGGGCCTATACTACGAATCTAGTTCAACATATCCTGGATATGTTTTGAGTTATCCGGTTGACTTGAAAACAAAGCCGCTCTCGCTAAACTGTCCTACAACGCTGGCTATCAACTCGTTCGCTCAAGCCAGCCGTGTCCTATCTAGTTAAGTGCGCGTTCACATAAAATGGGTGGTATCTGGAGCATTCGACCAATCACAAACATGGAGAAGCGTACTGACAGCGCAGCGTCATACTTCCTGAATGAAAAGTCAACTATAATATTAGATATATGAAGAAGTTAAACTTTAAACATCCATGACTTAAACACTTTATCCAGGATCAAAGCCACAGAGCTGCACCTGCAAGGTGAATACAGCTGGTAACAGAAAAAGTGTTTGAATGCGTACATTAACAGGTTCATGATATCACTGCCCCGTCCAAGACACGAGTGGATCTGACTTTAATTACATTTGTCTCGAGTGTTTCGTCAACTTAATGTGTTGCTTAAAATAATACTTCTGCATACAGTATGTGACACTGTGAGTGTTGCACGGCCAGATACGGCTCAGCTGACTCAGATAAGGAGATATGATACATTATGATGACTGTAGCCTACTGTTACTTTGATCCGGTTACTTATGTTGTGGCAGATATTTAATTAAGCTTTCTTAACATATTAGTATAATAATAGTATAATAGTTATAATAGTCAGATTGCTCTGAAGATGGGAGGTGATGTTCTTTTCATTTTCACGTTCACACAGTCGGTGATTTTGGCCGGCCGTCTTTCCTGCAACGGCAGTTTAAACTGTATTTCCTCCGCTCACTGAGCTCTGATTGGTCAGCAGGCGGTGCTTTCACTGAGTTGATCTCTTATCCTGGAACCTATCCTGCTCCGGAGCAGGCTAGCCGCTCAGCATAAGTTATCTAGCCCGTTAGAAAGTGAACCAGCTTCGTAGGACCGGAAATCCCTGAAGTTAGCTTGCTAAACGAAAAGCCTGATTCGTACTATACCCCCCTGGTTGGGACCAGGTTAGGTTGCAGGCTAAGTGCTCAACTCAGTGAAAGCACTGCCTGCTGACCAATCAGAGCTCAGTGTGCGGAGTTTAAAGCGATCAAGTCATATTACAGGAGAAAGGAAATACAGAAAAACTGCCGTTGCAGGAAAGACGGCCAGCAAAAATCACAGACTGTGTGAACGTGAACATTAATAGAATATCACCTCCATCTTCAGAGCAATCTGACTATTATAACATTAGCGTTAAGAAAGTTACTTAAATATCTGCCACAACATAAGTAACCGGATCAAAGTAACATTACGTACAGTCCGCAGGGAACCTACGTCCCTGAACAGTAAACCACACCTCATGGCGGCTTGTGCTCTGTCATAGACTGGCAACAACAATGCGCCCAAGCTGCCCCTCCTTAAGAGAGATAGCAGCAATACCCAAGGCCATAGAACTATGCCATGGGAAAAGAGACAGTAAAGAGAGAAAACGATGAACTGGGTAGAAGGTTGAATACCTAAGGAAATTATTCCCTAACAAGGATGATGATTAAAAATAGTTTGTTTGAGCTGGGCTGCATTTCTTGATGAAAAAACAAACCGATGGTTTTGTAGTTGTAGTACGCCAACGTGGATTAAACAACATTATTTTGTTAAATAAAAACATGGTGATGTTTTGTAAATTATTACATGTCTCTTATTTAGCACAGAATATGATCCTATCCGTGACATATGGATCTTAACAAAGATCCGCTATACCTTTAGATCTATCAGCTGTTTATTTCACATGAGTTCCAGTGTGGTAGCTTTTTACTCACTGCTCCCCCTGGTGGATCCATGATCCATTGCAGCTGGTTTCTTTATAATTGTATTTATTTATCAAGGGGGCATATCAAGTCAGGCGGGGGGTTTTCCTTTCAGCGAGGGCCCACCCCGTGCCGATCATGGGCCCACATCGGTAGGGGCGTCCGAAATTAGGTGCTACATCTGTATGTTGTTCTAGAATAAATGGCCCATGTAGGACAGATCCTCAGTGAAGGGGGAAAATAACCTGTGCAGGAGTGTACTGTTAATATCAATACATTGAGGAAGTGAGGCTGGCATGGTGCACACAGTCCCTTTATTTTGATACATCCTGTTGAAGGTCAGAATAATTAATTACCAACAGAACTTCTATTAACTCCTAATAAAAGCATAATCAATTTAAAAGAGCTCACATTTGCATCAAATGAATAGCAAGTGTAGCTTGAAGAGGTCTCGTCTTAACAATTACATCCAATATTTGTTTTTCATGAGGGTTATTTGACACTGATTAACTTTGAGCTTCAGCGGCATTGCTCCTCCATGCTAGTGCTTAATTAAAAGATCTTCTGAAACACATTTAGAAACTTTTCAAAAGTCCATATTATTAAACAGAAACTTCAGTCTCAGGGGAAACAATTAAAAAGTTATCTTGGAGATAGATAAGAGAGAGCCTTAAAGTGTGTGAAAAAGAGAAGAAACTGTTTCAGGTCAATGCAAAACAAACAGACAAATGTGGATGGAGGAATTCTGCATTTGGGTGAATCTGTTTTTCTACAGTCTGTCATGTTCAAAATTCCTCTACGAAGCAAGGAGTCGGACCAGGTAGTAAGGTTATAATAAAACTGATTCATCTCAGTTGTGATAAGGAATACAAATGCTCAGCTGAGGTTTCTGGAGATCGGTGTTCGACAGGCCGCGAGCAGTTTTCACTCCAAGCAGTTAACTGTCCAACATTTCCTTCCAGAACCCCGGAAACTGGCAAAACACATTCCATAACTTATTACAGAATAAAGGTGTCATATTATGATTGGATATGTGTATTTCTGAGTGAGGTGCTGTCGATTGTTGATTGGAGTACAGGCGAGCCCACGCCTCTTGGCTTCGCCCAGGTCCAGTGTTCTTCCCAAGGTCATCCAGGCCCTACACTACACTGGCTGTCTGTTTCTCCTGTCACGTGCTAAGCTCTGAACTGCTCCTGCCTGGCACGGTGCCCTCTCCTGAACCTCAGTGAATACATCTAATAAAAGTAGCAGAAAAGCAGTTCCTTCCTTATGTTGTGCTCACCATTAACACTGTCATGAAGCTCACTTCTCTTCATAGTTTAAGACCTTCTGGTAGCACATTATTCATAAACATTTCTTTATGAGCAAGCAATAATATTCTTCAAGTCTTAATATGACACTGCAATGTAAAGAAAATTCACCAGAGACCTTCACTGTGGTTAACAAACACATAAGCTGTCTCTATTCCACACTGGAACATAATTATATCCAAATCAACTGAAGTGCAAATTAAACTAGAGCATGCAGAAGGAGCTAGTCACACACACTGTGTGGATGCTGGTGGGACAGCTCCAGATCCAGGTCATAAAACCAGTGTGTTCTATAGGTTTCTGTGCATGTCAATGGTCTGCAAAGACTCAAATCCCTGTGTTCCCTCCAGAGAGGGTTTCTCCCCCACACACCCTGCCTGAAATGCCTCCATTGGACTCTTTTGTTAACTTCCTGAACATATTGACTTCACAATGTAACACTTCTACTGGCTAGCGCTCCAACACATTGTACATGATAGGCTAAGCGGCGGGACATCTGTAAGCTGTTGACTGATCACAACAGAGCCGGCCAGCTAACCAATCAGAGCAGACTGGGCTCTGGTTTCAGACAGAGGGTGAAAAGAGGTGCTGCAGCACAGGCAGTATGTGAAAAATAAAGAGCTTTTTGAACATTAAAACATGGAGACATGTCCCAGTAGAGACACTACATACTGTTATACACCTGGAAATAAGCATCATATGTATTCTTTAACCTTTGTTATATAGATTCAGTGTTCAGGTGTTAAAGATTCTTTGATAGTTTTTTTTGTTAGTAGAACCTTTTAAACTACTGTATGTCCACTTAAAGGTGGGGTAGGTCATTTTGGAGAAACCAGCTTGAGTGTGCTAGAATTTGAAAATATACAACCGGAAGAAATCTGCTACTTCCTTACAGAGCCCCTCCTCCAACACACACGGGATGTTAAGAGTATTCCATGGAATATAACAAAGTGTTTCTCGAGCCGGTTTCTCAAACTTACCTACCCCACCTTTAATGTTAGAACACTTAAGCGTGAACTTGCACAGCATACAAGTGTACGCTTAAAGTGAGTGTATACAGATTCAAGATCAAGATTTCTTGAGTCTGCCTCTTGTACCTCCAACCTCGTTCTTTCAGTCATGACCCCCCCTTCTTTACCATATGGTGAGAGTAGATCGAAGATAAACCAGTAGATTGAATAGTAAGGATGGCACCTGGCCACTACCCAAGGAGGGGTTCCAGGCACGTCCAGCTGGGAGGAGACCGAAGGGCAGACCCAGGACCAGGTGGAGAGATTATATCTCCACGCTGGCCTGGGAGCGCCTTGAAGAGTCAGAGCTGGTTGATGTGGCCAGGGAAAGGGAAGTTTGCATCCACGACACAACTCTGGTTAAGAGCTTGGCAATGGATGGATGGATGGGTTTCTTTAGTCTTCAGAAAAACGATTGAAGTACGTTTCCAAATAATCCTGCAGCATTTTAAATCAGGATCAGTGTCATGATCTGGCTCAATGAATGACACAATCTGGAAACCGTACATGCCACTTAACACTAGTACATTTATTAAAGGAAGCTAAACTAAGTTTGCAGTCAGTTCATCTGTAATGAGTTTAGTTTGTGGATGTGTGTGAACATAGCTAGGTGTCAGAAACCAAAGTTAAACCAACTCATCTTCAAACAAACCAACTAACCCGAAGGAAGAGAGCGTCTGGTCACACATAGTAACCAGGTTTCAGCCATCACTCCATGAGGCTCTCCATCAATCAGGAAATTGGTCTTGAGATCTACTGTAAGGGCCTTTCAATCAGGGACAGATTGGCTGGCCTGAAAAAGAATTGTGGCGATCAATGGAATGATGGTGCATTAGTGATTGGCACTCTTACAACAGTGATGCACAGTGAAAGAGCATTTCAAGGAGCAAAATACAATCTGAAGGTAATACTGCGTGATTGTAGATTTGTTAGAAATATTAAGCTTGAGATGTCGATGGATCTTTCTCTCTCTTTATTTCACTGAAGAAGGAGCTTCTAAGAGCTTCTCACAGGTTTGCCACATGCTTCTCTAAATGATACAGACTGGTTCAGGAAGAACAAAGCTGTCAGAATGATTCAGGCGGTTAGTTTGATCAATTTGTTTCATGCATCGCAGCAGCTCCATTTGAAACAGACATTCAACATAACGTTAACGTAACTGAAGACAAAATGTTCTAGACACTTCATGATGCATTTGGTCTGGAATTAACCTCTATATTGAGTAGGAGGATGGACTGGTGGAAACATGTGTGCTTCTGTCCAACCTTATTTAAGTCAGATTTGATGGTAATATTCCTGTCTGTGTTCAGGACATGGTCGGGCTCTGAAACGTGTTGTTGGCCAGCCTCAATATGTTATTAAGTGTTTGACTTCAAGAGGTGGACAAACACTTGAACCAGGCAGTATTACAGCACTGTAGAAAACTCAGTGCAACACTGTGAATGCTTCCAGCTGTTCTCACTATTTTAACACAGTATTGTGTCTTCCACTCTCTTCCCCTGAGGGGTTTTCAAGCTGCTTTTTTACCGTGTTCAGAACAGTTATTACACTTTTCATTCACATCAAACAAACCACTTCAATACCAACATTATTTCACTTCATTAAATCTGCAGCAGCTGTGTGAGGCAATCATTTCAACATGGACAACATTAGCTTCTCTGTTTCCAGCACCGTGTGGAATCCATTCAGCAGAGAACAATGGCTGTTTTGAAGCTAGAGGATACTCGCATGTTTGCTATTCTGACAAAATAAATGGTGGATGACCTCCCCTTTGATATCAATCTAAACTAATCTGACCTTCTTCCATCACAGACTGAAAACCAAGTCCCTGCACCTTGGCCAATAAACGTACCACACACAGAACATATAGTTGTAGCAACTAAAATATGTATTTCTATTGATGCTAAAGCACCATTAGCGACGCGTGTTATACCGCCAATGACCACTTCAGGAAAAATCAGTGTTTTAGTCACTTTGGATAAGAGCGTCAGATGAATGAAATGTAATGCACTGCTGAGTGCACTGAACCGCCAATGGCCTTCACATAACATTGCATCTGCAAAATGGCAGTTTGTAGATTTAGGGGGGGGTCATGCTCAATGTGCTCTTTGTTAGGGTGAGGGTATAGTTTCAGGGACAGCTTAAAGGTGCACATTCACCATGTGTATTAAAACATCCTTATTTGTTTCCTTTCAATAGGTTGGATTTTTTCTAAACTGAATCTTCTTTGTTGCAGAACTCGAATGCAGAGAACCCGAATTGTGTGGCCATCGAGGGCGTGCTCGAGGCCTACTTCCAGAGCCTGAGGACGGTCCAGCTGTACGGACCCACTAACTTCGCCCCGGTCATCAGCCAAGTGGCTCGGTGGGAAACACACACATCTTCTTATGCACAACTATGTGTCACACAATCATGCACACAGCCTTTATATCCTCTCTCTAACACATGTCTTCATACACACTCATACATATTCTCTCTCATACACATATTCTACTCATTTCCATGTGTTTCATATGCATATGTGGCTGTTCCTGTGCCATCAGCTGTTATGTATGCATGTCATGAATACAAACAGAAGTATCTGAGTGACTTGATGGCAGAAAGTAGGAAGTGTGATAAGCCACTCACAGAAAAGTGTCAATCATTCCTGTCTTGGAAGAGAAATCACAGTTTACATGTAAATTGTTTCCAAATATTTATATCTAACAGGCCCTGTGGAATTGTCTTTTTAGCAAACAAAGATTATGTTTGGATTCATCTTCAACCGTCAGTCAACTCACAAACACCTGAATAACTGTTCAGAGGGCGTAGCACGCAAGAACCACAACGCTTATTATAAAGGGCTCACAGAAAATCACATAGATCACACAGGATCTCTAATATCCATGTATGAATCAGTTTGGACATAAAAGAGAAATGTGTTCCTTATTATTTCCAAACTTCTCTCATATACAGTACGTGTCAGATTGACTTGTTGATCATCCGCTCAGTTCAAACAGGAAGTGTTTTTTGGAGGTGTGTTGTGGAGTGTAGGGCACCGTTTGCTGCGCTGTGATGACCTTATGTTCCTGAAGTGTATGCAAAATAGCCAAGATAACTTTAATTATTTATTTATTATTTATCATAGACTCTGCAGATTGACTTACATTCATCATATATTATACATATACATAATGCTCTATTAATTGTATTTACGCACTGTTAAAACCTCAATTTCTGTATTCATTTTCACACAGCTCATTAACAGTCATACAGCATTGTATCTCTGTTTATTTTATATTTTTTAAAGGTTGGGGTTCAATACATTTCATTATCCATTCATTTGACTAATTAAGGGATATGGTGGAAACTTGTTAGAATTTTCTTTTTGACGTGAAGCAGGTTTATGAAAGGCACCAGTAGATACACAAGTTATTACCAACATGGTTCCTTTGAGTCGTATTTAATGCCAGCGTTTTGGGTAGAGCAGGGTTTCAGGTGCAGAGGCGCTCAGGGTGCTCCCCATAGAGCGTGTCAGTGTCTCTGTAAAGGTTAATGATACCCTGCCTGGTAAAATATGCCAACTCCTTTAGATCACCAACACAGAGCCCTGGTGTTCTACTGCCGGGGGGGTTAGACCCTGTCATTGACGACATCAATAGAAACTCTAAATTCCACATCATTTGTTCTGCTTTCAAACTAAAGGTTTGCTTCGGATGGCTTGCTCTACGGCATTTATTTTCCTAGTTGTGGTGATCAAAATAGACATTTGAAACATAGCATTGAAAAATATAAACTCCACTTAAAACTCCTTCAATTAGGTTCCCTGACAGGGTTGAATATTCTGGAAGTGAAACTAAATGCTGTGGCTGCGAGGGAGTGCGGTCGTCTTCCAACCAGAAGGTTGTGGGTTCGATCCCAGCCCATGCAGTCAACATGTCGATGTATCCTTGAGCAAGATACTTAACCCTGAGTTGCTCCCGATGGCATGGCCAACGGTGTGTGAATGTGTATGCATGTTAGTGCATGCCCTAACATACACTGCTCTGTATGAATGGGTGTGAATGGGTGAACGATATGTAGTATGTAAAGCGCTTTGAGGGGTCTTAAAGACTGGATAAAGCGCTATATAAATACAGTCCATTTACCATTGACCATTTAAAGAGTATAATTAAAATACTCTTTAGTTTCACTTCCAGAATATTCAACCCTGTCAGTCTGTGATAAATTGAGCATTAATGTAAAGTTAGCTAACATAGATCAGTGAACATAGTAGTGGAACAGGGTGAAATATATTATAGACACTTGTACGTGTCCAATTTACAAGTCCAATGCAGTGTATACGTACACTGCATTGGACTTGTAAATTATACAGCAGTCATTATGTGCCACCTTTTAATATAAAGATTATTACTTGTAAATAATATTAGTAATTGTAGGCATGGCAGCATTGTAGCGATTATTTCCCTGTATCTGAGCGAACCTGTACCTCTGTGGGAAGCTTATGTCATGTAGACTTTCAGAGTGTTCTTTTGATCCAAATCGATATATGTCTACAAGCAGATATAGGGTTTTGGTTTCCATTTGGAGTTATTTTGTAGCATCAACTAATCATGTTTCAGTGGGTTTCGGATAGATGGTAAACTGCCTGTGTGCAGAGCAAAAGAGTCCGAACACAATTCATTGCGTCTGTTATTGGCTAACGATGATTTAGCTTTTTATTAGCTTGTAAGCTGGCTTCTTGTGAAACCATCTTCTCTTTCATACTCTATTCTATTGTCTTGTGATGTCTACTATTAACTTTTTCTTGTGTGTGCTTGTTGTGTGTGTGTTATGCTAGGTGTGCTGCAGAGGTGACGGACGGCTCCCAGTTCTTTGTGCTGCTGATGATCACAGACGGCGTCATCTCAGACATGGATCAGACCAAAGAGGCTGTGGTGAATGTGAGTGGACACACTGCAGCTGTGTGTAGTGACACATGGACCGGCTCTCTTTCAAATCTAAACTACGTCCTAACAGGAGGGCTAAATCCTCTCTGAAGAGGGAAACACACAAAACCAGAAACAGAAAGAGACGAGTGTGTGTTTTTGCATAAACAGGGAAGTATTTTGATTGAAATCAGATTATGTATAAAGAACCTATATAATATAGGCTAATACACTTTACTTTTGTTGATTTTGTGCCACGTTTCTAAATGTAAAACTCTGGTCTCTAACCTGTTAAGCCCTGAGCCTGTTTTTCAGGTCTCAGGCTCGAAAATGACATGCCCAGAACAAATGACTATTATCTTCACTTCTAAAAGGGGTACATTAATAAGCTTTTTTCTCAAAGTAATGATAAACCTGTGAGTTGGATGTAGAAAAGTCAGAATCAATATAGATGTTTTTATTTTAAAGTAAATTCAGATTGAACATAGTAAAACAATTTAAATGATAGTGTCCGTCCAAAAAAAAAACATTACTTCTAGTGAAAACCACCCTTGAATGATGGGATGGTAGACTAAAAGCTTTAAGAATCCAAACTATAACATATAATAAGTACCCTGTATCAAGATTGATGCAAAACAAGTGACATTTGACCTTTTTAGAGAGGTTTAGGAAAAAAAAAAACACTTCTGGGGTAATTTGGGTGGATTTGTGTGTATTTGCCGTTTCTCTGGAACCCATTGGTCGATTTTGCTGATTGACATCTCTTTTTAACCGCGAGAGCCAATAGAATCGAGTGGAGGTTCCTAAATCCACCTACACGTTACCATTGAGGAGTGAGAGTGATGCACAAGCAGTTTTCCCAAACCGAAAGCTACGTTACGCTCTGAAAACTGAAAACTAGGCTTATTGATCATAAATATGATGATGGATTATCAGTAATAATTTCAAAGGGACACAGAGACATTGGATTAACCTTCAGCAGCGTTGTTATGCATTTATTGCCATTGAACACAACTTTTGATCAGAAAACAGCAAAGGTAAGACATATTTGCCGTTTTGACTACGTAAAGTGGAGTTGTGTGTTGTCTTTGCTGGCTTTCGTTGCCGCGTATTCTGGTTGCTCAGTGATGATATGTATACCATTGGAATCTGTGGAATCTCAGCTTTCATATGATATCTAGTTTGTGCAGATCCGATGAAGTATAACATATTTCTACCGTGAGTTATGTGCTAAGTGCGTTAGCATTCTTTCGTTTATTGCTAATTCAGAGGCTCGGCGTTAGACTTGTGTTTTGTTTCGGTAAAAATGGTTCATATCGTCAGTTAGCTGAGTTTCTTCCCGTTACAGTAAGTGGGTATGACACATTAATAGGTTGTTAAATGTTAAGAAGCCCAGAGACACAGTTTTGTGAATATTGTTGTTTTTCCCCCCCGCCCACGGGGGCACCGGGCTTAACAGGCTAAGCAGTGATATCCACTTCCACACAGCAAGCTAGTACAGAACATTGGAGCTGCACTACTCATGAGTTTATTTGAACAATGCTTGAAATGTGTTGCATTATCGAGGACAACCCCACAGAGAATGTTCAATAACTCTGCAGTTCTCCTCAGCTACTGAGAGTTCCAACGTCTTTTTGGTTCACTGACTCCATTCTAGCAGTTTTCAGTTAAAAAGCTGTACACTCTACTGCTCAGCTCATACAGATAAGGGCCTAGCTTGGGAACACAGTAGAGAAATATTACTGAAACTTTCTCAGAAGTTGCTGGAGACCAAGCCGGAGACTAATATTGGATCTATATTTATCCGATGGCCAGAAGCACAAGTTGTGTTTGCTAAACGCTAAATCACTAAAGTTAGTTGACATCTGTAGCAACATAATTCCCACTGAATTAGGTCGCTTAAAAGGCTAAGTTTGGTTCTTCATTGTGACTCGTTCCCAATGAGCAGTCCACACTGAAGTTCTTGTTCCAACTAATCTAATAACGAAAACGAAACAAATTACAACGAGAACATCGGTCCACCAAATGTATCCAACCAATTCACTCTATCTGTTTTAATACCTTAAAAACAGCCATGTGACAATTGCCGGAATGGCTTCAACAAATACTGATAACATTTGAAGATCATCCACAATGGCTAAACAAGCAATTTGGCTCCAACAACATCGTTATAACAAATAGTTACGGCAAAGGTACGTATATCATCATCAGTATGTTTGATGTAAAGTTAATCCCTGGTCATTTTATTAAAAAACAGCAACGTAGTAAATTCAGTCAGGATAGAAAAAACATCTTTGCACATTGTAGTCACTTTCACACCATGGTTCAGTCTGTACCAGAGAGGTTCATCAGCACTGAAGACTGCATAATAAAGGGAACAGTTCATGTGTATAAACTGTACTTCCACTTTGTATGTTCGGCTCACACCCCTCCTGTGTGTCTCCACAGGCAGCCGGCCTGCCCATGTCCATCATCATAGTGGGAGTGGGCCCTGCTGAGTTTGATGGTAAGTGTGTGTGTGCACATTTCTAATGTTTAAAGGCCCTGATACACAGAGCTGATTGTTGTCTGTTGGCAAAATGAAGCCATCGTGAGTGTCTGTCAGCCATGTTGTTCTCTGTCCAGCACCAACAGGACTTTTTGCCACTGCCAACAGTCTGTTGGCAAAGCAGTCTGTTAATCACTCTGATTGGCTATGCGGTGTAAGTGTGAGGAAAACAAACAAACAGGGCATTCACAGAGTCTTTTAATTTTCCATCCTCATCTCATCGTATCATTCTAATACACAGATATTTTCAACATGGCCGTTTGATGATGTTAGGCAAACATTTATTACTGAACGATGAACACACACTACAGCTGCCTGCTGGCTCTCACACAGGGGAATGAGATCACACAATGTGGACAGCGTGGGATTGACATTAAATGGCAAAGAGAAGCAATTTGCACACACACTAACACACACACACACACACACACTAACACACACTAACACACACACATACAGTTCATCAACACAGATAGCTATACACACACTCATGCTTACGCACTAACGTATGTCGTTGCATTACATCAGAATATGTGCAAAGGCAGGTAAATAGACCTCAATGAGTAAGCCAAGAGATAGAAATGAAATATGAAAATATAAATAGTTATAATGTACCTCCACCTCCTGACATTCATCCCCCCAGCCGAGCTTTTCATCTGCAACAGATAGGCCATTTGTTATATTTTATTTATTTTACATTTCTTAAATGTTATTTATGGTATTTATTTTTCCCTTTTTCATTCCTTTCTTCACTATTCCTTTGTTCTTTTTGTCTTCAATTGTTCCCATGTCCTTTCCATTCCCATTCCCAGGAAATGACAAGTATGTTAGACACAAGGAGACACACGTTGCATGTTGGTGAGTAACACTGAGTGTACACATAATGGTTGTTTTTCACTACTATGTTGTTGGATCAGGGTGTGTCAGAAACATACTATATGAACAAGCAGCTGGTGAGTGTCTGGATCTTCCAGCACAACAGTTTGAGTTTATAATAATGTAGAGTTTAGTCTGCCATGCCTATAGCTATATAAAGAGAATAGAGAGAGAATGATTTGTTTGTCTTGTTCCCTGCATTATTCCAAAATAAAATGGAAAAATGCTTTTTGTTGACATCCTGCACCGACCTAACTTCCGGGTCAGCCTACTAAAATAAGTCATCACTGCTCCATTCTATTGTGTGTAGGATGGGGTCAAAAGTCAATGACTGTGGCAGTACAATAAATATCAAAACAGATGGTGGAAGTGGAAGAGTGAAGAGATATAGAGAACACAATGGTCCATGCATGGAGATCATGTTTATACGTTTATATCCAATTACCAATTTAATCTGTAGAAACCGGATTTATACAACACCTGTAGAAATGGAAATGACAAGAGCAGAGCTGCCGTGTGTGACGCGCCTTTAACTCTCTTCCTGCCAGCTGAGCCAGTCCCTGCCCACTTTGCACAGTCTGTCACTCAGCAGAAATGCTTGATGTGAGCCTGATTCAGCCTCTCTGCTGCTTTAAAAGCTTCAAAAGTGCACATGTCACTCAGAATTGCAAGCAATTCTGTTGTCGCTTGTTTCTTCCTACCTTCACATATGTTTTAGGATACATATGTGAAAATAAACGTTTAGATGTGTGTAACCCTTTCATTAATCCCTGTAGGGAATTATCATTGTTCAATTGAGGAATAATAAACATCCAATTACAGCACCAGAAAGTGTTTGAACCTCAAATGCTTGAAAACACCCAAGCATAGCAATAGTACATATTTTCATTAATATCACTTTATCATGCACTTCCTGCTACGCATGCGTGCGTGAAAGCCTTTTATCCTCTTCCTCTGTTCCATAGACCTCCATTAACCCTCTTATTCTGTTCAAATTGTTTTAATTGACCCAAGACATGATTGGGGTTTCATAACCAATGCACAAATATAAATGTACTTACACAACCACTGACACATGTTGTCTTAATAACCGACAATATAGACAACATTTATAATCAATGTTTGCTAATACTCTCTTCTAGATCATTTTCAACTCAATAATAGTCATTCATTCTTTGTGGTAAAGTAATCATGTATGTAAAAAATCCACATCCATTATAATAAAGACTTAGTTTGTAAAAGAGAACCAAACAGAAAATAAGATGATCAGAAACACCTTCAACCCAACTCAGATTGTTTTAGTCAGTGGCTATGATAATCATCTCTCCAAAATAAATGAAGCCCTGCCCTATAGATAAATGCAAAGATGAGGAGCCCAAAGTTAACAGGTAAACATGTATTGTCCATCTCACTTCACTCCTATCTTAAACACAAGTTTGATCCTATGAGTTGATTCAGTAATCACAGCTCAAAAGATGACTTGATGTCAAGAACAAGTGTCAGGGGTATTGTTGTGGCCCCTGGTACCATCTCTACTGTGAAAGCAGCACCAGTGAGCACACACAACACACACACACACACACACACACACACACACACACACAACACACACCACACACACACAACACAGCACACACACACACACACACACACACACACACACACACCCACACACACACCACACACACACACACACCACCCCCCCCTCACACGCCACCACAACACCACACACACACACACAAAGACACACACACACACCAACACACACACACCGCACACACAACACACACCACACACAACACACACACACACACAAACACACACAACACACACCACACCAACACACACACACACCACACCACACAAACACACACACACACACTCACACACACACACACACACTACACACACACACACACACACACTCCACCAACACCACACACACACACACACACACCACACACACCACACACACACACACACACACACACACACACACACACACACACACACACACACACACACAGCAGCTATACCAGGGGCAAAACGCAACATCTTGCAAGAAACTGTGTCTCAGGGCTTCTTAACATTTAACAAACGATGAATGTGTCATACCCACTTAACGGGAAGAAACTCAGCTATCAGACAATATTAACCATTTTTAGCTAAACGAAACACAAGGGTATTACCAAGCCTCTGAATTAGCACTAAGCGAAAAGATGCTGACGCACTTAGCACAGAACTCACGGTAGAAATATGTTACACTTCATCGGTTCTGCACAAACAAGATATCATATGAAAGAAAAACTCAGGGCAGCGAAGGTGAAACCAGACAACACACAACTTAGCTTTACGGGGCCAAAACGGCCAATACGTCTTACCTTTGCTGTTTTCTGATCAAAAGATTGTTCAATGTTCAATTGTTCAATGGATTGTTCAAGCGCTGCTGAAGGTTAATCCAATGTCTCTGTGTCACTTTGAAAGGATTACTGATAACCCATCATCATATTTATATATAGTTGCTATGAGAGCTACGAGAGTGTATGAGAGCTTCCGGTTTTGGGCTTGCTGGCTGCGCATTCACCAATGGTAATGTTTAGATGGATTTAGGACTTCCCTCTTGATTCTATTGGCTCTAACAGTTAAAAAGAGATGTCAAACATCAAAATCGACCGATGGGTTCCAGAGATATGGCAAATCCATCCAAATGACCCCAGAAGTGTTTTTTTCCCTTCTAAACCTCTCTAAAAAGGTCACATTTCACTTGTTTTGCATCACTCTTGATACAGGGTGCTTATTATATGTTATCGTTTGGATTCCTAAAGCTTTTAGTCTACTATCCCATGATTCAAGGGTGGTTTTCAGCAGTGCTTGAATTGGAATAAAAAAGGTGCCAGTACTCTAAATCAGCAACTGTTTCAAGTCAATTTTATTTATACAGCCCAAAAACAAGAATTTGGCTCAACGGTCTTTACAATCTGTACAACATACGACTCCCTCTATCCTTATCCTCATATCCTTGATTCAGTAATTCAAAAGAAAAACAAAAAAACTTTAACAGACATTGACATTTTTTTGTTTAAACAGAATATTTACTGTAACGTTCAGAAATTGCATGTTTTTCCACGACTAATCAGGGAGGTGTCCGGGGCTCTCATAGAGAACATGACGTAGCCTATACATGTGCCTGTATCAGGTCATATAGTAGTATATCCTATAATGCTGGTGGGTTTGTCTCTTTACTGTATAGAGAGGCGAAGTCCCTCCCTTTCCGGGGGACCTCCATGGGACCTTATTGAAGTCAATGGCGAGAGAAAGATTATCTTTCGATCCCGTTTGAATTGTGCCACGAATTACACATATGATGTTTCTCAATTTAAACGATAATTTTGCAAGTAAAAAAAAATAAAAATGTATCGTAAAACTGTGAAGTAACACATTTTTAGTGTGAAACCGCTCAATGAACTACATCTCCCGTCTCGCACCACACACCAAGACGGCCGTCACGTTGGAACATCTCACTTCTTTCTTTCAGAATGAGGCGGAAAGTATTAAAAGAGGTGAAAATCACTACAAGTCTGGGCATGTTGAGAGCTGTACATACACACAAGGGGAGTTAGTCGGTTCTGTAAGTGCCTGCATGAGGGACCGGGACTCTGGGATTTGTAGTCTTTCTAGTTGCGTATTTTTCATAGTCTTATATTTTAACAGTTTTACGACAAACTGTGACTTTTTTGACATGGAAATTATTTTTTAAGATTGACAAACATCGTGTGTGTAATTCGTGGCACAATTCAAACGGGATCGAAAGATAATCTTTCTCTCTCCATTGACTTCAATACATAATTTTTTCCGAAATAAGGTCCCATGGACCGGAAGTTGATGGGCGGGACTTCGCCTCTCTATATTTTAGAAAGGCTCACTGTACTTAAAAAAAGTATGAAAGGCAGCGGATATGGCTAAAGCCTGACTCCTACTGGCGACTGGTTAAATGACTCCTCGTCCCTGAGTACGTGCAGCGTACTTAGATGCGTCATGAGGTGCTGGTACACAGTATGAAGTAACGGTACGCAGATTGGTCAAAATCAGAAGTCCTGGTACTGCGTACCGGTGAGTACCGGCCCAATTCAAGCACTGGTTTTCACTATAAGTAATGGTTTTTTTTTGGACGGAAACTATAATTTACATTAAAATAAAAAACATCTATATTGATTCTGACTTTTCTACATCCAACTCACAGGTTTATCATTGCTTTGAGAAAAAAGAGTATTAATTTACCCCTTTTAGAAGGGAAGATATGGTCATTTGTTCTGGGAATGTCATTTTCGAGCCTGAGACCTGAAAAACAGGCTTGGGGCTTAACTTGTTAAGGGAACGCTTCTCCCTGTTTCTCATTCTGTTCACCACTTTGGTCCAGACCGAGATGTCTGAAGGACTAATGTGTGGATAACCATGAAGTTCTATAAAGATTTAATAGCACCCAGAGGGGATAATCCTGGCTTTCCTCTAGTCTAGCAGGTCAAAGCTTTCACTAATCTTGGGAAACATCTCCTGAGAGGAAAAACTTTTTAGGTGAGAAATCCCTGGGTCAGACGATGCATTGTAATGACTCCTCTAGCACCACCATGAGGTTAACATTAGTGGTTCACATAAACAAATATAAAAAAACAAAGCATTAATGAGCAACATGCAAATAAAAAATTCAAATGTCAGACCCGTTAAAAATAATCAAACTCAGGGTGAAATCAGGGCAGGCAGTGCAATAAGATTTGAGCTCAGATTCAAAAGAAGCCACAGACTTGTCTGCTGTATATCCTGAGCAGGGTATTCTAATGCCGGGGCTCTAGTATCAGAACTTCTGTCCCCTTAGTCTTCCACCAAGAGACCCCTGCACCCCAGCTTGAGGATCTCACAGGGCCAGTGGGACGTGAAGAGATAAAACAAATCTCAGAGTCAGAGCATGTACTTTGTAGGTAACTAAAATAACTTCTAAAATGTATGCTAGTGAAAGAGTGTCTTTGGTTTGCCATTAAACTTGGTTCGGATGGTTATGTTCCCCTCTGTTTGAATTGGAGTAACTTTTGATCATATACCATAATAAGATACAAATATATATTGTTTGTCTTTATTACCTGCATATCTGACAGTTTTCCCACTAGCTGTACTCTGTGTTTATGGCTAATAAGCAAATGTGAGCTTTCTAATACGCTAAATCTAGATGGCACAGTGAACAGATTGGTCCAGATGTATTATTTCAAATATCGTTCAAAAACGTCAAATCTTTTGTCTTATACTTCATATTAGTTTTTTTCGATTTTTTCAATCGTATTGTTTTACTTTGAATTGAGAATTGACTGAATTGTAATGATCTTGTTGGTCTTGGAAACACATGGGCGAAACAATGTGCTGATGTGGATGAAACCACACTGTCAGTCTGATGCTCACAGGCTGGTGTTTAAAAAATAATAATGTATTTATATGTCCCTTCTTCATCAATATCTAGCTGAATGTGACTCCATTTCCTCTGCAAACATGGACTGAACACGTGTGTGTGTGTGTGTGTGTGTGTGTGTGTGTGTGTGTGTGTGTGTGTGTGTGTGTGTGTGTG
This sequence comes from Gymnodraco acuticeps, assembly GCF_902827175.1. Classification (NCBI taxonomy): domain Eukaryota; kingdom Metazoa; phylum Chordata; class Actinopteri; order Perciformes; family Bathydraconidae; genus Gymnodraco; species Gymnodraco acuticeps. Next base: position 611,795 of record NW_022990266.1, read on the forward strand.
TGTGTGTGTGTGTGTGTGTGTGTGTGTGTGTGTGTGTGTGTGTGTGTGTGTGTGGATCATCAGGAGCTCTGTGGCTCTGTGCCCCCCCACACACATTTACCCTCCTTTAGTCCCACGTTGATACACCTTCTGTCTCATTCTATTTATCTTCCTCTCTTACATAAGCATGTCAAGTGATTTCTGTTCCTCTTTTCCCCTCTTTTTCCCTTCTCCTCCTCCTATTGCCTTTCTTCTCATATGTTCACCTATCTTCCTCCGTTCCTTTCTCTTCCTCTGTTGCCCTCCTCTTCCTGTCCCCCCCTGTTTCCCAGACCACCATCTGCCTGTCTGAGTCCATGCAGAGCCTCAGCAGTCTCCCATCAGCATAATTTCCTCTTCTTTCTCTTTAAACACAAATAAGAGAAGGGTCTCTCTTGGGACTATCAGATTGTTTGTCACTTGCTCATTTTGCATCATTTTGTTGTTAAAAACTATAAATAGAGAGATGCAGAACTTGGTAACATCTCCTTCCTTCCTGTGGCCTACATAGGCTCTAATGAGCTGGTGAGTGTCTCCTGCTGTGCTGCACAGGGACCAGCCCCCTGTCTGTGGTCTGCTCTGAGATTTTCTGAGGGTCTCTTGGGGTCTCTGAGGTTCTCTGAGGGTCTCTGATGGTCTCTGCAAAATTGGATTTATTGAGCAGCAGAAAAGCACATGTTGTCCGGTTGCAGTCCGGGAAGAGAAAGGGAGAAGAGAAAGGAGGGCACACAGGAGGTACAGTAAACATGTGTGTCCGTGCGGAAACAATACCCCCAACCTGTAATTCCATGAGTGAATTACGTTATAAATAAGTGATCACTACACAAGCCCCCCCAGAATTCAAACATGGCACAATCCTCGTGTCCTGGAGGAAGCACCACAGGGGCCGAGGAGGGTAGGGTTGCAGGTGAGGGCCGGGCCATGGAACGGGCCGTCGTAAGGGGGCCGCAGGGGGGCCTCGGTAGGCGTTGAGGCGAACGAAGACCACATCCGCCAGCCGTAGAAAGCTGGGTCGCTGAGCCACGACGTGAGAACGGGCGTGAATATCCCGGTGGCCCCCAGCAGGAAAGAGCGCAGCCCGGCCGCAGGCACGAAGTTCCCGGGAGGAATGAGCGGTTCCCCCTGCCAAGGCGAGGGAAGAGGCCAGACAGGGTCCCGAAGCGTGCCACCCATGGGCCGATGAAAGCATGGGCGACGTCCGAAACTGTCGAGGCGATAGGGGAGAGGCCAGACAGGGTCCAGAAGTGCGCCACCCAGGCGGCGATGAAAACGTGGACGACGTCCGAAACCGCCGTCGAGGTGGTGAAAAAGCGAGAGTGTCCACACGAGGTCGACCGTCTGATCGAACCTCCTCTCAGGCACCAGAAAAAGCTCAAAAGGTTCGTCCTGTCCACGATCAAAAACAGGTGGGCGAAATTGTGAGAGGATCCACACGAGGTCAACCAGGCTTGGTCGAACCTCCCCTCCGGCACCACCAAAAAGGGTTAACAGTCAGATGTTAACATATGGAAGCGGTCAGCCGTTAGCTGCTAGCCGTTAGCCGTCAGTCGTCGTTAGCTGCTAGCAGTTAGCTATCGTCGTAAGCTGTTAGCTGTTAGTCATCGTTAGCTGTTAGCCGTTGTTAGCCGTCGTTGTTAGCCATTAGCTGTTAGCCGTTGTTAGCCGGTAGCTGTCGTTGTTAGCTGTTAGACGTTGTTAGCCGTTAGCTGATAGCCGTTAGTCGATGTCGTCGGCCCCGGAGCCTCTGCTAGGCGGCGTGCCTCTACCAGGGAAGATGCCGCTGCGTGTAGGGGCCAGCACCTCAGGGGTAAATCGCCGGGCGGCCAGGAAGAACCGGTCAGCTTCTTCGGCTAAAGCGCGGGGCTCCACACTAGCCGTGTTAGCGAGTGCAGCCGCATGTCCCGAAGAAACAGTTCCATGAAAAATAAATCGGGCTCTTCCGTACCTAGCAGGTCGTGTATCGTCTCCATATGGTCGGAAGGCTTGCTGTCTCCCAGTGCCGAAACGATGTGGGAATGGCGAGCGACGTCCTCGGCCATTCCACGGAGGGCGCACCGAGCCTCAATCCGTTTGCACGTGACAGCCACGGATGTCTCCAAAAATCTCCAGCAGTTTGAGAAAAACAGCGTTTCTAGCCATGTTCGGTCCAGTCTCGGAAACTTCTGTGAGACTTAAGTCAGGGTCACCAGTGTAGTGCCGGGAGAAGGGAGTCGGAGGCGGTGCATCGAAGGTGCAAAGTTGGATTTATTGAGCAGCAGAAAAGCACATGTTGTCCGGTTGCAGTCCGAGAAGGGGAGAAGAGAAAGGAGGGCACACAGTAGGTACAGTAAACATGTGTGTCTGTGCGGAAACAATACCCCCAACCTGTAGTTCCATGAGTGAATTATGTTATAAATAAGTGATCACTACACTACTGTATTACATTTTGGAAGTAACTTGCCCAACACTGGTGTCCGGTGTGTTTGTTTCCCTATAAAACAGGTGCGGGCCATTTGAATATTTTGAAATGCTTAAATTGCTTATACGATTAATTTAGATTAATTAATCACAAAGCATGTAATTAATTAGATTAATATTTGTAATCACTTGACAGCACTAGTTTTAACTTCAGAGGAGGAGCAACATAGAAGAAAATGTAACTTTAAGCGTCTGTTTGCGCTTTAACATGTGACACGTTGTTAATACAGTAGTACAGACCACTGTCAAGGACTATAATGAAGGTTGCTAAGGAGGATCAAGAAAGAGAAAGGAAAAGAGGTTAAAAGACGGAGCGCTGGACGTCAGATAAATCACCAGAAGAAGACAGGAAGTAAACAATAACATGAACACGGAATGGGCTCTGTAGTTTGTTTGGTATATGGCTGTGTAATAAGCGGGATAATGTGCGAGGTGGTCATTATGGGGAAAAGAACACCTGACAGGCGGATCAGGGAACCCGATGCGAAGCGGAGGGATCTTGAGGAGCCTGAAGGGTAAACACCAGGTTTACTAATCTACCCGCACAATTTTTCTCTGGTGTCGGAATGTCTTGCGATGTAAATTCTCTAAAAAATAATGTAATTTCGGGTTAAAATGTGTTGTAACTGCATTACTGAGAATTGTAACGGGTAGTATATTACCCAAATGTCATTAGTAATGCGTCATTACTTCGTTACAGCAAAAAGTAATACATTACTGTAACGCCGTTACTTTTGTAACGCCGTTACTTTTGTAACGCGTTACGTCCCAACACTGAACACACACACACACACACAGAGCGGAGCTGAGCAGAGCACAAACAGACTCACATCATGCACACTGGTGACCGGACATCTCCTTCATAAAACTAATAAAAGGGGGAGTAATCGGGCAGTTCGATGTGTGTGTGTGTGTGTGTGTGTGTGTGTGTGTGTGTGTGTGTGTGTGTGTGTGTGTGTGTGTGTGTGTGTGTGTGTGTGTGTGTGTGTGTGTGTGTGTGTGTGTGTGTGGTTAAAACGTAGCAGCCTGCGGTCGCTCTTTAGCTGTTCTAATGAAGGTAAACACAGTGTAGGCGGTGCGTAAAAGGCACAGCTCTTTGCGCGCTGGTGCTGCAGAGGCTGTGAGTTAAACGTCCCGCTGCCTTCTGGAGTGACCGCAGGCTGCTACGTTTTAACCACACACCCCTGGCCAAAATGTCCTTAAAATTAAGTCTGAGTTCGAAATATATCTCAAACAATGTATGCACTGTCATTTTGTTGATACACCTTCTACAAAAGTCGGGCACCCCCAACACAAATAGTCACGTAATGGGCCAAGTTAACATTTATTAAAATACATCTATATGAATGTGAGCATTCCTTTAAAAAAAAAAATCAAAGTCTGACAGGAGAGGACTCTCCTCCACCTTGTTGTTGAAAAAGCTCATTATATCCGTTAGCGTAGCTCGCTAGCACCAGAAGCTAACAACAACGATCTCCCGTACCGGTGCGCTCTCTCTCTCGTGCACGCACACAAAATGGCTTGTGTGGATTCTGTGGAACAAGCCATTTTGTGCTAGATTATTATCTTGTATTATTATAACAAGATAATAATAATAATACAGATAATAATAATAATAATAAGGACTGGAGATCTCTTCTCTTTTTTAGATTGATGTATTTGAATGCACAATCCTTGTTCCTGAAGACAAATGTTAATAATGCAGATCATTTCTATTCTCTACTCCTTCCTAAAGGGATGCATGGAATTGTTATAAGTTTACTCCTTTGGCAACTCACCCGAGATAAGACAAAAGCATTGGCTCTGAAGTCAGCGTGTGCATGCCAACAAAGAAAACGTAGTGTCAGTCTAAAAGCAGTGGAGAGTTACTTCACTTATTGTTCAGAGGATTCGTGAAGAGGAAATAAATTCATCAATAAATCATGTGTTTGTTGTGGCTCTCCTCTGAGACGTAATGAACCAGGAAGGGAAAGTAGTCCAGATTAAAACAATGGAGGGCTCTGTGTACTGACAGGAGATCTGCATGCTGCTCACACACAGGCTAAAAGAGTAATACAAGAAAATACCAAATGAATGGACAGAGCTAGAATCAATCAAAGAAGCCTCCCATATTGCTTGTGATTTGTTATTAATACAAAGTAATTACTTTACAATATAGTAATAAGTAGTAGTTTAATCCTTCAGTTTAACATCAGGATTGAGTGATCTGCATATGAATATTGCAATATTCAATCAGACTAAATGTTTTTTAAATATATTTCAGTTTTGTATGTGTGACACTTTGGTACTTATAATATACATATAGTGACAGCAGGAAACAAACAAAGTCGCTGAGAGGCTGAGGCCGGGCCTGTTTGACATTGTGTGACACGCTACAAAAATTACTTGCCGAGATCAAAAACGCTGTTGAAAAATAATGTAGTTTAATGAAATCTGGGATGATCAACTTATTTTCCTTGGACATATACATTGTTATAGTAATCAAAGCAATCATTAAACTTGCGGTCATCAAAAAGTACAACGACCTTGGCCGTTTCTCAATGTCGAGTAAAGCTGCTCCAGAGCCACTATTTCAAGCATACTACGCCATCGAGTGGCGCCAAAGGACTGTTTAAATGCCCAGCATACATGTGCTACCAAGCAAGCCTCCTCCACATTGAGAAACGGCCCCTGTGTCACCCTCTCTTCCACACACACACACACCTCACGCAGGTGAACAGGATTATAATGAGTGCCGCCCATATCCATGTGACCCAAGCTAACCAATCAATAGTGATCAAATCTTTTATTAAAACAAAACGCATTACTATATACGTTTCATGGCTCCTACAATACATATATATGTGTAATTTGTTCAGTAAAGCAAATGCAGGGTGTTTGGTGTAGTGTATGGCTTGCAAATGTAATAATTAATTAATTAATTGAGTAACAGTCTATGGTAACAACACTCTACTTTGGCAAAACTGAAAGTTTAACTTTTAATAAATTACGGTAATATAAAGTTTATCAGGTCGGGGCTCCACTGTCTAATCAGAGAGAGAATATGATAGTTTAATATTATAGTCTCATAATCCATAATTGGAGTTGACTTGGTGAACAGCGGATGATTTACTTCACAGACAATACACACATTAACAGGTTCTTTATAAATTAAATGTGTATTTACTACTAAGAATATATAGAATACTGAATAACACAAGTATGACATGAATACTGTGAATGAATGAATAACAGTGAAATGCTCTGTGTTGTCTGCAGCGATGGAGGAGCTGGATGGAGACGAGGTGAGAGTGTCCTCCAGGGGGCGCTCCGCTGAGAGAGACATCGTCCAGGTGAGTCCACATGCACCCTGACCTAAGACAGGCCCTTATTACAGATGTTAGCACAGCTGCATAAAGAAGCCTCTGGTCCGACCCTGCTCATGGTCACACAAAAAGACACTTTGAGTTTAAAGCTAAATATTTGTATTCTTTTTTTGTATTTTTTGTTAAAAAAGTAGAATAAAATAATAAATATTGTTGGTGAAATACACACATTTAAGAAATGTAAATCATTCAGTCAGTCAGTCTTTCCATCAAAGTGCTCTCATCCTTTCTCAGGCATCAGCAGCCAAACCCTTTTATGTACAATTCATCATTAATGTCCTAATAGCTGATACACTGTATATTTTTGTAATATACACGTTATATATCGTAGGACAATATACAAATGTTTACTTTATCCTCTAATGTTTATATAAATGTTTTGATTTTATTATATTTAAGTGTATCTTTTATTGAACATTTTACTCAAACTTCTTATTTTTCTTTAAAATAGATTTGTTTTAGTTCATCTTTTTATTATAAACTTACTTTAACTTATTGTGTTTGTATAAATATTATCTTAATTTAACTTTCGTTACAGGCTGGTGTTTAAAAAATAATAATGTATTCATATTTATATTTCCCTTCCTCCCCAATATCAATCTGAATGTGACTCCATATCCTCTGCAAACATGACCCCATATCATCTTTAGTATAACATTTATATAATATTATTTTCCCTATATTTTTACCCAGCTTTTTGTTTAATTTCATTCTAAAATGGTCACCTGTCAATCAACCAGTGTCCCTTCTTTCCAGTTTGTCCCTTTCCGGGACTACATGGACCGCTCGGGGAACTCGGTCCTGAGCATGGCCCGGCTGGCTAAAGACGTCCTGGCAGAGATCCCCGAGCAGCTGCTGTCCTTCATGAAGAGCCGGGGGCTGGAGCCCCGGCCCCCCCTGCCCGCCGCCTCAGACCCACCCTCCATGTCCACCAGCACCCCCGCCTCCAAGCAGAGCAAAGCGCACGCCTGAGAGCCAGCAGATTCACAGGTTGTGTGTGTGTGTGTGTGTGTGTGTGTGTGTGTGTGTGTGTGGCTGTCTGTCTGTCTCTCTGTCTGTCTGTCTGTCTCTGTGTGTGTCTGTCTGTCTGTCTGTCTGTCTGTCTGTGTGTGTGTGTGTGTGTGTGTGTGTGTGTGTGTGTGTGTGTGTGTGTGTGTGTGTGTGTGTGTGTGTGTGTGTGTGTGTGTGTGTGTGTGTGTGTGTGTGTGTGTGTGTGTTGCATGGTTTCAGGGTTGTTGACAGGAAATGGTTCAGGATTTTGAAGATCATAATTGGAAGAAGACAACCACCAAAAGTGTTGGTGTGGAGGATTCCTCCAACTGGACTCATAGCAAATGCTCTTCTGATCAGTTTACCATTGGAGGTTCTGACTTTGTCAGCACCAATCCGAACGCAGGTGAAACACATAACTCTGCAATTACACACAAACTGCATTTATATCAAAGGATTCAAATGTAGTAAACTTTTCCCTCAGTCATCAAATACATTTCTAATATTCAAAACTACAGAGCTTTTTGTTATCACAACTCCTCCTGCAGATGTCAGTCTTCAGTTCCTGCTCACAGGGAGAGAGGGTCCGTTGTGAGATGAATCCTGAGGGGGGCTACCAGTTGAGCTCATCAGTTGTGAAGAAAGACAGCAGTGGGCAGGGGTCCTCTCCTCATTAGTTTATTCTCAGGGCAAAGACGGTAACAGTAAAACAGAGGGTCTGAAACAGAGGAGCTGTTGTGGTATCTGACCGCTTCTTTTCACTGCTTCATGAACATGCTGCATATTTATCTATGCTACAAAATGTTTTAATATGTAAAGGGATGCAGAATGTCCTGCATTTCGAGGTCAACTTTTAGAGACTGGGCGCCAGAACATCGAAAATAATCCCACTTGGACGCGCAGGGCATGAAAGAAATATTGCCATGAAATGGTGTGGGGATGGAGAACAGACCGGAACATACCGTGCACTGCCAGCCCACCTTCCCTCCAGCCAGCGTAACATCTACCATTTAGTGAGGCACAGACTATTGCCGCGCTGGTGGTGAACAATGCCTCTGCTTCTGAAGCTGTGCCTGTTTAAAGTGGGTTAATGCACATTCCACAGTTCAGATATGTAGCAGACAATGTGTGAAAGTGTCACCTTTCATTTTGTACTGCAGGGAAGACACCGACAGAAGGAGTGATGAGAGCTGTGGTAGGTAGCCGCTTCAGCTACTGTAGTAAGTGAATGCTGACAAATTGGTTTAATTTTGTATTATCCTTTTATTGTGTTAAATGAGGATTAAAGCAAAAATGAACCAGTGTTTCAGCAGAACCCCAAAATCATTTGGCTTTAACAGGCTCTCTGTTCCTACACAAATAACCTTTATATCTGACCCGTGGTAATTGGCTAGGCAGAATTACAAAAAAATGAAAGTTTTGGAGGTCTCTAAAGCTAATAATTACAAACCTAGTCAGCAAGATTTGTCAGGATATTTAGCTATTGTATCAGAAAGGAAACGGATATGTGGCCTTATTTCTGTCATTATCCTAACAGGAATGGGTGATGGAGAACTCTATTTTTATATGACAAAACATTACATCTATGTTACTTGCATGCTTATTTGGCTAATATGCTGCCAATGATGTTCTGTATTTCTATTCATATCCAAAAATGACTTCAAACTACAGAGGAGAGTTCTGTTTCTGTAGTTAGTGCAGGATGCTTAAAGGTCCCATGTCATGGCCATCTCTACTGATCATAGTTCCATTGTTGAGGTCTACTAGAATAGATTTACATTGTTCAATGTTCCAAACTCTCATTGGTTTCTCTGTATAGTATGTGTGTTCACTCCCTGTCCTAAACGGCTTGTTGGAGCTCCTGCCCCCCCCCCCCCCCCCCTGTGAGCCCAGTGGCCGTCTGCGAGACAGCGAGACACAGTGAAACCAGCCCGAACACACACACACACCCGCAGCCTGGCTGGGAGTTTGTGTGTGTGACCCGTCTCAGGGAGGAGAAATCGGCGGAGCTGCAGCTGAGAAAAGATTGAGTGTGTGAGGGAGTCCGTGGATTGATCCATTTGGACCATTGGGTCCATTTGGGTATGGGCATGTCACTGTACCCAGGAAGAAGACAATGGAAAAAGATAAATGTCCAACGAGGCGTTCTGGGGCAGCATAGACTGGTCTTTTCTGTGTTAGAGTTTTACTCGCTACAGGGTGCACTTTGAGGGTTTGTGACTCTGCAGACCGTTTACATGCATAGAAAGCTTCATAACAAGGGGACGGGTAATAACCAGAAAAGCATGACATGGGCCCTTTAAAGGACTGCCAATATGATCATGGAGACAGATGAACAGTAGGATATATTTGTATCACAGTGTTTGATATATGCATGCATGTGTTATGGTTCACACCAACCCAAAGTCACAAAGCGTATTGGACTCTTTTGTATGGAGCATGTTATATACAGTGTGTACAGTATTAGTTTATTAAACAGAGGGACAGACAACATGCTACTTCTCCCCATTGTGTTCAAACAGCCTAACATGTAAATACATCTAAAGTACTGCACAGAATATTTTGTAAAGTCTGCCTCCCTTCTGTTTTGTTCTTCTCTTATTCTCTAAATATGTAGATGTTATTTTTGTCACCATTAGTGTTGGTCAGAAATGAGTTAGATTTGTCAATGTTTTCTAGTTTTTGCTTAGAAACCAAATAAAGATATTGTTTAAAACTCATCTGTAATCTTTCACTCACTCTATTTAGATTGCATTCTTTCCTTTAATTATTTTTGTTTAATTAAATTAACCAAATGGTTGGAGATGACAGCTTGAGTGTGTCCAGCCATTAAGGTATGGCCATGTGTCATAAGGAGTAAAACAAGTGTCTGTTTCAGAGTTATATTTTTACTTTAGCATGCATCAAATGAACATTTAAAAACAGTTGTGTGTCATATAATATTATGATAAATCATGTGTTAGGCAATTTATTTACTATCTCTTTATTCTATAAATGAAGAATGGCTGGAACAGTCATCAATTTGATAAAATTACAAATTCCACTTTTAGCAATAGTAAAACACGTATTGGTCACGTACACAGCAGGGTGATTATCAAAGCTTTGCCTCTGAGAGTTACTATTTGGGACAGAAGTAGCTCCAGCTATATGACTGAGTGTGGTGAAGAGATGTAACCATTATTTTCTCGCAGGATGCAGATGGAGATCTCTTTAACGTTTTTTGTAGCACACTGCCACTCAGTGGAAATACATAAAAAACACTGACTGGGAAATGAAACGTTGACTTTCTAAGTTTTGGCTTCACATTTAAATTTTAAATAAAAGCAATTATGCATTACTAAAACGGGTCCCATTTTACTAATACATTCATTTCTTGGAACACAGTGCAGGGATTTATTTTGCCCACTAGATGGCGGCAGGGAGAGACTGTTTGTTCTGGGCCAAAGACTGGCAGGAATACATGTGAATCCAGTATTAGCTCAGTTATGAAGACAGGCATGAACGTTACTGCAGGGTTGCCAACTTTGGGTCCCTGGCTGGAGTGAGATTTTGATATCATGGGTTTAATTACACATATGCGCACTAAATGACTGCTATCGTGTCAGCAGCGGGACCTTAGCATATATATAGGATATATATACAATATATACAAATACACAATATTGGACACAGACTATAAAGGGCACACAGTTTCATTCACTAATGAAAGTCAAACACATGTTTGTTTCCACTGTTTTATTGTGTGCCTGTCGCGATAAGCAATTAGTTGACTTATCGTACGATAAATAAAAATGAACTCGATAAATTGCCATTTACATGAGGATGTGACTAGCAGTTTGAAAGGATGTACTTGAATTATTATTATATATTATCATTATGTCAGTGATCTAAAATGGTCATACAACGGTGCCGACAATATTATCGTTTATTGCAATCATTTCCGGGAAAATGTATCCAACAAAATTAATTATCGTGAGAAGCATATACATGAAACACACACACACAAATCTACAGACTTACTCCAAACTGCCAAATATATTAATTAACACACTCACTCTCATACACTCTTTGACTCTATTTTGGCCAAGTAGAACAATAAGTAGCAGACTTTTATTTTTTTATAATTTCTACTGGATCTCAGATCTGCCCATGCGCAATACGGGTCAGGGATTGACCAACCGGCTCCCACTGCTCTGCTGTCTTTTAACGTTGTTAACGTTGAAACCACCTTTCCTTTCATTTGGAGAATTGGAACGGCATTTATCATGGCTGCCAGTGACGTACTTCCGGGTCATTTCACTTGGTTAGGAAGGTTCCTAAGCTAAATGGACTATTGGACTTCAGCCTGTAGTTTCCATAGTTTCCCCACAGCAGCAGACGCACATTCATGACGTCCGCTGGAGCATCATAAACACGTCGGATAGTGAAAGTGCAGTCGTATTCTCTAAAGTACCGGGCTGAAGTCCAATAGTCCATTTAGCTTAGGAACCTTCCTAACGGAGTGAAATGACCCGGAAGTCCCTCACTGGCAGCCATGATAAGTGCCGTTCCAATTCTCCAAATGAAAGGAAAGGAGGTTTCAAACTTCCTTTATAACCTCCTTTAGCTTAGGAACCACTGGACCTCCCTAACCGAAAGGAGAGGAGAAATGCTGCCCCACAATGCATTGCAGCCGCAGCATTTGCTGTCACTCAACAGTCGGCCGTTCACGGAAACAACCGATTATGACCGAGAAATTATATCATGAAAGTTACGGTGCTTATTAAGCATTTTAAAACGTATGTGGTAAGTTGCCAAAGTGCTTTGTTTTGAACGTTCATCAGTATTATAATCAAAAAGAGAAATATGAACGTTAGTTTTTACTGAAATGATCAAATAAAGTCAACATTTCACAGTCTTCACTGAGCTGTGTGGGGTTTGTTCAACTTTTAAAAGATGTTTGAATGGTGATATACACAGTGATAGATGTTAAGGACTAACGTTTATAATAAATACATTTGTATTGATTTTAAGATATTTTCATCAATCATACGTATTGGGATCATTTGTATTAATGTGGACCGGAGGGAGAGGGTGACGAGCATAAGTTTCACTTTCCTTTTTTATTTCAATTCCAACTTTGGTCCTGAAGAATATGTTTCTCTGTTGTCCACGTTCATAAAGCATAAAGCAACAGCATCAGAGCACGGTGCAGAGTCTCTAGATGAGTTTACAGTAGTCCCTCGTTCTTATTAAACATCCATGTTGTAGTCCGCTGTATAGAAAACTGTAGTTTCCATAGTTTCCCCACAGCAGCAGACGCACATTCATGACGTCCGCTGGCGCATCATAAACACGTCGGATAGTGAAAGTGCATTCGGATTCTCTAAAGTACCGCAGTCTCTTCTCCTAAGTCCTTTTGAATTCTCCTATCCACTATCCCTTAACCCCGTGACGTTTCACTCAGAGGTCAAGGAATAGAACTTAGAACTTAGGAGCTGATTTTTGGACTATTCGACTGCAGCCATGGTTAAATGCCTAGCATTCTGCGCCACTCTATGACGTAGTATACTTCAAATAGTTGCTCTGCAGCATGTGTACTCGCGATTGAGAAACGGCCGGAGAATTCAATCTTACATGTGAGTGACATAATATGACGCAGATACAGAAAACATTGTTTTCAATAGATGATTTATTCTTAAATCTTGAGGAAAATGTTCCTCATTTCCCTTTGAGGGAATCCCGTGTTACTGGTGCAGTGAACATTAGAATATATTGTTAATAGGGTGAATTACCCTAATGTGGGACATTTTTTGCATTTCAGACTTCGGGAATATATTGCGATATGAAGCCAATACCATAAATCAAAAATCCAGTACCATTCTGAAATCCCCAGGATGTGTCCTAATCAAACCAAAAGAGAAAATGAAGATATTACACTCATAAAAGAAATGGTAGACATATTAGTACTCTTAGTGCCAAGTTGTCTCAGACAATCTGCATTTCCTAATGTGGGACAGTTCTGTGCAAAATGTGGGACACTGAAAAGTCTATGTTAAAAAGCCTCAGTCACCTTAATTCATGTAATAAAAACATCTCAGGTCAGTAACACTCAAAGCTAAATGTGCAATACCATGTTCAGCTATGTTACTATTTATAATGTTATTGTTTTTACAACAGAAGATGTTTTTCTTTAAATTGAAGTTAAAGGCATCAATCTGGTGCACCGGGCACAATTAAGAGATGTATGGATACAGCTCTCAACACTCATGAAACAGAACTGTATATATTTCAATAATCAAAAAGCCATTAGAATATGCTCAAAACCAATAACAAATCATTAATAAACTCCTCTCTCCTTTCTTAACTTAGGCTATTTTTTACATTGTGTGTTGGAAGGATTTATGAAATTACTATGAATATTTGGGCTTAAATTAAATGCCATCTTTTAAACTCTTTTAGACATTTATCCCTAACATTATCCCTGACTTTGTCATACCATTTTAACAGAGATGCAGCCACCCCCAATTATTTAATATGATTTGCCCTTCACCTTAAATATCTAAGAGAATGCATTAGAAGACTAAAACCCTGTAAATAACCATTGCTCTTGCACAATCCATGCCCCTTTTAGACCTGTCCCACATTAGGCAAATCATACTGTCCCACTTTGCGAAACATGTTTCCTAAAGTGGGACGATGGAACATTTGATTGAAATTAAAAATATAGAGTATATTTACACCATATTATAATATGTTCTGATGAACAAACATATCATAAACACATCCTGATAAAAACTTGCAAGATTGCTTTATTTATACGAAATTTAAAACCTTAACATTACATTTGTCAAAACACTATGTCACTGACCTTTGGGTGGTCTTCACGCAGGATACTTCCTGTTTAAAGGTTTTTCCACCCTCATCTGTGATTGGACATTTGAGAAGTCATGTGATTTTGATCGCATGACATCACAGCTTGTGTTAACCCATTTGAGTTTAGGTGTCCCACATTAGGGCGTGTCCCACATTAGGGCAACTCACCCTACATCATGTAAGTATATTGTTCATTTAAGAAAGATGGATAAAGCACAAGATTCTTCATGGAAAATACATTGTTTTATCGCAGGGCTTTTTTACTTGTGTTAGTGTGTATGTTAACCTAAGAATACATTTATTTTATTCTTCAACATGGCAAAGTAAAAAAAACAATTGGGAATCCATTGATTAACATACGTACAGTAGATTGCAATGGTTTGCTTTCTTACTCGTGACCATAGCATTTCCATGATGTCCCTGAAGGCAGCCTTTGGCATGCTGTGTAAACCCTGCAGCGGATCCCTGGATCCCTCTGCCCAATCACAGAAGGCGCGTGCAGTAGACTGATGGTGTTGTTTTATGCTTTATGAATGTGGACAACAGAGAAACAAATTCTTCATGACCAAAGTTGGAAGTGAAATAAGAAAGTAAAGTGAAACTCATGCTTGTCACCCTCTCCCTCCTTCACATGAATACAAATGATCCCAATACGTATGATTGTATGAAAAGATCTTAAAATAAATAGAAATGTATTTATTATAAACGTGTTAGTCCTTAACCTGTTAAGCCCCAAGCCTGTTTTTCAGGCCTCATGCTCGAAAATGACATGCCCAGAACAAATGACCATAACTACACTTCTAAAATGGGTAAATGAATAATCTTTTTTCTCAAATCAATGATAAACCTGTGAGTTGGATGTAGAAGAGTCAGAATCAATATAGAATTTGTTTATTTTAAAGTAAATTCAGATTGAACATAGTAAAACAATGTAAATTATAGTGTCCGTCCAAAAGAAAAACATTACTTGAGCCAAGGGGAATTTCCACATACACACACACACGTTACCATTGAGGAATGAGAGTGACGCGCACGCAGTCGAAAGCTATGTTACGCTCTGAAAACTAAAACCTAGACTCAAACTAGTAAATATGTAGATGGATTATCAGAAATCATTTCAAAGTGACACAGACACATTGGATTAACCATTGGATTAACCTTCAGCAGCGTTTTTATCGTTTTGATGCCATTGAACACAACTTTTGATCAGAACAACAGCAAAGGTAAGACTATTCGCGTGTTTGCTCCGTAAAGCTACGTTGTGTGATGTCTGGGTTTGTATCCCACGCCGCGAGTTCTGGTCGCTCAGTGATGATACTTATATTTCTGGAATCTCAGTTTGCTAGCTGATGTCTTGTTTGTGCAGATCCGATAAGTGGTGGAGTGTTTCTACCGTGAGTAGACCAATCATCTGAGCCGGCCCGGCTAAAGTAACTGGATGGCCTACCTGCCTGTCAGCCATCCATCTGTGCACAAACTTATCTCATGCCCTCATTGGTCATGTGCGCGTGTGTGTGTGTTGGAGGAGGGGCTCTGTAAGGAAGTCTGAAGGAAGGGGCAGAATTTTTTCGGCTGCGTACTTTCAAATTCTAGCGCACTCGAGCTGGTTTCTCCATTCTTACATACCCTACCTTTAACAGGTTAACATCTATCACTGTGTATATCTCCATTAAACATCTTTTAAAAGTTGAACAACCCCCACACAGCTCCGTAAACACTGTGAAATGTTGACTTTATTAGATCATTTCAGTAAAAACTAATGTTCATATTTCTCCTTTTGATTATTATAGTGATGAACGTTTAAAACAAAGCCCTTTGCCAACTTACCACATACATTTTAAAATGCTTAACAAGCACCGTAACTTTCATTATATAATTTCTCGATCATAATCGGTTGTTTCCGTTAACGGACAAATGTTGTGTCACGGTAAATGTTGAGGCTGCAAGGTATTGTGGGACAGCATTTTCTCCTTTCCTTTCGTAAAGGGAGGTCCAGTGTTTCCTAAACTAAAGGAGGTTATAAAGGAAGTTTCAAACCTCCTTTCCTATCATATTCTAGACTAGAGAATAGAATGGTGCAGGGATTACGTATTTACCTGGAAGTAAACTGGGCATTGGTTCCCTCCACAAAAAAGCAATGGGATTTCTCCATAGGATTTTGGAAAATAGCTCGAAATAAGGTCGGTGGAAAACGAACCTGTTTGATAAATGCACGTTTTGTTCAGCCGGATAATATCCACATGTCTACCCTACTTTTATAATTTTCTAATCATAAATCTAATCGCCAGAAGAAAAATGCTAACGTTATGCTATAAACGAACTACAGCCGAGTACAGCAGCACGACTTCAACGTCACGCCAACTTAAGATCGATATTCAAAAATACAGATTCAAAATTGTACGAGTTGAAGCGTTTGTTTTAACAGTTTGCGAGAGCGCAGGTACTTGCTTTCAAGCAGAACAGGGAAAACAAACTTAGCGGGAGTGTTTACGTGTTCGGTGTAATGACGTACAATGTCCTCGACAACTTCTGTTGTCCTATTCTGCCACTTGGTAACAACCATCGTTTTTCAGACACGTAAACTCTTAAAAAATCCCCAGTGGGGTCACGGCTGATGTATTTAATGTCGTAGGACAAAATGTGATCCGTCTCTTAAATTTGTGTCAACCACAGACCTTATTTCGAGCTATTTTCCAAAATCCTATGGAGAAATCCCATTGGCTCTGAGACGAGGGAAATGAAAGCTTTAGCGCAAGTTCAATAAGGAAGACCTAACACGAGTCACTTACACGTCACTCTATGGCTCCCTTCCCCCCTCATTAAATACGAGGGCGTCACCCCTCAGCAGCCAATCGCTGCACATGCTAAATTCCTTAAATGCCTGCTCTTCCTCCCTGTCAGTTGTCATTGCAGATGATCACACGCAATGGTAGTTGCAATACAATACTCCTTCTCGTGAGAAAAACCGTAAGAAACAACTAGCTCAAGATGTCCAACTCGGACAATTCGGAACACGAACCTTCTCTGGAAGTCTCCGATCCCGGTTCGGCTCCCCACAGCGGCTTATCAACAGAGGCAGACTTCCTCATTGCCCGGCTCCTGCAGCAGGGCTTTCCCACAGCCCCAGGCCTCACTCTCTCTTAGCTGCGAGAGCTCTCGGACCAGGTCTCCAGCGTAGCTCCCCAGTCCGGGGCAGCAGCTCCAGTCAGCTCCCCAGAGAGCAGGACGAGGCCGCAGCCGCGGAGGTAAAAAAAAGGGCAGGAAGTCGAGCCCTCCAGGATCACGTCCCCCTCCAAAAATCCACCCCTTCTCAGGCTCGCCAGGCAGGGAGTGTCACACCCCTTATGGAGAGTAGCGCGGCCGGCTCCCTGCAATCCCTGGCTAGCTCCATGATGGCTATCGATGCTCGCCTCCAGGCTCTGGAAGACTCCGCCACAGGAGCATCAACTTCCGTTGCACTCAGGTACTAGTTTTAACGAAAATGTTTGCACTCACCCTTACACAGGGTTGGGTTGTAACGGAATACATGTAACGGTGTTACGTAATCAGAAGAAAAAGGAAAAAAATCAGTATATTCAGCTGGTGTTACATTTGAAAAACGAGTAATCAGAGTGCAGTTACTTTCGTAAACCTAAAGTGAATACTTATTGGAATTATTGGTGGAAAGTTTCCTCACAATATGTAATATTCATTACCGGCAGAACCGTGTGCACAGCGCTGCAGCGTATCTGCGAGCGAGAGATGCAGCGTGTCCGTGAGGCCCCGCCCCGCACGCAGATGAGAGAGAGAGAGAGAGTTCTCTTTCAAAACATATTGGAAGGTAGAAACGGAGATGTTTAGACAAAATGTGCAAGATAACGTTTATGTAGCATTTATTTATTGTCGAAATGATTACATTTATAACGGGATCAAATCTAACTGAATGGCCTGCTGCTGCCGAATGCATGGGGCAAGTAACTGGGAAAAGTTTTAAAAGTTATTACATCGTTTCAGATAATAAATAATAATGATAATGCATTCTATTTAGGGGCGCCTTTCAAAGCACCCAAGGACACCTTACAATGCATAAACTTTTCCAAGGAAAGGTTTTAAGACAGTACAAAGAATGCAGTCTGGGTGAGTTTTTCTTTTTATGTGCGGTGCAGATGAGAGAGCTGTCCAGAATGACACTAAAATGTTGTGTTTGTGCTCTTCATAAGCCATTAAAACAGTAAAATACGTGTCTCCCGTTCACCAAAACATACCCATCTGTTATGGAAAAGAAAGTATAAGATAAAAAGAAGAGGAGGAAAGAAGAAAAAGATAAAAAAAAGAAGAGGAAAGAGAAGAAAGGAAGTATTCTAAAAGTAATCTGCCACCGGTACCGGCGGGATTGTGGTTAGTTTCTGATGCGCAGAAGAAAAATCTGGCCCACCCTATATTTTTACAGGCCCACCCTAAAGTACATTTCTGCCTACGCTACTGGTCCGCACAGCAGCAACAACCAATCACATGAATCTCTTGCCCCCAACACAAAGCAATAGCAATGTTAAAACTAAGTAAACTGTAAGAAAAAAAAAGAAAAAAATCCCCAACAGGCGAAAACCTACCAGTTTCACCCACTGCTTCCCTCCATGCCTCGCTCCTCTGGTTTGTATCCCGGTAGATGAACAGAGACTGATCATACAGCACCGGGTGATTCACTACCGCTATAATGAATTTTCCCTCAAATTTTTGGAATATGAGGAATTACCTGCGTAGTCTCTCCCAGCATACACGCGGACTGATTGGCTAGCGCTTGTACTGGCAGATTTGCATAAACAGGATTTCATTGGCTGACGCTTCTGCCGAGGCGCCAAAAGTTGAACATTGCTCAACTTTTTGAAGCGAGCAACGCCAGCAAACGCTCCACGTCGCTTCCCAAAATACAGTTCTGCTAAAAGTGACGTCACCCCATTCAAAGTGAATGGGCAGAAGCGTTTGGAAGCTGTAACGCACGCCACCGTGTGGACGGGCCGTCACAGTGGCTCTGCGCCAGAAACATCAAAAAATAAATAAATAACTAAAAACATTCTGGAATATCACCCCTCCACTCCCATTAACATCCCTCAGCTAGCAGCTGCGCTATCTACAGATTCCGTGTTTGTTGACTATCTCCTGTCAGGGCTCTCCCAAGGCTTCAGGGTAGGGGTCCTCCCATCTCCCACAGTGACTTTCGTAGCAAGAAACTTACAGTCAGCTGCTAAAGAACCCAACATAGTTTCCCAGCTCATCGACAAAGAACTTCTCAAAGGATATATAATTGGTCCTTTTAGCTCCTCCCCCTTCTCAGTGTTCCGTTCAAATCCCATCGGAATAGCCACACGTAAATAAAAGGCTGATTTTCGATCTGTCCGCTCCCTGCTCCGGCCCATTCTGCAGCGTCAATAGCATCATCCCTCCAGATCAGTTCTCGCCGTTCGCCTGACCTTCGGGTGCAGAAGCAGCCCCCGCATCTTCAATTCCTTCTCGGAAGCGCTCTATTGGATCCTGCTGAACATCGTCAGAATCCCCTCCGTCCTTCACCTACCGGACGACTTCCTCCCCATAAACCCGCCACAGGACAGCTCAGGGATCTCACTGGCCAAGCTTAAACACTGCTTCAGGAGTGAGGTGTCCCTCTCTCCAAAGAGAAAACGTTAGGTCCCGACACACGCTTAGAGTTCTTAGGCATCATCCTCGACTCCATAGACATGAAGGCGTCTCTCCCCTCCGACAAATTGCAGCGCATCCGGGACATCACCAAGTCATACTGCGAGCAACAAGTTATCACAAAACAACAGTTGCTCTCCCTTCTCGGACACCTCAACTTCGCCATGCACGTCATCCCCCAGGGGCGCTCGTTCATCTCCCGCCTCCTGGACGCAGCATCAGCGGTCGATAACCTCCATGACTGCGTTTTCTTAGACGAAGGCTGCCGCTCAGACCTTCGGTTCTGGTCCCTCCTGCTCGCCCACTGGAACGGAGTTACTTTCTTTTACGATGGCCTCGTGCGTTCCTCTGACTCAATGAGGTTCTTCACGGATGCCGCCCATCCATGGGTTTTGGGGGTTTCTTCCAGGGAGAGTGGTTCGCAGGGTCATGGCCCCGTCAATTTTTACCTCAAGCAAGTTCTCACTAAATCCAGCCTATCACCCATATCATACCCGGGGCATTCCTTCAGGATAGGTGCAGCCACCTCTGCTGCTAATCAAGGTCTCTCTACCTCATCCCTACAACAACTAGAACGGTGGTCCTCCTCCGCCTTCACAACCTTCATTCGTCCGGACATCAGCGCCGTACGGGCTTCCCAAAGATCTCTCAGACCCTAACTATGGTATCTATGCATATAACTGGTGGTGGCTCATAAACACATTCATAAGTATACATGTCTCACTAAGGTACCTGATATTCAAACTGCATTCCCGTCCTAGTCCGCGGGCCCCGCCCACAGGGAATAACGTCTCGTCTCACGCGCACCTACACGTAACGGGCTTCATCTCCTGGACACAGGTATCCAAATCCCAGGCCCTTGCTCAAATGTGTCAGTGTAAAATGTATATCCTGCAAAGTCACTTCGGTGTCGTGGCTCCGGGCCACCGTACACTTCGGTGTTAGTTACAAAACAAAGGAAATAAAGAAAGAGGAAAAAGTAAAGAAGGAAAAGAAAAAGAAAAAGATATATCCTGCGAAGTCAGGCGTGGACTCGGGCCACCGTACACTTCGGTGTCAGTTACAAAACAAAGGAAATAAAGAAAGAGGAAAAGAGTAAAGAAGGAAAAGATACAGATATATCCTGCGAAGTCAGGCGTGGCTGAAGGCCACCGTACACTTCGGTGTCAGTTACAAAACAAAGGAAATAAAGAAAGAGGAAAAGAGTAAAGAAGGAAAAGATAAAGATATATCCTGCGAAGTCAGGCGTGGCTGAAGGCCACCGTACACTTCGGTGTCAGTTACAAAACAAAGAAAAATAAAAATAAAAATAAAGAAAGAGTAAAGAAGAAAAATAAAAAAATATATATATATATATATTAGGGCCGGGACTTTAACGCGTTAATTAAGATTAATTAATTACACAAAAATTAACGCGTTAAAAAAATTAACGCATTTTAATCGCACTTATTTTTGCAACGCGGAACGTTTCTCACTGGATGAGTTTCAGGCGTACCGATTATACTGGAGCACCAACTAACGTTCATGACTTCAGACAACAACAAACCACAGTGAACAACAGTGGGAAATGTTGTTTTAAAAAACGGACGGATGGAAGCGTCGATAAGAGCACGGTTGTGTGCAAATTATGCAAAAAGGAATTCGCATACCACCGCAGCACATCAAGCCTCAAGTATCACCTCAATGCAAAACATATAGCAGCTAGCGTGGAAGCTAGCGTGGACGTTTTTTATCGCGTTCACACCAAAAAGAGCCGGTACTAAAATTAGTTCATGAGAACCTTTTTACCCCCACGAAAGTAGGGACTTTCGTACGGCTCTCTTGTGAGAAAAGAGCTATATTTCTGATTGGCTGGGCGGATTGCAAACCACGCCCCGTAAAACTCCCAAAAAGTTTTGTGAAGCCGCCATTTTATTATCCTCGCATTAGCATTATTAGCATTAGCCCAGCGCAGAAACGCAGAGAGACTAACTTATGGCAACACAAAATAAAACATGGGAGCGGTGGAGATGAGGAGGTGTCGGCGTTCTGGCGATTTACTCGGAAGGCTGCTGGGAGTCCCAGCAGCTTCTACTGAAGCCAGTCCCCAACTCCGGGGACTTCCGGCCGGGGACTTTGGGCGGCAGTATACGCCGTGAAGTGGTTTGCGGCCTGCCAGTAAACCCAAAGCAGAAGAAGAAGAAGTGACGTCAGCGGCTTCATTTGCCTAATCCACCCCCAGGTTCAAAGAGTTCTCATGAACCTTTGTGGGAAAAGTACTGCGGTGTGAATGCGCCTAATGGTATACTAAAATCCATGTGAAAAAAATTGCTTCTCACGGTTCTCAGGTCAAATATTTATATGTGATTAAAAATGCGATTAATTTCGATTAATTAATTACAAAGCCTCTCATTAATTAGATTAATTTTTTTAATCGAGTCCCGGCCCTAATATATATATATCCTGCGAAGTCAGGCGTGGCGGAAGGCCACCGTACACTTCGGTGTCGTAGCTTCGGGCTACCGTACACTTCGGTGTCGTGGACGTTGGGCCACCGTACACTTCGGTGTCAGTTACAAAACAAAACCGTTCGACCTTCGGGCGGCGTAGTCAAGCCCTGCTAGCCAGGCAGGCGACCCGCAGGTCGTTTTCAGATAAGACCGGCACTGATTTCGGCAGTCAGAGTCTCAGCATGACCCGTAAGCTCCGGCAGTGATTCCGGCCCAATGCCGCTTACATATGTTAATCTATTATCTTTCATTCCCAGATCACCAGTCACCCCACAAGGTAAGCAACTCAGTTCATCTCAGTATTTCATACTTCACTGGTTTTGGGGATTTCATCGGAGCGGTTCTTTCTCTCCTGAATGATTATCCTGCAAACCGGGGCCTAATCGCCAAACACCATTACATTCTCCTGTTGTATTATCGTGGCAATAATTTCATTCATATGACGTGTAAACAATAAATATGTAATTCTTACATCACGTCTCTCCGGTTTGAAATGAAAGCTTTAGCACAAGTTCAATAAGGAAGACCTAACACGAGTCACTTACACGTCACTCTATGGCTCCCTTCCCCCCTCATTAAATACGAGGGCGTCACCCCTCAGCAGCCAATCGCTGCACATGCTAAATTCCTTAAATGCCTGCTCTTCCTCCCTGTCAGTTGTCATTGCAGATGATCACATGCAACCCGCCTCCACCCCTCTCGCCTCCTGTCTCCTTCAGGACAAAGCTAAACCTTCCTCCTTCAGACCGGTCTCACCTACTCATCACCACCACCAGTGTCTAGACCCCGGGGATTTCATCGGAGCGGTTCTTTCCCTCCTGAATGATTATCCTGCAAACCGGGGCCTAATCGCCAAACACCATTACATTCTCCTGTTGTATTATCATGGCAATCATTTCATTCATATGACGTGTAAACAATAAATATGTAATTCTTACATCACGTCTCTCCGGTTTGAACTAGTAATGGTAAAATGCTAACTCACTTCAGGGTTTTAGGACTCGTCACTGCACCACTCTATTCGAACAGCTCTTATCATGGCTGCCACTGAAATATTTCCGGGTCATTTCACTCCGATAGGAAGGTGTGATTACCTGATTTCCATGTCTGCCCGATTTGCACTGCGCAAGCGTGAGTTGGTCTGCCATATTGGACAGCTACGTACGGCAATCCAAACAGGACATTTGACGTCCGTACTGACCTAATAATAGAGTTTTGGTCTTGAATCAACTTTTTTTTATGAAAAGTAATTTACCTTTTCCAGGAATCTCAACAGAAAAAATGTGTCCAGACTGATACATTTCTAATGATAAATCAATTAAAACAATTCACAGTTAAGAATGAGATATTAATCATGAATGCCATAAATGATTGCATACATTTACAGTTTCTTATTTTTCCAGTGTGAAGGCTGTCAAACAGAAGTAAAATATCCATTTCTCACTTATTCTAAGAATGTACTTAACCCACTAAAAGGATTTATTGTCAAATAATTGGGAAATTATTTTTGTAATAATAATAACTCATCTCTCTGATTCAGATTAATGTGGTCTGGTTTTTTTTCTTCTTTGTGTCGCTCTGTCAAATGTCCTACTTGGGTTGCTGTACGTAGCTGGTGTTATTGGTCCAATATGGCGGACCAACTCGCGCTTGCGCAGTGCACATCGGGCAGACATGCAAATCGGGTAGTCACAGAAGGTTCTTAAGCTAAATTGACAATTTGACCGCAACCAATGCTTTACCCAAGAAGGATATAATGCTGACCCACAATACCTTTGCGGCCGTAACATTTAACGTGAACCGAACATTCGTAAACAACCGATTGTGACTGACAAACCGGATCAAGGAAGTGCTTATTCAGAAGGTACTTATAAGGTACTTTTATGGTTTGAACCTTCGATACTATGGTACCAAAAGGCCAAATATGAACACGCTTAACTGTAAAATAATCAAATTAAGTTTCAGTGTTTACTGATTTACGGTTTCTTAAGATTCTTTCACATTTTTGAATGGTGATGTGCAAAGTCCTAGTGACGGATATGCGGCCCTAACAAGTTATTCACATGTTGCATAAAGTTGTATTTATCAAAAATATTTTCATACAATCATACTATTTGGCATTCATTTCAATTAATGAGTGGACAGAAGGAGTGTGAGCAACCACTTTCTTTCACTTTCATATTTTATTTCAATTCCAACCATGGTAATGAATACATTATGAATATGTTTTACACTGTATTCCGGGTTTATGAAACTCCTATATTGGGCTTTAAGAAGCTGGACAGCAGTAACAATTATACAACTATAATTCACCATTATAAGCTTTGTGAGATAGGACTTGCGGCAGGACTGTTGTGTATAACAGGGATTGTTTACTCATCGTTTTTTCATTTTTACATGACAAAAGCATAGGAACACAAAACAGCCACACTAATGTCTCCTTTAAGATAATTTATTTTGTACAGTAAAACAGAGGTTGGGAGTTTGCACTGCATCCACTGTGGCTGTGGAGAGGAACAGCAACCATTTCTCAGCGCTTGTGTGATTATTGAGTATCTTACAAAGATGGACAGTCAATCAACTAATAAGTTAATTGTGACAAAGTGTCTGATACGTGATGACATGACCGTGAACTGCCTCCGGTAATGACTCAATGCAGGTCAAACAAACAAGCATTGTGTGGAGGGTGCGTTCAAGGACACCACAACTCTCACAGTACATACTACCATGCCAACAACTAAAAACAGACATTGTTCCGTGGGAATAAACATTGTATAGATATATATATACTCTTATTTCTGTGCCAGTTGTTGTTTGTCCACATGATTATCGTGATGTGAGCGTTGTGGGGTCATTGAACGCAGCCCGCTCTGGTATGGTTAGGGCCCAGGTAGGGTGCGTTTGTTTCCGATTACTTGGGAGGCCTGTAGGCGATCTTCCTGCTCTTCAGCACAGACCACCTGTGTCTTTTCATGTAGTAAAGCAGAGGGACCACGATGCCGGCGCCCATCAGCAGCTGGGGGGGGGGGAAAGGGAGCAGAAAGATTAATCCCACGACTAAAACCACATTTACATCCCATTTGAACTTCATTTATTGAGTCTGTATGCAGTGAAAACTTTGATTAAACACATTTCTGATGCAGGTTTGGTTTGATGATAGTAAAGACAACGTTGGGGGCAAACACATGAGTATTTTTTGCACGCTTTTTTTGTATTGTGTTCAATGGAAACACGTGCAATAGTTCAACTTCTGTAACAGAGCAGAGTGCGTTCCACCTATCATATGCCAAGAAACAACCAATAAAAGCCAAGCTATATCTTTACTTCTGCAAATATTAGTGAACGGAAAATATGGAAAAGTTAATTTTAGGTAATTTAGTGCAGGTCTATAGTAACACCATATCCATTATGTGAGCACAGCTTCTATAGAGTGTGTAGTTGTGTATTTTACCTTCAGCCCCATGCGTTTGCGTTGGTCGTGCGCTGGCTCTCCGGCCCACTTCAGGAACGTACACACGTCCTTAGCAACCTGACTCATGGAGGCAGGTGTTCCTATGGCAAAAAACACACATCAACCATCAGAACAAATATTTTAACTGCAGCAAAGTTCAATACACGAGCCTAGAAACGATGCATGGATATGAAGTAGTTCAATCTCCATGCATAGGCAAAGATAGTTTGAAAAATCTATTTTTCCAGACCAATAGCAATTGATTGTGATGTATTGAAAATAAAACATCCAGGTTTTCTCTTATTCCCATCTTGCACATTGAAACGATTCAGTGACAATAAAAGCACAGTTCATTTGAAATCAGCTTTGCAATTCTTGTTGCATTTAGCATAACAATAGATAACTTGTTTATTAATATACAGGGCTCGACAGTAACGGTTGCCAGGTTGCCATTATTTAAAGAAATAAGGACAGCAAACAGCTAAATGTGCACCCCAAAATAGATAAATGTTAATTATTTGTTGTATTAAGAGTAGGGATGTAACGATATACCGAATATCGCGGTAAATAAACATCTCAATACCGTCGTGAGACTGACAAAATCTACTGCGATTAAAAAAAAAAATTAAACCTTTATTTAACCAGATGGTCCCATTGAGGTCATCGATCTCTTTTTCAAGAGAGACCTCTCCAACATGGCAGCAAGTAGGTTACAACATGAACATAAAACAACAGAACACAAAAGGACATCGTATTTACAGGGCTACATTTACACACCTAGAGACATTGACAAGTACCAACAGTATATTTATATCTCTGTCAATAAGCCTCACCTTCTTGGCAAACACTGTATTGTTTTTTAAGTGGTGGAGAGACAATGCAGTTTGACCCACTGCTGTCACCCATGGCCAAAGCATATCTCTCCGTCCCACTGAGGTGGCGTTAGACTTTTTCGCTGTCCGTCATTTTGACAGACAGGATCGTAAAATGTCCGTCATAATCCCTTATTACCCGTCGGGTCTGAACAGTTCACGGGGGGGGGGGCGGTGTTATGCCGTGTGTGCATGCACCTCGCGGGAGCACGCACAGCGTAAAGCAAAACCTCCCAGACATGTATTGATCTGTACGGTTTGGAAACTATATCATTTCCTTTTGGAGGGCATGCATAACACGGCATAACACCAGAGCCTCGCTGCGGGGAAACGTTGGCACTGTTCCGAGTTTGTTCTATACGTCAAAATGACAGACTGCTTTCAGATTTTTCCATCATTGTTAAATAAAATATTCGGTTAACGCGACCACTGCTGTCCCAGCAACATCAGTACCAAGCGAGAGAGTTTTTTCCAGAGCAGGGGATATTGTAAATGCCCAAACATCCCAGCTTAGAAATACCTGGAAATGTGGACATTCTCATATTCCTAAAAACCTGTCTGATGATGCTGAGTGAGTGACTAGTGAGTTTGAGTTGAGTTACTAACTCAAACTAAAGTGACACTTCATTTATTTTATTGCAGGGTCTGATTATTAAATGTCCTTGTTTATTTGTGAGATGCAGTGGCACAAAGAAAATGCCTACTTTGTTTGGTAGTACTATAGGTACAAACAAACTGGTTTTCTTGTTCCAGTCTGTTACTGTCACTTTGTTTTTGACACTGTAAGATACTGCTATCCTACTAAAATGCTGTACAAATCAGATGTATTATTTAATAAAGAAACATTTTCCGAGTAAAAAAAAAATAATTACATTTCCCCCCCCCCTTTATTATTCAATATCGCGATAAATACCGTACCGTGGACTTGTTATCGCGATATTATCGTACCGTGAGCTTTTGGTATCGTTACATCCCTAATTAAAAGTGATATTTAATTATTGTTGTGACCAGTCGGAACCTGATACTTAAGTTGCACGTGCATTGGTGTGATTACGGAGCCAGAAAGCGATGCACGTTTACTCGCGTGTGCCCTCTTATTATACATCCATGGGTGCGCCGTGTTTTTTTTTTTTTAAATGGCAAAGCAAATTAAGATGTTTGACTGTGGGGTAAAAAGTTCGGCCAACCCGTCAACATCTCAAACGAATGTTGAAAGTGATTCAACTGATAAAGCGTAAGATGAACCCGAACGAAAAGCAAAGAGGAAATGGGTAAAGTCTTGGGAGGCGAACAATTCTGCTCCGTTGTGCATTCGCTCCTGGTAAAAGTTCCTTCAAAATAAGAGTCCCGATCTTATTACTACAAAAATAAAAGTGAAAAACGAAACTTTACCACAGGAAAATATTGGCATACAAATATAATCACTTCTATAAAAACACATTTTAAATATAGTTAGACATTAGGGATGCTCCGATCGCCAATTTTGGGGCTGATCGCCGGAATCAATATCGCCCGATACCGATCCGATCGAGTGGGCGGGACCTAAATGGAAGATTTAAACATCACTTTAAATCTTCCATTTAAAGTGATGTTTAAAACTCAGTTAATTCACTGGAGCTTCCACAAACAACAATCAACTTAATTATTACATTCAAATGATGTACATTATTCATGTTTACATTCACTTTGGATAATAACACGGGAGAAATTAGCGGAAGCGCTCTCTTTTCCTCTCCCCCTCTCTCTCTCTCTCTCCCGGCCACACAGCGGCTTTGGAAAAAGCTCGGAGGTGGGCGTGTCTGAAGAAGCTTCCAACGCCGCTGTGTGGACGGGCCGTTCCTCTCCTGACAGCCTGTCAGTATCTCATGCAGCTCACTGATCCAGTAATGAGTGACCCGACAGTGAAGAATAAATATATTTATAATAACTAGTTTAGCTTGTTCCAGAGGTAGATCAAATAGCTAAGTGTGTTAGGTCTAACTCTCAGTGTGTGTGTGTTGCTCCGCTCACCGGTCCGTCACAGCGGGCGGAGCTGCAGGATTTCTGCTTCACACACGTTGCATTCCGCTATTTTACTGACTTTTTCGGACACCTTCAAATAATGCCAGACCGGTGAAGACATTTTGGCGAGCTTGTTTTGCCGCACACAGAGAAAAGTGTCATGTATTTTACGCCATGCGATCGGCTCTCGTGATCGGCATGTTTAGAGAGCACCGATCGATCGGTAGAGAGTGAGTATCGGCCGATCTCGATCGGTGACCGATCGATCGGAGCATCCCTATTAGACATATTAATAAATAATTTACAGCATTAATATTTATAAAATCTAATTCTTAACTGTGAATGGTTTTCATTTATTTAACATTAGAAATGTATTAGTCTGGCCAATCTAAGACTTCAATGCTGAAGGGCCAATGGATCTATGGTGGGGGTCAGCACAAAGGTCAAGAAAACCCACATTTGAAAGGGAAACAACGGATGATCAAAAAACTAGTGACTTGCTCAATTCATTTGTGAGGGATCTGTGAAGAACAGGATAACAGCTGCACTACTGGTGTTTTGTATACCAGCAATTGAGGGTGGACAAGTTTCCTACCACTTAGATTTCAAATAATTATTTTAATTACTTATTGTAAAGCATTTGAACATTCTTTTGTGTCACATTTTCATTATTAAGTTGATGTATAACTGTATAGTATCTTAGTTATTTAAAATATAAGGTGACTAAAAATGGCAACCGTATTTTCAGTTTTGGCAACCAAAAGCTGATGCCTGGTTGCCAGCCTGGCAACCACTTTTAAAAGTTAGAGTTGAGCCCTGATATAATAACTATTGCAAGGTGCCACGGCTGCAAACATTAGCATTGCTCATTTGCTGTCACCTTAAATACAGTCATCTAAAATTCAATTCGTTTTTTACAAAAAAAGCAAAATAGTATCTGTTATATTTGAATTGTAGTTCTGACTCATTTATTTGGATCCTTCATATTCTTTACTTCTACTGTTGGTATTTGTATAATAACCTTTTGTTATATTCCTTTATTTAACTGTTTACTGATGTGCATTGCCTGCTGCAACACAATCATCTCCACATGGCATACTTTCTCAATGTTGAAATGTTGCAACTCTTTCAGTGCCATCATGTTGTGTTTCTACACAGATCACTATTTTAACTAGGATTAGTTGATTGAGCAGCTTGACCTCACAATCAACTACACGCTTTACATCTCAACTCACCATCCTCAAACTCCAGCACCTCATTGTAGATTGGGGCGGCCATGCCGATGGCCTGGCCGACGAAGTAGGGGTTGTAGTGGAGCCCCTCCCTCACCGCCACTCCTGCAGGAGGCTCACAGTATCCCGTCAGCAAGCTGAACACGTAGTCCTCTCCTCCGTGTCTGCGGGAACACTACACGTGAACACCAGGTGCATGTGGAGATCAGGTGTGAGCGCTCTCAGACTAAAAGTTGTTAGTTACCTGGCATTGATGATGTAGCTGAGGTCGGGGGGCAGCGCTCCGTTGTTGGCGGCGCGGGCAGCCTCGGGGTTGGGGTATGGTTTTGGGAAGTAGTCCGACAGCTTTCCAGGGCGGGTGAACATCTCTCCGCTGTCATCAGGACCATCCACCACCTCAGCCTGAACACAACACACCATACCTCTTAAAGTATGAAACCTAACACACCATACCTCTTAAAGTATGAAACCTAACACACCATACCTCTTAAAGTATGAAACCTAACACACCATACCTCTTAAAGTATGAAACCTAAACACAAAACATTTTCCGCATGGTTCAACCCCTCTCTCACACACACAGCCTCACCTCCTCAGCCATGGTCTTGACCTCAGCCTCTGTGTGCGACACTCCCACCAGATTTCTGAAGGCAAGGTACTCCATACTGTGGCAGGCTGAGCACACCTGCTTATAGACCTGGTAACCACGGCGCACGCTGCGGGGGGAAGAGAATAGAGGTCATCCTCTACAAAGCACCACGGGGAGCGAAACTAGGGATGACCTGTTAGAAATGTCTCAGACAATCCCAATGTTTAGTATAACAATGTGGTTGACTTACTTTTGAACATTATACAGTTTAAAGTAATAAAGGAATTCTGAATCTGATGGTATTGGGTTTCCTCATTGTGAGTCATAATCTATTATAACCTGTCATGTTTGGGATAACAAATCATATTTTAGACCCTCCAGAAAAACGCGGGCAAAAATCCTTGATTATGCGATCAAACATGCAGGTTTGATGTGATTTTATGCGGTGAAATTGCGGAAAGTTGCGAAATATGGTAAATATGCGAAAAAAATAAATATTGGGATGTCTTATTTATTTATTCTCTCTCACACACAACCTGCCACTAACGTTAAACCCCTTTACTATACAATTAAACACATTCAATGTTTATTTATCGTAAAAGCAATTGGGCTATTTTAATCACACTCTCTCACACACACACACACACACACACACTTCTCCGCCTCATTCTGTTTTCATTTACTCGTTCGTTATCTGACCAGCTTCAATCTTGTAGGCTTCTCACCTCGTTTCTTGTAGCCCTCAAAAGGGTTTTGGAGGTTGATGCCTCGGTGAACGCGAGTTGTTTGGCTTTCTTGTCCGCAGCAGTAGAAAGCATTTTCGAATGTTTGAATGAATCAAAGTGGGTCGTCACCGTCGATGTGATCTTATGCTCCAACACACAGTTGCACGGGGTGCAGAATAGTTTCCCCCCACTTTCGTGCAAGACATCGGGGTACTGCTTTGCCCGGTCTTTAGCAGAAATGTTCGTCGGTAAATTAGATGGATTCGGTGTTTTCTCTCGCGTGTGAGCTCCACACGTTCACTCTACGGTGTTGTTTACCTTCTGTGGTGCACGAGCTGATGACGTCATCATCACTTCACGTCAAGACCTGGTCAAGACGAGTTCACTTTTTTTCTCTCTCAACTCTGTGTGGAAAAATGCGGGGATTATGCGGCCTTTTAAAAATCTGCGCCATTTTGCTGATTATGCGCGTTTTTCTGGAGGGTCTAATATTTAATAGAATTAATTCGCCATTTATCAAATGAAATATGAAAATAATAAATATACAGAACAAGCAGATTAAGCAATGTATAAGGAATGAAAAACAAAGATGAACAGAGACAGTGCGCTCAGTTTTCACACTTAAGGCGAGACACCCCAGGTGAATAGGGTAATTTTTTTAACTTAAAGGTATCAGCTAGAAATATCTCCAGTTAATTACTTACAATAAGGCAATTGTCTTTTGTATTACAAGTTTTCTGAAATAGCATGTTTAAATATGCAAATTATCCATTATCTCATTAAATATGCACATATTTTAACACATTTCAGGAATCGAAAATCTGAACTTTGGATAAAGCCAGATTCAAAATTCTTGTTTCATTTTGTAGTCATATTAGTATCTAAGGCTTTTACAGAAGGGATATTGGATATCTCTTTTTATCACTCCATAAATCAGAAAATACTGTCAACAGCCCTAAAATATCAATTTTCGCCATGTTTTTAGGTATACAATGTTGTATAATTCAGGCTATGAATGATATATGAACAAACCCTTCTGTAAAAGCCTTCATAATATTGATAGGAATATAACTGGAAGGTTTGGTGTATGTACGTGCTACTGAAGTTGAAATTTCTAACTCAGAGTAGGAGAAAAAACTCATTTTGAGAAAAGGACCTTTAAAGATTGCAGTGAGGCGCTAGCTAAACCCTCCTGTTCTTTGGATGACAGCTTGCGCATCGACGCACTCCGTGAAGGTATTTCATGTTCAGGGTCATTTTTTTTGTATAACCTTGCTTCGTGCAAGTGACAATTGTTGTCGTCTTCTCTGTGAACGTTTTTTTCGCCGTTCTTTTGGCATTTTGAGATTTCAATTTCTAGCTGAAAGCTAACCAGGAAGTGTTTTAGCACACCACGTGACGCATCTGAACTAGGGATGTGCATCTCCATCACTGAGGCCGATGCGATGCGCATCTCGATACGTTGCCACGATACGATACATTAACGATACATTTGAAACACTAGGCGATGCGATACGATACGATTCACCCCTGTTGCGATACAGTTCGATACGATTTGATTCAACATTATGCGATTTGGTGCGATACGATGCGATTCAACACGATGCAAAAATAATGATACTTCAATATGGTACGAGAGGATTTTTGTTTTATTCCTTATATGCAGCAAATCATACATTAACAAAAAAGTGCTTTACATATTTGGTACTGCACATCCCATCATGCCGTTTATTTTGTTACCTTTAAAAGCTCTCCAGAGTACAATTCTATAACACCTCACAGTCCACATCCAACAATGTAAGGATGCATTGCTCATGATTAACAATGTGAAAATAACAGCTACTATAGTGCAACGCCCATACAGCTGCCAGCCTGATGTGCTTAACACTCATTCATAGGCTAACTCACCAGTGAGCAGAAAGCGGTGGGTTCTATATGAACAATAAAGAAAATAACCTTTCACAAACAGGTATTTCATAACTGCTTACAGTGAGGAAGACATTTAAATTATTATTGGCCGTCACAGGCTGCTGTAAACTAAACACCACTCTCTCTGACAGAACACCTCACTGAGTGATTTCACTCATATGTCTAACTTTCAGGTTTCTCTTTTCAGCCGCAGACCCCATGTCGACTCTTTATGTACGTCGCTAAGTTCCTCGTACTACTTGTGTACTTTAAATCGGCTCTGCATCGTTAACAATTTGCGAGCGATTTTTCAAGTTGACCGTCTGTGCCGCGCACATATACCATCAGGACGTTACTGATGGGGTGCGGCTGCGGAGTGATACTGTGTGTATGCAAGCCCGCATCTAGGACGGATCTATGTATCATGGCTGTAGACCTGTTAAGTAATAAAGATACCTCATACAAAAGTCTACGGATACCTTATTACTCTCCATGACCTGCGGTCAACTATATAGCATAAAGGACTATTACACCGTCTTTCTTGAACAATCCGAAGTGTTGCCAAACGTTTGATTTGTAGGTATTTTTCAGTGCGCTGTGTTTCTCTTTCTCCTCGACTTCCGTGTGTGTTGATAACTGAGACTCTCGGCCTCCGTAGTGGCGAAGCAAATATCAAAGATCGTCTCTGCTGAGCGTTGACAAGATGAGGGGATTTTATATGATGAATCGGTTTTTTACCGATGCAAAGACGCTACGCAATCGATGCATCGCGAGTTCAACCCGGTTCAACCCAAACTGTAGCCGATGTGCACTCTTTCAACCGGTGCACTCGCATCTTGAACGTTTATGCCGGTGCACCGATGCGAATCGGTGAATCTTAACATCTCTAATCTGAACGAATCACGTTGTCAGAAATGGACACCAGCCAATGAGATTTCGTTTCTTGTTTTAAGACCCCTTTGTACTTTCACGATTGGTTGCTGATACAAAGGAAATGACCATATTTGGATCCGATGAGATTGTGCAGGAGAGACGCAGCTTTCCAGCGATACCTCTGTTGACATGGTGCACACAGCGGTCGCGGTACTTTATGTTACGTTAGAATGCTAACTTTTGGTGAATTTAGGAGAAATCTACAGACGCAAATAGACAAACTATAGTAAAATAAACACTTAAATGTGTATTTTGTACGTTTTCCTTCCAAAAGCCTGAAAGAAAACATGTTATGGAATCAAAATAGCACAAAATCTCAAAATTGACCAGTACTTGAAAAACGATGTTTTTGCCTGCCGTGTCTCGCCTTAAACCAGATAAAAGGTTTTTTCCTAAATGCGATTTCCCCAAAATATTTACGGGAACTCTGCAACAGTACTTGAATCAGTAAAACGTTTAATCGGCTGCTGTTATCTGCGAATGTCACGTTATTTACATTGGTGCATCCCTAGCCAGAACACAACAGACATTAAAACAGGGGCGCACAACAACACAAAGTGAGACAGGAGAATGTGTTTTACTGTGTGTGTGTTTGTGTATCACACCTGGCGTGGTCCAAAGAGGACAGAGGTCCAGCGTGGCTCCATGGGTAATTAGGGGGGTGAAGCTCCAGGTCGGAGGCTTTGACGGACTGATGCAGCATGAGAGCGAGCCCCGCCCCTCCGGCAGTGACCACGCCTAATGTGCTCAGGGCAACCTTCCTGCTCCGAGGCAGGCTGCCGAAGGACATGTTGGCCTGTGGAAGAGAGGGATGAGCAAAGCATCCATTTGAGTACAGTAGTATTGGGTGATATGCCATGCTACCGAATGTGTCCAACTAGTTTCGGCAATAGCGTTTTCACAACATGTAGAAATATAAATATTTTCAGATTAAATTGTATCAAACAGTGCAACATTCCCATCTGTGATAAAGGACTTCTGATTTCAGAAATTACTGGTTCTCTCAACCCAAATGTATTTGCTGTTTTTTTCTGGTTTGAACATATCATATAAACACTTCAGTTGTCTCTGATGCTCATTTTATTTGCTATTTTCTAAATTATAATAAAAACAAACTCATTGTTAATAGATCAGAAGCCATTAAGGGTGTAACGGTACACGAACCGAAGGGCCCTTCGGTTCGGTACACATGTACATATTCTCAAATGATACTATGAGTTCACCTCCAGACACAGCTTCACTGAAAGCCTGTTTGCTATAACAGTGCCCTTCCTCAGTGATTGTCCTTATGAAACTGTCCTACACACACACACACACACACACACACACACACACACACACACACACACACACACACACACACACACACACACACACACACACACACACACACACACACACACACACACACACACACACACACACACACACACACACACACACCACACACACACACACACACACACACACACACACACACACACACACACACACACACACACACACACACACACACACACACACACACACACACACACACACACACACACACACACACACACACACACACAGAGAGAAGTCTAGTGGACTGGTGGTTAAGATGGATATCACAAGCCATTATCTTAACCCCTGGATTTATTACGGACCTTTGTTAGAAACTCTGTGCTTCATCCTTTCCGGTCTGTATTTTACCACTAGTTTACACTGACGGAAATACATGAACAATGTAAAGATAATATTGTTTTAATGTATACCATTCGATGAGTAGCTGCTTACCAGCATATATGGATACAATGCCATTCTATCAACCAAGAGCTGAAATGATCATTCAATTAAATGTACATCAATTGACAGAAAAATAATCCCCAAACAGCTATTCAAGACATTTCCCGAGCCATAACGCCTTACATGTGTTGCTGCTACATAAAAAAGGCAAACATGTCAAATCTTGCCCTCGGAAATGGTGGTAGATCCGAATAATAATCCGCTGATTAATCATTCAATAAAGTAAAATGGAATTGCAGCCCTATAAAATAAGGAGCAGACCAAAAGTAATCACTAAAGAATAGTACACTAAGATGGCTTTTATCCAGTCATTCTTTAGAGTTATTATGAAATAATATAAACAACCTTGACCAGCTCACACACAGGGTAAACTGATCAGTTTCTGTGTGTACCCCAGGCAGGTCACAACTGATATTACTGAGTAAATGACACAAGGACATTTAACCTTCATATATTTACCTCCCCTGATTAAAAATAGAAAGCTCAAACTTATCTCAGGATACTCTCACAGATGACATTTAGCCGTCCGATGAAGGGTACAGCAATACACGGCTAAAGACAGCTTTCTCACAGGAAGTCCTTTCAGTCCTTGAAATGCTAACTAGTTAGCAAGCCGATTAGCTAGACTACTTTAGCCGATGATAGCTTTGACTTAAAATGAACACAACATGACTTGCGAAACACTAAAAACGATTACAAACACTATGATAAAACACTCTGGATTGCATTAAAGTATTGATGCAGTGTTAACTACGTTTTTCGTTTTATTTTACTGAACCTGGACGTTTGCCGGGTGGTTGACACGACTTGAAGAGCTAGCTAACCGACTAGCCTGCTCCAGTAAGCGATAGCAACCAGGTTTCCTGTATAGGCTATTGATGGGTTCCTATGTGGCGTTTGTTTTCAGAGGTATTCATGCCATATTGATATCTACGTTTAGAGAGCGAACACATATCAGACAAGCTAATACAAGAGCTGTGCCGACATCCTACGAAATCTGTGGGAACACGAGTGACCTTGTCTCACCCCACTGACAGATCCAGGCTAACATTAGCCCGGTGTCAGGACACCCATTCATAACTGTTAAACTGTTCTAATAGCACCCTGCCTTTAGAAACAGACCCATCACTAAAGTATCGACCTACCACGGGGGTCTTGACAGATTTCGATGTGTTGAGGAGGGCTCTCCCACTCCCCGATAGCACCACGACTCGTAGCGCAGCCATCTTCTCTGCGTTCCTCTGAGCGGAGGGAGCACTGACGAGCGCGTAAAACCAAATGATCCTTCGCGTCGGAACCTCCAAAATAAAACCATCATGGGTGAAGCGCATGGTTTTCAGCTAGGTAACAATTTACAGAATAAAACCACTGAGGCCGATTGCCATCACATCAACTGTCGTAAGAATGAGA
The DNA here is from genome assembly GCF_902827175.1 of Gymnodraco acuticeps. Classification (NCBI taxonomy): domain Eukaryota; kingdom Metazoa; phylum Chordata; class Actinopteri; order Perciformes; family Bathydraconidae; genus Gymnodraco; species Gymnodraco acuticeps. Next base: position 648,545 of record NW_022990266.1, read on the forward strand.
AACTATAATAGTATTGTTCATAATTAACATATAAACATACTCATTGCAACACAGCTTTAGGTTTGAGAGTAGTTGTAATAGCTGACCTTTGTCCCTAAAGCATCACAATTTTTTTTCCTTTTCTCCCAGTGTCAAGTCTACTCTTATTTTGAAGGTCACCTGACCGGAACTACATATCCGGGCTGATTCAGCTCTAACTTGACGCACCATTTACACAACCATGTTTCGCATTGTTAAGTAACATCTTACACAACAAACTAAAACATTGAAAATATTAAACTGCCATCAGCTATTTTGTCAAAATAGTGTTTTTAAAATGTTGTATTGTGTGTTATACGTCCGATTTGAAGGTTATTTAAAAAAAAAAAGTGTTTTAAGATGTGTCTCCATCCAGCACATGACATCAGCACATTTCACCTACATTGCGAAGTTGGTGTTGGTAATATAATATGTATTTAAAGAGCCTGTGACAGCATCCCAACAACTGTTGTGCAATAAAATATTGGGCTACTAGTCATCTCGAACCGTCAGTTTAAAAAAGAAGGTGCGATACCGTTCCGATAAATATCAATAATTTCGAACATCGCGGGGAAATTCCTTCGACTCATTTTGAAGTTTTGGGGGAAGCCGGAAGTGACGTCAATGCGGGAACGCTTCACTGTCCGGCGAGAGAGCTAAACACGGACGAAGTGTGTTGTCATGCGTAGAAATTGTGAATTACTGAGTTTAGGCACGTTAATAACGTTGTAATGAAGTTGACTACAGTATATTCATATTTGTCAGTGCTTTCATGTAAATTCGGTGAACATAAACATAAATGATCGTGGTGAAGATGATGATTAAATTAGGATTCAAAATTGGTAGTGAGAGCTGCTGAATTTCCTCCCGTGGGATATGTGGTATAAAAACAAATCGATTATTTTTGTAGTTGTAAACTCAAGTGGATGAAACTACATTTATTAGTGCTTTCATGTCAATTCGGCGAACATATGATACATTAAATGATGATTTAAAAATCGTTTGTTTGAGCCGGTCTGTATTTCCTGATGAGAAAACAAACCGATGCTTTTTGTAGTTGTCCACCAACATGGATTAAACGTGTGGTTTTTTTTACCACAATGTTGGGGAAATTAATGGATAAAATGCACGCATTATTATTATTATTATTATTCCCACTCCGATCGGGACACTAGGTCCACCGTTTCCCCCCAGCGAGGCTCCCCTGTTGACAGTTTACGTGGGCTGGGCTCAGGCCCGGCTCCAAGATGAAATGACTGAGGGGGCTGTTAAAAAATCCGAGGGGGCGATTTTTTTTTCACAACAACGAAAAATACTGTCAATGAATTGACACACCGAGCTTTTTTCCTTCTCACTGCTCTACAATCTCTTTGCTTCTTTATTTTTATTCTGGATTTACCCCTCTCGTTCTGTTCTGTTCCTCTGATCTTTAATAACAGATAGTAGATAGTTGATAGATGGCTGCACTTTGGTTAACAGACTAACATTGATTTCCTCAATTTATAAATGGACAGACTCTGTAATTATACCATAACCTTTTCTCCTCTATCCCTTAACTCGTCTTCCTATACAAATTTACTTACCTCTAGTCAGGTCAGGATTAAAGAAACATTAATCTGGTTGATTTTCTATTTTCAGGATTGAATGTTCAAACCAAGACCTAAAACCTGGCATTTCATAAGAAAGTGACTAATATATAAACCAAATGTAATATTGGATCAAACACTACACCAAATGGACAGACACAGATTACAATTCAAATAAAGTCCCCTGGTTTGTCTCTAGAGTCTAACTGCCATGAGAAAAATAAAATCAATGTTCCAAAATCCGTCACTAGATGTCGCTCATTGTACCAATACGCTTGATATAATACATAACATATTATTATTCTAGTAAAAGGGCTCGCTTTGGCAAAAACCTGATCCATACAGGCAGCCCTAAATAATAACAAGTAACCATCATGTGTGGTGCTATCTGTAGTTGTCTGTCTTATTTTTTGTTGATGTCATGTTTTTTTCACCAGGGCCGGCCCTTGGCATAGGCAGTATAGGCGAATGCTAAGGGCGCATCAACCCATAGGGGGTGCCAAAAATTGGGGAGAAAAATTACATCATGTATTTTTTAGCTGCCCGGATTATAACAGACTCATTCTGAAAACTGCACTGGAACAACATAACATCAAGGACATGGATTTCAAGTCAATATACAAAAGTAAATCAAGAAATGAAGTAAACAAGCTGATCTTCAAGTTCCTCAAAAACGCTGGTCTGAGGACAAGGATTTAATATAAACATTTAATAAATCAACAGTAGGTGGCGATATATGCTCCAAGTGGAAGCGATTCGCCATTAAAGAAAGAAGAAGAAGTAGTAGAAGAAGAAATACGCTAACGCTACAAACAGGCACAACACTGTTACTCTGTTTTTACTGACATATAACATTTGATTTCACCTTGCTCTATTTCTTTTAACGCACGTTCAAAAACGGGAACATTTTCGGGAGTTTCAACCGGGTACCAGCCACCGAAAACGGGAACTCTGCCCGGAAAACGGGGACGTTTTGGACTGTGTTTACAGCTAGCACACACGCTAACATAAGAGCTCACTTGGGGTTGAGGCTTGTTTACACGTTGCTTGACTGCCTGCCCACATATCTGATCCAAACATAGTAACGTGTATTGGGGGAAATAATTATTTAAAGTTATTTGATAATTGTGATATTTATTGTACTTTTTGATGGATGAATGATGCTCAAAGTGAGGGGGCAAAGAATACAACTGATGAGCGTCAAATCCCGCCGCAGATGGGAATACATTGCAATCAGTTGAAAGCTATTTGCGTCCCTTTATGACGCTGAAGGAGCCTAGGAGCATCACAACTGGACGCCACGGACACTGACCAAACGTTCTCCTGGACACTTAGGGAGTGAGAGTGTGTTGTTTATACCTAGGCCCTCTGACCCCCCACCCCCCTTCCCTCGAAAAAAAAGAAGAGATATTACGTCAAAGCGTATACTTCAGCGGAATATCAAAACAGTGGCCCGGGGTGCAAAACCCATCAATGACAGCGACCCTCTACCACACAAAACAACACCATTTATATAAACAACTATCATGACAGGGCACCCACAGCCAAGTAACAATTACAAATGAATTAAGTCGGCACGGCGGCCCACATTGAAAATGACTTAGGCCTACCTCTGATGATCAAATCACTTAAACACAAAGTCCATTCTCCTGTCCTTTTGGATGAACCACTTGTATGGGCATAGATATGTCTCATAATTATTTGTGTGAACATAAAAATAATTTGTGTGTAAATATGTGATTTGTAAATGTAAAACACCATCCACAAATGCATTTAAAAGATTTGCAAACTCACAAATACATTTGCAAATATAAAACGGATCTGAAAATACGCTAAATATTTTTCACAAATAAAAAAAAGATCTGTGAATATCTCTTTAACATTTACAACTTTCGATCAGGCATTTGTGAATCCATTTTGTATTTGTCGACCAAAAATGTGCTTGCGGATCTCAAATCTCTGCTCGTGGATCTCACATTTCTGCTTGTGGATCGTCTTTTTACACACACGGAATTTTGAGACATATTTTCCACCGGTCTCGGCTAAAATCTACTCGTGTCACTCGGTTATTTTCGGAAACCACGTGATGGCCAGCTGATGACGACAGTTCCGCATGATTTCAAAGTAAGAGCATGATGGTTTGTTTAATGCTCTGTTTTTTTATTATAATGAACAGAAACTTTGAAAAAACAAAAAAACAATACAGAAGCATTGCACACAATTTAAACCAATCAATGTTGCGTAATTAACAAGGATAATCTGGGTTTTTTTAGTCGATGATTAGTGCAGATATCACTGTAAAATCAATCGACAGTAAGGGGAATACTTACTTCCGGGTGTACAATTCTCCGTTATCCAATGGGAATGGACGCTCACATTGCCTTTAAGGGCAGCCGACACAAACGAATGCCGTGCTTCCATGAGCGTCCAATCCCGCCGCAGATGGGAATACATTGCAATCAGTTGAAAGCTATTTGTGTCCCTTTATTAAGCTGAAGGAGCCTAGGAGCGTCACAACTGCACGCCACGGGACCCTGACCAAACGTCACTCCTGGACGATTATGGAGTGAGAGTGTGTTGGATATTCACTCTTAATAGTTTGATCTGTGCTCCCTATAAAGGCCGATCGGGATAACTGGATCTGATCGATATGGACATAAACACGAGTGAAGTGTTACCGGAAAGGAGAGAGAGATCAGATCAGCTGCTGCATAATCACCTGAAGCCCCGCCCACTGTTTCGCGCGCTGCATGAGAAACTGACGGGCTGTCAGGAGAGAGAGGGAGGGAGAGAGGAAAAGAGAGGATCCGTTTCTCCCGTGTTATTATCCATAGTTAATGTACACTTTTGAATAATGTACTTCATCTACAAGTAGGCTAGTTTGAATGTAATAATGATGTTGTTTGTTGTTTGTGGAATTATTTATTGAAAAATGAATCTGAATGTTTCGATCTGTTACGATTATAAACTGAAGCAATATAAAAACGACTCCCATTAACTGAGTTTTAAACATCAGCATATCCGGTCATAGTCCGGTAATTATCTGCTAACGGAAACTCTGCTACACAATTCTTATTATTATTATTGAAACATGACCGGTAAGTTTCAAATTTGTCCGTAAAAAAAAATTCTGTCCGGACATTTGACCGGCGAAAAAAAAAAATCCTAGCGGAAACCCTGCTTCGGGGGGTGCTATCATTAACCGTACACTTTATTCTTCTCTCTCTCAGTCAGAAGATATTGCTTTCTCCGTCATGTTGTTTCTATAGCAACAACAACTTCCTGTCACCAGCGTAAACTCGCCTTCAAATTAAAAGCATTTCAATAAAACAGGAAGTTAACCTAAATTACATTTAAGACGTATATAAAACTGCAACGAAAGCAACAAAAACAATACAACATTCCCTTCAGTCAACAGAACTGAGGTTACCTACTGTAACCCAGCTTCTATGAGTATTGGCGCAGCCCTCTAAGGCTATCGCTATTGGGTTTACCCTTCTGCGCCCCCGCGCAGTACTGAAAACACTTGTAGTCCACGCCCACCCAGTGCTGGAATTGGGCCGGTACTCACCGGTACGCAGTACCGGCACTTCTGGTTCTGACCCATGGAGTACCGGCACTTCTTGCTCAGTACCGGCATGCTGGCGGTACTCCGGTACTCATGCACCGTGCCAGTACTCAACACTCTCCCCGCCGTTCTTATTATACATCCATATATATATATACAGCCGCCCGGTACTCAGTAGATGCGTCATGAGGTGCCGAACGGACATTCTCATCGCTCTAACCGCTGGAGTTTCACAGCGGCTGTCAGCTGTTTACTCCTGTCATTCAAACAGAACGTGCTGGAGAGGGGGCGGGGCTTATCTTCTCCATGTAAATACTGTGGTGGAAACGACTATGTCAAAATTAACCTATTTGACCGTGATTTAATAGTAATACACGTTTCAAAATAATAATAATAATAATGCCGAAGTAACAACATACTGAAAACTGTTAGTAAAACCATGTTTTAATGCTTTACAATTTACATACCTAGATGCACGTGTGTTGTGTTTATGCAGTGCAACTCCCACCCAGTGGGTGGCTATGTAGAGTGATAGAACAGAGCAGGCACGCCCCCGAGAGAAGGAAAGCAAGTCACGTCACAAATTAGCATTTCTAAAATGTTAGCGTGGATTAATAAAAGTGCAAAAAGACAGCGGTTGTCGCCGGAAGAAACTTCAAATACAGAGAATGCTGTGCCTGTGTTGGAAATTGTGTCTGATGGGGAGCTTTCTTTGGTTGATCCTCCTGCTCCAAGTTCTAGTGCATTAGCATTAGCACTAGCTCCGCCGCCTCCTCCAGAGCCTCTAACGTTAGCTGCTGCTGGCGCAACTGCCACCACCAACACCGGGCAAAGCGATGCACCTGACTGCTGGACAACGGACCAGGTGCAATATTTTTGCAAGACCAATGCATGGCTCCTTCTTAAAGATAAGAAGCTAGGATGTCGGATATGCAGAGATGTCAAATCTTTGGGAATACACACTGGACAAGGACTGAAACTGTCAACTGAATGGGGTGAGTGTGCAGTGTCTCATTTCGGTGTTGACAAGGGCAAACAACAAGCTAGCCTGAGAAAAAAAATCAAAGAACATAAAGAATCACAAGCCCATGTAAAAGCTGCTGACATCCTTACATCTGCTTCACGTGAAACTATTCAACATCAAGTGCAGTCTATGCATAAATCTGAATTAGACACCACTATCAGAGTTTTTAGAACGGCATATAAAATTGGCAAACATAGCCGGCCATTCACAGACATGCCAATTGATTTGAATGTACAGAAACTGAATGGGCTGAACGTGGGCAGGGTTTTGCACTCCAATAAAACCTGTGGCGAAATCATCGACCACATAGCTCATGAGCTGAAGAAAAAAATGGCAAAAGACATTACAGAAAACCAAAGCAAACTCTGTGTTTTGGTCGATTAATCTACCACTATTAGTGGTAAAACGGTGCTTGTTGTGTGTCTACGCTCAGCATTAGCTGATGCTGAGCCCGAAACGTTTTTTTTGGGAGCTGATCGAGTTGGATGGAACAACGGCTGATGACATCACAAAGGCGTTAATGGAGTGTCTTGGAAGAGATTTTAACGAGGACTTTTTAGGTCAGTGTTTCGTTTCTTTTGCATGTGATGGGGCTTCAGTCATGCTAGGGAAGAGAACAGGCGTTGCTACCCAGTTGTGTAGTAAATTCCCAAGCCTGTTTGTGTGGCACTGCTCCAATCATCGTCTAGAGCTGGCAGTTGGGGATGTGGTCAAGGAGGTCTCAGGGCTCAATCATTTCCAGATCTTTTTTGACAAACTCTATTCCTTGTTCCATGCCTCCCCCAAAAATCAGAGGCAGTTAGCGCAGTGTGCGCAAGCAGTCGGACAGCGTCTCCTGGTGATAGGGCGTGTTTTGTCCATCCGCTGGGTTGCTTCAAGTGAAAGGAGCGTCAGAGCAGTCTGGGAAAACTACCGAGTGCTTCATGATCACTTCACAAATGCTGCAAACGACACGAGCAGGGATTCCAGAGACAGAGCAAAGTACAAGGGCCTGGATGATGTGCTCACATCTGCAACGTTTGTCAGCAATCTGGGACTGATGTACGATGCGCTCACAGAGCTCAGCGACCTCTCTCGGCAACTCCAAAAAAGAGAGATGACACTGCCTACAGCAGATAGGCTCTTAACTCGAGAAATACGAGTTTTTGAATCCATGGTCACCATGCCTGGCCCACACATGACTACAGTTCATACAGCTCTAGCTGAGAAGTCCTTCAAGGGTGTTGCCCTGCGTGAGAATGGCAGGCTTGTACAGATTCATGCAGGTCAGTTTTTCCGCAGTATGGTAGAGAATCTGAGACACAGAATGACTTCCACAACCTCCTCTCATGTCAGCACAAGAGAAATCCCATTACATGGCCGGGAGGCCCGGGACAATCAGCTAATCCAGGACATGAAAGTTATCCATCCTGGAAGTTGGCCTGAAGAGGAGTTAGACGTACAGTATGGGGACGTAGAGGTGCTACGTTTGTGCGAAGTGCTGAAAGTGGACAGAAGAGAGACTGTTCAGGGCTTTCGCGAATACAAGGAAACGAGGGCATCCCGTACACCTGCTGCCATGGAGCCTCTACTGAAAGCAGTCCGAACCATCGCTGTCTCCACTAGTGAGTGTGAGCGGGCATTCAGCTGCATGAACGATATCCTTACTGCAAAAAGGAATGCTCTCTCTGTCAGCCGACTGTCCAGCCTGGTTTTCATTCAATGTAATGGACCATCACTAGGACAGTTCAATCCGGAACAGTATGTGAGGTCCTGGCTGGCAAAGGGAAGGAGAAGTGCTGATGAAAGAGCCTGTCCAGCTCCAGCCCCTGATACTGATGTCCCCAAGGCCTTCTGGAGCCTTTTCTAACAATGTGAAGTATATTGCAAACCAGCTCACCCAGTGAGAAGACTTTTGGCATAATGTGCCGATTTGTACAGATCCTGGAGATAGAAGGACTTCAGACCAACCAGGGAGTTATCTGATCAGCTTGGTGTTCAATGTAACTCTTTACCATGGCTCAGACTTTGTTACTTGCAGTTACAGTTTCTCATTTTAGATTGTGCAAATTTTGCATTTGTTTTTACATGTTCTTTGTTCATGCTCTTTATCATTTTTCTGAGTTGGAAAGTTAGATTGCATCATAGTTTACTTTAACCATATTTGTATTCTTCAGTGGTGAAGTATATTGCAAAGCAGCTCAGCCATGTGAGAAGACTTTTGGCACTTTTTCGTTTTTCGTTTTCTGAGTTGGAAAGTTAGATTGCATTCAAAATGTACAGAAATACTTAATTTTGTTAAAGCTTTTTATAAAAAATGCTTCTGACCAGAGCTTTGTTTCCTTGTCATTAATGTTGAACACCACCAGAGGGGCTCTCACCTGAAAGGTCTCTGCTTCATGTGTCTTCAGCAGAAGATCTAGACTTTGATTGCTATATTTTCAGTTAATATTGACCTTACTGAGCTTTAGCCATATCCGCTGCCTATCATAAAAAATGTTAAGTACAGTGAACCTTTCTAAAATATACAGTAGTAAAGAGACAAACCCACCAGCATTATAGTAGCCAAATTCTTGTTTGTGGGCTGTATATATAAAATTGACTTGAAAAAGTTGCTGATTTTAGAGTACTGGCACCTTTTTCATTCCAATTCAAGCACTGCGCCCACCCGCTAGGTGGGCCCCACCCTCGGGCCTCCTTCCGGTATAAATAGGGAGGTTGCCCGACGATCTGCTCCCATACAATATAACTTTTCTTCAGCTATTCGTAGAGCCAGTGGGGCCCAGCGCTTAGAGGGCTGCGCCAATACTCATAGAAGCTGGGTTACAGTAGGTAACCTCAGTTCTATTTCGTATATGGCTTCGCCCTCTAAGGCTATCGCTATTGGGTTAAGGGCGAAGCATGATGTAGTCTGCCCCCCACTGGGTCCGTCCAGCACTAGAAGCACAGACATACCTGCTTAATAACACCCCCCTGCCTGTTGTGCCATGCGTAATGGCACATCCCCGTCCCTGGAGCAAACATACCTGTTTTCCTGACGGGGTGAAGGCTGGGAACAATACATACCGACCGCTGTGAGAAAGTAGAGACGAAGGTCCCACCTTGTCCTGCGATCATAGAGGGGGAACAGCCGTTCTCTCCGTGTCAGCCCGGTAGGAGAGCTCTCAGCTGGATCCCTGACGTCACTCACTCTGACCAGGCACTCCCTACGAAGTGTGTCAGAGGAAGGGGAACGTCCCTCTCCTACGAGGGGAAAAATGGCCGCTCTCTGTGTGCCGCGAGGCAGGAGAGAGGCGCACAGCTGGATCCCTGACGTCACTCACTCTGACAGGACACCCAGTACAGGGCGTGTCAGAGAGGAAAGGGAGACATCCCTAAAATACAATTGAATAAATGAACAGGGGGAAGACCAAGATGCAGCCGTGCAACTATCTTCCACTGACATTCCTCCGCGCAACACCGAGGAGGAGGAAATTCCTCTGGTTGAGTGCGCTTTGATATTCTCCGGGGGCTCCCCCCCAGAGGAGACATATGCCTGTGACACAGCCTCACACAGCCAGTGTGACAGCCGTTGTGTAGACAGAGGTTGCCCGATCGAGCGCTCTCTGTAATGCACAAACAGGCGCTGAGAACGGCGCAATGCCGCCGTGCGCGCTACATAGCAGACAGCGCGCGCACCGGCCAGAGGAGATGAGATGTTTCTTCTTCCTCCGACCTCTTGCATCCCATGGAACTGCTGGGGGGAGAGGCTTCTCTGTGATGTGCCGTAATGGTCGTCATGGTGAGGTGCCACGCCCTCGCCGCTGCTGCCCGTGAAGCAAAAAAGCTGCGAGGGAGTTTCCACACGCTGCATTCCACTCTGTCTCTCATCATGAGGCGCGTACACGCCCAGAGGATGAGAGGTGTGTGTATGCTGTCCTCACGAGGCGTTATAACAGTGCTCGTGGATTTATTATGACCGTGTGTAAGGCATATCTGGGACAGAGCAATGCCTCGAGCTCTGCAGTTTATAAACCAATAGGTTAAAACAGCGGGCTTCTGCAGTGAATGAAGCACCTCTGGAGACTCCCCCTGTGGGGGAGACCCAGGGGAATCCCCCCGTGACCAGCTGACGCTAATGCCGAGCAGCTGCGTTACGGAGAGGGCTGTGTGGTTTGTGACACGCCGGAGGAGAGCTGTCAGTTTCTCACTCGCTGCCAGAGAGCGCTCTGCTGCTGGCTGAGTTTTTAATTCCACTCCAGATAACGTTTGTCTGAGAGGGAAGGGAACAGCTCTTCTTCCAACTTGTTATGAAACCCAGGCTTTGACAGATGCGATATGAGATGTACCGTCTGTAAAGCGACTTCCTCCCTGGAGCGAGCCAGCAAAGCAGGTCGTCCAAAGGAAACCACCCTCTCATCCCTCCTCTGTGTAGCGGCTCCAGCCTTCTCTACACAAAAATGGGAGGAGCCAGGAAATATCCAAACGGCAGACGATTGTCTGGTCTGATATTCCCTGAAATGAGAAACCGCAGGAATTTCCTGTGTTTCGGGATGATGGATACGTGGAAGTATGCATCCTTCAGTTGGAAGTGAACCAGTCGTCCTGGTGAACACATTCCAGCCCCTGTCTCATTGCCCCAGTCTTTTTCGGGATTAGAAAAATAACGGGAGTGAAAACCCCTGATTTTCCTCCCTTTGAGGAACCCTGGAAATATCCTCTTTCAACAGGAGTTCCAGCAGCTCGGATTTGGAGCGCAAGACATAGATTCTGGGAGGACAGGAGTGTTTCCTGTATCCCATTGAACTGTGGGGGGCTTTTTCGTCACCACGCTGCGGGGTGTGACACGTCGAAGGAGAGCTGTCAGCGTGTCCACTCCACTCTCTGCCGTGAGAGTCGTGCTCTCATGCGGGCTGAGTTCAATTCCACCCAGGTAAACAATACTCTGGGCTGGAATGGGACAGCTCTTTTCCCAATTTATCATGAAACCCAGCTTTGACAGATATGAGTTGTACCGTCTGTAAAGCCGCTTCCTCCCTGGAGCGAGCCATGCAGCAGCAGGTTGTCCAGGTAAAAATAGTACTCTCATCCCTCCTCTGTGTAGCGGCTGCAACGCCGTCTCTACACACTTTGAAAAAGTACGAGGAGCCAGGGAATAGCCGAACGGCAGACGGTTGTACTGGTACGCTATTCCCTGGAATGAAAACCGCAGGAATTTCCTGTGTTGCGGAATGATGGGTACATGGAAGTATGCATCCTTTAGGTCTATAGAGGTGAACCAATCTCCCTGGTGAACACACTCTAGCACCTTTTTGACCGTCAGCATGTGAAACAGGTCGAGGATGGGTCTCATTCCCCCTGTCTTTTTCGGGATAAGAAAATAGCGGGAGTAATACCCCTGATTTTCTTCCTCCTGGGGAACCCTGGAAATAGCCTCTTTCAACAGGAGTTCCCGTAGCTCTGCTTGGAGCGCAAGACACTGTTCACGGGATGTTAGGCATGTCACCTGTATCCCGTTGACCTGTGGGGGGGGGGAGGCGAACTGCAGGGTGTACCCTCTGCTGATCAGCCTGTTCATCCATCTGTCCATCAAACACATGCGCTGCCACGCCGAGAAACACTGACAGCGGGCGCGCATGCTCGAGATGTGTTGTGGTTGTCATGACGACGAGCCACGCCAGAGCCCTCGCCGCCGCTGCCCGTGAGGCAACCCAAGGTGGGCCTAGAGCGAAAGGGCTGTGCGGAGGCCTCCACACGCTGCGTATCACTCCGCCTCGCATCATGAGGCGTGTACACGCTCAGAGGATGGGTGGAGGTGTGTGCAGTAATATCCACATGAGGCGTTAACACTGCGCTCCTGGGCTTATTATGACCGTGTATAGGTGGCGTATCTCGGACAGAAGAATGCCGCGAGGTCTGTGGTTTAATAACCGAAGAGTCATAACCATCAGATCCCTGCAGCGAACCCTGCTGCCTACTAATCACCAGATTGAAGGCAGCTGGTGTAATTACTGTGCTCCGCAGCTTATTAATCGATAGATTAAATAGCGCAGGCTTTTGTACCGAACCCGGCTGGCTATTAACCGATAGGTCATGGCAGCTGGCTCACCGGCCAGAGTGGGGGATATGTGAAACACATTTGAAACTGATGACTCAGCCAACATGTTGGGAAATAATCTTCTTTTATTTTCCTCACACTGTCTCCCCAACCGTCAAGGCCGCTCTGCTTCCTCGGCGGATCTCATGGAGCAGACGCCGAACGGGAGTACCTCACTCCCTTTTTACCCCCCCTCTCCTGGTGGGGGGGCGGAGGCCCCGTGAGGCAACCCAAGGTGGGCCTAGCGAAAAGGCTGTGAGGACGCCTCCACACGTTGCATTCACTCCGCCTCTCATCATGATGCGCGTACACGCTCAGAGGATGGGTGGAGGTGTGTGCAGTGATAACCACATGAGGCGTTACCACGGCGCTCATGGCTTATTGTCACCGTGTGTAGGTGGCGTATCTCGGATAGAGGAATGCCGCGAGGTCTGTGGTTTAATAACCGAAAGTTATAACCACCAGAACCCTGCAGCGAACCATGCTGCCTACTAATCACCAGATTGCAGGCAGCTGGTGTAGTTACTGTGCTCCGCAGCTTATTAATCGATAGATTAAAAAGCGCAGGCTTTTGTAACGAATCCTGCTGGCTATTAACCGATAGGTCATAGGCAGCTGGTTTACCCAGAGTGGGGGATATGTGAAACACATTTGAAACTGATGACTCAGCCAACATGTTGGAAAATAAGCTTCTTTTTATTTTCCTCACACTCCCTCTCAAACCGTCAAGGCCGCTCTGTCTCCTCGGCGGCTCTCATGGAGCAGACGCCGAACGGGAGTACCTCACTCCCTTTTTTTACCCCCCCTCTCCTGGTGGGGGGGCGGAGGCCCCGCGAGGCAACCCAAGGTGGGCCTAGCGAAAAGGCTGTGAGGACGCCTCCACACGTTGCATTCACTCCGCCTCTCATCATGATGCGCGTACACGCTGTAGAGTTATATTTGTATTTATTCATGTTAGCAAACTATGGATAAGCTTAAAATGGGAATAATTTGGGTAAAACTGTGAGCTGGATATGGGGCCTGTTGACATGTGTTTTTGAGGACAAAGGAAGATGGGGGAAGGTGAGAGCATGTCCTGATTTGCATTCAACTTAGATCTAGCTACAGTGGTTTGTGATATTAAGAGAGGTCCCTTGGGTTTCTCTGGTGGTTATCAACAGTAGCAGTTAAGTGAATACTGTTCAAACAATACCTGTGTTTGTGTTTTATATTGATTTCTCTGTTTTATCCTTTCATAAATGTAAGGACTACAAATGGCTATAAACATTCTGGGCTGGTTGGAGTAAACAGGGTTTTATTGCTCTGTGGGGGAGGTGTAGGTATGCAGGCCTTGAGACCTTTTGTTGGAAAGTGAGCCTGTTTGGTTTCCTGCTGCGTTTCCTGCTGCGTTGCGTCTCCCAATGAGATGACCTGAAAAGATGACCAGCTGACCTAACACCAAACCCCTCCTTCTTACTCTGGTATATCTCCGGTGGATCCCTGGCGTTCGGCCTCTTCTTCACATGCTGCCCTCGGGTGAAAGTAGCTCTGCAGTATGCGAACCAGTGCAGGAGTAAGCCGGCATTACTCCTTAAGCATTACAATATAACTGTAATATATCATGTTGTATTGTAATGATTGTATTGCATTGTCATATTGCCATTAAAGTAGATTATTGTTAACGGTTACTTTGTAGATATGGATTCCTTCCTGTATTATAACCAGCTTCATAGGAACGCGCGGAGATTTGAAAAGCGGATCAGATATCCCTTTAAATCTCCAACAAAATGGTGACCCGACGTCTAGATATAACGAAGCTGGAGAAGAATTCAGACGCTTTCAAACATCTCAGACAATCAGCAGGATTCTGCAACTCTGCAAATAAGGTAAGCAGACGATGAAAATCGCCTGTATACGCTAAAACTTTAGGATTGTCTGTAGGCGTTTCACATTGTTTTTAAAGTTTAAATGGAATATACAATGCATATTTTACTATGTTAGGAAAGTTATATACAAAACGTAAACGTTGATCGACAGGTAGACGAAAGTCCTGCGTGACGTAAAATAGAGCAGTTTGGCGTGGATCTGCAGGTGTTTATTCCTGAGTGGCGTGGAGATGGTGCAGTTTGTTTGAATGCGAGGTTTGATTCCTGCACGACAAAACCTGGAAACTCGATATATCAGATCGAGTCGCCGTTTAAAACTGGGGTTTAAATAACAGACCAATGCTAAAAGCTTAAAGCCAGAGGTCTGTTATATATTAAATCGAGGGAGAGCGTTTCCCTTTGTCTGGAAACTTCTGCTGCTGCCATCTAGTGGCTGAAAGGGGGTATCACACCCTTGAAACTTCTGCTGCTGCCATCTAGTGGCTGAAAGGGGGTATCACACCCTTGAAACTTCTGCGAGCTTAGAGTTTAATCATTACATTGCTGGCCGGTATTGAATTATAACTGATTTTGGAAAACTGGTACAAAACAATAAGGGATTGAACATTTTTTACAACGACAGCACCAGGAGATGAGTAAACTCAAGAATCTGTAGAGTGTAAATACATTGTGCAAAACACATTTTACACTCGAACTGTTTGCAAATTTAGACAATATAAATAAATGTTCAGAAAGAAGACATAGGCCTACACTTGATTCAAATTTCATTACTGTGATCCGATTGGTGTGCTCTGCAGGTTTACTATTGTTCGAAGTAACAGTGGGATTTAAAATGAGAGAAGATATGGAGATGTTCTTTCATAGTGTGTGGAATATGTGATGCTGGAAACATGTAAGTATTTCGGAGTTGTGTTGGGTAAATATGTAACAATGGATGAAACAATTTTTGGAGTGAGTTTTTGTAATATCATAAGTAGACATTAATTATGTTGTTTAGATGGCATTTAACAACTAAGACAGATAGTATGATTAGAAAGACACAGAGTGGAAAGGGTTGGATTTATTTAACATCAGTGGGCTAGACTTCTTATAGGTAATGTGTACCGGGACCTGGACTCCCCCTCTGAGTTAGAAAGGCTTTGATCCCGACCCTCCAAGCAGACAAAAGACCTAACCCAACAGGAGACTCCTCCTTCTCCATCGTACAGACAGAGAACCAGAGCTGAACCAACAACAACAACAAGACTACATCAAGACTGCAGCCAGAACTATCTCCACCTGTGGCATCCAGAACCAAACCAGCATGCTGACAAAGAGGCAAACTCTCATCGGTCCCTCAAACAGGACATGAAGTTCCAAACTGCGCCGCGAGATTTGGCACAATAGACATGAGAGCAGAATCCGCCCTCCATAAAAACAGCAGAGAGACTGTAAAGGAGGAGTGCAACAACAGTGGCATGATGGGGCTGCAGATGTGACTGGGCCAATGGCTGCCTACAAAAGTTACAGTGGATGGATTCAACAGCTGATGGACTGAAGAGAAGACAGAATCTTGAAGGAGTGAAGGAGTTGGCATGGTCGATTAGAAGTGAGGAGGCCGGGGTCACGGCTTGAGAAAACCAGGGGAGGAGAAAAGGAGAACGGGAATGAGTGAGTTACACATAAACACACTTATTCACAAAACGCACATTTAAATAACTTGAATTAACTTCATAAATACGTAAAGACAGAAGGATTTATTAATCATTTGGTAAATTAAAAATAGCAGTAAAGAGGAAACTATTAAAGTAAAATGATAATCATCCTAAAACACACTGACAGAGTAGAACTTTATTCTTCAATATTTTCATCATGTTAACAATTCATTCTTTAAGACATTTTTATTCACGTGTGAATAAAGTAGTGATCTCATTGGTTACAATATTGATCACCATTAAAAGGATAGTTTTAGGAACCACTCTATAGGACAAATCTTTGTTTGTATTCATGGCTAGTGCCAAGCCACATATTAAATTCCAATCTAAAGTGTTGATTTCACCATTGTGGCATAGTTATTACCATAGGACTTCGGTTTTAAATCCTTGATAAAGGAGGGAGTAATTGTTGCATGTTCGGACACCCAAGGTTCCACACACTGCTAAAAGACTTTAACATTGTTTTTTAAGTAGACCAGAATTATAATGAGCTATGAAATGCAGAGCTACACAGATCCTAGTAATGTTTTGACTCAAGATAATAGTTATGTACACAAGTTTCTGAAATAGATCATTAGACATTTTAATACTAATTAGGTGCAATTGGATTGCAGTAGTAGTGGTACTCGAAGGAAGTGAGTTTTGTACCAAGTTTCAGGAAAAGTGGGAGGCAGAAGTCCCAATGACAAGTGAGAATCATCTTGAAAATCATAGTTGAAATCGTGACATATTTTTGTAGACAAAGGATACTGGCCTATGCTGAAATGTCAAAGTCTCTGCAGAGCACGACACATGGCCAAAAAAGACGGAGACCAACTGACCTTTGACCCTGACCGACAGTGTCACTTGACAAGGCACTGTGGATGACTGACTCTGGGGTGAACCTGACCAAACTTGACATGACAACCAGACAGTGTGAGTGTGAATGAATGCCGGCATGTGATCAGTGTAACTGCATGATTCTAAAACAATAACTAACCAAGCATGTTTTTGGACTAACATATTATTTTGGAGCTCCAAGGGAAACGAGAGGTTTCCTAAGAATTCCACAAAAAGGGGAAACCGCACATGTGATATTTTCCTCTCACATGAGTTGGCGGTTTGCAAATGTAAAACTACAATCTGAAGATTCTGTTTCTTTTAGGCCGGAAGGACGGAGAGGAACACTTATTTTCACTGAAGTGTTCACTGTGGAAATAATGATAATGATGTCAAATTGAAAATAATGTTGGTTATGTCCCTAACCAATTACCTGACAGTTTTTGTTCCCCTCCCATTACAGGGTTTTGTTACACATTATTTCATATGTAAAAAGGGGGAGTGAGTATAATGTATAAATCTCAACATGGCTGTAAAATTCACAATTTAAATTTTTCTTTTAAGGATTGACAGAAACCTTCCGCCCCAACCCAGATGTTCAAACTGAGCATTGAATGTAATTAACCTGCTCCATATCTGGGGATAAGATACTGTTTGATGAATGTTGAGATGTTTCTAAATATTGATTTGAATTATAACAGGTAATGCAGAAGCAGTGGCCAAGGGGCTACTGTGAAACCGAAGAAGTTGACCTGTGATAATTAAACAATTTTGTAATATTTTAACAGACATTAGAGTAACTGAGGTTTGAAATGTAGAAAGAACATATTACAGTTAAGTTAAGCTAAAACATAGTAATGTAATGAGACAGAATTTAATTTAGACAACATCATGTAACTAGCCTGGTAAAGAAGTAAAAGCCATAGACTTTATTGTTTAGGTCATTATGGGGATATACATTTCATCTAAATTTATAATAGAAAGACATTTGATGACAGTTTGTTGGAATTCTGTATTCATTTTTTCAGCGTGATAATATCTAAGCACTGACAGGTAGAAGCAGTATCACCAGGAAATCATTCACTTTGTTAGTATCGTGATTTTGGTTGTTTTTGAATCCATAACATTAGTGTGTTTCTTTACCAGAAACATTAGCAGTTCATATTATATTTGGATTTTAAATAGGATTTCATTTAAAAATAAACACGGATGCTTGTCAGAAATTCAGAGCTATTGAAATATGTTATTTAGTTTACCTAAAGATGTTGAGGTTCTTATTTAGTTGGCACAATCCAAGTATTAAGATTCTGAAGCTGCACTGGCAGATAGGAGGTCTACAATTAATTTGGAAAACCTGTTCACAGACGGCTGTTGTTTCAAGACACCCCACCAACAGGCTCCAAGTGGGTCAAAAACAGCTGAGCGTAGGCTTGAGGGAGTTGTATCAGATTTCTCCACACAGGTCGCTGGCGCCAAAAGGGGGACCCGAGAAGCACGAGGCCGACAGCAGAGTTCGTCTGGCTGAAAGTCATCAGGACAAAGTGGCTCAACCCCAGGCTCTCCGACCCCGACCGAGTGACCCAGCGGACCTATGCCGTCTGCCTGGGAGAAAAGGGGGACAGCTCGTACCACGGGAGCCAGTGTGCGGCGGGGAAACCAGCTACTAGGACCAGGGGACGACATCAGGACGGACGTGGCCCTGGCAGACGTGGACTACTCGGAAGCAGCGGACTGGAGGACCAGGACCCTGGAGACATCCTTACAGCAGACGACCCGGGAGGCATCATCAGCGGGCCGGAGAAGGAGGATCGGGAAGACATCTCTACAGCATCGACCCGGAAGCCGCCATCAGCGGGCCGGAGGACGAGGAGGAGGAAGACATCTCTCTAGCAGGCAGCCCAGAAGCTGCTGTCAGCGGATTTGGGGGGACAAAGACACGGCAAGCCAGGACGGCACAGGGGACTTTTCGAGGCAGCAGAGGAGTCTACTTCGCTCTGATCAGTTCTACCCGTGAAGGGAAAGCTGCATCTCCCCCTCCCTATTAGCTGTCCTTGTGGGCTATTCCTCCGGGGGGGGGGGGGGGGGGGGGGGGGGGCTGATGATTCTAGCACTCAGCTACCCCCCTCATGGTTCCTTCACTGCCATGGAAAGTGGTGTTCTGTCTCCATGAAGGTTTCAAGTACTCTAAATACCAGCTTCGGATGGATTTACGGACACAGTAGAAAAGAATGACAGTGGGTATATTTCAAAATGCCTTGTCTAAGTTTATCTCTGGAGAAGGAGATAAAAAGGGGGATTTGTAGAGTTATATTTGTATTTATTCATGTTAGCAAACTATGGATAAGCTTAAAATGGGAATAATTTGGGTAAAACTGTGAGCTGGATATGGGGCCTGTTGACATGTGTTTTTGAGGACAAAGGAAGATGGGGGAAGGTGAGAGCATGTCCTGATTTGCATTCAACTTAGATCTAGCTACAGTGGTTTGTGATATTAAGAGAGGTCCCTTGGGTTTCTCTGGTGGTTATCAACAGTAGCAGTTAAGTGAATACTGTTCAAACAATACCTGTGTTTGTGTTTTGTATTGATTTCTCTGTTTTATCCTTTCATAAATGTAAGGACTACAAATGGCTATAAACATTCTGGGCTGGTTGGAGTAAACAGGGTTTTATTGCTCTGTGGGGGAGGTGTAGGTATGCAGGCCTTGAGACCTTTTGTTGGAAAGTGAGCCTGTTTGGTTTCCTGCTGCGTTTCCTGCTGCGTTGCGTCTCCCAATGAGATGACCTGAAAAGATGACCAGCTGACCTAACACCAAACCCCTCCTTCTTACTCTGGTATATCTCCGGTGGATCCCTGGCGTTCGGCCTCTTCTTCACATGCTGCCCTCGGGTGAAAGTAGCTCTGCAGTATGCGAACCAGTGCAGGAGTAAGCCGGCATTACTCCTTAAGCATTACAATATAACTGTAATATATCATGTTGTATTGTAATGATTGTATTGCATTGTCATATTGCCATTAAAGTAGATTATTGTTAACGGTTACTTTGTAGATATGGATTCCTTCCTGTATTATAACCAGCTTCATAGGAACGCGCGGAGATTTGAAAAGCGGATCAGATATCCCTTTAAATCTCCAACAACGCTCAGAGGATGGGTGGAGGTGTGTGCAGTGATAACCAGATGAGGCGTTACCACGGCGCTCATGGGCTTATTGTCACCGTGTGTAGGTGGCGTATCTCGGATAGAGGAATGCCGCGAGGTCTGTGGTTTAATAACCGAAAGTTATAACCACCAGAACCCTGCAGCGAACCATGCTGCCTACTAATCACCAGATTGAAGGCAGCTGGTGTAGTTACTGTGCTCCGCAGCTTATTAATCGATAGATTAAAATGCGCAGGCTTTTGTAACGAATCCTGCTGGCTATTTAACCGATAGGTCATAGGCAGCTGGTTTACCCAGAGTGGGGGATATGTGAAACACATTTGAATCTGATGACTCAGCCAACATGTTGGAAAATAAGCTTATTTTTATTTTCCACACACTCCCCCGGTGCCCCGGCCGCCGCTGACGGACGATTCTGACGCCTCGGCTGCTGTTGCTGCTGGTGTCTGTCCGTCTGCCGCTGTGGCCGGGTTGGCTGCTGCTGCTGCCGCTGGTGTCACTGCTGCTTCACCGCTGGCTGTCCTCGCCTGGGACACCGCCATGGCTGCGCACAGCGACGGTGGTGTGTTCTGGATGGGCTCCTGCCCACCCCAGACGTCTTCCTCACCCGCAGCAGCTAGAGCGTCCGCCCTTCGCTTCCTGTCGGATGAAGGAAGACGCACATAGTGAGGACATGCGACCTGCTGGCTGAGAGCCGCGTCCGCGTGCTCTGGCCCCAGACAGGCTGCGCATATCGGATGCAAATCGTAGCTCATAATGTAGCCCGTATTGCACGAAGGGCACATACGGACACACTCTTTATTGCTCATGATGTTGCTTTTCTCGTGCTTCAGTAAACTGCTGGTTGCTGAAGAAAAGAGGGAGCAGATCGCCGGGCAACCTCCCTATTTATACCGGAAGGAGGCCCGAGGGTGGGGCCCACCTAGCGGGTGGGCGTGGACTACAAGTGTTTTCAGTACTGCGCGGGGGCGCAGAAGGGTAAACCCAATAGCGATAGCCTTAGAGGGCGAAGCCATATACGAAATAGACACAAATAAACACAAATTGGGTTATTTACAATCACTTTAATGTTGCAGAGTCATTCTACCAGAAACGTACATTTTCCACATATAAATATACTGAAGAAAAATTATTTATTTCTTTCAATTTCAAAAACAGGTCTTATGGAGAACATGTTAAACTGTAAGAAACACATATTGTCCCATCTCAGCATGTTTTTATTATTGAATAAAATCCATTTTTAAATGAGTTTCACCCTTAAGATGTCAGGCCCTGTCACAGACAAATCTGAGTATGGTAGAATGGTTTCCTAATATATTTTTTTAATACAAATAGCATTTTCCCCACTGTAAAAAAAGATCGTAATTTTACAGGAAATAACTGTACATTTTTATAGTAATTATCATGTTTTTTAAAATAACTAGCAAAATCCTGTAAAATGACAGATATTAACAACCCAAAACATTATTTTATGTATTTTGACAATAAATAACAAATAACGTTTATTTCCTTTTTTTTTTACAGTAAATTTACTATATAATATTTACAGTATTTTTGCACTTTCAGAAAATACATGCAGATGTACGTAAAATAAAAAGTATTATCTGTAATTAAATATGTAACTCGTAATATAAAAGTGTATTACTATTATAAGACTTTAAGATTTTCTTTGTAATTTTAAGGTAAACATAAAACTGTAAAAAAAGCGTCAAATAAAAAAAACGTAAAATGTAAGTAAAACATTTTTACATAAATAATGCATCATTAATAGGTTGTTAAATGTTAAGAAGCCCTGAGATGCTGTTTCTTGCAAGATGTTGCGCCCGGGAAACCCGGCTTAACATGTGGCGGCTAACGTTAGCTTACAGCTTATTGCAGTGCTGCCCCCCCACCCTCTCGTCTCCAACACGGGAGAATTACACATAAACATGCAGCGGGGTGTCACAGTGTTGTCGCCAGTGCTTGAATTGGAATGAAAAAGGTGCCAGTACTCTAAAATCAGCAACTTTTTCAAGTCAATTTTATATATACAGCCCACAAACAAGAATTTGGCTACTATAATGCTGGTGGGTTTGTCTCTTTACTACTGTATATTTTAGAAAGGTTCACTGTACTTAACATTTTTTATGATAGGCAGCGGATATGGCTAAAGCTCATTAAGGTCAATATTAACTGAAAATATAACAATCAAAGTCTAGATCTTCTGCTGAAGACACATGAAGCAGAGACCTTTCAGATGAGAGCCCCTCTGGTGGTGTTCAACATTAATGACAAGGAAACAAAGCTCTGGTCAGAAGCCTTTTTTATAAAAAGCTTTAACAAAATTAAGTATTTCTGTACATTTTGAATGCAATCTAACTTTCCAACTCAGAAAACGAAAAACGAAAAAGTGCCAAAAGTCTTCTCACATGGCTGAGCTGCTTTGCAATATACTTCACCACTGAAGAATACAAATATGTATAAAGTAAACTATGATGCAATCTAACTTTCCAACTCAGAAAAATGATAAAGAGCATGAACAAAGAACATGTAAAAACAAATGCAAAATGTGCACAATCTAAAATGAGAAACTGTAACTGCAAGTAACAAAGTCTGAGCCATGGTAAAGAGTTACATTGAACACCAAGCTGATCAGATAACTCCCTGGTTGGTCTGAAGTCCTTCTATCTCCAGGATCTGTACAAATCGGCACATTATGCCAAAAGTCTTCTCACTGGGTGAGCTGCTTTGCAATATACTTCACATTGTTAGAAAAGGCTCCAGAAGGCCTTGGGGACATCAGTATCAGGGGCTGGAGCTGGACAGGCTCTTTCATCAGCACTTCTCCTTCCCTTTGCCAGCCAGGACCTCACATACTGTTCCGGATTGAACTGTCCTAGTGATGGTCCATTACATTTAATGAAAACCAGGCTGGACAGTCGGCTGACAGAGAGAGCATTCCTTTTTGCAGTAAGGATATCGTTCATGCAGCTGAATACCCGCTCACACTCACTAGTGGAGACAGCGATGGTTCGGACTGCTTTCAGTAGAGGCTCCATGGCAGCAGGTGTACGGGATGCCCTGGTTTCCTTGTATTCGCAAAAGCCCTGAACAGTCTCTCTTCTGTCCACTTTCAGCACTTCGCACAAACGTAGCACCTCTACGTCCCCATACTGTACGTCTAACTCCTCTTCAGGCCAACTTCCAGGATGGATAACTTTCATGTCCTGGATTAGCTGATTGTCCCGGGCCTCCCGGCCATGTAATGGGATTTATCTTGTGCTGACATGAGAGGAGGTTGTGGAAGTCATTCTGTGTCTCAGATTCTCTACCATACTGCGGAAAAACTGACCTGCATGAATCTGTACAAGCCTGCCATTCTCACGCAGGGCAACACCCTTGAAGGACTTCTCAGCTAGAGCTGTATGAACTGTAGTCATGTGTGGGCCAGGCATGGTGACCATGGATTCAAAAACTCGTATTTCTCAAGTTAAGAGCCTATCTGCTGTAGGCAGTGTCATCTCTCTTTTTTGGAGTTGCCGAGAGAGGTCGCTGAGCTCTGTGAGCGCATCGTACATCAGTCCCAGATTGCTGACAAACGTTGCAGATGTGAGCACATCATCCAGGCCCTTGTACTTTGCTCTGTCTCTGGAATCCCTGCTCGTGTCGTTTGCAGCATTTGTGAAGTGATCATGAAGCACTCTGTAGTTTTCCCAGACTGCTCTGACGCTCCTTTCACTTGAAGCCACCCAGCGGATGGACAAAACACGCCCTATCACCAGGAGACGCTGTCCGACTGCTTGCGCACACTGCGCTAACTGCCTCTGATTTTTGGGGGAGGCATGGAACAAGGAATAGAGTTTGTCAAAAAAGATCTGGAAATGATTGAGCCCTGAGACCTCCTTGACCACATCCCCAACTGCCAGCTCTAGACGATGATTGGAGCAGTGCCACACAAACAGGCTTGGGAATTTACTACACAACTGGGTAGCAACGCCTGTTCTCTTCCCTAGCATGACTGAAGCCCCATCACATGCAAAAGAAACGAAACACTGACCTAAAAAGTCCTCGTTAAAATCTCTTCCAAGACACTCCATTAACGCCTTTGTGATGTCATCAGCCGTTGTTCCATCCAACTCGATCAGCTCCCAAAAAAACGTTTCGGGCTCAGAATCAGCTAATGCTGAGCGTAGACACACAACAAGCACCGTTTTACCACTAATAGTGGTAGATTCATCGACCAAAACACAGAGTTTTCTTTGGTTTTCTGTAATGTCTTTTGCCATTTTTTTCTTCAGCTCATGAGCTATGTGGTCGATGATTTCGCCACAGGTTTTATTGGAGTGCAAAACCCTGCCCACGTTCAGCCCATTCAGTTTCTGTACATTCAAATCAATTGGCATGTCTGTGAATGGCCGGCTATGTTTGCCAATTTTATATGCCGTTCGAAAAACTCTGATAGTGGTGTCTAATTCAGATTTATGCATAGACTGCACTTGATGTTGAATAGTTTCACGTGAAGCAGATGTAAGGATGTCAGCAGCTTTTACATGGGCTTGTGATTCTTTATGTTCTTTGATTTTTTTTTCTCAGGCTAGCTTGTTGTTTGCCCTTGTCAACACCGAAATGAGACACTGCACACTCACCCCATTCAGTTGACAGTTTCAGTCCTTGTCCAGTGTGTATTCCCAAAGATTTGACATCTCTGCATATCCGACATCCTAGCTTCTTATCTTTAAGAAGGAGCCATGCATTGGTCTTGCAAACATATTGCACCTGGTCCGTTGTCCAGCAGTCAGGTGCATCGCTTTGCCCGGTGTTGGTGGTGGCAGTTGCGCCAGCAGCAGCTAACGTTAGAGGCTCTGGAGGAGGCGGCGGAGCTAGTGCTAATGCTAATGCACTAGAACTTGGAGCAGGAGGATCAACCAAAGAAAGCTCCCCATCAGACACAATTTCCAACACAGGCACAGCATTCTCTGTATTTGAAGTTTCTTCCGGCGACAACCGCTGTCTTTTTGCACTTTTATTAATCCACGCTAACATTTTAGAAATGCTAATTTGTGACGTGACTTGCTTTCCTTCTCTCGGGGGCGTGCCTGCTCTTTTCTATCACTCTACATAGCCACCCACTGGGTGGGAGTTGCACTGCATAAACACAACACACGTGCATCTAGGTATGTAAATTGTAAAGCATTAAAACATGGTTTTACTAACAGTTTTCAGTATGTTGTTACTTCGGCATTATTATTATTATTATTTTGAAACGTGTATTACTATTAAATCACGGTCAAATAGGTTAATTTTGACATAGTCGTTTCCACCACAGTATTTACATGGAGAAGATAAGCCCCGCCCCCTCTCCAGCAAGTTCTGTTTGAATGAGTAAACAGCTGACAGCCGCTGTGAAACTCCAGCGGTTAGAGCGATGAGAATGTCCGTTCGGCACCTCATGACGCATCTACTGAGTACCGGGCGGCTGTATATATATATATATGGATGTATAATAAGAACGGCGGGAGAGTGTTGAGTACTGGCACGGTGCATGAGTACCGGAGTACCGCCAGCATGCCGGTACTGAGCAAGAAGTGCCGGTACTCCATGGGTCAGAACCAGAAGTGCCGGTACTGCGTACCGGTGAGTACCGGCCCAATTCCAGCACTGGTTGTCGCCAAGTTTAATGTAAAGTTTCACAGCTTTCGTACAGTGGAATCTAGTTTGTTAATGTTCAGTAGCCAACAGCTAGCATAGCATAAACAGCTAACCGCTAACGTTCGGCTAACTTGCTAGTTAGCTCTGCTCTATATATTACACGTGTGAAGCTGACCGTTGAGCGGCCCAGACCAAGCAAGGAGGCAGAGGCAGAACGTCCAAAAATATAACCCGACGTGGGCATTTATTAAAATCCTGGGCACAAAGTTCACAGCCTCAATCCTGCTGTTCTCCTTGCACCCATCCTACAGCCACAAAGATCTAAAAAAAACACTCCCAAACAGCAAAACCCCAGAGCCTAAATGCCCAACCCAATCAACCCAACAGGACACAGGTGAGGGGGGAGGAGACAACACAGGGCACCAGGTGCACACAATCAACGGCAACAGACATGGGGAAAAGGGAACACATTTCAAAAATAAAATACAATAAACACTACATCAATCAATAGTATAAATTGTATACAAATGTGCACACATGCAAGGCCCGAAGCCATCCGTCCACAGTGACGAAGTTACCTTCGTCACAACACGCTAACATGACTAGCTAATGTCACACTGTGTGAATTAAAATACTTTTGTATTACTACATCATACATGCTTGGTCCAAATCACTGTTAAAATTAATTATTTTTGAAAATGTATAGTAAAGAAACACTCAGCCATGCATGAAATAACATAGCAAAATAATACAGCTAATGTTTGACCCATGTTGTGCCTTAGAAGTGTAGTGATACAAACATGATTTTTATTCAAAAAGTAAGAAATGGAAAAATAAAAATTAGAATTGGTGTTGATCCAGAAATCCCTGGAATCCTGAATGGTTAAAGTAATTTATTGCAAAGATATTTACAATTAAAACTAATTCGGGTCACTTTTGACACATGTTGGTTGTATGTTGTGTAACAAAGGGTTAACATGACAGCTGTGATGTTCACTCTTTTGACCAGTGGACAGTGAGGACTATGGAAGAGAAGATGTGATTGCTTTGTGAGGAAAGCTGCTGATGGCAGCCTGTGTCCCTCTCATCAGTCTCTCCAAGCAGCACCCAGCTATTCTTCCATCTTGCAGATGAAAATACTTTGATATGTGAGTAATAACTAACCTGTGTCTAACATAATATTGAATGTGGTTTAGTAAAGTATTAAAAAATACCCCACATTGTACATGTACAGGACAATCAGACCTTGTTCAACAAAGATCATCAGACAATTGTTTTGTCTTTGAGGTACAGCCGCAGCAGAGAGTCTGAGTTTGAAGAAAACACTAACATTTTATTTAGTGTTGTAATCAATCAATATTTACTGGTCTTGAATTTCCTCACTGGATTACAACATGCTCGAATCTTATTGTACAGGGACATTATGCAGATGTAATCACCTGAAGATGAAAATATAGATTCAGCGATATGTACCATTTGAAGGAAATAAACTGTTAGTGGTATTGACCGAAGCTCCGCAGCTGTAGCTAGGCGCTGCTAATGAAAACTCAAGTGCTCAATTTGTTGGTTTTTCTTTTTTATTAAGAATTGACCAAGCATATCTTCCTCTTCGAAATCCCAGTTGTACTTCGCTAACACGCAGTGCCTGGGAGGGTGCATTTGATTGTTCCCACAATACAACAACATCAGGACCAGACACAACACAACCCATCAGGACCAGAACCTCTCTCCATAAGGACCAACACCTCTCTCCATCAGGACCAACACCTCTCTCCATCAGGACCAACACCTCTCTCCATCAGGAACAGAACCTCTCTCCATCAGGACCAACACCTCTCTCCATCAGGACCAACACCTCTCTCCATCAGGACCAACACCTCTCTCCATCAGGACCAACACCTCTCTCTATCAGGACCAGAACCTCTCTCCATCAGGACCAACACCTCTCTCCATCAGGACCAACACCTCTATCCATCAGGACCAACACCTCTCTCCATCAGTACCAGAACCTCTCTCCATCAGGACCAACACCTCTCTCCATCAGGACCAATACCTCTCTCCATCAGGACCAAAACCTCTCTCCATCAGGACCAGAACCTCTCTCCATTAGGACCAGAACCTCTCTCCATCAGGACCAATACCTCTCTCCATCAGGACCAAAACCTCTCTCCATCAGGACCAGAACCTCTCTCCATTAGGAACAAAACCTCTCTGCATCAGGACCAGAACCTCTCTCCATCAGAACCTCTCTCCATCAGGACCAACACCTCTCTCCATCAGGACCAAAACCGCTCTCCATCAGGACCAAAACCTCTCTCCATCAGGACCAACACCTCTCTCCATCAGGACCAAAACCTCTCTCCATCAGGACCAAAACCTCTCTCCATCAGGACCAGAACCTCTCTCCATCAGGACCAGAACCTCTCTCCATCAGGACCAACACCTCTCTGCATCAGAACCTCTCTCCATCAGGACCAACACCTATCTCCATCAGGACCAAAACCTCTCTCCATCAGGCCCAACACCTCTCTCCATCAGGACCAAAACCTCTCTCCATCAGGACCAGAACCTCTCTCCATCAGGACCAATACCTCTCTCCATCAGGACCAGAACCTCTCTCCATCAGGACCAGAACCTCTCTCCATCAGGACCCAAACCTCTCTCCATCAGGACCAACACCTCTCTCCATCAGGACCAACACCTCTCTCCATCAGGACCAGAACCTCTCTCCATCAGGACCAAAACCTCTCTCCACCTCAACAAGGCCCCCCCCACCACTGACACTTTACCTCAGCCACAACGCAGACTCTATGCAATACATAATGGAGATCACAGGATGGTAAACAGTGTTGTGGTAGTTACTGAAAACCAGTAACTAGTTACCATTACTAGTTACTTCATTTCAAAAGTAACTCAGTTACTTTACTGATTACTTACACCAAAAAGTATTGCGTTACTGTGAAAAGTTACTTTTTAGTTACTTAAAAAAAGGGCTCCCATTAATGCCCTTATAGCCTTCATTTCAGTACTGTTATTGCATTGGAGAATAATACAATCTGTTGATCAACTTGACATGCATTATATGCAATCTGGATTGCATCGATATTAGCTGGCTTTCCATTTTTGTATATTCTTTCTCCAGGTAGTTGGAAAAAGTGTTCCGTCCCATATGCCGTGTGCCGCCCGGACATGCTATCATGCTAACTAGCTCTCTGAAAGCGGGTGACTCCACTGTAGCAATAGCCTGCATGTGTTCTACAACATACCGTGCAATGGCTTTATCGACTTTTCCCTGGCTAGCAGTCCCTTGGTTAAAATCCAGCCGCTGTTGCTTAGGTGGAGGTGGAGTGGCGTCGGCTGAGTCTGGGTCTGTGCCGGTCTTAGTTCCTAGCTTTGTCCAGAACCTCTCTCCATCAGGACCAATACCTCTCTCCATCAGGACCAGAACCTCTCTCCATCAGGACCAGAACCTCTCTCCATCAGGACCCAAACCTCTCTCCATCAGGACCAACACCTCTCTCCATCAGGACCAAAACCTCTCTCCACCTCAACAAGGCCCCCCCCCACCACTGACACTTTACCTCAGCCACAACGCAGACTCTATGCATTACATAATGGAGATCACAGGATGGTAAACAGTGTTGTGGTAGTTACTGAAAACCAGTAACTAGTTACCATTACTAGTTACTTCATTTCAAAAGTAACTCAGTTACTTTACTGATTACTTACACCAAAAAGTATTGCGTTACTGTGAAAAGTAACTTTTTAGTTACTTAAAAAAAGGGCTCCCATTAATGCCCTTATAGCTGTCTAGCAGTCCCTTGGTTAAAATCCAGCCGCTGTTGCTTAGGTGGAGGTGGAGTGGCGTCGGCTGAGTCTGGGTCTGTGCCGGTCTTAGTTCCTAGCTTCGTCCCAGCATGTTGTTTTTGCAGATGTTTTAAGAGATTTGAATTACTGGTTTGGGCAGTAGATAGGATCTTTGACCCGCCAGGACACAACTTACATTTAACAGAAACTTTCTTTTCTTTGTGCTCGACAAAAGTGAAATAGTGAGAATATCTCCAGGTGGAGAAACTAGACTTGAGCTCCGCCGCCGCCATGATAGTCTTGTTAGTAAACAACACAAACACGCCCACAGCGCGTCTCCGCATGTGACACAGGAAGTATCTAAGTAGGCTACATTTACTCAAGTACTGTACTTAAGTACAGTTCTCATCTCTGTACGCCTGGCTGTTGACTATATAAAAAAACTAACGCAGTAACGGAGTAACGCACCACGGAGTAACGGTAACTGAGTTACTGAATTTAAAAAGTAATGCGTTAGAGTACTAGTTACTGCCAAAAATAACGGCGTTACAGTAACGCGTTACTTTGTAACCTGTTAGTCCCAACACTGATGGTAAATAATGCAATGTTTAAATATAGCTTACTGCACATATTTTATATTCTATAATTTATTGCATTCTATTTCGATGTAAATTACTGCTTTCTTTTATTTCTATCTTACTATATTTGTATTACAGTGTTCTTAATATAGTTCGCTATCTGTGTACTTTTTTAAATTTTGTATTTGTATTTACGACACCTAGTCAAATTCCTCGTACGTGTACCTGGCAATAAACCCGTTACTGATTCTGATCTGTTTGTCCTCTAGGTTGCACTGCCACGTCTACAGTAGCGCAGAATGGACAGAGGAAACATGATTGGGCCTCGAGTTTTTTGCAGCCAATATAAATTATCCTACAGACTTGGGATAGGAGGGTGAGTGAACAAGTTATCCATTGGTTGGAACCTACAATGTTAGACGTACTAAATCCTGCACACTGCTCCTTCAAATTGACAATGTGAACATATGTTGCCATTTTGTAATTCCTGTTATTTTCAGTTGAGAATGTTTCAAAGTAATCTTAAAAAATTCAACTTACTTTTTGTTTCTACTCTTTATAAGCATGATGTTTAAATATTAAATGCTGTATTCATTAGCTGTACTATAATTCTACAAATATTTTTATATTTTAAGTTTTCAGAGTAATTGTTTCCTACAGAACATTTTGTGATGTCATTTTATTGAACGTGTTTGATTGGAAAATGTTTGAAAAAAGCTGTAAGATAACAGTATTCTAGCTGTAGAACTTTAGGTTCTGTATTTATTTTAGTGTTTGATCATACAAATCTAATACAAAAAAATGTAAAAAACTGTTTTTTCTCATCAAAACTTTATTTAAGGTATTTGAATGTAACATTTTAAGACAATGGATTTTGAAAAGAGAGGAAAGTTTCCTCTAAAATCTTTAAGGACAATTTATGTATACTAATTGCTTTTGCACTTTATTTCAGTTAAAGTATTTTTTTACTTTATTTTAATCTAATAATTGATTAATTGTCAGCTTACAGTTTTGTATATATAGCTAATACCCTCCATTACAATGTTAGCAAGTATTTAAAGTTCCCCTATACTGTTTTTCATCAATATATTATAGGTCTCAGATATATACAAAACATGTCTCTGAAGTGTTTGGCTCCAAATACCAAACAGATCATTGTAGCATCCCATAATCCCCTCTGTTTCAGCCCTGTTTCAAAAGTGCTGATTCTCTGTCTGTTACTTTAGATGGAAATAAGGAGCCCCTCCCCACGCCCCTCTAAGAGATATTTGGTTACAAAGAACACAATGGTGCTCTAGGAGGAGATTCAGGTGATAAGGTGGTGGTGGGGGGGGGGGTTACCTTGGTTGGTGATTGGCTAATGGTTACACAAAACAAAACATCAACAAGAAGAGAGAGAATCTTTGTTCCTGAAACTTTCAGAGTCTCTTTCCACAGAGGGGACACATGTTGATGTAGAAGAGACATGGAGAAGAGGGGACACATGTTGATGTAGAAGAGACATGGAGAAGAGGGGACACATGTTGATGTAGAAGAGACATGAAGAAGAGGGGACACATGTTGATGTAGAAGAGACATGAAGAAGAGGGGACACATGTTGATGTAGAAGATACATGAAGAAGAGGGGACACATGTTGATGTAGAAGAGACATGAAGAAGAGGGGAAACATGTTGATGTAGAAGAGACATGGAGAAGAGGGGACACATGTTGATGTAGAAGAGACATGAAGAAGAGGGGACACATGTTGATGTAGAAGTTAGAACAGACATGAAGAAGAGGGGACACATGTTGATGTAGAAGAGACATGGAGAAGAGGGGACACATGTTGATGTAGAAGAGACATGAAGAAGAGGGGACACATGTTGATGTAGAAGAGACATGAAGAAGAGGGGACACATGTTGATGTAGAAGAGACATGAATAAGAGGGGACACATGTTGATGTAGAAGAGACATGAAGAAGAGGGGACACATGTTGATGTAGAAGTTAGAACAGACATGAATAAGAGGGGACACATGTTGATGTAGAAGTTAGAACAGACATGAAGAAGAGGGGACACATGTTGATGTAGAAGAGACATGGAGAAGAGGGGACACATGTTGATGTAGAAGAGACATGAAGAAGAGGGGACACATGGTGATGTAGAAGAGACATGAAGAAGAGGGGACACATGTTGATGTAGAAGAGACATGAATAAGAGGGGACACATGTTGATGTAGAAGAGACATGAAGAAGAGGGGACACATGTTGATGTAGAAGTTAGAACAGACATGAAGAAGAGGGGACACATGTTGATGTAGAAGAGACATGGAGAAGAGGGGACACATGTTGACGTAGAAGAGACATGAAGAAGAGGGGACACGTGTTGATGTAGAAGAGACATGAAGAAGAGGGGACACATGTTGATGTAGAAGAGACATGAAGAAGAGGGGACACATGTTGATGTAGAAGAGACATGAAGAAGAGGGGACACATGTTGATGCAGAAGAGACATGGAGAAGAGGGGACACATGTTGATGTAGAAGAGACATGAAGAAGAGGGGACACATGTTGATGTAGAAGAGAAATTAAGAAGAGGCGACACATGTTGATGTAGAAGAGACATGAAGAAGAGGGGACACATGTTGATGTAGAAGAGACGTGAAGAAGAGGGGACACGTGTTGATGTAGAAGAGACATGAAGAAGAGGGGACACATGTTGATGTAGAAGAGACATGAAGAAGAGGGGACACATGTTGATGTAGAAAAGACATGAAGAAGAGGGGACACATGTTGATGCAGAAGAGACATGGAGAAGAGGGGACACATGTTGATGTAGAAGAGACATGAAGAAGAGGGGACACATGTTGATGTAGAAGAGAAATTAAGAAGAGGGGACACATGTTGATGTAGAAGAGACATGAAGAAGAGGGGACACATGTTGATGTAGAAGTTAGAACAGACATGAAGAAGAGGGGACACATGTTGATGTAGAAGAGACATGGAGAAGAGGGGACACATGTTGATGTAGAAGAAACATGAAGAAGAGGGGACACGTGTTGATGTAGAAGAGACATGAAGAAGAGGGGACACATGTTGATGTAGAAGAGACATGAATAAGAGGGGACACATGTTGATGTAGAAGAGACATGAAGAAGAGGGGACACATGTTGATGTAGAAGTTAGAACAGACATGAAGAAGAGGGGACACATGTTGATGTAGAAGAGACATGAAAAAATGGATTTTGCATAATAGGTGACCTTTAAGTAGCCATATCATATTCAGAGCTTAGAGATGACTACAAAACAAGAGGGACACTGTGTGACAGTGCCTGACGTGACAGGGCCTGACCTGACAGGGTCAGGGCTTGACATGACAGGGCCTGACAGTTGGCCATTTGAACTGCTATTTCTCAGCATTTCAACATGTTAGCTTAAAAATAGTTAGCTTGCTAGCAAGGGATTTTAGTGAACTTATCTACATGTTTTAAAAACAAAAACAATATAATCCTTTTCTGGGATATTTGAACATGACAGCGCCTGACCCTTTAGCTTGTCCACGTAAAAAAAAAAGGTATAAAAACAAGATTAAAATCTCAAAATTCAAGGACAGAATTGACCCACTTATTGTCAGATATAGTGCCTTTTGCTAAGGATGACACTGTGCTTAACTGCAAGGGATTGCAGAATATCATTATAATTCATACCCAAATGAAAATAAAATAAAATAAAATCAAAATGATCCATGCTTCGCGATAATAGCCGTAGCCTACGGTACAGAGTTTAGCTAGTGCTGTCACCTATACAGTCTATGGTTGTCACTCAGTCATCAGTTTCTATAGTATAGAGACTATCTGGATTTAGTTATTGCGTAATAATTATTGTGTTCCCACGAATTACTAATGCGTGGGAACATAATAACTAATACGTGGCCACGTATTAATATTTTTCTCACCAATGTCACCAGGGGGGCTCCGTAGTACTGCACTATTTTATATGGAATATTTTATGAAGCGTGACAGGAATGACCAAAAATGTAAGCATTATTCAATGTTTTTAATGAACTGTGGTGAAAGATAACAAGTTAAATGTGTTATTAATTAAGTTTTTTTATTAAAATAAAAGTTTTCAGCTAATTAAAAAATGTAAACCCTTCGCTCCAATTTGGCTGGGGACAGGCCATTTCTAAGAACTTCTATTTTTCAAAAGTGTTTTTAAATAAATTCAAAACACCTGAAACCCTAGTGAATAACAGACCTGTGTACAAACAACTCACAAAACACTACAATCTCATCAGTTTTAAGATATATTATGGATTATAATTTGTATTCACTGTAACAATCCCAGGACAGATAATATACATTTCTGGTAGAATGTCTCTGCAGCTTGTTGGAGCAAACACAGTAGTGGTGGCTTAAAGCCCACTTCTGGGTCACTCGGTCGGGGCCGGAGAGCCTGGGGTTGAGCCACTTTGTCCTGATGACCTTCAGCCAGACGAACTCCGCTGTGTCGGCGTTCTGCTCCTCAGGTCCCCCTTTTGGCATCACCAACCTGTGTGGAGAAATCTGATACAAATCCCTCAAGCCTAAG
This sequence comes from Gymnodraco acuticeps, assembly GCF_902827175.1. NCBI lineage: Eukaryota > Metazoa > Chordata > Actinopteri > Perciformes > Bathydraconidae > Gymnodraco > Gymnodraco acuticeps. The sequence goes on from NW_022990266.1 coordinate 682,915, forward strand.
CTCAGGGCTCCGGGGCCCTCAGCTTTTTGATCCCCCACTGCGTATGAATACAGAATTCCAACAAACTGTCATCAAATGTCTTTCTATTATGAATTTAGATGAAATGTATATCCCCATAATGACCTAAACAATAAAGTCTATGGCTTTTACTTCTTTACCAGGCTAGTTACATGATGTTGTCTAAATTAAATTATGTTTCATTACATTACTATGTTTTAGCTTTAACTGTAATATGTTCTTTCTACATTTCAAACCTCAGTTACTTGAATACCTGTTGAAATATTACAAAATTGTTTCATTATCACAGGTCAACTTCTTCAGTATTCCATTCTGGAATTACATCTCGCACAGTAGCCCCTTGGCCACTGATTCTGCATCTGTGGTACCTGTTATAACTCAATCAATATTAGAGACATGTCAACATCCATCAAACAGTATCTTATCCCCAGATATGGAGCAGGTCAATTCTAAAACTGTCAATCAATGGTCAGATTGAAAAATGTAGATTGTGAAGTTTACACTCCCCCTTTTTACACATGAACTCATGTGTAACAAAATCCTGTATGGGAAGAAAACCTTCAGGTAATAATTGATTATAAGAAAATACCAAACAGTATTCACAAATGTACATCCATCATTTTCCAAAGTAAACACTTCAGTGAAATGAAGTGTTTCTCTCCATCTTTCAGTCCTAAAAGAAACAGAATCTTCATGTTTTAGTTTGAGCTTCACATTCTGCAAACAGCCACTGCCTGTGGGAGTGAAATATCAAGTAGATTAGAAACGGGTCACACATTTTAGGAAACCTCTCATTTCCCACAGAGCCCCAGAATAATGTGTTAGTCCAAAAACATGCTTGATTAGTCATTGTTTTAAATCATGCAGTTGCACTGATCACATGCAGACGTACACTCACACTCACACTGTCAGGTTGTAAAGTCAAGTTTGGTCAGGTTCACCCCAGAGTCAGTCATTGACAGTGCCTTCTCAAGTTACACTGTCGGTCAGGGTCAAAGGTAATTTGGTCTCAGTCTTTTTGGCCATGTGTCATGCTCTGCAGAGAGTTTGATATTTCAGCTTAGGCCAGTATCCTTTGTCTACAAAAATCTTTCATATATGGAGCGCCATCATTTATTAATTCACGATTACAACTATAATTTTCCAGATATCTCTAACTTTTCATTGGGACAGCTGTTTCCCACATTTCCTGCAACTTGGTACAAAACTCACTTCCTTATAGTACTACTACTGCAGTTCATTAACACCTAATCTATATTAAAATGTCTAATAGATCAGAAACTTGTGCATATAATTATTTTCTTGAGTCAAAACATTATTAGGATCTGTAAAGCTCTGCTATGCATTTCATAACTCATTATATTAATTTATCTTCAATTCTGGTGCACTTAAAGAACAATGTTACCCTCTTTAACAGTGCGTGGAACCTTGGGTGTCCGAACATGCAACAATTACTCCCTACTTTATCAAGGATTTAAAAACAGAAGTCATTTCGTATGTCCATCCGAAAGCCCTCCTATGGTAATAACAATGCCACAATGGTGAAACCAGTACCTCAAATTGAAATACTATATTTTGTTTAGAACTAGCTTTCCCTTCAACATGGCCTATATAAATAAATATTTGTCTGATCTTATAGAGATGTTACTAAAACTCTCCCTTTGAACTGAACAATACTGTAACAAATTAAAACACTACCAAATTCACACATGAATAACAACTCTAAAAGAATAATTTGTAAACATGATGAAAAGATTGAAGAATATGGTTCTACACTGTACTCCTAACTCCCAAACACCCACTACTTAAAGTCTAGTGCATACTTCCATCATGCCCCCCCCCTTTTCCATCAGTGTGTTTTAGGATGATTTTTCACTTCACTTTAATAGTTTTCCTCTTTACCGCTATTTTTAATTTACCAATTGATTAATTCATGGTTAATACATCTTCTTATCTTCACTTATTTATCAAGTCAATTCAAGTTCTTTAAATTTGGTTCTTTAAAATACATTAGTAGATTCCTTGTGGAGTATTCACAATAACTAATCCTCTCTAGGATATGAAATCCGTTCATCTTTAAGCAGATACTATTTCCTTATTTATCTTTTGTTCATGATAACAATGGTATAACAACCACACATTTGACCCATAGCTAGTTTCTATAACAAGATTATTATGTGTGACAAAATAATCAGATGTCTTGTTTGCTAACCAATAATATTAAACTTTAATCTTTTCAGTATTCCAGACCATCATTTAAACAAGCAGCCTCTTATCTAAACACTAAGCATTAAGGTTTCTACACCACCCCCCGGGAAACTCTTGCACAATTATGCTGTAAAATCATTGCATCATTCCTTCAGAGTCTGAACAATCTGAGACAAGCATGTCTCAAGATCTTGTCATAATGAGCACAGTCAGTGATGCAGCTGTAGTCAGTGGCAGGGTCCCCAAAAAAGCTAGGACCGGCCCTGGTCAGTGGGCTCCAAGGAAACTCTCCCTGGCATTGGGATGAGGGAAGGAATCACTTGGCAGACACACGTTGTCCTCTGTACAGCAGAAATCCCCCCAAAACCGCAGTACCTCTTCACACCACTGTTGCCTTGACAACGAGGCACAAGCAAAATGTCAATATCTCCTCAGAGATGCGTTCTTTGCACACTTCTTCTGTTTGCAGTGAGCAACTCTTCACCAACACACTGATTCAGAGAACCCAAAAGGTGGTGTACAACTATCCAATGCTGCTGTAATCACATTCAGCTACTGAGAAAAACTCAATTTAAATCTCTCTCCCAACGGGTTACAAAATAAAACGGCTGAGATCAGGAATGCTGAAACATGTGAATGTTAAAACAAACTAATGGTAGTAGTCTGGCTATTCTTTATTACTTCAGTTCTAAGTTAATAGGCAAAACAAAGACACCCTCCTTAACCACTATACTAATCTTTTATCTACTTGGTTAATTCTATTCATTTTCAAATTGTTTATCTAAGTTGTGTTACAAGCATGGTGAGGTTGTAACAGAATACACAAATAACTGTATTCAATCCGCGCCGTATTTGAAAACTGTAATGAATTAAAATCAATGTTTAAGGACGTAATATAAGTTAAATATATTGTTAAGCTAATTACTGTTTTATTGTGAAGGCATCTCTGGTGAACAGCGGCCTGTGGCTTTTATTTTGAAAGGCCATTCCGGAAATATACTCCGTAATGTGAACAGTGAGTTTGACTTCCAGAAACACGGAAAGTTACGATAGCAATCGTTCTAATGCATTAAATAAAGTCATGAAAGAGACAAGGAGGGGAAAAGGCGTGTGGAAGTAAGCAATGAAATGAAAATGCCACCAATCTTCTGTTTTAACGTGATGGCGGACATTGAAAACCGAAGCGGGCATAAGCACCCCTGTCATATACACATTAATAGATTCCTTCTGACTGACAAGCGTTCAAAAACCCTTCTGCTTATCACTTAGGCTACTACTTTTTGTTTTATTCATAACCTAAAAATACAATTGTGATGAATAGCTTGCTCTTTTTCTGATTGAAACAAAGGGTCTACTCTTCTACAGAATCAGAAAGTACAAATACTGACACCCCGGCTCCGGCTGGAGCTCTAAGCCTTTTCAAGAGAAGGGGGCTTCTTTCAACAACTAACAACAAACTATTGGTATACCAAAACATTTACCAACATAAAACAAGGTCTTTACGAATCAACAATGACAACCAACAGGCAGAACAATCAACAAACAGATTTCCGAATGTCTCGTCGGCTCCTACTCTCTCCTCTTTCATCATTTTATTTTTTAGGAATCTCAGATCTGCACAAGCCTTTTTTCTGTCTCCCTGTTTGATTCCACTGAGAATCAACCTCTCAGTCTGTTCCCATTGTTCGCGGAAGCTTCCGGGAATTGGAACGCCTAAATCACTCTTTTCAAACTCTTCTTCCATAATTGACTTCGTATCTATTATCTGACTAGGTTGATATGTGTTCACTTGTATTTATTAATACACTGGACAAATCTTGTCGTTACTCTTAATGTCCTTATTCTATTCTGAATTCAAAGTTTCAACACAGAATATTGTTACACCCTGTTCGCCACCAGAGGGCAGCAGTTGACCACAAATGAGCTTCCTCTGTCTGATGAAGCTCTCAGCTCTGCAACTGTCTCCTGTCACTATTTCTGCTCTCTTTTCTCAATTTTTACACAGTTTCGACGTAAAAAAAATCACAGTTTATTACAGAATTTTCCCAGTGAGTCAGCCGTGCAGGACTAGTACCCCACGGAGACCTCGCTGGTTCACTTTACTTTCTTATACAAACACTTTCTTAAATATAACTCGATGCCTCAGGTCTGGAATGTCCTACCTGACTCTGAGCACCGACTTTGCTTTAGTGAGCTAAGGTACTGGAATGCAATACCAGACTCTTATACACACTCAGTGCCCTATAGGTCCGGAATGTCCTACCTGACTCTTATACAAACACTTCAAATATAACTCGATGCCTCAGGTCTGGAATGTCCTACCTGACTCTGAGCATCGACTTTGCTTTAGTGAGTTAAGGTACTGGAATGCAATACCAGACTCTTATACAAACACTTTCTACAGTATTGTATTTTTTACCGTGACTAAGAACACTGAGAACGCCGCTGACAACTCTAAAATTGTTGTAGTATAGCCAATCACAGATTTTGACAATCAACAGGTGTCTGCTCACCTTTGTATCTGGACGTCCTGGTTTAGTTGTCAACGGTGTCCGGGGTGTCCTCCCCTGGACAGAAATTCGTCCGCTGGCTGTCGGTGGTCCTTCTAGAGACCAGCACTCATCACGTCGGGGTCACCAAATTGTAGAAGCAAACACAATAGTGGTGGCTTAAAGCCCACCTCTGCTCCGCGCCGTCCTTTAGATGAGCCTGGTCAGATTTAATAAAAGAACTTCAAAACACCGGCATAAAAGTTATAACAATAATCTGATTTTAATGGTAAAAAAACACAATACGAAATACAGAGTGCCCTGTAACAGAGCACTCCGGGCTCCCCGCTCTACTGCCGTGCGATACAGATATCGGGACCAGCCAGTCAGAAACAGGGGGCATTTTGCATGGGTAAACAACAGTATATAGACATATTTGGGGCGGAGAGTCACTTCTTATCTTCCACCGGACTCCACTCCTTTAATTTCCCAAGGAAGGTTTCACACAAACTATTCTTTCCCAAACAATCAAACATTGTACACAGATATATTGGTGCTTGGGATTATATTGGCCCCAGAAAGAACCTTGAAAAGAACATGTGTGTGTGCTAGTGAGGGGAAGTGTATGTGTGTGTGTGTGTGTGTGCTGATGAGCGGAGGTGTATGTGTGTGTGTTGGTGATATCTGGGTCAAGGAGTTTATGTGTGTGTGCTGGTGAGCGGAGGTGTATGTGTGTGTCAGGGTATCTGGCTCATGGAGTGTAGGTAAGAAGGTTTATTGTTTGTTTGTTTGTAGCCTTTATTTAACCAGGTGAAGCCCCTTGAGAAAATATCTCTTTTTCAAGGGTGACCTGCAGGACATTAGTTACACATGTAACATAAAAACAACAGAACAACAATAAGGATGACATACAACATAATGTACAGGGTACAGTTTACAAACTCTATTTACAGTGACAGGTACCATGAGTATCAAACAGCATGTCACCCAGCCGAGTTTTAAAATGATGCAGGGGAACCAAAGTGCTCAGTTTTAAACATGTTTGCAGACTGTTCCAATTTAGTGGAGCTGCACAACTAAAAGCTTTCTTCCCTAAGACAGTCCTAGCACTTGGCACATTTAATAAAACAACATCATGAGATCTCAGGCAATATGTACTTTCAATTCGTCGAGAGATCAGAGAGCAGATATAAAAAGGTAGTTTACCCAACACGGCTTTGTAAATGAACATGCACCAATGACTCCTCCGTACAGTTAGTGAAGGCAGACCTGCCTTGGCATACAGGGTACCGTGATGAGTAAGTGCTTTATAGTTAGTAACAAATCTCAGGGCACTGTGATAGGCGGCATCTAACTTTTCCAGGCAATGGGCAGGTGCATTCATATAGATCAAATCACCATAGTCCAGCACAGGTAAAAAGGTCACAGTGACTAGCCTTTTCCTGGCTTCAAAAGAGAAACAGGACTTGTTTCTGAAAAAGAAACCTAGTCTAACCCTCAGCTTTTTAAGCAGGTTATTGACATGAAGTTTAAAAGTAAGACAATCATCAAGCCAGACACCTAGGTATTTATAACTGGTAACCACTTCAAGTACTTGTCCTTGCATAGTAACACTATCCAAAACAGGCTCTGGTGTCTTTTTAGCTTTTGAAAAGAGCATTACCTTGGTTTTATCAACATTTCAAATAAGCTTTAGTTCAGAGAGCTGAGTCTGAATAATGTTAAAAACAGCCTGTAATTTAACACCAGCCTCCTTAATGGAGGGACCTGCACAATACATCACGGTATCATCAGCATAAAAATGTAAAGTAGCTTCATCCACATTATCACCTACGCTGTTAATATATATAGAGAATAAAAGTGGACCTAAAACAGAACCTTGAGGAACTCCATTAGCAATGTTTAACCACTCAGAAGACAGCCCATCAAAGTGAACACATTGAGACCTTTCAGAGAGGTAGTTCACAAACCACCCTACTGCATGGCTGGATATGCCGATACTGAGTAGCCTCTGCTTTAAGATGCGATGATCGACGGTATCAAACGCTTTGGAAAGGTCAATAAATAGAGCTGCACAACTCTGCTTATTGTCTAAAATACTCGTAATGTCATTCACCACTTTCATTGTGGCAGTGATGGTGCTATGTTGCTTTCTGAAGCCTGACTGATGTTTAGACAGGATATCATTTTTACATAAAAACTCCTTTACCTGTTCACTCACTAGGCGTTCGAGCACCTTCGCCAGAACTGACAATTTAGAGATTGGCCTATAGTTATTTAAAATAGTTGCCTCCCCTCCTTTTAGTAAAGGCAAGACATAAGCTGACTTCCATACTTTTGGAATTGCATTTGTGCTGAGGGAGAGGTTAAAAAGAGTAGTAAGAGGAAGAGCAATACAATCTGCAGCTATCTTTAAAAAGAAAGGTTCTACGTTGTCCGGGCCGGCCGGTTTCTTAGGATCTAGCTTAGATAAGGCTTCATGAACAACATTGACAGTAAAAGGAGTAAAACTGAAAGGGTTTTCCAGACCACATTGTTCAGAGTCACGGATTGGGGTGTTCACAGAAGCAGAGTTAGTCACAGAATCAAACATAGAACCGCAGGACACAAAATGCTCATTAAAGCAATTTAACATAGTGGCCCTGTCCGATATAGTGCCAGATGCAGTGGTAAGGCACGGAGGTAGCTCATTACGGATCTCACCGGTGGATATCGATTTTATTGCTTTCCAAAATGTCCTAGGATTATTTAGGTTTTCAGTGGTAACTGACAAGTAGTACTTCGACTTTGCACTTTTGACATTTGAAGTGAAGCTATTCCTTAGCTGCCTAAAACGCAGCCACTCTACCTCTGAGCCTGATTGCCTAGCCTTTGCCCAGGCCTTGTTTCTCTCATGAAGGAGACTGGACAGCTCAGCAGAAAACCAAGGATTGTCTCGTCCCTTTACTCTAAATTTACGCAGGGGTGCATGTCTATCAATGACCTCCATAAAACCAAGATAAAAATAAGACCATGCGGTTTCTACATCAGCACACAGATCGATTTTACCCCAATCAAAATCAAACAGATCATGCACAAAACCCTGCTCAACAAAATGTTTTTTGTCTCTCTTAATGATAATGCGAGGTGTAACCTTTTGGACCTTAGTGTCCCTAATTGTGGCTACAACACAGTGATCGCTCAGATCATTTGCAAATACTCCCACAGATGAATATTTATGGGGAACATTAGTTAAAATTAGATCAATTAGGGAGTATTTATTAGGGGACTTAATATTTGGGCGAGTAGGACTGTCAACAATCTGAGTAACATTTAAAGAGATACAAAGGTTTTTTAAATCCTCTGACACTGCAGTCAACCAGTCTCAGTTAAAATCTCCAAGTAGCACTATTTCCTTGTAGTCTAGTTGTGATAAAAGATTTGCTAGTGAAGACAAGGAGTCTTTGACAGCTGAGGGGGGTCTGTAACAACTCACTACCATGACCTGTTGACCCTTTGCCACTTCTATATGTATGGCTAAAAATTCAAATTGCTTACTGATCGATTTGGAAACTAATGTGGTTACACTGAACTTATTCTTAACATAAATGGCAACGCCACCACCTTTATTAGGCCGGTCGGTACGATACACATTAAAAACCATTTAAGGCAATGTCAGAGGCCAAAATAGATTTGTTTAGCCATGTTTCTGATAAAACAATGACGTCAGCGTCAGTCGAGCTCGCCCAGATACAGACAAAATCTAGTTTACCTAAGAGACTGCGCACATTCAAGTGGATGAAACCCAACCCAGACCTAGCTTTAAAATCAGCAGGAGTAGCGATCTGACAACTACTACTGGGCAGACCAGGGTTAGGTTGTATATTTCCTGACAGTAATAACAACAACAAAAACAGGCATCTTTTCCTCTTAAACGACACAAATACATTGTCATCTAATTTAGAAACACCGGAAAAGTCTGCGAGAGTGTGATTAGAGCTTAAGAAGCAGTCCTGAAGAACCATCATCGCAGGGAAATAAAAAAGACAAACATATTTTGTCGAGCAGATTGACTGTGACAAGGCAACCGGTAATTGTTTGAGCAACACATCCGAACCTTTGCAGGGGATGCCCACTGCGGGTGGCAGAACAGACCTGAATCCAGTAGTCTTCTCAGAATGAATAGAGATCTTTTCATAGTCCAAAACAGTTAACAGGCACAGCAGAATCCCGATATGGGCCATTTTCCCAGACCAGCACACAGTATCCGCGATGTTCCTGGAGCAAAATCAGCACAGCAGCAAAGGACAGGCGAAAACAGCAGCGTGGAAGCGCTCCGGTCCCTCCGTGGTATCCCCGGGGTGAAAGCAGGCCTCTGCAACAGCAGAACCAGGACAGATGGAAAGCAGGCCCCAGCGGTGGTAAAATCCTCCTCCGCACAGCAGCACACGCCCGGTGGAAGCAGGCCAAGCCCGAAGCGTGGATCCACTCCGTCTCTCCGCGACGACTCCGGGGTAAAAACCTCTCCAGTACAGCCGTATTATACAGGTGGGAGCAGGCCTCCGTAGATCGCAGATCGCAGGCAGCAAACAGGTGGAGCCGCTCCGTCTCTTCGCGACGTCTCCGGAGGAAAAACACCTCAGTACAGCCGCACTCGACAGGTGGGAGTAGGCCTCCACAGTTCGCAGACAACTAAAACTACTACTTGTATAAGCAGGGATGGCTAAAAGTTTGTAAGCAGGAGAGCTAGATGCTAACAGATGCCAGATGCTAACAGGTAAGTGCGAGCCTGTAGAAATTGCGACTGCCTCCAATGACAGCGTAGGTGTGAGTGATAGCGTAGGTGTGAGTTTATATATATATAGGATTACTTTAAAACAGTCCCAAATAATACATGTTCACTTCAAGATAATACCTGTTTACTTTAATACAGTTTAGAACAATATCGGTTTGATTTCTGTACCCGTAGGATAGAAAAGGGGGAAGTGACGTCTGACTCAGAGGTCGCGCGGCTCTGGAGAAGAACGTGTTGCCCACATTCTGTTACTGAGTTTAGGCTAGTTAGCTAGCAGGTTTATTGTTTTGGGTGCAGTCACTTTTGCCTCCACTTGCTGTTCAAATAAATGTTGAAAGAAAAAGTTCATCTGTTTACAGTTCTGTTTTATATGGGAGAAGAAGAAGAAGAAGAAGAAGAAGAAGAAGAAGAAGAAGAAGAAGAAGAAGAAGAAGAAGAAGAAGAAGAAGAAGAAGAAGAAGAAGAAGAAGAAGAAGAAGAAGAAGAATTGGGAGGGATGAAACCCTCTTTAATGGTCACACATGCAGAGCACACACAGTGAAATGTGTTCTCTGCTTTTAACCCATCCTAGTACCAGGAGTCTAGTACTAGGAGCAGTGGGCAGCTATTGTACAGCGCCCGCGGAGCAATGGGAGTGAGGGGGGAAGGGGGGTGTCCGGTGCCTTGCTCAAGGGCACCACGGCAGGGCAGGAGGTGAACTGGGACCTCTCCAAGTAGAAGTCCACACTCCAAATAGGTCTGGTCGGGGACTTGAACCGGCGACCCTACGGCTCACAGTCCAAGCCCCTACTGACTGCCATAGATTTAGTCCCTAATGTTGCTCTCAAAGTGCACCAGATTGATGCTTTTAACTTCAACATTTAAAAAAAAATCTTCCCGGACGAGCTTGCCCCCGGACCCCCCTAGAGGAGGTGATGTCCACCACCTGCCCACACCCCCTGTTAAATTGTCTCACCCACATTGAGGATGCTTCCTACGCCCATGTTTTATTCCATGTGTCAAGTCAGGCAAATTGGGTCAAAATGTTATTGCATCAATGATCTGTTAACATTAGAATCACTAAATATATGCTGTAACTATTTTTGCTCTAGGCAACTCAAGGGCTCAGGTAATGTGATTACTATATGAATAATTGTCCAAAATAACATAAAATGCATAGGGTTTTTTGTTAAGTAACATACTTTCGTTGCCGGCCGGCCGATACATGCCGCGCATTAAGTGGGCCTGTCTGTCAATTAATCCCCGGGCCACTTTTTCCCCACAGTCCGCCCCTGGTTACATGTCATTTCGTGGATGACTTTGAATGAACTAGTTGTCTACTTGACTGTTTTCAATTCAGTGAAAGGCACACAGCAGACAATCTTTTAGGCATTGCCAGAGAGTGGGGCATCAGCGACAAGGTAGTTGCTTGTGTCACTGACAATGCAGCCAACATGATCCTGGCAATCAGGAAAACAGGGTGGAAGCATTTAGCTTGCTTTGCTCACACCCTCAACTTAATTGTTAGGGGGGGCCTTAATTCAATCAACACAGCGGTGGAAAAAGTAAAGGCCATTGCCGAACACTTTCACAGAAGTACAGTTGCAGCAGAAAAACGAAAGGTCACTCGGCAACAGATGGGATTGCCGGAACTGTGTCTTAAGCAAGATTGCCCAACCCGCTGGAATTCAACATTCTACATGTTGAAAAGATTTTATGAAATGAAGGAGGCAGTCATCACCACACTGGCTTTGGTCAATCCAGGTTTGCTAACCTTGTCTCCAGAAGAGTGGGAGGAAATTAAAGAGGCCTGTGATGTCCTAAAGCCATTTGAGGAAGTCACAGTTGAAGTTAGTTGTGAAAGGTAAGACATTTATATTGATGAAAGATTGTGATTTAGAAATTGTAGTAGGCCTAATTATTCTATTTTTGCATTTGCATTTGCTAATGATATTTATTTTGAAGAAACCCATTGACAACAAATCTAATAATTATCTTAGACTATTAAAAATGTAAAAAAAATATAAAAAATGAATATGTCTAATAGTTGCTATTGAACCTAAATGTTCTGTATATATTATTCTTCCAGCTACGTGACTGCCTCAAAGGTTATACTCCTAGCAAGGGGCCTCCAAAGAACAACCTCCGATCTACACATCGAAAAGTTGACAAGGCCTGTGAGGGAAATGGTTGAAGCCCTGAATGCAGATATGGCTTCAAGATTCCATAGAATGGAATTTCACAAGCTGCTTTCAGAGGCAACAGCTCTGGATCCCAGGTTTAAGAGAAGAGCTTTTACCGATGACCGTGCAGCAGATGAGGCCTTTCAGAGAATTTCCAACGCAGCAGGAAAGGTGAACGTCAATGAGCAGGCTGAGGAAGAGGAACACGAAGTTGAACAGAAAGGGAGTACCTCAAGGGAGAGCGCAGTGTGGGCCGAGTTTGATCAGTGTGTCTCTGGACAGCTTATCAACACGCGCAATTCAACTGCAGAGGCAATTATGGAGGTCCGTTCTTTCTTTGAAGAGGCTATGGTGCCCCGGTCTTCTAACCCGCTTGTGTGGTGGAAAAATCGGGGTGTGGTCTACCCAAGGCTGACACGGGTCATGATGACAAGGCTTTGAATTGTGGCAACTGGCATTTCTTAATTCAAACCTGCAATAAGATTGCATTTTGCCATGGCATTTCTTAATTCAAACCGGCAATAAGATTGCATTTTGCCATGGTATTTATTAATTCAAACCTGCAATAAGATTGCATTTTGCCATGGCATTTCTTAATTCAAACCTGCAATAAGATTGCATTTTGCCATGGCATTTCTTAATTCAAACCTGCAATAAGATTGCATTTTGCCATGGCATTTCTTAATTCAAACCTGCAATAAGATTAATAAGATATTTATTTATGATATATCATAAAGCACCCCCTAAGCACCCCCAAGAAATATGTTTGTTTTTTTTCCCCCCGAAAATTATTATTATTATTTTTATTAAATTAAATCAGAACAATTATTGATTACATCAATGCAAATGTGAAACAAACAAATGTTTGACCAAAAACATAAAGCGAACACAGGTGATATGATTAGGCCAATGGCCAGCACCCATTACATTTTTGACAGCTGTTAGCTGGAGCCCCAAATTATTTGCTAACAGCAAAGTGACAAATGGATCGTTTTTTAGTCCTTAAACGTCCACGTGTGGACACTAGGGGTGTAACGGTTCACAAACATTTCGGTTCGGTACGTACCTCGGTTTTTTGGTCACGGTTCGGTTCGGTACGTTTTCGGTACAGCAGAATCTTTTTTCACAGAACAAAACATATATATATATATTTTTTTTATTATTATTAAACTGTGAATAATGTATTCACTCAAATAAATACAAAATATAATAAAATAAACATTAAGGTGCAGCATTTCGATGAACTGAAATAATCTGTATTTGAACTGTACTGTACTAGTACCTAAGCAGCCAGTTTGACATTATGACTTGCTTGTCATTGTATTTTCATGTTTTTTTAAAGAAAAATTAACTTGTCCACATTGCTTGCCGAAAGGGCAGATCTGCTGGCACTAACAATGTCTCCTGCTGTGGAGAACACCCTCTCGCTAGGGACAGAGGTAGCAGATACAGCCAGGTAGCGCTTTGCTAACATGGCAACATAAGGATATTTAGCGTTTGTAATAGCTTTGGCTCGGTCTGATCTTTTTGCGAGTGGTGGAGGCTTAAATGCTAGCGGGAGTTGGGTTTGCACTTCAGTCTTTTTTCTTTTGGTACCGGTGATATTCACGTTCGGGTGATGCCTTTTCAAATGAGTGTGCAAGTTTGATGTATTGCCAGCCGCGTAACCAATGTTAGTTGAACAATGCCGACAAACAGCTTTGGTTCGGTCCACCTGTCTTTGTCCGTCATCCTTGTACGTAACTGCGAAACCAAAATGTTCCCAAACCGGAGACTTCAATGATGCTGGAGGATTTTCGAGCTCAACTTTATCTGCGTTCGCCATTAATTTTCGACAGTTCCTCAAATTACTGACTACATTTGAACGCATCCCTCTGACCAGCTCTCATAGTATGCCTCTCATCCAATGAAATGACTTGCTCGCTCTATGACGCGTTGAACCCAATGTGACCAAATTACTCTGAATGCTGCGACGCAGCACCTGAGATTACTTCCAAAAAGTTGTTCACGTTCTCAATTTTTTACGTTTAACGTTATATTCGTTCGGTACACTTCGGTACACACCTGTACCGAACCGAAGGGCCCGTACCGAATAATTTCGGTACGGGTACGTGTACCGTTACACCCCTAGTGGACACTCAATCAAAACCAACTGAAAGCGAGAGGGATTGTGCACATAATAGGCCTCATGAGTACAAGTAGCTTACTTCTGGGTCAATGTGGTTCATTCAAGCCCTGCTCTGTGTGTGTGTGGCATGAGCCATTTTGTGTGCGTGCGCAAGCGAGCGAGAGAGCTCGCGCACCGGTGGGTATCTACCGGAGATCGTTGTGGTTAGCATCTGGTGCTAGCTAGCCAAGCTAACGGATATAAGGAGCTTTTTCAACAACAAGGTGGAGGGAGAACTCTCTCCTGTCAGACTGAGAGTCTCAGATAACCTCAGCTCAGGTGAAGTAAAGGACTCTCAGTGTTTAGATAGTTAACTTTAGTCTAGTTATCTCAGTGGTTCTCAAACGGTTTGTTTTAAAAGGGGAGTGATTTGTAAAATATCTATAAAGAAATAGAAAATCTGTTTACAGTTCTGTTTCATATGTATGTTGAGAGATGTATCCATAGATAAAAAATAGCACTTTAATAATAATAATAATAATAATAATCAGCTGTAGATAGTTAACTAATTAGAGGGCCGTGGCCCTACAACTGTGAGAACTGAGCAATCAGGCGTCCATTTTGGGTAGCTCTTTCCTGGAGCGTCAGCTTCAGCGTCAGACAGCCGAAGACTGACAAAGACATTGGAGTCCTGCGGGAGTAAGACTGACAAAGACATTGGAGTCCTGCGGGATTCACGAGGGAGGCAAAGAGGAGGCAAATCCTACTCTGATCAAGCTGGTGTCTTATTTCTCTTTTCTTTAGTTTTCTAGCCCCGCATACTATAATCATGTGTATTTTCTCTATTCCTGTTCATGTGTCTTCTCGCAATTATCACTGGCCCCGTGTATCTCCTAATCGATATAACCGGCCTGCTCTCGTCTATCCCACATGCTCCACTGAGATCCAACATCTAGTTTCTGGTGGCCTGTGGAATTGCCAGTCAGCTGTTCCTAAGGCTGACTCCATCTCTGGCTACGCCTCCCTGCAGTCTCTGGATTTCCTTGCTCTCACTGAGACCTGGATTACTCCATCCAACACATCCACCCCAGCAGCTCTCTCCACAGCATATTCCTTCTCCCATACACCCAGACCCACTGGCAGAGGAGGTGGCACTGGTCTCCTGCTCTCTCCCAAATGGAGCTTTTCCCTCTTCAAGCTACCTAACTTCACTCCTTCCACCTTTGAATTCCATGCCATCACAGTAACCCATCCTATACAGTTAACCATTGTTGTTCTCTACCGTCCACCAGGCGCCTTGGGGGACTTATTGGAGGAATTAGATAATCTCCTCTCACTCATCCCTGAAACTGGCCCTCCCGCTGTACTTCTCGGAGACTTCAACCTCCAGACGGGGAAGATAGACGAACTAACATCTCTGTTAACCGCCTTTGCTTTCTCACTGTCTCCGTCCCCACCGACTCATAAAGCTGGCAATGTCCTTGATCTCATATTCTCAAGGAACTGCGCTACTTCTAACCTCTCTGTAAACCCGCTCCACACATCCGATCACTTCTTCATTTCATTCTCTCTATCCCTTTCCAA
The DNA here is from genome assembly GCF_902827175.1 of Gymnodraco acuticeps. Classification (NCBI taxonomy): domain Eukaryota; kingdom Metazoa; phylum Chordata; class Actinopteri; order Perciformes; family Bathydraconidae; genus Gymnodraco; species Gymnodraco acuticeps. The sequence continues at coordinate 698,257 of NW_022990266.1, forward strand.
ACATAACAAACTAATCTCTTCTCATCCTGCACTTGTCCGCCGTAACCTTCGCTCCCTCTCCCCCTCTAGCTTTGCCTCGTCGGTGCTCTCAGCCCTCCCTTCCTCTGATTCGTTCCATCTCCTGCCTCCAAACTCTGCTGCAGAAACTCTCCTCTCTACTCTCTCATCCACTCTGGACTCGCTCTGTCATCTCACATCTCGGCAGGCTCGTCAGTCCCCTCCTGCTCCCTGGCTAAATGATGTACTGCGTGCTAATAGAACCGTCCTTAGGGCAGCAGAGCGGAAATGGTGGAAATCCAAACACCGTGACGACCTCCTAACCTATCAGGCTCTCCTCTTTCTCTGCTTCGATCTCTCAGGCAAAAAGCACTTTCTTTCAAGATAAGATCCAATCTTCCTATTCCAATCCTAAAAAACTATTTTCCATCTTCTCCACCCTCTTGGACCCTCCAAAAGCTCCTTTCCCCGCTCAGAGACCCAGGTCGTTGCACGCATCTCTGCTTGTCTAGCTGACATCTCTCAGTGGATGTCTGCTCACCACCTCAAGCTCAACCTTGACAAGACTGAGCTGCTCTTCCTCCCGGGAAAAGATTGTCCCACTCTTGACCTAACAATCAACATCGGCACCTCAGTTGTTTCCCCGACTCAGACTGCAAGGAATCTGGGTGTGACCCTAGATAACAACCTGTCCTTCACTGCAAACATCGCTGCTACAACCCGTTGCTGCAGATACACGCTTTACAACATCAGGAAGATACGTCCCCAGCTGACTCAGAAAGCGACTCAGGTTCTGGTCCAGGCTCTCGTCATCTCACGCCTAGACTACTGCAACTCCCTCCTGGCTGGTCTACCTGCATGTGCCATCCGACCTCTGCAGCTCATCCAGAATGCAGCGGCTCGTCTGGTCTTCAACCTTCCTAAATTCTCCCACACCACTCCGCTCCTCCGCTCCCTTCACTGGCTTCCGGTAACTGCTAGAATCCACTTCAAAACACTGGTACTTGCTTACCATGCTGCGAATGGATCTGGCCCTTCCTACATCCAGGACATGGTTAAACCGTACACCCCAGCGCGTGCACTACGCTCTGCATCAGCCAAACGACTCGTTGCGCCCTCGCTGCGAGGGGGACCCAAGTTCCCATCGGCGAAAACACGTGGGTTTGCTGTCCTGGCTCCAAGATGGTGGAATGAGCTCCCCATTGACATCAGGACGGCAGATAGCTTGCACATCTTCCGGCGCAAACCGAAAACTCATCTCTTTCGACTCCACTTCGAGCGTTAGAACTATTAACGAAGCACTTTTATACTAATAAACGACTGGCTTACCTAAAGCCAGTTGAGTAGCACTTGAAATGTTTGGCTCTATGAAACCTGATGTACTTATATGATTCTGTTTTCTTCAAGGTTGTGTCTTCCTGGTCGAATGTACTTATTGTAAGTCGCTTTGGATAAAAGCGTCAGCTAAATGCAATGTAATGTAATAATAATTCATTTATTTTATATAGGCGCCTTTCAAGGCTCTCAAGGTCACCGTACAAACACATAAAAAACAAGATACACAATACATAACACCAGCATAAGAGACAAAAACAAGACAATGCAGTATATAAATCAATCAAATAACCAAATAAATAAAAAACAGAGGATGTGTGATGGATAATGATCAGGGTGGATATGCGAGTGTGAAGAGGCGTGATTTGAAAATTGGGAGAGAGTCAGTGTTGCGGATGTCAGGTGGGAGGGAGTTCCAGAGGCCGGGTGCAGAGCGGCTGAAGGCTCGAGACCCCATAGTGGTTAAATGGAAGGGGGGTGCAGTGAGGCTGAGGGAAGCAGAAGATCTGAGTGTGCGGATGGGTGTGTTGATGTGGAGGAGGTCGGAGAGGTACAGAGGAGTGAGGTTATGGATGGCCTTAAAGGCGAGGAGCAGAATCTTAAAAACGATACAGGATTTGACGGGGAGCCAGTGAAGTTGCTGAAGAACAGGAGTGATGTGGTTAATGGAGGGGGTTCTGGTGATGATGCGGGCGGCAGAGTTCTGAACCAGTTGAAGTCTGTGGATGGATTTGAGAGGGAGACCAAAGAGAAGGGAGCTGCAGTAGTCAATGCGGGAAGTGACCAGGGTGTGAACAAGAATGGCGGTGGTCTTAGGGTTAAGAGACGGGCGGAGGCGATTGATGTTGCGTAGATGGAAATAGGCAGACCGAGTGATATTACTGATGTGAGATTTGAATGAAAGTGTGCCGTCGAGGATGACACCCAGACTCTTAACCTGAGGGGAGGGGGAGACTGAAGAGTTGTCTATAGTAATGGAGAAACTGTCAGGTTTGGTTAGGGTGGATTTTGTGCCAATGAGGAGAACCTCGGTTTTACTGTCGTTAAGTTTGAGAAAGTTAGAGGAAAACCAGGATTTGATGTCCTGTAAGCAGTCAGACAGGGAGGATAGAGGGAGGATGGTGGTTGGTTTGGAGGACAAGTAGAGCTGGGTGTTATCCACGTAGCAATGAAAGTGCACCAGATTGATGTTTTTAACTTCAATATTTAAAAAAATCTTCCCGGGGGAGCTAGCCCCCGGACCCCCCTAGAGGAGGTGAGGACCCTCCTAGAGGAGGTGAGGTCCGCTCCCCACTTGTAAAAATAGCACTTTACCCCTGCCTATATGCCGTGAGCTGATTATCGAGCCTTCATTGTAACAGTCGCAGGTGCACTGTGTGTGTGTGCGTGGGGAGTGTTGCAGTAGAAAATTCAACTGTAGCGCCCGGTGCATTAATGGGAAACCCTAAATGTTTGAGCACCCTCTATGAAACGTCAAGCTACCCCACAGCACCCCCTAGAGAAAATCTCTGGCGCCGCCACTGCACCTGTATGCCGTGAGCTGATTACAGAGCCTTCATTGTAACAGTCGCGGGTACACTGTGTGTGCGTGTGGGGAGTGTTGCAGTAGAAAATTCAACTGTAGCGCTGCTGCATTAATGGGAAACCCTTAATGTTTGAGCACCCTCTATGAAACGTCAAGCTACCCCACAGCACCCCCTAGAGAAAATCTCTGGCGCCGCCACTGCCTACACTGCGTTACTATAGTTACTACCCCAGTTCCTAAACTGTAATGGAAACGCAGCATAAAGTGAGCCTGGCTTACCAAGGCCTAACCATACCGTACTAAGCCGTGCTAGGTCCTGCAGTGGGAAAGCGCCATAAATTCACGTATCTCAGAATAGAGCTACCAATAACCAGAGTTGGCTTCACAGCGGGTGCCTCGCTGAGTGGGGAAAATCTGTTAGATACGTGAACGGGTTGGTGGGGACCTGCAGGTCTCGCGTTATGCCCATTCTGAACAGTCACCCAGTCTCCCGGCTGATCGGGAGTTACCAGGGGACGGCTAGTAGGAGCTACCTCTTGCCGGTCCGCACCGACTAACATGGGCTTTAATGTAGCTGAGTTACTTTCTAAAATGCGGAGCCGGGCTTCTATGGCTATGATTCCTGCCTCCAACCTAGCAACTATACCACATTTAACACATGTATCGGTACCAGTAAAGGAGGTAGGGAAGTAACCAAACATGAGACAGGTAGAGCAGGAAATAGCACCCGAGGGTGGGGAAAGAGCCATGGCTAGCTATCAAGCTAAAGTAGCTACCGTTAGCAAACCCGAAAGGAGTGCAAGCAACTGTGGAGTTACAGTTGCTAAGAGAAGGAGAGTTGTGAGTGCTTAAGCTGTAGTAATGTGTGATTAAAACGTCAGGTAGCTGCCATGATCAAGAATTTTGAAACGATCGATTTAAGTTAAGATAATATAAGCTATCAGCAGCAGAACAGACACAGGATACCCGGAGGTGACAACAACAACCGGAAGTGTCAACACGCTTACCGCAATAGTGAGGGTATTTCTATACACAATACTCCCGTGATTGGTGGTAAACAAAACTGATACCAGCGTCAAAGTTCTGTTAAGCAAGCTGTTGAGCATCATAGTTGGCAACAATCGTGGTATAAGAGCAATAAACTGTGCTAGAATGTGAAATTACGTATCCGCAATTAAGCGTTGTCCTTCCCCACTTCCACGTGGGAACAAATACCCGCCATGTTGTTAGCCACCCTGCTAGCATATCAACGGCTAAAGCTACAACGGAGCCTCCCTCCCCCCACCACCCCACCGCTCCAAACACCACGGCAGGCCGCAAGCCGGTTGCTGTAACGGACAAAGACAAATATCTGCAAGCTGACGACATTGTGCATTTAAGCAACAAAAATGGACTACATATTTTTCATCTGAACACTAACAGCCTGAGACACAAACTGGCTGAACTCAGGCAGCTATTCATGAACGGTAAGGCAAGCATATTATGCTTTTCTGAGACCAAATTGGACAATTCCATTACAGATTCAGAGATTGAAATTGAAGATTATCTTGTAGTGAGAAGGGACAGGAACGTGAATGGAGGTGGTGTCTGCATGTACATACATAAAGACACCAATTTCAAAAACCGTACTGACCTGCATCATGAAAACATTGAATCTGTGTGGGTTGAAATTCTTTTTGACAATGCTAAATCTGTAATAGTCGGGACAATCTATAGACCACCGGAACAGAGTGACTTTTATGATACATTAGATGGGTGTTTGGCTGATGTGGGGGATGTAGAGACAATTATTATTGGATACTGGAACACGGATATGCAACGTAAAGACACGTCCGTCTTCAAGTCCTTCAGTAGGATTTGTGATCTGCACGGCTTCAGTCAGCTAATCACCCAACCCACCCGGGTATGTGAAACAACACAAACTACCATTGATCTCATTCTGACCACTGACAAGTCCAGGATCTCCAGTAAAGGGGTTATAGCATGCGGTTTAAGTGATCATTATATGATATTCTGTACCCGCAAAAAGCTAAAACAAAGGGCCGGCTGTCACAAAACAGTTATATCTAGAGACCTCAAAAACTACTCTAGCGAGGCCTTTAACCTAGAACTGGAGAGCCTGGACTGGTCATATGAGCTCAGTGGTACACAAGTTGAAGAAACATGGCTTGGTTTCAAAAACAAATTCTCTGCAATACTCAATGATCTGGCCCCCCTAAGAACAACCAGGGTAAAAAATCGCGCTGAGCCGTGGATGCACTCCGGCATACTGACCGCCATGAAAACCAGAGACAAAAAATGCTCTGAGTTTCATAAAAGTCAGTCAATGCTTTCCAAAAGCACGAGCAGTGAACTCCAGGCCCACGTGACTGAACTAAAAATTGAAAGAAATAGACTAAGAAATGACGTAAGCTCCATGATCAAAACTGCCAAAAAGAATTTCATCAATGTCAAAACTGAGGAAAACAAAAATAAACCCTGTGAACTTTGGAAATTACTCAATAACCAGCTTGGCTGCAGTAAAAAACTCAAAACGAGATTTTCGAACTTAAACATAAAGACAGATAACAGGCTCATCACAGACAAACTGGATGTGGCCAAGTACTTGACATTTTTTTTCACAAACATAGCCACAACTCTTGTAAATAAATTACCCTCCCACTCAGGGCTTTTTGGAGTAGATCACATCATGACCTACTACAAAAACCTAGGGGTACGCAAAGATGATTTCAGTCTAGCAAGGGTAACAACAGCAGAGGTACTCATTAAACTGAGCGCCCTCCAACCTAACAAGGCCACTGGCCAAGACAATATCCCCTCCAAATTCCTCAGAGACTCAGCAACCGCCATCTCACCAGTCATAGCTCACATAATTAACCTCTCCATAAAACAGGGAAAAGTACCCAAAGACTTCAAAATTGCAAGAGTAACCCCCCTGCACAAAAAGGGCAGCAAATTGGACCCAGGCAACTACCGCCCTGTTTCTATACTTACCTCCATCTCGAAAGTCATGGAAAAAATAGTATATGAACAGGTCGAAAAGTACCTCGCGTAAAAGAAACTAATCTATGAATTTCAATCTGGCTTTAGAACATCCCACTCCACTGACACATGCCTTCTTTATTTGAGCGACCACATCAAACAAGAGGTGGATGAGGACAAGTACTGCGGCATGGTGATGCTGGACCTACAAAAGGCTTTCGACACTGTCAATCACCCCATTCTGATTGACAAGCTAAAAGCAATTGGTTTTGATAAACTATCGGTGAGCTGGATGCAATCCTACCTGGAGGGGAGAGAACAGATGGTGGAGGTAAACGGTACTCTGTCCCCCCCCCCTCCCAGTGAGCTGTGGTGTTCCACAAGGAAGCATATTAGGTCCGTTACTGTTCCTAATTTATGCAAACGACATGTCATCAGCGACTGCAACTTGTTCCTGTTCGCGGACGACTCAGCCCTACTGGTCTCTGACAGGAGCAGATTGCAGGTTGAAAAAACCCTCAGCTCCGAGCTCGGCAGAATCTGCACCTGGCTCGCCGATAATAAATTATCATTACACCTGGGTAAAATCAGCAAATCCGACGACTTCTCAGTTGCAGTGGGCGACATTATTGTCACAAGTAAGAAGGAAATTACATACCTAGGATCTATTCTTGAGGCAAACCTCTCCTGTGATAAAATGGCATCCAATGTAATAAAAAAAGTCAATCAAAGAACTAGATTCCTATACCGGATCTCCTCTCTGGTAAACAAAAACACCTTGAAAACTCTGGCAGGAGCACTCATTCAAGGGTACTATGACTATGCTTGCACGTCATGGTACCATAGCACCTCCAAGGCGCTAAAAATAAAACTTCAAACATCGCTAAATAAACTGGTCAGACTACTGCTTGACCTTTCATCTAGAACCCACCTCACCTCTGCCCACTTTGACAACCTAGGATGGCTTAGAGTAGACGACAGAGTACAGCTACTTGCAATGGGCCTGGTCTACAAGATCCACTACACCTCTATGGTACCCATGTACATGTCAAAATTCTTCCCAAAGGTCAAGGAATACCATGATCATAACACCAGAGGGAGCTCCACAAATCATGTGAAACCCAGATTTGGCACAAAAAAGGGCGAATACACGTTTCGCAATTATGCCACATCAAGGTGGAACGCTCTTCCCACAACTGTAAAGGAAAGTAAAACTATACTTACCTTCAAAACCTCTCTTAAAGAGCACCTTCGGGGGGAGAGCATTGCAAAACTGGCCCCGGTAATGGTACAAATCTCAACCTGTCGTTCAATGGACAGCTTCCCCCCCATCTATGTATATACTCGCATTTTAGACTCTGTTACTAACTGTATATCTGTAGACTTGGTATGTCTTAAATGTCCGGTTAGGATGTATTAGAACAAAATCTAAAATGAAAATTGTAAATAAGCAATCTGTATGTAAAAAACCACCTGTATGTAAATTTTAAATAAGCCATCTGTATGTCAAATATGTCTTATATGTCTTAAATGACATGATGAATTGGAAATGGGGGACCTTGATGTAAACAAGACGAAAGTCTTTCTCTGGTCTGCATCCCCTTAACAATTGTATGTTTTGAGCTGTACTGTACTGTACCCAATATACAAGCTGTTAATAAACTTTTCAATCAATCAATCAAACGTAGCTCCGTGAACGCAGCATAGTATTGTACATAAAAGGAAGGCAGGCCTTTTGAGGTGGGGAATTACTGTAATGTGGCAACGCGGGAAAGTAACCATGGCATTGAGGCTACTAGTTTATGCAATTAGCTAAAGTCAATGCAAGTGAATTTCCCTTATGTTGATAGAGTCCAGCTCACGTGTTTCTCAATCTGTCTTTGCCAGAGTGGCGACCGTAATTCATCTGTGGCTGCAGCAGCACACAACAGCTCCACAGCTCGCTTAACGGAACTTTGACGCTGGTTTCAGTTTTGTTTACCACCAATCACGGGAGTATTGTGTATAGAAAGTGTTGCTACCTAACTTCCATGAAGGCAACATGACAGAGGGCTGTCACTCAGGATGCCAAACTACTCTTTGGTAAGCCCCGCCCCCCAAGCAACATCAGGGCCAAAAGTTTGAAAGTGAAAAGAAAAAGCGGAAAAAAAGATCTGAAAGTGAAAAACGATCTCAAGGCGAAAAGCAATGTGAAAGTTTTGAAATTGAAAACGTAAAATCTGCAACTGAAAAAAATAAGGATTTAAATATGAAAATATATATACAAGTGAAATATGAAAATACATATTTTATTCAAAATAATTGCTGAACTGAATCAAAATAATATTCAACCTTTCTTTTTTCAAATACTTAACACTTATGACCCTGATATAGCTCCATAGATGTCCAGCCCATGCTGATGAAATGCATCCCAACAAATGCTGCCCCCCCCATACTCCACTGTATGGATGATGTTTTTTAGCCACACTGTTGTGTTTGCACCACACATAGCTCTTTGAGCTCAAATCTCCATCTTCCTCTCATCAGACCAGACAGAACTTGTAGCTTCCATACTTTAGCACAGGAGTTGAATACTTATGCAAACAGCATATTTCAGTTATTTATAACACAAAACTCATTTCTCTTTGAAACAAATAATTTTGAGGCCCATTATTTAGAATGAAATAGAGTGGTTCAGTGACGAGTCCTAAAACCCGGAAGTGAGTTATCATTTTACCACTACTAGTTTGGAAAATAGCTCCAAATAAGGTCTGTGGTTGACACAAATTTAAGAGACGGATCACGTTTTGTTCTACGACATTAAATACATCAGTAGTGACCCCGCTGGTGATTTTTGAAGAGTTTACGTGTCTGAAAAACGATGGTTGTTAACAAGTGGCTGAATAGGACTACAGAAGTTGTCGAAGACGTTGTACGTCATTACGCCCAACACGTGAACACTCCCGCTAAGTTAGTTTGCCCTGTTCTGCTTGAAAGCAAGTACCTGCCTCCTGCAAACTGTTCAAACAAACGCTTCAACCCGTACCCTTTACAATCTGTATGTTTGAATATGGATCTTAAGTTGGCGTGACGTTGAAGTCGTGCGACCCTGCTGTACTTGGCTGTAGTTCGTTTATAGCATAACGTGAGCATTTTGCTTCTGGCGATTAGATTTATGATTAGAAAATTATAAAAGTAGGGTAGACATGTGGATATTATCCGGCTGAACAAAACATGCATTTATCAAACAGGTTTGTTTTCCACAGACCTTATTTCGAGCTATTTTCCAAAATCCTATGGAGAAATCCCACTGCTTTTGTGTCGAGGGAATCCATGCGCAGTTTACTTCCAGGTAAATACATCATCCCTGCACCTCTCTATATTAAGCAAAACTAAATCTCATTGTATCATTTGTATTCCAGATAAATATCATAAATTCCAAGGGAATTCAATCTGTATTCCTCAATCATAAACCCAGATATAAATGAAGCAGTTGTACCCATGTCCTCCAGAAGATGGAGGCACAGCATCACAAAATAAAACAAAGCGACATAATGAAAGCTTTCACTCCTCAATACTGAGGGGGGGCTTGCACCGGACCTCACACACTAAAAACCTACTTTTGTTTGTTTTAGTTTACATGTTTTGTTTATTTTTCATACTCCAGATGCAAATCAGAATCAGATTTTATGTCAAGTAGGTTTAACCATACAAGTAATTTGCTTTCGTGTAAAGTGGTGCGTACATGAATATAAGTTGTAAGAAAAGGAGCAAAAATAGACCTCTTGTAAAAGTTAAATTGTTAAAAATACTATTCAATATTGTTGTTAAATGTATATGCTTTTTATGTGCTGAAGCCTGGGTTACTTTTTAAAGATGTGTCTGTTGTCAGTGTTTGAAATACTGTGTGTCCTGATCAGAGCAGGGAAGTAACCAAGTAGATTTACTCAAGTACTGTCCTTAAGCACAACTTTGAGGGACTTGTAGATTACTTGAGTATTTTAATTATTTAACAATAATTAGTGTTTGTTGATAGTGTTTGTTGTAAAAGGATCAGATATTTTCTCTTCTCTGTAAACTGTACTGTTCTGTAGGCTAATACTTTAAAGCTCACCTATTATTTGAACAATATATTATAGGCCCATATCTATACAAAACATGTCTCTAAAGTGTTTTGCTACTTATTACTTTTACTCCACTACACTAACCTTTAGTTACTTCACAGATGTGGATGAATGATGTGAAATATAAACAAGTGTTAAATCAGACTGTAGTTCCACCTGGAGTAAATCTACCAGCTACCCTGCAGTATACAAAGTCATTCAAACTAGCTGCACCTTTACCAGCTTTGAGAACACTTTCATGATCAATCATTAGAAAACATATCATATATATTATTCTGAAATGGACCAATCTGCACAATGACTACTTTACTTTTGGAATTTTGAGTATCATTTGAACCTAATACTTTTCTACTCTTTCTGAGGAGCATTTTGAATACAGGACGTTTACTGTAACACGATATGAGTACTTCTCCCACCTCTGGTCACGATGGATTGTCAAGTTACTGTAAACAAAATCTACCTACGGGAACAAATAAATAACCTGAACTGAAATGTGAAAAAACACACTTGATCACCTGAACAACATGTAACAGTGCCAAAATACTTTATGAGATTTTGCTTTATGAGTTAATAATAATAATAAAAAATAGAATGAATATATTTGTATAAACATAGAAAGTAAACATAAGAACATGCAATAAAAAGATAAAATAAACCAAATATATTTATATAAACATAGAGGTTAGAGTAAAATGTCCAATAAAAGATCAAATAGATTAAAGCATTTGGAGATCTCCATAATGAAAACATGCAGCCTGAAATATTAAGATTTATAAATCCGCAGCTTGTTGTGAGTTGAAGTTTCTTGTGAGTGTAACTGCAGATGGATGTTTGCTGTTTGTCAGCAGGTAGCAGATGGATTATTCATCATGGGCGTCACGTTTCCTGACAGGCTTCTCTTCATACGAGCGCTGTGATGTAACGCTTCAGGTGAGCTCATCAGAAATCTCACATGAGCAGCAGTTAGAAACATTCAGTCTGTGTTTACTGGAGTGTGTTGAACACCTCTCACAACTTACTGCACATATTCTTCTCAGTATTTATTTATATTCTTATTATATGTCCTTTTTTATATATATATCTCATGTAAAAAAAATATTTTGTTTTATATTTCTTTTAATATTACATCTCAATTTATTTGACTGTGTTTATATATTGTATGCACCATTATACACCAAATAGTATTCCTTACGTATGTAAACCTACTTGGCAGTAAACCTGATTAAGATTTGTTTGTGTGGTTATGTCCATCTTTTCTATCAATAATAATAATTAAGATACAGGAAGGGTTTGAGTTTTAAGAACTGTTCCTCATACTCAATACTGTGCAACTTTGCACCTTTCTCTGACAATTTCTCAATTGTCTGCAGCCAAGTAATTCAAATATACTCAAATGTCACAGTAATTAGTCACATATTTACTAGTATTTAATTTGCGTAATAAGGTTTTTTGCACATAAATGTTGTTTATTTTCAATATTTGCACTTTTTCAATAGTCACTCTCTTTTCAATATTTTTGTTATAATATTTGCTTATTCTTTCGATTTTATTTTCTCTTACTTAGTTTATGTATGCACCAATACTCCTTATATATAAAAACAAAATGGTCTTTGTTGTTTCGAGCATCATTTCTAACAATAATAATACATATAAGGGAACACATTGACATTACTAAAATAAGTCTGAACCGTTGCACATTCCTCTGAGCATTTTGACCATTTCTGAACAATACTTCCATCATTTTATTTTGTATAATTCACTTTTTTGTACACATTTCTATTGTTAAATATTTCTTTTTTTCCATTTTATTTTCTATTTCTGTTTATATACTTGCACCAACACACCAAAGAATATTTTGTTTACAATTCAAATGTTTTACTATTTGCTCCTTTTTTATGAATGTGTTTAATGTTTGAGTTTATGCATGAACCAATACAGTAGCAAATGTATTTCTACATTGTATTTATAAACCTTTGGGATCAGTTCAGATTAACCCAAGCGTTGTCAAACGATCAGAGAGGAATATGACGGAAGCTGTAACTATGAACATATGTAATAAATACAATGTTCATCTGTGTGTGTTTGATGACTCAGGGCTCTGCAGGGATTGTGCACACAGAGCAGTTCCTCACATCACTGCATTATGTGGGCAGATCGATGGGAAGAGGTTCTGCTGCTGAACTCTGCTAACAGATCAGAGGATCCATCGCTTTCATACTTTCATTGTTGTTCAATGACACAAAGAGGAGGAATAATTTAGTTTACCCTTTTAAGGCCAAAAGCTTAGAAGCCTTAAAAGTAGTAAGCTTTATAAAGGAAGAGCACAAGGGAAACAGGAGAAGAGGAGGACACAAAGCTTGCAAAAGTAATTCAAAAAAAACAACTGAGTTTAAGATTAATACATTTCAAAGTATTTATTTAGGTAATTTGGAACAATTACTGACAATTCTAACAATTAAATCCAATAAATCATCAGGAATCTTTTTACTGAGCTTATAAATCAAGTAGAACTATAGTGACTTTCGCCTTCTATGCAACCAGTGGAGTCATTTGCTCAAGTGTTGTGAGTCAGAAATAGAAAGAGTGCAGTTAATGGGGCAGAACTTGTCCCAAATTGGGAGAAAATGGGGGAGAAAGTAAAACACGATTTTGAATAATCATTTGTGCAAAATCCCCCAGGGTGCCTAAAAACCAAAATATCAAAGATGTTACAAAAGTGTTAAATATCCGTTTTGGGTGAGCTGCTTAATGTCTCTCCGTGGGCGTACAATCTGTGATTGAAGGGCAGTTGCATTATTTTTCATATTTTGAGGTACCGTAATTTTCGGACTATAAGGCGCACCTGAATATAAGCCACAGCAGCTAAATTGAATGATGTGTACATATATAAGCCACACTGGACTATAAGCCGCAAGTGTTTTAATGTTTTATTACCATATGTAAGGGTTCGTGCACAGAGGGGATTGTCGGGAAAGAGATGGCTGTTTGAGGAAGCTCCCATTTATTAACATTTCAACAAACAAGTTGCATATTTGCATAACGTATTTAAGTGTTACCATTTAGTGCAATAGTAGCTACAGAACATGTACTGTGCTGTGTAAACTGTACTGTATCACATAGCGTTTCAGACACACAAACTTTTCAACTTTCAAACTTAAACGGTGCGCTCCCAGCGCACGTACCGGCAGTGATCTACAGCAGTGGTTTTCAACCAGTGGTAAGGGGACCATCAGTGGTCCTTGAGGGAGTGCTAGGGGTTTCCCAGCAAAATTAGTTAATTGCGTCACAATCATTTAACCACTTAGCTTTGGCTATTTTTGAAAAACCTTGAAAAAGTGTGCACATCTTTGAATATTTATATTTTTTAAAGCGAAAATTAACTGATATCTTTGCTTCTGGGGGTCCCTGGCACAAAATATTTTCAATTGGGGGTCCGCGGCCAAATGTGTATCAATTTAGGGGTCCTTGGCATGAAAAAGGTTGAAAACCACTGATCTACATTATAGCCTACAGTACCATAACAAAAAACAAAGCTTACAGCGCTTGATGAGGCAATAGCAATGGCTAAATTAAATGTGTTTTTTTAAAAGTGCAAAATAAAGTGCCTGTAACACGACAGTAAGCGCGTAAGCCTAAAATTGCAATAACACGGCTGCTTAAAATATACGGTAATCAGCCTACCAGAAAAGTCATTAATCTTTTAATTAATCATCTTTTAGGCTAAGGTGCAGTACACGGCTGTAACCAGAAAAGTCAAGTCATTAATCCTCATCTTCGTCTTCTTCCTACGTACTAAAACCACCAAAGTCCTCATCTTCAGTGTCGGAAAAGAACAGGCTCAGGGTGGCTTCGTCAGCCACTCTCCTCTCTCCTTCGTTGTCGCTCTCAAAACCAACAGTTCGGAATCGAACAGCCTCTGAAGGGCCTCTGAAGGGCCTCAGCTGTGGCGGCGTCCTCCTCTTCATCAGCAGCAGTCCAGCCTTTCGGAACCCGTTGGTGATCGTGGATGTTTTGACACTCCTCCACGCTGTCAGGATCCACTCGCAAACTTGAGCGAAAGTTGCTTTTCGCATGCGACCAGTTTTGGTGAATGATTTATCGCCGCTAGTCATCCACGCCTCCCACTGAACGCGTAGTGCCACTTTGAACGCACGATTGACACTGATGTCGAGTGGCTGCAGATGCTTCGTTGTGCCCCCAGGAATCACAGCTGGAATTGAGTTTGTGCTCTTGATGGCTGCTTTCACAGAATCTGTTATATGGGCCCTCATGCTGTCCAAAACGAGCAAAGTTTTTTTTTGGCGAAAGAATCCTCCAGGGCGCTTGACGTAGCACTCATTCAGCCACTCCTTCATTACGCTTTCCATCATCCACCCTTTCTTGTTGACTTGAAAGGAGATGCCGTTCGGGATCTTTTCTTTTGGCATTGTAATCCGCTTAAAAATCACCATTGGCGGAAGCTTTAATCCAGATGCTGTGCAGCCAAGAACACAAGTGAAATTCGTTCTCTCGTGGCCAGTGGTTCTCAACGTGATGGACGATTCACCTTTCTTGTTAACAGTCCTAGTGAGAGGCAGGTCAAACGTCAAAGGCACTTCATCCATATTTATGATCTGGTCCGGTCCGATGGAATATTCCTCTATCTTTCTTTGTGTGAATTCGCCGAAGTTTGTTCTTTTTTCCTGGTAGGAGGGAGGGAGTTGCTGACACACAGTCGTCCGCGCCCTGATGGACAGTCCCTTTCGTCTCATAAATCTGAAACACCAGGATGGTCCACCTCTAAAATTTTCAATTTTCATTTCGGTGGCGACTGTTTTGGCCTTCAGTCGGATCTGCACGGTGGAAACACCTCGGCCGTCTGCTCTCTGTGTGTTCACCCAATCTTCAAGAAAGTCTTCAAGTTTGGGCCATCTGCTTTTATTACCTCTGAAAGCTTTTTTTGACTTTTTGCATTGAGACAGTTCTTCCCGCTGGCGTCTCCAATGTCTCACCATTGACTCATCGATGCCAAGGGTACGTGCAGCAGCTCTATTTCCTTCTTTTACTGCCAGATTGACTGCCTTTAACTTAAAAGCTGCATCATATGCATTTCTACGTTTGTTTTCCATAATGAGGGTTTGTGCATGAAAACTTCCTTTGCACAAACTGTCTCGCTCTCGTAATGTCTGTCTGTCTTGCTCTCGTTCTGTCTCTCGTACCACTCTCGGTTCCACTTTTACTTTTGCGCGCTACCTGTCTCACTCTTTTCCGGCCTCCAGCTTTTCCTGCTGGAGCCCGCCGCTGAAAGGTGGGGGGCGCGGAGGAAAAGCGGCCGTTAGCTGTAAGTGGCCGTTAGCTGTAAAAATCCATATATAAGCCGCAGGGTCGAAAAATGGGAAAAAAGGCGCGGCTTATAGTCTGAAAATTACGGTAGTTATGATAATTCTGTAGCTTGTTTGCTACCATGTGTTAGGGCTGCAACAAACGACTAATTTGATAATCGATTAATCTATCGATTAATGAAACGATTAATCGACTATTCGGACTATTATGCCTTGCACAATTTCTCAAACGCCATCAACTTTTAGATGTAGCTTGAAGTTGTTTTAGGCATGTGGAATCTAACAATGAAGACAATAAAGATGAATATTTGATTCAAAAATGCATATATTATTAAATTAACTAAACACATTTTGAACAAAATTAACATTGCTTTTTATTTAGTAAATAAATAAATAATATTTCACATCAAAAGAAACAAATCGTATTAAATAATCTGATGACAGAACTGTAAACAGAATAGCTGAAACTTTAACAAACTAAATAACTCAGTTACCTCTAATCATTAACACATGCTTGTATAATGTAGTTAACTCCGTGTGTTGCTGCTAGCATACATAACACCTGACGTTGAAACGTTACTCGTGGATGGGGCTACAGAGCTACTAGAAAGACAGTCGAACCCGGTCCATTCCTCCGTCTGCATGCGGTGCACTTTTGATAAATGTTTAGACAAATTGCTCGTGTTATCGCCCTTACATGCTAAACTCTTATTGTGCTTTTGGTAACAAGCATCGAGACGGGTAAAGTTGAACCACACCTCGGAGCGCGTTCTCTCCGCCAACTCCGCCGTGTGTTGCTGCATGTAGCAGCCGTGTGTGTGTAAACTGCCCCGCCCCCTCGCACACAGACGGGGGAGAGAGAGATCTCTTCTGGATTGGAAAGATGGAAAATATATCATTGCATATTAGAAACGAGTTGGCGACACTCACACTGCGATATACTGTTTATGTAGCAATAATACCTGACATATCTTTTTTAAATGTCTCCAGTACCAATAAAAAGACCAATAACGTTGGAGTTTAACAGCGTGTAAAACACACGTGATGACGTCACCAACGAATCGACGACTGAATTAGTTGGCAACTAATTTGGTAATCTATTTTAATCGATTAAATCGATTAGTTGTTGCACCCCTACCGTGTGTATTAGGATTCAAGCATGCAAATGTCTGTAGTTGGTGTAGCTGTATTCCCTTCCAGTTACATTAAAAAAGACGTAATGAGATTAGTGTAACATTTAAAAAAATTGGGGATTACTAGCAGGATTACCATGTTCCTAAACATTTGAAAGATCATATAGTGTTTGTTGTAAAGGCTCAGATGTTATCTCTTCTCTGTAAACTGTACTGTTCTGTAGGCTAGGTGTGAATCTATACGCCTACTCAGGGCCGGCTCTAGACAATTTGCAGCCCTAGGCAAGATTTGAGCTGGCGCCCCAGCCAGAGAATCCTACTATAGAAAATGTAAAGATCAATAGAGTATCCAAGGAACACACAATGGAATGGGGGATGGACGTCACATCCTCTAACGGGGTCCGGGGGTATGCCCCCCGGGAAGATTTTTTTGAACATTTTAAAGTAAAATGCTTCAATCTGGTGCACTTTGAGCAGAATTACTACTAGATCTAGGGCAGGGGTGGGGAACCTTTTTCCTCTCAAGGGCCATTTCAATTTTTACAACATCCTCCAAGGGCCGTACAAATTATTGACCTCTGCTTAAAAAAACTAAAATCACAGCCCATTCATTTGGCCTTTCTTTCATGCTGTGCAAAGAAAAAGCAACATCTTAATCCAGATATCTCACCATGACTCGCGCATGCATGCACGTGCACGGTTGTGGCATGACCACCAAAACAGAAAGATGTGGACACAAGATGTGTGCAAATGTGTTTAGTTTCCTATCCATGTGAACATGATTTAAGTGGGGGGGGGACCTAACCTTCTCTAGGGGGGTCCGGGGGGCTTGCTCCCCCGGGAAGATTATTTTTAAATGTTGAAGTTAAAAGCATCAATCTGGTGAACTTTGAGAGCAACATGAAGAGATCTATGGACACATCTCTCAACACCCATATGAAACAGAACTGTAAGCAGATTTATTTTTCTTTATGGATATTTTACAAATCACTCCCCTTTCAAACTGTATTCTTGTTTATTAATAACAACTTTTTTTTACTGTCATATAGTATTTTATACCTGTTTACTTTATTCTCTTATTTTTTTATAACTATAATGATCATATAAAGATGTGCCTTTACCTCACTGGTTGGAGAAAAAGCTTCTTATATTCGTTAGCATAGCTAGCTAACCTGATGCTAATAACAACAAAGTTATTGACTGTCTGTATGATCAGTATGTCAGATGAACAGATCGCCACTGGGCTTACAACTAAGACACAGCCATGCAAAAACTGCGGCATGTGTACGGCTCCTTATGGGTACTGCAATTTTTGGAAGTGCCGGAGCCGCGTTCTGGTGCTCTCCGTCAGCACTACACCCCTGTCAGCCCAGAGCTCTAGAGAGATAATCTCTCTAGGGCTCTGTGTCAGACGAGACATATACCACGTGATGACACGTTAGGCTCGTGTTGTATTCAAGGACCCTGACCGTGGCCAGGAAAAACAGGCACTCGCTTGTTTAATTTTTTTGCGGTCAAGATTTCTTTCATTTTTTTCTTTTTTACGTGTGTTTATAAATTACCTCGAGGGCCGTACCAAATTGGCTCAGCTCAGATTTTATTTCTGCTTTTTTAAACTGTAGTATGTGCTCATGTGTTTCATCGTTGGTGTATAGGCTACTGCCTGAATATGCTGAATGAAAGACAGGTTTTCAGAGGCAAACTTATTACATTTCTGATCCACTTTCAGATTTGTTTGAAAAGTGAACATTGAATACAGTCTTTCCAGTAATCTCTATGACTTAAAAACAACCTGCCTTAATTAAGCCCCGAGCCTGTTTTTCAGGTCTCAGGCTCGAAAATGACATTCCCAGAACAAATGACCATATCTTCCCTTATATTAAAGAGTTAAATTAATAATCATTTTTCTCAAAGCAAGGTTACTACACCTGTGAGTTGGATGTAGAAAAGTCAGAATCAATATAGATGTTTTTATTTGAAAGTAAATTCAGATTGAACACAGTAAAAAAAAATTAATTATTGTGTCCGTCCAAAAAAAAAAATTACTTATAGTGAAAACCACCCTTGAATGATGGGATAGTAGACTAAAAGCACATACAACATATAATAAGTACCCTGTATCAAGATTGATGCAAAACAAGTGAAATGTGACCTTTTTAGAGAGAATTAGCAAAAAAAAAACACTTCTGGGGTCATTTGGGTGGATTCGACCTAGCTCTGGCCCCCCTTGCTCGATTTTGCTGATTGACATCTCTTTCTAACCGTCAGAGCCAATGGAATCGAGGGGAACTCCCACATACTCCTTATTTGGTAATGTGTGTGTGTGAGACTGCCGCATAGCCAAGACCGGAAGATGCGATAACTCTGGTGGCTACCATTAGCAGCTAGCTTTTACTCTCCGATTTTTACATAAAAATGGAATTATGGATTATAAATAAAAAATATTATCACCCAGAAAAATTATCAATCTATGGATTAACCGATTCAGCCGCGTTTTTTCTCGTTTTAATGCCATTGAACACGTCTTTTGATCAGATTGACAGCTACGGTGAGACGATCTCCCGTAAAAGCTCCGTAAAAGCTCCGTAAAGGTACGTGTTGTGATGTCTGAGTTTGCTTCCCCTGTCGCGAGTTTGGATCACTTAGTGATGATATATATACCTAAATAATCTGTGGAACCTCAGCTTTAATCGGATATATTGTATGTGCAGCTACGATAAGTAATAAGGGTATCTTTTATCTTGAGTTCTGTGCCAAAGTGCGTTAGCATTTTTCGCTCAGGGGTCATTTAGATGCTTCTTATAAGACTTGTGTTTTGTTTTGGTAAAAATGGTTTAAATCATCAGTTAGCTGAGATGATTCCCGTTAATCTGGTATAACACATTAATAGGTTCTTAAATATTAAGATCCCCTGTCGTGAAAAAAAAATTAAAAGTACCCGCGACGGGGACCTTGGGGCTTAACAGGTTAAATTGTTAACTGACTAAAGGCTTCTAAATTAAACAACCAGCAACATTTGAAATATTTATTAACAGATATTCAGAAAATATCCATACACTGAAGAAGCAGCATGACTTAGACATATAAAATGTACACGGGGACGTTTGCGGTAACGCACCGTATGCGTTTTCAAAAAAGTGTTCCGTTCACACGCATTCGGTTCAATCAACGTGTCCGTTCACACGAGACCGCTGGAAACGCTGTAGTACATATGCCGGGCCTGTAATTGGCGCTGCTGCCGTCACAAAATACACCAAAAGCAGCGAAGAAGACCCGGAGCATGGTTGCCATGGTTGCCCTTCTGTTTATTCTCCGCGGTGGACGGCGTGTGCTCCTGCTGTAAATCTCTCCGGTAGTCCACCAGCAGATGAAAAACATCCACCTCTCCGCCTCTTCCAAGGGACGAGGGAACCATGCGGCAGAGTTTCCGTTAACATTTTTTTCCGCCGGTCAACATGTCCGTTAAAGTTTAAATCATCTGGACGAAATAGAAAAGTGCTGGTCAGAGGTCTTCTTTGTTATTTATTGAGCTTTAAAACAAATTGATAACGACTCTATATAATAATATAAGAATAATAAACGGAGCCTCTCTTTCCTCCCCCTCTTCTGACAGCCCAGCAGCTGATCTCTGAGCAGGAGACGTGCAAATATTCCCTTCGTAAATTTCCCCTCTGTGGGACTAATAAAGGTATTCTGATTCTGATGCAGCTAACCCCAACACAGAGCTGTTCCTCCTCAAGGACTCCCAGTAAAGAGAATGAAACTCCAAAAGAGCCAATGAGAGAATGAAATAAGGGAAATTAAATGATACATAGTGTGTGCTAGGGCTGCACGATATTGGAACAAATATTATTTTCCCCCTGCGATATATATTGCGATATGAAAACATACAGGAATTGAAGAAAAGACAATTTTTTCCCCCGCAAACCATCCTTTCTTGAACTTTAATGCTATACAATTGGTATTTTTTTTAACTATATTCAACCGGATGAAGAATTTTAGTCACGGACGTCTGGATCTTAAGTTATCAGAGCAACAAGCTGAGCTAGCTCGGTTAGCAGCGCCGAACTGCCCTGGAGAAACACATGAAACTACTTTATTCAGTGTTTCTACCTTTAATCACCGGGTCCGTTTGCTTTGAGATTTGATTGTGATTGGTGGTTTGCTGTGCATGCAGAGCCTGCATGTCACTCACTCAAGTACCCCTGACATGAGAGCCGCGCAAGTTTTCCTTTTGTAGCAAGCAGCAAAATAATTGTAACATGACGTGTTTGAGTTAATTTGCCTACTTAATATCGCAAGTCCTAAAGAAAGAAAAAATTGCACCTCCAAGCGATGTGAATATCGCGCATGTGCATATCGCGATTATCGTCACAACACGATATATCGTGCAGCCTTACCCCCAAAACACACCAGGAGCGTCTGCGTCGCGTTACGGCCGCGCCGCGGCGGTTGTAAGGATCGCGGCCACTCTAGTCAATGGGTGCTATTACACCACACGCGCCGTGTTACGGCTCAGACGCGTCCCAGAAGCGGCTCGGCGCAGCGCTTCTCTAAAATTAGGATGAATCCTATTTTTGCCGCGGCGCAGCCGTAAGGTAAAGTCGGGCAGGCAGCCCCCCCCTCGCAGGAAGTGGAAAGGTGAGCATCCGGGCCAGGCCCATCCCCCACATATACTAATTTAGCAGACCCCACAACACCTCCACTCCCATAACCGGCTCCTTCTCCTCCCCCCATCCCCCCGTAGTCTTTCAAGTAGGAGAATACATGCCAGCGTTCTCCTCCGGTTTACAGGCACTGTAAATTATATATATATATAGAATAATTATGATGATGAATGCATATTTTTTTACCACTAAAATACAGCAACACATCTTTGATTCATGTCGTTTATAACTGGAATATTACAATTATTATTAACTATGTCTGTAGTCTACAACACAACAAAATAGGAAATAACAACAATAAACACGATTTAAACAGACACAAACATATACCATTTAACTACGTATAGCCTACTTACTTGTAGAAGTACAAATGTCCAGGAAATATTCCAAAATCAACAACAACTGCGAGGCTGCACACACGACGCTCCGCTTCCGCAACGTTTTGAAACGCGTCTGGTGTGTGTTGTCGCAGGAGGAGGTCGCAGCGTGGCGCAGCCGCAACGTAACGCGGCGCAGACGCTCCTGGTGTGTTTTGGGGGTTAGGCTGCTTCTCAGGTCGACTATTTTCATTTCCTCGCTCCTCGGTCTCACCGGAAGTTGATTTGCCTGCGCCATCTTGAGTACCGTCCCATGGCTCTTATTTCTGCCGGAGGACCGAGGAGCGAGGAGCGATCATGGAGGAGCGATAACCAAGGAACCACCAGACCATCCTCCGATGAAATCCTCAGATACTCACCCCGCCCCCTTACTGTGTATCGCTCACTGATTGGACGAGGCAGTGCATGCACTGATCTGATGCTTCTTGACATGAGAGCAATACCCCAGCGGAGTGAAGAAAACACATGAACCTCACGGGACTCACTCCTCAGTTTATACCGTGTTTTGTTTCAATTCATGTATCATTTAGTTACAAATATGTGATCTGAACAAAAGTGGTCAAAAATCATTATTGGAAACATTTTCATGATCGCTTTTTTCGTTTTACAGTTTCATTTATTGTCATTTCCATTCAATCACAGCTGAGACATGAATCCTTGATTTCACTCGGTTTAAAAGCCCTGCCTCCAGCATGCAGCTGGCACATTTGAAAGACATGGCGGCAGAAAAACGACACAAGTGTAAGTACCTATTACTTCATGTTATTTGTATGCCTACAACGATACCGTTACGATAATGCAACATCTGTTCACATGTATTTAACCCACAACTCATATATTTCTGTTATTGAACGCTTTATATTTTCTCAACAATGTTCATGTGAAATGCCCAACTAAAGGCAAGATTTGCAATAGGCTACATAACGTGCGTATACACACGCAGCATTCGTTATTTATCGGACATATTTAGGTTGGAAACCACTTGTTTCTTCATTTAACTAGGCTACCTGCCACATACAGACGTAACTAAGGTACCATCATTCATTTGGCTGGCAGTCACAATGTATTTGTAATAAATAATTCAATACATTCAAATCGGCTCAATTAAAAAATGAAGCTGTCATTTATATGCAGCATTATGTGAGTGAAATGTTAATCGCTTAAGGTTTCATTTTGCTGATGTATATAACATAATTCTCCTTAAACAAGGACGGAGGCCCAAACCAGAGCCCTCATTCAACAGAGGACTGACAATGAGCACCTGTTTACAGGAAAGAGCTTCACAGCCAAGAAGGCCTGGGGGTGAGCTACAGTTCTACATGAGTTGTTTGACAATGTTGTTTTGGTGCATGGTATGATAATCAATGTAACCACTACTGTGAATGAACCACAGTGAACCTGAGTGTGTCATGGAATTATTATGCATGAACCATATTGTCAGAAGTAATCAGACTTTGCATGCCTGGATGCTATAATTTAAGAAATGGTTTACTCCACAGAGAGGTTCTGCAGAAGATGGAGTTGGAGGAGTTGCTCACTCCCACCCAACTGGCAAAAAAGTGGGACAACCTGAAAAGAAAATATAAGGTGAGATATTGTATTTCTAGATGCATACAATGCAGCTATTTCTATTGTGTCTTCATCTGACTCATACATTCCTTGTTCTCCCTCAGGAGCTGAAAACCCCCCTACAGGGACAGGGACAGATGCGGTGGAGGCCACGGCAGCCACATGGTCGTGGTTTTCCCTGATGCATGAAGCCATTGGGAGTCGGCCATCCATGGAGCCTCCAGTCCTGATGGACTCGGCTGACGTGGCCCCCAGTGGGATTGGCTCTTCATCCAGTGGAGCTGGGGCTGCTCCTTGTGGCCAGGCAATGGAGGAAGAGGAGGATCCTGGGCAGCCTGGCACAAGTAGCAGCACCACTACACTGGATGAAGAGCCATCCACCTCTCTCAGTCCCCCGCCTGCCAAGAAGAAGAGGGCAAGTAGGGGGGCCCTATTAGAGTTTCTGAAAGAGGAGGCCCAACGAGAGCAGGAACGCTTTGAGGCCAATCAGGCTAACACAAAAAGATTTTTGGATTTATTTGAGAAATTGGTAAATAAAGGATTTTGTTTCTAAGTTTTTGCAACGTTGTTATTGTTCCATTGAGATACACTTTGTTTGTCAAACATTGTTCCTTTATTTGTTAAATTATAAACATCACAACGCAATAAACCGCAAATGAAGGCACACAGCTTTTCACACAGTGTGGTGTCCAAGGCCTTCGTGTCCCCAAGTCCTATAAATAATCATGTTCTTGTAGTTCAACTGGTTGCACACATGGAGCAGAGAGCAGCCCTGCCAGTCGGTCTCGCTGGCCATGTCCGCCTCGATCCCCCCTCACCAGACGTGGTGGAACCACACCAATGTCCCCAACATCCTCTTCAGGCTCCAGGATGTCCCCCGCTGTGAGGCAGATGTTATGGAGCACTGCACAGGCGGTGATGACTGAGGGGACAAAGGTGTGGTGGACCTCCAGAGCCTTGAAGAACAGCGATCTCCACCTGCTTTTCCTCCTGCCAAAGGCCCGCTCTATGATGGAGCGAGCCCTGGCATGATGCTGGTTGAAGCGGCTCTGCACCCTCCCTTGCAGTGGTTCTCTATATGGGGTGATGAGGGCCACAGGTCCTTCTATGCAGGGGTAGCCACCATCACCCAAAAGGAAGAATCCTAAAAAGAGAGAGAACATATTTAGTATACTAAAAGTCATTGATGGATTTTGATGTATTAACAAGAATATTTGGTGTCACCTGAGGGAGGATACAGAGCCTGTTTGTAAATTGCGCTGTTCATCAGGACTCTGGTGTCATGGACTGAGCCAGGATACCCAACAAAGGTGTTGAGAAAGAAGCCCTTCCCATCACACACTGCCTGCAATTGTATGGATGGGAAGAGCTTTCTGTTGAGGTAATCCTGGCCCAGAGGTCCTGGGGGGTCTTTATGCGGACATGGCAGCCATCAATGGCCCCCACACACCTGGAGAATACTGGGCTGTTGGCCAGCCTTGCAAACTCTTGGCCAACCTCCTCCAGTTCTCCAGGGGGGGGCAGTTTGATGACCTCCTGGCGAAGGGCTGCAATTTTTTGTACTCCAGTGTGCACCAGTCTGCAGACGGTCGACTTGGGGACATCAAAGGCCCGGGACACCACACTGTATGACAAGCCTTGTGCCAACCAATAAAGGGTAATTCAAATATTCACCTCATGTGACCAGCCTTGTGTGTTCTTTGATGGCAGGATCCTCAGCAGGGCCTCCAGAGACAGGCGCCCCAGTCTGTAGTCCTGCATGAGGTCCTTCTGGCCATCAAAGAACGCCGCAAGGACTGGCACATGAGGGTTTAAAATGGCTATGGGATCGACATCCGTCTGCAAAATAAAGATACATGTTACCTTCAGCACCTAGCTTTTATTAAACTGACAATTAATTGATCTTACATTAAATTGCTGTTGTTGGTGAAACCATTCATACTGCAACAGACTAGTGATGCTTACCTCCATGAAACCAATAGCCTGTTGTAGTCGTGCCTGACGGCGCCTGGACTGCTCCTGCTCCTGCAGGAGCGCATTATATACATCAAGGCCTACTGCAATGCACACCATGGCATCAGACATGTTGTGTTTGGAAAGGTTAAACCTCTTTCTAACCAACATGTATATTGGAACCTTCTTCCTAAATTACCTTAATGGGTTTCAGCTTGTAGTTTTTCACTGACCTGCTTAGCTTATAATTCAGCTGCCAAACCGCAGTCATTAAGTCCTATTTAAAATGTTAATTTGCTCCACACAAACAAACAAAGTGTGCAGTCCAATGAATGTTAATCTAATTGGGTTTTGATAGATAACATATCTGTTTTTGTTCTCTGAATAATTGTATTCCTATTGTGCACTCTAATTAATATTAATCAAACTATTGTTCGTTTAAATACATTTTAAGAATGGCGTTTATCTTTTTTGAGAATGACTTCTTATTTTATTTCATGTATTTGGATCTACAACAGATGATACAAATGTTTATGTCAGTAAATGTGCACTAACAGAGGCGGGGGTGTTTGTGGAAATAACGGGTACAGAGCTGGCTTCTGCCAGACGAACAGCTGTGCAGCGTCATCACAAACGGACGTCGCTTCACGTGACGCTCCGGAGGAAAGGACGTCCCATTGCTCTTAAAACTCATTTCCCTGCTTCTCGTGGTTTCCTTGCGTCCCTCCATGCTTCCCTGGTGGGAGGGACTAAACGCAGGGAAACGACGCAAGTGAGGGAAGCAAGGATTTCATTTAATCGACCTGAGAAGCAGCCTTAGTGTGTGCTGCATCAGTAATGGTATGCTCTGGCTGCTGGTGATCTCTGTCTTTGATGAAGATGACGGGGACATTACAACACAGAGCAACTTCAAACACAGGAAACAGCTTCTACCCTCAGAGGAAACAGTTCTCATTCATAATAGTGATGTGTTGGTCGCGAACGAGCCGATTATTTTGAACGGCTCTTTGGTACGAACGAGGGGAACCGAGTCGTACTTGGTGAGAGCCGTTCTTTTTAACGTTCAATCGTTGGTCCACACTCACTGCCTGCCTAAATCCACTCGCCTTTTAAAAAGCTTGATTTTGTTCCCCAAACGTATTCTGTGAAGACCAGCCCCTACTCTGATTGGTAGGTTTCAGCACCAGGAATGAGATGGGGTGGGTCCTTATACAGTCTATGGGTGGGTCTTAACGGAATAACCGAGAGAGAGAAGTCATAACAAGTGGTACAGGACAGGTAGACGACGTGTTTTTCGGATGGAAAATGAGCCAAACGCGAAAACGCAGCAGCATTTGGATGCACTTTAACCAAAATCCAGGCAGTGATAAAGCGCACCATTTCTAAAGGCAAAATATCCTTTAAAGCAGGATCAACAAATAATCTCCATCGCCACTTAAAAACACAGTATCTAATATATATTTATAGTATTTATACCATCTCACTATCACTTGTCCTTTGCCAGATTGTCTTGTCTTTTCTGCCAAGCTCTCCAGTGTTTGTTATTCTCTAGCCTAGATTCTTGTCCTGCCCGGTTTTGACCCCTGCCTGCCTGTATTCGAACCTCGAGTTCCTGCCTGCCCCCTGTTTGGATTTGGTTGCCTGTCTGACGGATCACCTGGTTCTGAGCCCTGTTCTGCCTGCCCCTTTTCGGATTTGTTTGCCTTACTGCTGGATGTTTGCCTTACTGCTGGGTTTCCTGGTCAGCTGGGGTGGACCCGGCTCTCCGAGGCAGAACGACAGCGCCGCCTGCGGAACAACAGCTGTTTGTACTGTGGCCAGGATGGTCATTTTGCCTCCTCTTGTCCTGTAAAAGGCAGGGCTCACCAGTCATCCAGAGGGCGCTTGTGAGCCGAATTATGAATTTAGAAATGCCCTCTCAACCCCTAATCCATGCTCAGCTGAGCTGCTCAGGGAAAATGCACACTGTGGCAGTTCTTATTGACTCTGGTGCTGATGCCAGTCTTTTGGACATAACACTGGCCTTCCAGATGGGACTTGGTCAGGAGGTTTTGGAGAAGCCCATCAATGCTAGAGCTCTAGATGGTCGTCTTCTCTGCAGAGTGACACACCGATCAACTCCTGTTCAAATGAGCTTGTCAGGTAATCACAGTGAAACACTCTCTTTTCACCTTATCCATGCACCACATCAGCCTGTCATTTTGGGGTTTCCATGGTTAACCAGTTTAGCCCTAAGCCTGTTTTTCAGGTCTCAGGCTCGAAAATGACATTCCCAGAACAAATGACCATATCTTCCCTTCTAAAAGGGTTAAATTAATAATCTTTTTTCTCAAAGTAATGATAAACCTGTGAGTTGGATGTAGAAAAGTCAGAATCAATATAGATGTTTTTTTATTTTAAAGAAAATTCAGATTGAACATAGTAAAAAACTGGAAATTATAGTGTCCGTCCAAAAAAATTTGTTTTACTTACTTACATATGTTTTGATGTCTGTTCTTGTTATTACCTCCGCGAGTTCGTAAAATTGAGTGATAATGAGGGTACCCTTCAATTCTGTGTCACCTCACGATGTGAAACGATGTGTTAGATGTGCACCAAAGATAAATAATAAGGTTTTGTGAGTGAATTTCGGTGCAGTCATCTGTTAGCATTTTTCGCTCGTTGCTAATTCAGAGGCTCAGCGTTAGCATTGTGGGGTTTTTTTGGAGAAAAAAAATTAAATGATCAGTTAGATGAGTTTTTTCCCGTTACATGGATATAAAACATTCATAGTTTATTAAATGAACATGCCCTCAGACACTGTTTCCTGCAAGATGTTGCGGCAGTACCCCGGTACCGGGGTCTCTCGGGCTTAACAGGAGTCATACAGTGGCGGAGCCATGACATTTTCAGTGGGGTGGCCAGGAGGGAACCAGTGATCATTTTGGGGTGGCATTGAAATCACTATTATATGAACATAAAAATACATCACACTAGAGAACAAGGGGTTATTTAAGGCACCTACAACACACCTCTACATTATTTGGGATTAAGCTAGTGGTGGAATAAATCAAATAATATTCAGTATATCTAACTATTTTTTTCGTATTCCCGCAGGCAAAGTATCAACGAAGCTTACATTATACAAATGTAATGCAATATACAGACTGTTTAGCTTATGATGATCAGCAGCCCTATGTGCTCATTCTCTCAGTGTATCATCAGGAATATAGAGACTCACACACATCATTTAAATAAGAGTTTTTAAATTAAATGATTGGTTAAGAATAAACATCTTAAAGTAAATAACAATAAACAATAGCCTTTAACCCTGTAAGGCCCCCGGTTGTAATTTTACAACATTACTTTAAGCTATCCTAAAAAAGTCAGTACATTTTTTGTTTTTTTAAAAGACTACATTTACATAGTCAAAAGGTCCATTTGTTCAGCCTCACAATGCTATTGGGTAGTAAATGTGTTATAGGTCCTGCCCTCTGGCCATACACGCCAGGGATTTTGGGCCCCATAAAAATATATCACATTGGGCCACGCCAACCAAGCACAATTGCTGTAACCACACCTCCAGAACCCAACCCACTCATTTATGCTTTAAATAACTCTACCTGTACAGGCTTGCATCTATCTTGTAGTCCAATACTAACCGCACAATATTTACTGACACTGAGCTGTGAAAATATAACAATTATGGGGGGACAGGGCTGCTGAGCCTAGAGATGGATCTGTTGGTCCTGGCACCAGGGGGAGGGACAACTGATTTAGTATATAGAATATATAGAATAGCTGCTAAAAATGTACCTGCATTTACTAAATGTCAGCTAAAAGAGGAGTGAAATTAAAAACCTGTATAGATATTAACAGTACTTAATGTCAGCTTAGTAAAAAAACACATAACAATTATTATTTACAATGGACTACGCTTAGCTAACAGACACATTTCCACCACTCATAGACCACACCCACCTTTTCTTTGAAAAACTGGGTGACATACTGTCGCCCTTTATTCCCTCTCTCTTGTCTTTCTGTCCTTTATTTTCTTTCTTGAAAGTCTGACTTTGTGAGTCGTTGAGACATGGTTCACACGTAGCATCCCTGCTCCTAACATGCTCTCACTCTCTGCTAGAAAGTGCCGGCGGTGCTGCACCGCGTTTGGAGGCAGGACCAAACCATTACATGTAAATAGAAGGGGGTGTACAGAGGCTTTGGATAATTAACTTTTGGAAGAAAATAAGTTAAATGAATTGTAAGTTTAGTGAGTACATTATCGATATAACGTCCTATTAATGTTAATTATTGATGAATGATGAAAGGTTACTTAAACATTTTGTTCTTAATGTTCTAAAATTGTTTGGGCCCCCGTGGTGAGGGAGGCCAATAGGGTGGCCAGGATTCAGCTGGGGGTGGCCGTGGCCACTCCCAGCCATCCCCCAGCTCCACCACTGGGCATAATCCTCATATAGATTGAGCTTCAGGGACAATTAGAGAGTGGAGTGCTCATTGTCATGCTGTCTGCTTAAAATCTAGTTCCTCAATTGATTCCAGTCAGCCGATTACCTCTGAGTGTCAAGACATTTCTGGTGTTCCCAAGGATTACTGGGACCTTAAAGAGGCCTTTAACAAGGTTCGGGCCACCTCACTCCCGCCTCATCGTGCTTATGACTGTCCTATTGACCTGTTACCTGGTACTTCTCCCCCTAGAGGTCGACTTTTTTCTCTATCGGCTCCTGAAACTAAGTCAATGGAGAAGTATATCAATGACTCTTTGGATGCAGGACTTATCCGGCCTTCATCATCTCCTGCTGGTGCAGGTTTTTTCTTCGTGAGTAAGAAGGATAAGACTCTGTGCTCATGCATTAACTACAGAGGACTCAATAACATCACTGTCAATAACAGGTACCTCCTTCCACTTGTTTCTGTTACAAGGCGCTACTATTTTTACCAAGCTGGACCTACGTAACGCATACCATTTGGTGAGAATCAGGGAGGGGGACGAGTGGAAGACGGGATTTAATACTCCTAGTGGACATTATGAGTATTTAGTCATGCCTTTTGGACTCACCAATGCACCTGCAGTCTTCCAGGGGTTGTTGAATGATGTTCTGCGGGATCTACTCAATATCTGTGTTTTTGTATACCTGGATGACATTTTGAGTTTTTCCAAGTCAAAGCAGGAGCATGTGGTCCATGTTCGCCTAGTCCTCCAGAGGCCCTTGGAGAACCACCTGTTCGTCAAGGCAGAGAAGTGTGTTTTCCACACCACAGAAGTCCCTTTCCTGGGATTTGTGGTCACCACCGGAAACATCAAGATGAATCCTGACAAGACCAAGGCGGTGACTGACTGGCCATGCCCTTCAACACGCAAGGAGCTCCAACGCTTTCTGGGTTTTGTCAACTTCTACCGGAGGTTAATTCGAAACTACAGTTTGGCGGCAGCCCCTCTCACAGCTCTCACCTCTCAGAACATTCCCTTCCGGTGGTCCTCTGTGGCGAGTTAAAATCACGCTTCACCTCTGCTCCTATTTTGATTTTTCCAGATCCTACTCTGCAGTTTATTGTAGAGGTAGATGCGTCGGACACTGTAGTTGGGGCAGTTATTTCTCAACGGTCGGCCGAGGATCAGAAAGTTCACACGTGTGCCTTCTTCTTTCGGAAGCTGTCCCCAGCATAAAGAAATTATGACATTGGAAATCGAGAACTGTTGGCGGTGAAACTTGCCCTGGAATAATGGAGACACTGAATGGAGGGAGCAGAGCAGCCTTTTGTGGTCTGGACTGACCACATACATTTGGAGTACATCCGTTGAACTAAGCGGATGAACTCTCGTCAAGCCAGGTGGGCTCTTTTTTTCACGCGCTTTGATTTCTCTCTTTCATACAGACCTGGTTCTAAGAACATCAAACCTGACCCCCTGTCTCGCCAGTTCCAGCCAGAGAGCTCTCCATCTCATCTTGAGAATATCATCGCTTCTACATGTGTCATTGGTCTGGTGACCTGGGAGGTAGAGGATAAGGTCAAGCGCTCCCATGCTTAACACCCAGCCCCAAGTGCCTGTCCTGTTAACCCTCTGTTTGTCCCTGCCACTCTCCGTACCCAGGTTCTCCAGTGGGGTCATAACTCTCGCCTGGCTTGTCACTCAGGAGTGAGACGGTCCCTAGCCCAGATTCGACAGCGATTTTGGTGGTCTTCCATGGAGAAGGTTACCAAGGAATTCATTGCTGCTTGCCTAGTCTGCTCCCAAAATAAGACCTCACGCCAAGCTCCCTCCGGTCTTCTTCATCCCTTGCCTATCCCTCATCGTCCCTGGTCCCACATCTCTTTGGATTTCGTCACTGGTCTACCACCCTCAGACGGTAACACAGTCATACTCACAGTCATAGATCGGTTTTCCAAGTCTGCCCTGCTTACCAATAGAGCCATTTTTCTCCTTTTTACAAAAACATTTTTTGTCTTGAGCCGCAAAACACATTTCATAGCTTGATAGCTAATAAAGTTGTATTTATTGTTATATCAGACAAAAACACAGGCCTACTTTAAAATAAATTAAACACAGCACTTGGTAATGTGGACCATTTAGATAAATCCTGTTTGATTTTGTCAATGAGTGGATTGTAATTCTCTACAGATTATCCAGGTGTGGTGTTATATTTTATTCCTAAGTATTTAAAGCCACCTGGTGACAAATTAAAAGAACAAGACTTTTCCAAATTTGCTGTTGGCGTCATATTTAAGAAACAAGCATTCGATTTCTTAAAATTAATTTTATATCCTGAGTATCTTCCAAATTGCTCTATCGTGTCGTGCAAGTGTGGTACTGCATTTTCTGGGTCTGTTAAGTAAAGAATGATATTGTCAGCATACAGAGAAATGTTGTGTTCATCGTTAATCTTCACTCCTTTAATACTTATGTTGTCTCGCACACATGACACCAGTGGTTCAATTACAATTGCAAAAAGCAAAGGTGACAGTGGACATCCCTGTCTTGTCCCCCTTGTTAGTGGAAAAAAATCTGAGGAACTGCAGTTAGTGATAACCGCTGCTTTAGGATTTTTATAAATTGATTTGACCCACTCTATGAACCGAGAGCCCATATTTAACCTGTTCAAGATAGCAAAAAGAAAATTCCACTCAACCCTGTCAAAAGCCTTCTCTGCATCTAAAGAAAGAAGCAGAGATGGCTTCTGACAGGTGTCCAAATGGTTTATAATATTCAAAAGTCTCCTTATATTATCAGAAGAGTATCTGCCCTTGACAAAACCTGTTTGATCAGGACTAATTAGTTTAGGTAAAATAATTTCCAGTCGTTTTGCTAATAATTTGGTGATAATCTTATAATCATGATCCAAGAGGCTTATAGGCCTAAATGAAGAACAATTCAAGGGGTCTTTCCCATCTTTATGTAGTACAGTAATATATGAAAGATTCATTGATTGAGGAAGTGTTCTGTAGTGAGAGAAGTTGTTAACCATTGACATAAATATAGGTTGAAGTTCAGTCCAAAACTCTTTATATAATTCTGCCGAGAAGCCATCTGGCCCTGGGCTTTTATTTATAGGCATAGATTTAATTGCCGCCAACATTTCTACTTCTGTAATTGATTAATTTAGATACTCTTGATCTAAATCAGATAATGTAGGTACATTAATGTTATGGAGATATTTGTCCAGTTCATCTTGTGAGTAATCACATTGAGATTTGTATAATTTGTTATAAAATTCATAAAAAGTCTGGTTAATCTGTTTTGGGTGGTAGGTTATCTTGTTGTCTTTCAGACGAATTGCCTTTATAACCCTTTCTGCTTGCTGCTTCTTTAATTGATAGGCAAGTAGTTTACTTGGTTTATTGCCAAATTCATGATTCATTTGTGTTATGATTTCATTTGTTAAGTCAATATTTAATTTAGCTCTGGCTGTGTTTAATTGTTTCCAGTTTTCATCTGTTGATGCAGATGTATGAAGTACTTCACATCTGTTTACTTCTCTTTCAAGTTCTTGTCTGAGCTTAATTTGTTCACGTTTTTTTAAAAGATGTGTATGAGATAATAAGTCCTCTTAAAGTAGCTTTTGCAGCTTCCCAAATAATATTCGGATCTATAGAGGGGTCATTGTTTTCTTTTATATAGTACCTTATCCACATTCGCATTTTTAATTTGAATTTTTCGTCTCTAAGTAAGGAGTTATCACATTTCCAGCGCCTGGATACCAATTCTCCACTCTCCAAGTGAATAGTTAAATAAACTCTTGCATGATCTGAAATATTAATGGAATCAATTTTACATTCTTTTACCCTATTACATAAATGCAAATGTGAAACAAACAAATGTTTGACCAAAAACATAAAGCCAACACAGGTGATATGATTACATTACATTACATTACATTAAGCTGACGCTTTTATCCAAAGCGACTTACAATAAGTGCGTTCGTCCAACAAAATACAACTTGAAGAAAACAGAATCATATAAGTACATCAGGTTTCATAGAGCAAAAACATTTCAAGTGCTACTCAACTGGCTTTAGAAAAGCCAGTCCTTTATTAGTATAAAAGTGCTTCGTTAATAGTTCTATCGCTCGAAGTGGAGTCGAAAGAGATGAGTTTTCAGTTTGCGCCGGAAGATGTGCAAGCTATCTGCCGTCCTGATGTCAATGGGGAGCTCATTCCACCATCCTGGAGCCAGGACAGCAAACCCACGTGTTTTCGCCGTTGGGAACTTGGGTCCCCCTCGCAACGAGGGCGCAGCGAGTCGTTTGGCTGATGCAGAGCGTAGTGCACGCGCTGGGGTGTACGGTTTAACCATGTCCTGGATGTACGAAGGGCCAGATCCATTCGCAGCATGGTAAGCAAGTACCAGTGTCTTGAAGTGGATTCTAGCAGTTACCGGAAGCCAGTGAAGCGAGCGTAGGAGCGGAGTAGTGTGGGAAAATTTAGGAAGGTTGAAGACCAGACGAGCCGCTGCATTCTGGATGAGCTGCAGAGGTCGGATGGCACATGCAGGTAGACCAGCCAGGAGGGAGTTGCAGTAGTCTAGGCGTGAGATGACGAGAGCCTGGATTAGGCCAATGGCCAGCACCCATTAGATTTTTGACCTACCCATAGAATAAATTACTTTGTGACACTTGAGTGACTTCCTGTTAGCTAGAGCGCCAAATGATTTGCAAACAACAAAGTGAAAAAATTATCGTTTTTTAGTCATTAAATGTCCACGTGTCGACACTCAATCAAAACCACCTGAAAGCGAGAGGGATTCTGCACATAATAGGCCTCGTGAGTACACGTAGCTTACTTCTGGGTCTCTGTGTTTCATTCAAGCTCTGCTCTGTGTGTGTGTGGCCCGAGCTATTTTTGTGCGTGCGCGAGCGAGAGAGAGAGCTCGCGCACCGGTGGGTATCTACCGGAGATCGTTGTGGTTAGCATCTGGTGCTAGCTAGTCAAGCTAACGGGTATAAGGAGCTTTTTCAACAACAAGGTTGAGGGAGAACTCTGTCCTGTCAGACGGAGAGTCTCAGGTAACCTCGGCTCAGGTGAAGTAAAGGACTCTCAGTGTTTAGATAGTTAACTTTAGTCTAGTTATCTCAGTGGGTCTCAAACGGTTTGTTTTAAAAGGGGAGTGATTTGTAAAATGTCTATGAAGAAATAGAAAATCTGTTTACAGTTCTGTTTCATATGGGTGTTGAGAGATGTATCCATAGATCTCTTAATGTTGCTCTCAAAGTGCACCAGATTGATGCTTTTAACTTCAATATTTAAAAAAAAATCTTCCCGGGGGAACTAGCCCCCGGACCCCACTAGAGGAGGTGAGGACCCTCCTAGAGGAGGTGAGGTCCACTCCCCACTTGTAAAAATAGCACTTTACCCCTGCTTACACCTATATGCCGTGAGCTGATTATCGAGCCTTCATTGTAACAGTCGCGGGTGCACTGTGTGTGCGTGTGGGGAGTGTTGCAGTAGAAAATTCAACTGTAGCGCTGGTGCATTAATGGGAAACCCTTAATGTTTGAGCACCCTCTATGAAACGTCAAGCTACCCCACAGCATCCCCTAGAGAAGATCTCTGGCGCCGCCACTGTTTACAATATTGAACATCAGAACTTTCAACCAACTATTCATTATAAATGTCAAGACAGTGTCAATGTCTTTGTCTGTCTTCCAAGACAGTGGGGCTGGCTGCTGTGTAGGTGGGGGTGATGGTGCATGGGCTGCTGTGTAGGTGGGGGGTACAAGTGCTATACGAGACCTCCACGAGACCTCCTTGCTGGCTGGGTTGATGGTGATGGCTGTGGTGGAGCCTTTGTGCTGAGGTGTATCTTGACCTGGTGGCAGATGGAGGTGGAGGCAGCTGTAGTGATGCTTGTCTGCTGGTCCTTGGTGGTGATGGCTATGGTGAAGGCCCTTGAGCCACGGTAGATCTTGACCTGGGGGCAGGCACAGATGGATGTTCTGGCTGCTGGATACATGTCGTTTGTGGGCCACTAGGCCCAGGCAGCTGTGAAACATCTCTGTAAAACAAATTAAAATGTAGGACAATAATTACTACTAATTTCATTGTAATAAAGTTCAAGTAAAATGTTGCTCAAGCACACATAACAATGCACACATGAAAGTTTGGGAGGTGGGACAGGATTATCTTTCTCTCTCACACAGTTACTTTACATTCAGTATAAAATCACAGACACACATACATACATCTGATAACAAAGTCTCATCTGTACATCTGTATGATAAAATAATCACAGGCAGACATATAAATAAATCTATGACAGCCTCATCTGTACAGAACAGTATGATAAAATAATCGATGGCAAAAACATGTCTATAGCCACTGTAAATGTCTCCGTTGTGGGACGAATAAATTATTATTTGAATCATCTACACATGTAATCTCACTTTTACACACCAAAATAACATTTACACGTAAAACACGTTAACACAGAGTAAACATTTGTCCCAAGAAAAAGTTCATGACTATCGATAATAAAAATAAATATCAATAAACCTATTGTTAATTTTTGCGGTATTCCCCACAAATTGCAAGTACACTATTACTGTAATATTTACACTTACCCATGTCCAAATGGATCCTTGTTGTCCCTGTATTCTTCTTATTCAGAAGAGTAGAAGACTACAGGTTCTGAGGCTCGATCTTCACTGCTGCTAGCGAAATCTCTAGCGAAGTCGGCGACTGTAACGTTTTTTTTAGCCATTTTCTCTGTCTCTCTCTCTCTCTCCTCACAGACGTAAACTGATGGGAGACACGTGGTTTATGCTTTTCTTTCTTGGTGGGTAGGTCCTTAGTGATTTCTCGAGTGTCCATTGGTCATTTCAGACCAACATGGCTGCTGGCCGAGATTTCCTTGACGGACACACAAATCCACCAATCCCACACAGTGTAATGCAGAGTCAAGCTGCTTTGAGCAGCCCTATTGGCTGCTGTGCCCTGGTTACAGTCTCACAGGAGGTACTGCTGGAAAGCTACATTTCGGTTATCTGAATCATATTTCTACTCCTTATAATCGAAAATATATGATTAATTACGTAAATGATGCGCACCTCCAGGCTCCGGCGCGTCCACCGACTCCAGAGGGTTAAAGTTCTCATATTGACTATCCTCTTTAAACTAAATCACATTAGGACGAGTATGAGATATTTATGGCTAATTTTACTTATTTGTTTGTAGCAGTGGGGTTGATGTGATAGGTGGGTCGCGATGAACAGGAGATTATTTTTTAATAAATTGTTTCGACCTCAGGCCGGAATCGAACCTGGGTCCTCGCGGGCGGTAGTGGACTGTTATAGCCAGAGACTCGCAAAGGTGGTGGACTTTCTCAGCGCCGGATGTTATTTGTTATTGATTTTATTTGTTATTATTGACTGATGTTATTTGTTATAAGATGTAGAACTTGACGTTATTTAAATACATTTGACAATTTTAAGCTTAGCCTACCATTGATAACACAATTGCATAGTAGGCCCTTTTTCTATATTTTTGGAACTCAGCCCATTTGAGGCAAGGATTGACACCATTGCACTTTTATTTTCGCTATTTCTGAACTTTTATTTGTTATTGATTTTCTCTGTTTTTGAACTGATGTTATTTGTTAAAGATATATTGTTATATTGTTATAGAACAATACATTTGACAATTTTAAGCTTGGCCTACTATTTGATTGGAGCGATGAGGGACAGTTAGGGCTTGAAAAGGCCCACCTGTTCAAAGTGGGGAATGACAGAAAAAGTTTGAGAACCACTGGACTACACAGACAAACACATATGCACACTCTAACAATGTGTCTCAGTCACACACACAAACATAATTCACCTGCTTCCTTCATTAATCCTGACATCAGGACACACACACACACGGCTGGTGTGATTTGTGTGAGAGAGTGTGTGTGAGAGAGTGTGAGTGTGTGTGGCTCTATTGAAGTCTGAGGTTGTTGAATGGTCTTCAGGGACCACTCCATTACACTGTCTGCTAGCAATTAGCACTAGTGCTGATGACAAGACAGTGACGGATGGTAAACAAACACACACTGGTTACACAAATGCACAAATGGATGCAGGAATGTACACATACACACACCAGAAGTACTTCATTATTCTGCGTACTCGCAATTAGCATCAGTGCTAACGACAGCAACATTATGGAGGGTGCTCATACACACGCACACACACACTAACGCAAACTACTTCATTATTCTCTCTGCTAGCAATTAGCATCAGCAGTAATAACAGTAAACACACACACACACACATAACTTTAAAGCTGAACACACTCACTAAAGTCTTTCGATCGATGAGAAGAGCCTCGAAACGCTGACTGAATATTTGGAGGTTACAGGTTCAATCTCTCTTGGCTGCCTTGCTATAGGGCACAACCACACGTTTAGTTTTTGTATGTTTGAGAAATCAGTTAGCTGATTCACCAGACGCACCTTTGAAAGAATGTTAGGAAAAGTCACTTTTTAGTAGTGTATTCTACTTCGAAATAAGACATCCCTGTCATTTCTAGTGAGTTGTAATATTGCATGATTAAAATCAATCATGTGCCAATCTTTCTTGCCTTCTTAGGTTGTCATATTTGAAGATTTTTTTTCCTTTTGAAAAACAAAATGTCTTGCCACATTTGTTGTTTAAGGTCTGAGGTTTATGAGATATTCCTGTTTTGTTCAACAACATAATACGCATCAGTGCCCCACTCATAAATGTCTGACATTTATGTGTCATACATATCACAAGGTTCAGACTACAAATCCCAGTTTTTATTTATTTTTATGAAACATGTTTTACTACAATTCTCTTAGGAATCGTGTGAAACTGATCTTGTTTCTGATTAAAGGTCCCATGACCTGGCCATTTCTACTGATCATAATTCCATTGTTGAGGTCTACTAGAATATATTTACATTGTGCAATTTTCCAAACTCACATTAGTTTCTCACAGGGGCGTCGCCTGGGGTAGGTTTTTTCTTTAACCCCGGACAAATTCTCCCTCAATAATATAATACATTAACCTACTTTACCTATAGGACGGACGGTAGAAATGTAATTTCCCATGTTCAGTGAATGCAACACAGAGGCAAGACGACGCCACCAGACCAATCAGAGAGTTGCATGGAAATAAACGTGTTTTATTGGCTGACAGGTACGTACCTCTCCTCTGTGACAATGTTTAAACTTTAAACTGTCAGCCCCGGACGCGGAGATTCTGAAGATGGACATTAGACATTTTTTTAATAAAAAAGACGGCAATTCTCAAGTGGTGGCTCACACAACAACGCCAGAGCCACCACCTGAGCCAGGTGGTGGCTCACACAACAACGCCAGAGCCACCACCTGAGCCAGGTGAACAAGGTATGTACCTGTCAGTAAACGTACAAGTTATGCGAACATGTAAGCAAAGCATAAATTATAGCTACGTTGACGTTACTTTGAATCGCGCGGGTAAGCTAAACCGTTAGCAAGTAGCTATAGCTAGCCAGATATATTAAATAAACACTTTGTCATACAATATACATGTTGTGTTTTTTAGCGTTACTTGGTGATTTCAAAGAAAGCTCTCTGGGAAATGTTGACTTACTGTCAGTGTTCGACATGAAGCTAGATGCTACCTTACACAGTACACAGTTGATCCTGATTCCTGAGTCCTAGTCAGTTAAAGTGTTTCATACAAGCGGCAAACTGTGGGGTAGAGCCGGGCCGCCAATACGGAAGTGCCACACACTGCAGTTCATATATTGGCCGATAGGCGATGGCTGCAGAAAGGAGCAATTTCCATAGACCCCCATGTTAAAATGCCCAATTTTACAGCAGAAAAAAACATGTTTTTACCCCTGGCTCCATATATTTTATTATCGATATAGTTAGATTCCACCTTCATGATTATGAATCTGTGAGTGAATTGTTTTCTAACGCGACCCTTTGATTTATATTAGGTCCTAAAGTTTGTGCATAAATTAGGGCGTGGTCACATTGAGTGACGGCTCTGTCAAGTGACTGCTGCTGCTAGCTTCTTGTCTCTCTGCTACCTGCTCCGTGAAGCTAGCTACAGGGACTCTGCCTGGTCAGTTCATCCAGGGAACACAACTTGAAGCCGGCCGTGGCTGTTTGTTCTTCATGCTTATATTGTGACTCGCTCTGCGGTTAAAACAGATGGTGCATGAATGCGGTAAGTGAAATTTGAGTGCTTTATTTATGTGTTAATGATTTTAATCAGCTACGTAATGAATGGTAAGGCTTGGGTTAGCATGTAAGCTAGTGGTAGCTACATCGGTGCTAACGATGCTAATCGTAGCCTCCAAGTTAAAATCATAGACTGTATATATAAAGGTTGAAAGGAAATAGACAAGTGTTAAGCGTTAAGTGGGATAATACTGTTGAACAAACGGCTTCTGTTTGAGGTTGATAAAATAAGGTCATCCTTTTAACTGAGAGATATTTTATTATGTAGGTAGGAACTGTATGCATCGCTAAGGTTAATTTAAATTGGCTATGCTCAAGTATAGGGCTGTGCAATTAATCGTATTTTAATCGCGATTACGATTATGGCTTGCGACGATTATGAAAACAGCATAATTGACAAAATACGATTATTTTTGCGCTTTTGCCCCTCCCTAAAAAAAAAAAAGCCCACTCGGCAACGTGTGTTGTGAGTGTTCAGCGTGAGCGAAGATGTCGGAGCAGCAACTCGTCAAAAAGAAGGGTAAAACAATTTCCACTATTTGGAAGTACTTTGGCTTTCAGGAGTCCGACGTGGAGCAAAAGAAGGTACAGTGCATGATTTGTTACCAGGTTGTGTTGGCACCACACGCTAACACAACTAATCTATTTAATCATCTAAAATGCAACCACAAAGTGCAATACGACCGGGCAATAATTCAACAAAAAGCAGATGCCCGCTCGACTTCATCCACCACATTATCACAGTCTTCAATTCAGGACGCATTGTCCAGAGCAACGGCCTACGCGACGAGCTCGCAGAGACACAAATATATTACAGGTGCAATTACATTTCACATCGCGAAAGATATGTGCCCAGTTAGCACTGTTAGCAACGAGGGCTTTAAGCAACTTGTCAACACGTTGTTCAAGCGTTACGCGATGCCGTCTCGGTATTATTTCAGCAGGTCTGCGCTGCCTGCGCTATATGACAAATGCCGTGGGGAAGTTGAGAGAGATGTGGCTTCAGCTGACTACTTTGCCACCACAACAGACCTATGGTCTAGCCGCACCATGGAGCCATACATGAGCCTCACAGTTCATTATATCGATGCCGATTTCAATTTGAAGACAAAGTGTCTCCAAACCGCATTTTTCCCTGAAGACCACACGGGGCAAAACATCGCCCATGGACTGAGGGAAGCGATGTCTGCTTGGGGCTTAAAATAGGATAAACTCGTTTGTATGACTACGGACAATGCCGCAAATATAAAGCTGGCGGCTGAGGTCAATGGATGGATGAGGCTCCAGTGCTTCGGGCATAGACTCCACTTGGCCATAGGTGAGCAGGATTCCTTCCTCCTGTTGTATGTAATATGTCATTTTAACAATAGCAACAACAATAATAGCAATAGTAAGTCATTAACATTGATGATCTCTCTCTTAATATGATAACATTAATTACATATTATTATAATAATATTATTATTATTATGTTATGTGTGAGCTACTCTGTCATCTCTCTTTTTTTTCTCTCTCTTTTTCTCTTTCCCTCTCTCTCTCTCTCTCTCTCACACACACACAACAGACCAAATTATGCTTTGATGAAGATCATGATTATCATCATGATACTAAATAATATGTATTTGTTGTAATCTTAGAGAATGCAATGAAGGATCCCAGGATCGGCCGTGCAATGGGGCTTTGCAAGAAGCTGGTCAGCAGCTTCTCCTACAGTTGGAAAAAGAAGAGGGAACTTGCAGTGGCACAGCAGCAGCTGAATCTGCCTGAACACTCCCTAAAGACAGAATGCCCAACCAGATGGGGATCTAGGCAGGCCATGATCGACAGGGTCCTCGAGCAGCAGAAGGCCATTGCACAGGTCCTTTCCAGCGACCGGAAAACCAGACATCTCTCCCTCACGTGGCAGGACGTTGATGTACTGGAGGCAATCAATAAGTCGCTTAGCCCTCTGGTGGAATTCACAGATGCACTTTCTGGAGAGAAGTATGTAAGTGTGTCTTTTTTTAAACCAACCCTGCACCTCTTCAACAACTCATTGCTGGCAGTGCAGGAGGATGACACAGACCTCACAAAAAGCATAAAAAAGAAGATACTAGACTATCTCAATGACAAATATGATGACGCAGCGACACAAGAGCTGCTTGACATGGCCTCTGCCCTGGACCCGAGGTTCAAGCTCAAATATGTCAGTGAGGACAATCGAGGATCCATTGAAGCCAGCCTGACAACTGAGATGAGGAGGATGATGACACTCATGGTAATAATAATAAAAAATAAAAATGAGATTTGACAGGAAATACAATTAAGTGAATGAATGTGTTGTCAAAGTGTTATAATGTAATTCTAGGTATAAATGTTAATACCCATAACCATTTAGTCTGATTAAACATGTCATTCCTATTTTCTTTATAATACTCCAAGGAGAACGCCCCTCTTGAGACGGCAGCGGTGCCTGCAGATGACACGGAGGATGCTGCTGCAGCTGCACCAAAGAAGAAAAAGAAGAAGGGACTGGGGAGCTTCTTCAAGGCCACCGTAGACCAAGCTGCAGAACCTCAACCTGCTCTGGAAAAGGACAAGGCCATAGCTCTTGAGCTACAGTCCTACCTCCAGGTAGTGCCACTGGATGCTGAGGAGGACCCACTAAAGTGGTGGAGGGAATCCCGGAAGTTCTACCCACGGCTCTCCATCCTGGCAAGGAAGTATCTGTGCATCCCAGCCACAAGTTCTTCTTCAGAGAGGGTCTTCAGTATGGGTGGCAATATTGTCACCTGCCTGCGCTCATCTCTGAAACCAGACCATGTAAACAGGCTGGTGTTTCTTGCAAAAAACCTTTAAGAGATGACATGAGCAGCCCTACCATAATTTGCCATGGTGGCCATGTTGGCTATGTGTTAAGGAGTTTTCAGTAGGTTATGACAGTGCACTGCAAAATAATTTATTTAATTTATTTTGGTCTAATTTATTTTTATTTATCATATGTTTAGTATGGTTTTGGAAGTGCGCTCCAACATATTTGTTGATCTTGTTTATCGGTCCAATATTATTTGTTTTAAAGTTCAATGAATGTTCAATGAATAATCGTCAAAATAATCGTGATATCAATTATTGACCCAATAATCGTGATTATGATTTTTGCCATAATCGCACAGCCCTACTCAAGTATGTAGACAAGCTAATGTCGAAGTAGTTTATGTGAAATCAAGCTCACAATAAGATGTGTGTATATTACAATTATTAATGTAATATTTCAAGATGATTACTTAGATATTACAATATGGTTGGTTGAGCTGGAGTTCATTATTGAGCTTACTTGTTAACGTCACAGACAGTCATATCTGAAGAACGAACCCAAACCTTGTTGTTTTTATTAATTGCATTACCAAATGGGTATCAAATAAACAGTAAGCATTGGTAACACAACTTCCAAAGTTACAGTAAAATAAAAAGGACCCTGACTCGGACAATACACAATCCAACATGTTCAACAGAAGAGAATCAGTTATATTGTTTGTACACATGGTACTTTACATATATATCTGTTTGTTTAACCAGAGGGTGAGAGACAGAACTGGACTCCTCACAGCAGTGAACTTCAGCACAGGTACAAAGACTCTTTTTTTCATACTGTACAAAGAATCAAGAAAGATATTGGTTTAAATAACTGAAGTATTGACTTGAATACACTGATATGTATTCCATTAAACAATACTAAATACTAGATCACCTACACATCAGTTAAGTTGAGGGTTTTTTCAGATGTGAATGTGTAATCTAACATTTTCAGTAAGAATAATGGACAAAAGGACTGCAAATACAATTTATTTAAATGTGAACCAAAACCTAATCAAACATGTTTGAAATAAAAAGTACATACAGTATGGACAGAAGGTGTAAACCTATTAAATGTATAACACATTTAGTCAAATAAAGTGACAGACTAGGACCAGCATGGGCTCCTCCATCAGGCCTGGTCCTCCTCGCAGAGGAAAGACCCTCAGTCCTCTCCAAACCAACAGACAGGACGTCCATCACACGGAGGTTTCTCCCTGAAGTCTCTGCTGCTCTCTGGACACCATGCTGACTCAATCCGTCCACACTGAATATGAGAGGGGGAAAATGAAAATAATATATGCTTTAGACAATAAGAAACATAAAGTTGACTGTTGAGTTGCTCAGTTTTTTTAGATTGTCAATACTATTACTGTATAACTAATATCTCAGGTTAAGAGGCACATTCAAATAAAGATTGGTCTTTAAATACATGTTGCCTTTTGAATTGTTTGTCTAAAGTCAAGGATCTAGAACTGGTACTTAGTTTTAATGATACAGTCTGGTTATTATGCTGTTTGGAGGAGGCCTCACAGGTAAGAGCACTAACTAGCTACCATCACATGTACCTTAGCTTGACTTAAATGTATTAAACGTATAGTTAAGTGATATCAAAATATAAATAACTAATGTCATGCAAACATATTAATATTTGCTTGATTCCAGTGTTGAATTTAGCACAATTGCATACAAACGTTAAGGGATTTTAAGATTCTAAAGTATTATGCTAAAAACTCAATAACTTAGATTATTATTTATAATTTTGCTGAATAGTTTCATGTCCACTTACCTTAGAAACGTAAAATGCCACGGCAGTGTGCAGATGGGGAGCATGTTAGCTTAGCTTGGTAGCTTCAGCTAGCTCTGGAACTTCCAGCTCGGTGGCAGGAGGTCCCGCCTCGGCTCCGCCTCTTTGTCCTTATTTGGAGCAGGCTGGAGTAGGCGGGAGTTGAACTCTGACGTCACTGTCGAGCCGTTAGTGGCCGACTCCGCCTACTAAGGGCTTCTCGGCAACTCTGCAGAATCCTATGGGTGACGTCACGGACCCTACGTCCATTTATATATACAGTCTATGGTTTCATAGTTGATTTAGCTAAGCATCAACCTAGCACTGAACTATATGGATGTTATGTGACAGTATTTCTGAGAAAAAGTCAGCTGAAATGGTGGCATAGTTGCCACTGCTTTACGTGTCAACAGCATGTTTGAACGTATTTGCAGCAGTAAATGTGGCTGTCTGGCCACTGACGTTGCCATAACAACACCTGAATTTAAATGTGAAACCTCTTTTTTGTGACAGATTTTGCATGGAAATATAATTCTTCTGATTGATGTTTCCTATTGACAGCTAGTTTCTATGTGCACATTATGAGATGGACAGCCAGCTAACAAGCTTTTTCAAGGCAAGGGACACTAT
This sequence comes from Gymnodraco acuticeps, assembly GCF_902827175.1. Classification (NCBI taxonomy): domain Eukaryota; kingdom Metazoa; phylum Chordata; class Actinopteri; order Perciformes; family Bathydraconidae; genus Gymnodraco; species Gymnodraco acuticeps. The sequence goes on from NW_022990266.1 coordinate 743,138, forward strand.
GCTCCCAAATATTAAGCCTTGACCCGCATCTTAAAATGTATATGATCAAAAAATGATCTGCATTGTCGGAGGCCTTTTTTCTTCATTATCATGTCAAATTGTACAGCTTTCCTTAGTGTTGAATGCAGAAAGATGACTCTATTAGAGTATTAAGCGAAAATGACTATATTAAAGTTTTAAGTAAATATATTAAGTGAATTACTCAAACTGCATTTGTATAGGAATGATTCTGTCCTATTGGCAGATAACTACTCTTAACAGTGATATCTACAAGAGGTTTCCAATGTAAATGTAACTATTTTCAATTGGTTAGTATTACATTTTGTGACAGTGTGGTGACACTCATTTTAATGAAGACAAATTTGTGTATCTTGAAATTCATTTATTTGACAGAGCTGGAAACTGATTGACTTAAAATACTTGTTTGTCTTTACCTACACAGTAATCACAGATGAGCCAAACAGAGTAGAGGATGAAGAAAGGAGAACAGGAGAAAGGGACACACAAGAAGGAGAAACAACAGATAAGAACAACAATGAACAGGAACATCAGAACAGACAAGAGTCAATGGGTAACTGGAGAACTGATTTAGGGACTGCAGATACAGGGCCAAGGCAAGTGAGACATCACTGCTTTCCATCCGGCATCTTTGGCCAGCAAAAGAGATAATTTCAACCAAGTTGGTTTGATACTTTTAAATGGCTCGAATATTCTACAACTGCCAATGCAGCATTCTGCTTTAGTTGTAGATTATATGGCAAACCAAAGCAATCAAGGGATCAAAGGGACACCCTCACCACCTCAGGATACACAAACTGGAAGCGTTCATTGAATTATGAGAACATGAAAAGTCAAACATACACAAGGCCTCAATTATTCTCTGGAAGAGCTTTAAAGCCACCCAGGTCCACGGGGACATCACACAGCAGCTACATGCTGCAAATGTCAGTGAGATTCAGGAACGTAGGGAGTATCTGAAACGCATAGCAGCAGTGACAGCCTTTCTTGGGAAGCAAGGGATTGCTTTCAGAGGGCACAACGAAGCAGCAGAGAGTGATAACAAGGGTAATTTTATGGAATGCATGAAGCTTCTTGAAAACGTTGATCCTTTTCTGCAAACATTTAAGCCACCATCATGTGTGACCTACCTCTCACCCTCATCACAGAATGAGATTGAAAGCACCGCCAACGTTATAATGGCAAGGATAATATCTGAGATCAAAGAGGCAAACATTTACTCGGTAATGGTGGATGAAGCAAGGGATAATCACACAGAGCAGCTTGCATTGTGTGTGCGATATGTAAGTCCACAAGGCTCAGTGAAAGAAAGGTTCCTTGGACTTTCTCATCTTGCAGCATTTGATGCTAAAACCATCACTGACACAATAGAGCAGCTACTTGACAAACATGGAATAGGACATCTTAAATGTGTTGCCCATCTCTTGTCCACCATCAGAGATTGGAAATATTTCAGAAACAGCTAGAGGTAGGGGACAATCAACTTGTTCAGCTGTCACACACTCGCTGGGCATGTCAAATTGAGTCTGAATGCAACCCTAAAAAACCTCCCTGCTTTGATCCAGACTTTAGGGAGCCTTTCAGCCCCTCTGGCAAAGGGACTGTAAAGCAAGCTTTGCAAATTCAGTACCATCTACATGCTTGTCCTGTTCCAGACACTGCTCTCAACCACTTAGGGCCTGCACAAATACCTGCAGAAAGAAACAATTGACTTGGTGCAGGCAGTAGATTACAAAACAGCAGTTGAGAACACACTGAAAAGTTACCGAAGTGACGAGAAAGCACATGAGGTCTATGACAAGACCAAGGCCCTGTGCAATGATCTTGATATTCCCGAAACTGTGACACAGAGGAAGAAGCGTAGAAACATGGAAGACTTTGTAGTTGAGGCATCATGTGGAGCAAGGTCAGACCTGACTACAGGAGATGACTTGAGAGGGAGAATCTTCTTTCCAGTTCTCGACAGAATGCTGGAGGAGCTTCAAAACAGGTTTTCTGGAGTTGGGAAAAAAATATTAATCGGCATACAGGCATGTCACCCTGCTTCTGAGAATTTCCTGAATGAAGAGGCACTCAAAAATCTTGCACAACATTACAGCATCCACTTACAAACTGAAGAGGTTGTTGTTGCAAGACAATACCTTGCCAGGATAGAGAAAGACATGCCAAGTATCCAACGTTTATTTTCCCTTTTGGATGAGGATATGTTCCCCTCTCTTAAGGCCATCTTCCAAGCTGCTTTGACAATCCCAGTCACCAGCTGCAGTTGTGAAATGTCCTTCAGTGCCCTGCGAAGGCTACACACTTGGCTGAGAAGTACAATGGGCCAGGTGAGGCTTAGTCATTTGCAGCGACATGCAATCAGGGGAGGCAGAGCCTCACCTGTCATACTCCAATGTAACGGAAAAACAACTAAAGAAAAACTAAATAGTAATAATAATAAAATGTCTCCACTGATCTGTGTTGTAAGTGTGATTTCTGTATGATTCCAATCGCTTTTTATAGTCAAAATCAGCAAATTGGCCGAGCTCCGCTACAACTACATGTGAGCGATGAGGAGTGAGGCAGGGACGAGCTCTGCCTCACGTAAGCCCACAGTAACTGGCTGGAGCACGGGCACTAATGTAGCGCGGGCACTTATTTTGTGAGCGCGCTCAAGCCAGTTACTCTGGGGTGAGGTGAGGCACAGATGAGCTCTGCCTCACCTCAGATGCGTCACCCCACAGAAACTGGCTGGAAAGCGGGCCCTAAGCGCATGCCTGCACCATCTCACTGTATGTCACCAATGTAATGTTTGTAGATCCCTTTATTACATTTATCCTCGCCATCCATAGTCTCTAAATAACTTATTTCACGTTTATATGATATTTAGGCCCGCTGGTCTCATCATACAACGGCAATGAAAAAAGCACCAGGAGAGGCAGCCATAACCTCTGCCGCACTGAAGGGGGCGAACGTGAGCCCACAGGTTCTTGTTGCTACTGTTATTCTACGCAGACGCAAACAACAAGTTAGACCTTTGAAACTACAGGAAGATAAGGAGGACTTTTACAAAAATGTAATGGAGATTGTTGTCCAGAAGGATAGCATGGACTTCATCTTCAAGTCAAGGTAAGACCACAATTGTAATGAACATGGGATCTTACTAAGAAAGAAAAATCCAATATTTAGATTTTGGGTATCCTTTTGTTGAACAGTCTGTTTAAAATGAATCGAAGCATCAGACTAAAAAAGCTTTTGAAAATAATCGAACATTTCGATTAAGGTCAAAATATAATATTTGTAAATCTGACTCTGAAAGAGTCAGTGCCTCACCAGCCATGAACCTCACCGCACGTCACTGGTCATTTGGCCATCATTTCCATTGAGAAGGAGGTCTTGGCTAATGTGGCCCATGGAGAGGTCATCGACCAATTTGCGAATGTCAAACCAAAGCGATTCAGCCTAACACTTCCACCTACAAAAGCAAATGAAAGGTAATGTGATGAAGGATGCAAGTGATGAAGGAAGCAGCAAGTGAGGAAGGAAGCAAGTGAGGAAGGAAGCAAGTGATGAAGGAAGCAAGTGATGAGAACAGCAAGTGAGGAAGGAAGCAAGTGATGACGGAAGCAGCAAGTGATGAAGGAAGCAGCAAGTGAGGAAGGAAGCAAGTGATGAAGGAAGCAAGTGAGGAAGGAAGCAAGTGATGAGGGATTATTATTTCCTCCTTCCATCTCTTTTTTCTGTTTAATCTAATTAGTAACAACTTATAATAATTTGACTTGAAAATCAAGTGTTTTTAAATAATAAACCCGTTTCTGATTCTGAGATTTTTTTTTACATATGGGTGTTGAGAGATGTATCCATAGATCTCTTAATGTTGCTCTCAAAGTGCACAAGATTGATACTTTTAACTTCAATATTTAAAAAAAATCTTCCTGGGGGAGTTCCCCCCAAAATAGTACTTTACCTCTGCTTATGTAACTCCGGTGTATTGTCCCCTCGGCAACAGATCACTCACAGTTGGTGATTACTTTCCTGCATTTCAATGGACAGCATATAAAAAGGACATGTGAGCTTCATTGCTTAAGAGATCCTCACATGCTATCTCTTTTAAAAAAGAAGTGTCCAGTCAACAACAAAATATCAGTGATCGTATAGTGATAGTATATTTTTCACAAGCGATGTGAAACATTAAACTTAAAAAAACTCTGTGAGGGCCTAAGATATTCTACAAAATAATATTTAAAAACATTTTAGTTATATTTTTCATTAGTTTTACCAAAATAACTTGATTTAATTGTATTTAAAATAACATTTCCAAAGAAATAAATTATTCGAATCTGCCTATTCAGTTTCTGTTGGAATGTGAAAGGTTAAATGAAAGAAGCCCCTCTCTGCGAGTCTGTGAAGACAGGAGCTGTTGGACTTCCAGCTATGAATTCACAGAGGGCCCGCTATATTAACTAAAACGAGAGAGTAATGTCAAATGACAGTAGAATTGACCAATCATATCTTCCCTCTAAATGGGTGGGTGTTATTATCGCTGACTTTATGACAAGTTCAGCCCGCTGTGCAACTTTTCTTGTTTCCATAGCAACAACAACTTCCTGTCAACAGCGTTAACTCGCCTTCAAAATAAAAGCATGCCAAATTACACTTAAGACATACAACTGCAACGAAAGTAACAAACACAATGCAATATCCTTTTCAATTTCAAAGAACACAAATAGGGTTATTTACAGGTGTTGTTTTGTGTGGTAGAGGGTCACTTTCATTTATGCGTTTTGCACCCCGGGTAGTTGTTTTGATATTCCGCTGAAGTATACGCTGCTGTGACATAATAACTCGAGGGAAGGGGTGGGGGTCAGAGGGCCTAGGTATACAATTCACGGCTCGCCACTAGTGATGGGAATTCCGATTCCCTTCGGGGACACGAATCTTTTGATTCAGTTCACTTGAAAGATTTGTTCACTGATTCGTTCACCGGTTCGCGAACGACTTCTGGTGATTTGCCCGTTCGCGAACGATTCGTCTTTGTACTTAATTAGTTCAGTGAGTCTTCACTACTGCCAAAGTCCGTACAAGAAGTTTGCTGGCGTAACATTTATGATATTAAAACACATTTTACACCTCACCTTGTTGCCCCATGAATTATGCTCTGGGAATAGGCTACATATTATTTAAGAAATATAATTAGCCATTGTTAAATCTCTCATAAATGTGTGCCTGACTATACGATGTATTACAGCAGGCTAGCACGTTATACTTTCAAACCCATGCACGTACTATGTGGCCTAACTTAAATCCCAAAGCATTAAACTCCATTTGGCCGAGTTCAAAGTGAATAAAAAAATATATCCTCTACATCGGTGACGATTTATTCATATTCTATAGTATGTACCCATATATGTTTACCTTTAGCTAGCGGCTAAGCTAGTGGGACGCTACGGAGCCCAGCTATCCGCCCTCTGAAGCTTTTAGGGCCGACAGGGAGAGGAGAATGTCCCGCTAACGTTGTGTGTGTGTTTCACATTAGCGGGACGCTATGGAGCTCAGGTATCCGCCATCTGAAGCTTTTAGGGCCGACAGGGGGAGGAAAATACAACGCTGTGTGTATTTATCGCTAAGCTAGCGGCTAAGCTAGCGGCTAAGCTAGCTGGACGCTACGGAGCCCAGCTATCCACCCTCTGAAGCTTTTAGGGCGGGAGAGGAGAATGTCCCGCTAACGCTGTGTGTGTGTATTTCACATTAGCGGGACGCTATGGAGCTCAGGTATCCACCATCTGAAGCTTTTAGGGCCGACAGGGGGAGAAGAATACAACGCTGTGTGTATTTATCGCTAAGCTAGCGGCTAAGCTAGCTGGACGCTACGGAGCCCAGCTATCCGGCCTCTGAAGCTTTTAGTGCCGACAGGGGGAGGAGAATGTCCCGCTAACGCTGTGTGTGTGGGTTTCACATTAGCGGGATGCTATGGAGCTCAGGTATCCACCATCTGAAGCTTTTAGGGCCGACAGGGGGAGGAGAATACAACGATGTGTGTATTTATCGCTACGCTAGCTGGACGCTACGGTTCAGGTATCCGTCCTCTTTATTGCGGACAGGTTGAGGAGGATGTCCCGCTCCTGTGTGTGTGCGTGTGTGTGTGTGTGTGTGTGTCGGAGCTCAGGTGAGAGGGCTCTGATTACAGTACACTGTAGGAAACAGTTCTGAACTGTTTCCGCCAGTTCTTTAAGTTCGTCGTTCGCGAACAGCTTCTCTTTAGCTTTTGGCGGAAGGCGGCGACTCAAACAAACAAATCGTTTTGTGGGAGGAATCAGTTCATCTCGTTCACTTCAAAGATTCGTTCAAAAAGAACGAATCGTTCGCGAACGACCCATCACTACTCGCCACTGCAAATAGCCAATCACACAAAAAACATGTTGCTGTGACTGAGCATTAAACAATTAACATTAAACTAAACAAACACAACAGTACGTTATTGTCCTTATAAAATAAAAACATACATTTTGTCCACCGACATAATACAGGCACCTTACCCTCAAGAGATCCTCACGTGCTATGAGAATCTCCCACAATCCATTGCCGTAACAAAGCTAATGCAGGCATACGTTTGTGACACTAGATGGCGCAATTGTGTATGTGCGTGTGGGGAGTCTTGCAGTAGAAAATTCGACTGTAGCGCCGCCACTGTGGTCTAAGCCCCGAATGTTTCCAGGTCCAGGCGACTCCCCTGGTTTCCCATACAGCATGTATGTATAGTATGTGTATTCACTCTCTGTCCTAAACGGCTTGTTGGAGCTCCTGCCCCCCCTCCCTATGAGCCCACTGTGCTCTGATTGGTCAGCTCGCCCACTCTGTTCTGATGAGTCCACCACCATTACAGCGGAACATTAGTGATTATGTGTTACAATGGCATTTGCAACCAGAAAATTACACCAGTAATGACAAACAGATGAGAATGCTGCGTGGGGTCTGGGTGCCATGTTGGCAGGACGTTGCGAGGCTCGCTGCTGCGAGGAGCGGACAGTGAGCTGGCTTACTGGTGTGGTTTCCGGGTCGGGGAGACAGCAAGACACAGCGAAACCCAGCCCGAGCACACACCCACACCCGCAGCCCGGCTGTGAGTCTGTGTGTGTGCTCACACAGACTCACTGCCGCGTCCCGCCGTCTCAGGCTGAGAAATCCGCAGAGCTGCAGCTGAGAAAATATTGAGTGAGTGTGTGTTTTGAAGTCACGTGAGAAGGATTTCAAGATGGCGCCTGTGTCGGCATGCCGCTCCCTCAGCTCTCTGCCTTTAGCTATCCTGTTTTTGTTTTATGTTTGTCAGAATATCCCTGCTCTGCTTGTCTATGATCGCCAAGCTCTCCTCCACCTAAGACCCTCACTGGAGTTTATACTGCTGCCCAAACCTATATCTGGCAACCGTAAATCGACTCCCCCCCCATCTACTGTCAGATATTCCCACCTACCTGCGCCGGTTGCCCTGCATCCTGCCTCACCGAAAGCGCTTTGGGCGACAGGGAAAGCGTGGTGGTGCGCTTGTCCATAAAAAAGCACACCTGACGGCTTCTTCCGTGACTTATCCACGCATCAGATGTCATGGCCCTCCCGCTGCACGCCATCCGAGGGTTCGGTGGATTCACCCTGTCTTTCCGGAGCTGCGGCCTCTGCCGGGCCCGCTGGCAGCTCCTCCTGCCCGACTGACTGCTCCCGGTCCGCGCCGCGTTCAACACGCACATCTTCGTCAGCTAAGACGCACTACACCTTCGGCCAGCCCGGAGAGAAAACTCTGCATGGCTTTGCTAAATGCTAGGTCAATTGCAAATAAGACGTTCCTGTTAAACGACTTCTTCACCTCTCATGATCTGGATTTAATGTTCCTGACGGAGACCTGGGTCCACACCGGCGAGTATGTACCGTTTTCTGAATTGCTTCCTCCCGTCTGTACTTTCTTCAGCTCCCCCCGTACCACCAGCCGTGGTGGGGGTATAGCTTCAGTGTTTAGAGCTAATCTCCAATGCCGTTTGCTTCACCCAGTAACTAGCTATGCTAGCTTCGAGTTGCAGCTTTTTTAATTGAACCCAGCCTCGCCTATACTCTGCGCCGTCGTGTATCGTCCGCCAAAGTACAATAATGATTTTATAACTGACTTTTCTGACTTTCTGTCCGGGATCATGGTGAAATATGATCATGTTTTAATCTGCGGAGACTTTAATGTCCATGTGTGCTGCGAGTCTAAACCTCTGGTTAGGGATTTTTTTAAACCTCCTCGACTCTTTCGGTCTTATTCAGTCTGTAGCTGGCCCAACACACGATAAAGGACACACCTTAGATTTAGTATTATCGTTTGGATTGTCGATCTCTGTGGATGAAATCTGCAGGAACGCGTATCTCAGACCATTTACCGGTTCTGTTTATAACCTCGATCCCTTCTGTAGGAGTCGAATCACGTGCTTCTGCGCGTTGTCTGCGTTCAATTAACCCCTTGACTGCCTCACAGTTTTCAGATGCTTTTAATACTTATCCCATTTGTAAATTAGAGGTGAACTGTGCTTTTAGTGCGGATGAGCTTATCTCTTTGTTTGATTCGACATGCACACTAATACTGGATTCCGTTGCTCCTTTTACGCTTAGACGCAACAAAGTTCTCTCAGAGCCATGGCTCAATGATTGTACTCGCGCTTTTAGACGCGCTTGTAGGCGTGCAGAGAGAAAATGGAAAAAGGATAAACTTCATGTCTCCTTAGAAATTCTTCGTGCTTGCCTTTCCGATTATCAGACGGCAGTTAAAGCAGCCAAAACAGAGTATATTTCTCTGTTAATCTCCAAAAACAGCCATAAACCTCAAGTTCTTTTTAATGTCCTCAATTCGATCATTAATCCTTGTGATGCTTCTCCAATTGTGCCATCAACTACTCTCTGCGATACATTTCTTACATTTTTTATAGAAAAAGTATCTGCTCTTAGGCTAGCCTATACTAGTGCTACCCCAGATCCTGCTCCCTTTCTGTGCCCTGCTGTCCTCGACCATTTTGAGCCTGTATCCCTCTCTTCTCTCTCGGAAGTAGTCAAGCACCTGCGGCCGACAAACTGCACCTTAGACAGCATTCCCTCTCGCTTCCTTAGAGATGTTTTTGAATCAGTTGGAGCAAGTGTTTTATTGCTTGTAAACACTTCTCTTAGCTCAGGATGTGTCCCAGCTGCCTTCAAACATGCCGTGGTTAAGCCACTACTTAAAAAGAAAAATCTCGATCCCTCCATTCTCGCAAATTTCAGGCCCATCTCCCAGCTACCCTTTTTATCTAAAGCCCTGGAGCGAGTAGTCTACGCCCAGTTGCAGTCATTTTTAACCACGCATGGTATCCATGAAAAATGTCAGTCTGGCTTTAAACCTATGCATAGTACTGAAACAGCCCTTTTAAGAGTTTTTAATAATCTGCTCTTAGCCGCCGATTCAGGCAGCCCAGCTGTTTTGGTGCTGTTAGATTTAACTGCTGCCTTTGACACTGTGGATCATAGTATCCTATTGTCACGGCTTGAACAGTCCGCAGGTATTACAGGCTCTGCTCTTGCATGGTTCAGGTCTTATTTGACGGACTGTAGCTTCTCAGTGCAGTTAGGTTTATTCTCCTCTGCCAAAGCCCCTCTTACCTGTGGGGTTCCCCAAGGCTCAATTCTGGGCCCCATCCTTTTTCTATTGTACATACTGTCCCTAGGTTCAATTCTTACAAAACATATTATCCCCTTCCATTGTTACGCTGATGATGTACAGATCTATCTGCCTCTCAATCAAAATGCCAACTCATTACAGCAGTTGAAGGACTGCTTAATAGAGATTAAATCCTGGCTGAGCCAAAACGTCCTCACCCATCATGAGAGTAAGACCGAGGTCATCTTTTTTGGACCCCAACCAACAGTCTCCCCGGTTGATATTCTGGGCTCCCTTAATAAAAATATCTTCCGCTCTGTTATGAACCTTGGAGTGACCTTCAACAGCGCCTTTAAATTTGATAAGCAGGTTAGCACTGTAGTCAAGACCTGCTTTTTCAAAATACGACTATTGGCTAAGACCAAGTCGTTTTTATCTTTTAAAGACCTAGAAAGGGTTATTAACGCCTTTGTTACCTCGAGACTGGATTACTGCAACGCTCTGTATGTGGGTATGGACCAGGCCTCAATTAGACGCCTGCAGCTAGTTCAGAATGCAGCTGCACGTCTTCTCACTGGCCATAAAAAGCGCGACCATATCACCCCAATTCTGTCTTCATTGCACTGGCTTCCAGTTCGGTTCAGAATAGATTTTTAACTCCTTTTATTTGTTTTTAAAGCCCTAAATGGACTGGCTCCTGCCTATATAGCCGAACTCCTTCATCGCTACACCCCAGGCAGAGCCTTAAGGTCGGCTGATCAGCTGTTGTTGATAGTGCCTAATGTAAAGGAATATTTTAGTCTGATGTCTTTGTGTTCTTAGCTGTCTTGAGAAACTTTACATGACCCAGGTTTTATGGGTTCTCTTTCCTGTGTGGGGGAAGGGTTTACTGCCTTTACGAGACAGCATCTTTGTTTGTTCATCTGGAATCGATTGGGGTAAAGGCCCGCGTTTCTAGGCTCCGCCCCTTCTCAGAGACCAGGTTCGAGCGGTTCCGTCTTTGTGTGGGCAGAGTTAATTTGGCATCTTGCATTAAACAGTGCGAGTTGCTTTGTTGATCCTCCGGCCGTTTTGTCTCTCAATAAATATCAGTGTATTGACTAAGGCGAATCCAGTTTCCCTCATTTCAAGAACATTGGCTCAACATTGCTGTAAAGAAGTTTTCCATATCACCTAAGACCAGGCTTAAAACCAGAGGGCATCGAGCTTTCGCAGCGGCTGGCCCTAGGCTCTGGAATACGTTGCCCCTCCATGTGAGGTCGGCCCAGACCCTGGGGTTTTTTAAATCAACACTTAAAACTCACTTTTTCTCTTTGGCTTTTGTTTAATTATCTATATATTCATTTATTTATTTAGTTATTTATTTTAATATTTATAACATAACATAGGATTAAATAAAGTATTTTTAAAATAGTTTATACATTATTCAAATATAGGAATAGTAGATAGGATTACTTAAAATATAGTACCTTATATTTCATATTTTTTCCCTTTAGACCCTTGTGGTTTATTCTTAAAAATCCTTACCCTTACACACCCCCCATTTTCCCTCTGCTGGTCTATGGCCTTGTAGAGGGTAACGGGGTACAGAGTCGCTTAGATAAGCGGGGGAGTGCATCTGACGAAGAGATAGGTTGTTGTGCTCCCTATCTCTGTTTTCTTATCCTATATCTAATAGAACTGCTCGGGTCTTGATAGATTGAGTGGGGAAGTTCATGAGATCTTTCTAGAGGGTTATCAAGAATAACTTTTATCCAATGACCTTTTCCCTCTCTGTCTGTGTCTGTGTATTCTCTTGTTCCGATTAACCCAGCCAAATCTTTTTTCTTGTTTTGTATCTATATCTACGCCGGGATCCGGATTCGAGGCTGATCCTCTTGCTGTAGTCCTGTGTCCTGGATCCTCTATCCTGAGTTCTGGATTAAGTCGTGGACTTCGGGTCGTGGCTGAACCTGTCTCTGCGGTCCTGCCTTGGGTCTCGTCATGCTGCTTCCCTGATGGCTTCCACAGGATTGTAGCTGACATCCTCGTGGATTCATCTTCTTATTACAGACACATGCATTTCCTAACATTCGGTCTATATGCTGCAAAATGTATTATCTCTTCGATTTACACACGGCATCTATTGCACGTCTGTCCGTCCTGGGAGAGGGATCCTCCTCTGTAGCTCTCCCTGAGGTTTCTCCCATTTTTTCCCCTTAAACTGTGGGTTTTCTCTGGAAGTTTTTCCTTGTACGATGTGAGGGTCTAAGGATAGAGGGTGTCGTTTTTCTCATACTGATATTCTGAACAATCTGTGCTGTTGTATTTGCTGTAAAGTGTACTGTAGGCTATTTTTATTTTATGTACAGCACTTTGGCTCGTCCAAAAATCGTTTATAAATGTGCTATATAAATAAAACTTGATTTTATTTTATTTGTGAGGCTCCGCGGACTTAACGTACTGTAACGGCTCCGGATTGGTCCATTCACAGTAACAAAATCATTTTATTAACTACAATCTGCAGGTTTAAAGAGTGTCAAACTAACAAGACAGATTTGAGGTTGAGTATCACTTTGAATATTTCCCCATGTGTTTACATGCAATGAATCAGCTCCGCAGTAACACACACACACACACATAATGAGACATTGATGAAAGGGAGTGTTTTAGCAATACATCTTAAACATAGAAGAACTCGATTACAGTGTCTGCCTGCAATTAGAGTCATGGTGATGGAATACACATACGCACGCATGCATCCATACTCTAACACACACACACACACACACACACACACACACACACACACACACACACATAGTGATCACTCTATTTGTCAGTGTGTTAGTTAACCTCATTTGCTGAGAATAACTCTCCATGGTCCCTTCTCAATCAGCAAGTATTGATCTGCCTGTGTGTTCATACATGACGTTTATACAGTTTGTGTATGTGTGTGTGTATAACACCTTGTAGTTTTTTCTGTAAAGATTTTCCCGTAGGTTTTATTTTTCCTTATTTGAAGGAAATTAAGATTGTTGCAACAAACATCTCAAACCAAAACTCAGTAGTGTTAAATAGAAATTGTTATTTTGAAACATAAAAAAAAGTAATAACCCCGAAAATTAAAAGGAACAGAAGGCCTGACATACATGCAAAGAACGGGGGCTTACGTATTGTAACCCTAATTCTATAAGAATAGGCGGAGCCCTCTACTGGACTCTATGGTACTACTCTCATCAATGATACACGAGCGTTCACACACTGAAGTTGTATAGAGTGGCGATGTCCCTCCCCTTCCGGTGGAGCTCCATGGGACCTTATTTCGAAAAAATGATGTATTGAAGTCAATGGAGAGAGAAAGATTATCTTTCGATCCCGTTTGAATTGTGCCACAAATTACACATATGATGTTTGTCAATTGAAAAGATAATTTTGCAAGTCAAAAAAAAAAAATTTTTGTAAAACTGAAGTAACACATTTGTTTGTGTGAAACGCTCAATGAACTACATCTCTGGTCTCGCAGAACAACACACGTCACCAAGATGGCCGTCACTACTGTCTTGTCAACAAAACGACTACACTCAGTATCACCACAATAAAACACGTCCAGAATAATGTCATGCAAAGCTGCCTGCCTGTCTTCCTTTGATTCTCTCTGAACTGCCTGGTCTTTTTTTAATGTTTAATGTCAACCATTTGGCTTAAATTGTGTATTATAGAATGATCACACCGGTGACAGTACTCTTCAAAGGGTTCACGGAATATGACTACTACTCTTACTGTTTAACATTTTGGGTTACTTAATGTTACTTCATATTAAGGCTAATAAAAATAATAAAGTGTTTAAGTCATGGATGTTGAAAGTTGAACTCCTTCATATTTGTCTAATATTATAGTTTACTTTTCATTCAGGAAGTAAGACGCTGCTTCCAGTACGCTTGTCCATGTTTGTGCTGGGTCAAATGTTGCTAACCCCACCCCTTTCATGTGAACGCGCACTCAGCCGTACAGAGAAACCCTGGCTTGAGTTAGCGAGTCGTAGGACCGCTTAGCGAGATCACGTTTGTTTTGGGTTAGTTAAGCCAGATAACTCAAACATATCCATGGTATGTTGAATTGGATTCGTAGCAGGGGCAGACTCGCCATCTGTAGAATCTGGAGAACCACAGAATGGCCGGTCGTCAAGGGCCGTTGACGGCCGGCCGTCATAATTTAAGTTGCGCTGACGGCCGACAGAGGGCGACAGCGGCCGCTAATGCAGTTGTGTGGTTCTTATCTGTCAAATAATCACACACGAAGAATTAAAAAGACCGGCCACACGAAGAGAAGGGATTACGCCGCGGGAGACAGGGAGAATGAAAAAACATGGATACAAATCAAAGAAAACGAAAAGAAAAAGGTGGGGCCGAGAAGGCAAGAAAAAAAAGGTGAAGTCACTCGCAGGTGAAGCATATAAATGTCGCAAATTGACAGACCTTGTTGGCAGCAGCGCTGCTACAAGCACTATCAGCAGCAGCTTAGAACAAGTGCAAGATGATGAAGAGAATGATGAGTTCAGATATACAGCCAGCCTCCTGCGTTCATGATGAGGGACAGAGTTGAGCTGGTGGAAGAACCAGCTCAACTGGCACATACAAGTGCAGGGCAAGAGGTGGGTGAGAATTATCCCTTGAACTCAGTGGCATTTTTTTGGATTGTAGTTATAATTTTAATAAATAAATAAAAACACATTGTTTTGTTTCGGTAATTGTTCTGTGCTGTGTGTTGCTGCCTGCCAGCCCGTCTCTCCCCCATTCCCATTGAGTATTTTACAAAGAGTGAAACAGCGCCCCTCTAGATGTTATGGTGAAACAGTAGATTGCACTCTATGTTGCGATAGGAGTCTAGTTGAAATTGGCTTCCCTTTGTGAAAAAAATGGAGGGATTGACCAATCAGATGAGTCTCACGTCAGAGGCGGCTGGCTTCCCCACAATCCAATCAAATCGCATCAACTTCAGTTCGTACTGTAAGTCATCACCGCCCTTAGAAAGTAGCAAGCAACTGAAGCAATTGCAATTATGGAGGGTAGAGATTTTGAGTATTTCATCAAAAACAATTTTACTAAACTTCCGCCACAGCGGCAACTAAAAATGAAATCTGATGACAGGCCAATGACAAACTGGAGCTGTGTACAGTGAGGAAAAAAGGAGTGAATCGGACGTAAAACTTTAAATAATAAACAGCGGATTTCGAACATTTTACATTTCATGTGGCCGGACTGGGTCAGTTTCCAGGGCTGAATTTTAGTCCCAGTCCGCCCCTGATTCGTAGTACAAGCCTCTGGTCTCCAGTGGATGTAGGGTTGAGGCTCTGTTTTTTGTTTGTCATGCGGAGTGTCATAGGAAGACAATTAAAAACATTTAGACTCATCAGCCTCCTTCCTCCCCCAGCAGTCAGCAGGGCATTGTATCAGTGTCAGCTCATCAGATAATACCTGATTGGATGGTGCTAACCAACCCTTGGTCTGAATGGAGCGTAATTGTAGTGGTCTGTTTTGATGAGGGGATTTGTGGTTAAGATTTTTGATTGGGAGGATATGAGGCTTTTGTGAAATTATAATGAACAATTGTGGTTTGAGGCTTTGGTAAACAAAGGCCAAACCAATGATTAGAAATGTTACTGTTGAGATATTTGTAATCAAGACTCGATTCAAACTTAAAAGTGACATTAATATAACTATAATAACAGCTCGTGTCATTTTCAAAAAACTCTGGTCTACGGTTAACTTCACGGTGTTTGAAAGGCCTTGTTGATTTTAGGGTAGGTTAAGCAACTTAATTTACCTCTAATTTATGTGAAGAAGACTCAATAAAATACAGTTGCAAGAAAAACTATGTGAACCCTTTGGATTCTCCACACATAGCGTTGTGTGTTCCTTCCAAACCACTCAACTTTGGTTTCATCTGTCCACAGAATATTTTGCCAGTAGTGCTGTGGAACATCCAGGTGATCTTTTGCAAACTTCAAACGTGCAGCAATGTTTTTTCTGGACAGCAGTGGCTTCCTCTGTGGTGTCCTCCCATGAACTCCATTCTTGTTCAGTGTTTTACGTATCGTAGATTCCTCAACAGAGATGTTAGCATGTGCCAGAGATTTCTTTAAGTCTCTAGCTGACACTCTAGGATTCTTCTTCACCTCATTGAGCATTCTGCGCTGTGCTCTTGCAGTCATCTTTACAGGACGGCCACTCCTAGGGAGAGTAGCAACAGTGCTGAACTTTCTCCATTTATAGACAATTTGTCTTATCGTGGACTGATGAACATCAAGGCTTTTAGAGATACTTTTGTAACCCTTTCCAGCTTTATGCAAGTCAACAATTTTTAATCGTAGGTCTTCTGAGAGCTCTTTTGTGCGAGGCATGGTTCACATCCGGCAATGCTTCTTAACAATAGCAAATTCAAAACTGGTGTGTATTTTTTATAGGGCAGGGCAGCTTTAACCAACACCTCCAATCTCATCTCATTGATTGGACTCCAGGTTGGCTGACTCCTGACTCCAATTAGCTCTTGAAGAAGTCTTTAGCCTAGGGGTTCACATACTTTTTCCACCCTGCACTGTGAATGTTTACATGGTGTGTTCAATAAAAACATGAAAACATATAATTGTTTGTGTGGTATTAGTTTAAGCAGACTGTGTTTGTCTATTGTTGTGACTTAGATGAAGATCAGAACACATTTTATGACCAACTTATGCAGAAATCCAGGTAATTCCAAAGGGTTCACATACTTTTTCTTGCAACTGTATGTGACCTGCTCCATCGAAATCAGTCGCATTGACCCGAAGACACATTTTGAGTTGTATAAACTGTTGGAAAGTGGATATTCCTAGCGTTCTAATGATATCAGGATTGTTTTTGTACTCCAAATATTAAGCAAAAATATGTCACATTATATAATGACTGTCACCGAGTCATCATTTTGAGAAAAAGGCCTTCAAAGTTTTCTCTTCTCTGGAATCCATCGATCTGATTGATTATTAGCGGAGCAAATGATCAAAATACTAGATAGATATTTTCGTTTGGATTACTGGTCTGTGGGAAGCTTGCGTGTGTGTGTGTTTGTGTGTGTGTGTGTGTGTGTGTGTGTGTGTGTGTGTGTGTATACGTGTGTCTGTGTGTGTTTGTGTAATTTTGCATTTGTGTGTATTGTGTTTGTTTCCCGGGGAAAACACTCACCAGAAACACCGGCTGTTGTTATGCCTGCTGTGACGTTAAGTTACTCCGTTCCCCGCTTGTAATTATGCCGTTACAAGCTTCAAAGTTGTATTTATCATCTGAATTTGCCGAAATAAGTTTAATATTCTGAAAGCCAAGACTTTGTTTAATTGAAATCAGATAAAAACAAACTGTAACGGACCCTGCCGTGTAATTTATGATTACTATACGCTTACATTCATCATTTCAGCCGGAGGGAGGGGGGGCGGCGCTGCGGAAGAGCAGATTGCGAGTGAGAGGTGCTTGTCTTCGTCCCTTTACAAGCTTCAAAAATGTATTTATCGTGTGATTTTGGAAATAAAAGTTTCATATTCTGCAAGCAAAGACTTTGTTTGTTTAAAATCAAACAAAACACCCGAACCCTGAAAAAAATGTTTTTTACGCAAATCTACGTTTATTTTGAAATGAGCCGTTGCGACTTCAGACTGATTTCGATAGAGCGGTTCACATATGTCATTACAGTTTAGTTTATTATTATTTTTTAAATATAATAGGATTAGGATTCGGTAAAGAGTTAAACCCAGGGGTGTCAAACTCAAATACACAGTGGGCCAACATTTAAAAATCGGTAATAGTCGAGGGCCGGACTCGTTCAATGTTTATTGCAAAACGTATTGAAATTACTTATTGCACATATTAAACCTGGAACTAACAAGCTTAAATAATTGACTATAAAAACAACATTAACCCTCTGGAGTTGTTGGAGCACCACCCAATGGCGGTGGTGGAAGGTTCACCTCTGCTCTGCGCCGTCCCTTGATGACTGATGAGCTGGTAAATTTATAAAAGAAGGAACTCAAAGCACCAGAATAAAGGTTAAACAATAATCTGTTTTAATGGCAAAAAACAACAATACACAATACAGAGCACTCCGGGCTGAATTCTACTACCGTGTGATATACGTACCACGACAGTCAGTCAGAAGACAGCACCGAGTATGAACATTGGGACAGCTTAAATACAAATTATGTGGGAGGAGTTGTGCTGGTTGCTCCTCCCTAGCTATTTGTTATTGGTGATTTCACTTCTGGGCGAGCCCTAGACCGTGAGCTGGTAGTTCTCCATTGGCCAGTTTCACTTCTGGGCGGGACCCTAGGCAATGAGTCAGCAGTTGTTGACTCCATCTGATTCGCCCCATCTCCTTACAGTGTGTGTGTGTGTGTGTGTGTGTGTGTGTGTGTGTGTGTGTGTGTGCGTGTGTGTGTGTCCATGTCCCTCTGCCCTCAGGCAGTCCCACAACAATGCTTTGGAGTCATGACAGAACTTACACCCATTCCCCTTTAACGCGCACACACATCTGTTTAAGCCAACTACTCCAAAATGTTGTGACAATTTAGTACTCATGACATGAAAGAATAAAACAGAGAGAAATCAATAAAACACAGATATAGTTGAGCAGTAATTATACAGCATATAGCCACTGAAATGAACGCACACATATTTGATCATGCAGCCTATCACACAAATGTCACATGTTTTTCCTCTGAAAGCTATACTTTTTATAGGTTCAAACCAAGCGGCAAACTCTGGGTAACAGCCGGGACGCCAATACGGAAGTGCCAAACACTGCAGTTCATACATGGGCCGCTAGGGACTGGCTGCAGAAAGGAGCAATTTCCATAGACCCCCATGTTAAAATGCCCAACTTTACAACAGAAAAAAACATGTTTCTACCCATGGATGCAATAAATATTATTATCGATATAGTTAGATTCCACCTTCATGATTATGAATCTGTGAGTGAATTGTTTTCTAACACGACCCTTTTATTTATATTAGGTCTTAACGTTTTTGCATACATTAGGGCGTGGTCACTTTGATGGACACGTACATGCCTCACTGTCAGCTAACAGCAACTTGTCCACTCTGCTAGGCTACAACCATAGTGGCTACAACGTTACCAAGGCCAAGACATCAACCTGCTCTCTTGACCCCATGCCCACAGCCTTGGTCAAGGCAGCTCTATCCACCATCTGCCCCATCATTGTTGACATTGTGAACTTGTCCCTGTCTTCTGGCACAGTCCCACCCTGCCTCAAAACTGCCTCAGTCTCTCCAATCCTGAAGAAGCCTGGCTTGGACCCGGAGGACCTCAACAACCACCGGCCGATCTCAAACCTCCCATTCGTGAGCAAGATCCTGGAAAGAGCAGTTGCCGCACAACTGCAACACCACATGTCACTGCATGAGCTCTACGAACCCCTCCAGTCTGGCTTCAGACCATATCACAGTACTGAGACTGCCCTCATCAAAAATCACAAACGACCTCCTCATCGCATCTGATTCTGGCCTCATCAGCATTCTCATCCTCCTGGACCTCTCAGCAGCCTTCGATACCAAATTCCATTCCATCCTCCTCAGCCGCCTGTCTGACTACCTTGGCCTCAGTGACACAGCTCTTGCCTGGTTCGAGTCCTACCTGTCTAACAGGAAAAACTTTGTCACCATCAGTGACTGCAGCTCCCCTCCCGCCCCAGTCAACCAAGGTGTACCTCAAGGCTCTGTGCTTGGACCCCTCCTATTCAATATCTACATGCTCCCACTTGGTCAAATCATCCGTCAACATGGTCTCAGCTTTCACTCTTATGCTGATGACACACAGCTCTATCTCTCCACCAAACCGTCCACTCAGCTCCCCCCTCAATCCCTTGTCAACTGCCTACAGGACATAAAAAACTGGATGTCATCAAACCTGCTCAAAATCAACAGCAATAAAACAGAGCTCATGATTGTGGCTCCCAAGACGCAGCTCCAGAAGGTTGGAGACCTGCTTCTCTCCATTGACGGCTGCTCTATCTCCCCGTCCACTGAAGTCCGCAACCTGGGAGTCATCCTGGACACCACCCTCTCTTTCCAGGCGCATGTCAAAGCTGTCACCAAATCCGCCTTCTACCACCTAAAAAACATTGCCAGAATCCGGCCTTCTCTCTCTGACTCTGTGGCAGAAACCCTGGTACACGCCTTCATTACATCCCGTCTGGACTATTGCAATGGAGTCCTGTCCGGGGTTCCCAGCAAAACCCTGGATAGGCTCCAATATGTCCAGAACTCTGCCGCCAGGCTTCTCACCCACACCAAGCCATGGCACCATATCACCCCCACCCTCATCCACCTACATTGGCTACCGGTCAAGTCCCGGATTCAATACAAAACACTCATCCTCACGTACAAGTCCCTCCATACCCTCGCCCCCCAGTACTTATCGGACCTCCTCCATCCCTACACCCCTTCTCGGAGTCTGCGGTCCTCAGACACGGGCCTGCTCTCCATCCCCCGCTCTCGCCTCCGAACTGTTGGTGACAGGGCATTCAGTGTTGCGGCCCCCACCCTCTGGAATGCATTTCTTGCCGAGATCCGTAATGCTGCCTCCCTGGACATCTTCAAATTATCACTAAAAACACACCTGTTCACCCTGGCCTTCGGGCCCTAGCCCTTTTCTGGTCCCCTGGCTTCCTTTATTTATTTCTTTGGTTTGCCCGTTGATTGTCTGTTTGTTTTGTTTGTCCACCATGTACAGCGACCTTGGGTCCCTTGAAAGGCGCTATATAAATATAATTTATTATTATTATTATTAACGTTAGTTAGTGGTATAGTAGTAATAGTAATGTACTTGACCCTTTAGCTTTAGCCGTGTTCGTGGTGATTGTGCCTTTTAGGGAATATTGTTACAAATACCAGACAATTCAAATGTCGTGCTGTGCGCTTGCATGTACTAACAGAACTTCCAAGAAGTCTAAAATGATAATATTATACATGTTAACCCCGTTCGCAGGTGTTTGTGTGCTTGGTAGCTTAGCTTGTTACTTATTAGCCAGCTAAGGACGTAACCCTTTATGCATACATATACATTTTAGTTTATGATTCAGCCTTGGGTAAGACTTTTATAGTATATGGCTATGACGCCCATAATGCTAAATGGGAGCAAATGTTAATAGGGGACCCAATTATCCCAGTGGTGGCCGCCGGAGCTAACGGAGCCGCAGGGGGCTAGCTCCAGCCGGCGTCCCGGAGCTAGCCCCCTGCGGCTCCGTTAGGTCTGGGCGGTGGAATCCGTCTTTTCTTAACGTGTGAATGACAAGCATTAAGAATAACAAAATATAGCTAATTCTCTTGCAGACTGTCTCATTTGATTATGAATGTAACGTTTATATAGAGGAACTACACTGTTAGCAGTAACTTGGTATGCATGTATTTCATGTTAGCTTAGCTTCTTAGCCTGAGCTAGCTCTGTTTACTTCCAGTTCGGAGGCAGCAGGTCCCGCCTCGGCTCCGCCTCTTTGCCTTTATTTGGAGCAGGCGGGATTAGACTCTGACGTTGCTGTCAAGCCGTTAGTGGCTGACTCCGCCTACTAAGGGCTTCACTGCAACTCTGCAGAATCCTATGGGTGACGTCACGGACACTACGTCCATGTATATATACAGTCTATGGTTTAAACGTCATCATCTCATGACATCCATAGGATTAGCTAACTAACAAAGGTTAACTGTTCTTATATCCTAATGCCTCCTCTGAACTCCCTTCCACCTCGAAGTCAGCTCACTTAATCATGAATACATCTATTGATAAATCAGAAGGACCATTGTCTCTCTAACTGTGTGACTCACATCATCTCATGGCCTCTTCAAATATCTGGAAACTGTAATTAAAGTATAGTTATATTTTGAGAAGGTCCAAGAATTGACATAATATTTCCTCCTTCTATTAATGTAAGCTTCCAGATCATACAGAAAACTCTTACAGACAACCTACTGAGTTCTGCCCCTGAAAGCCCAAAATGACTTTCTGAAAAATACTCATCAACGGGTAATCATTTTACTCAAGGCAGAAATCACAGGCTGTACTGTACCTTACCTACTCACAAATAGCCTAAAAAACACCTTTTGATTATAACACAAAAGTGGAAGAAAAGACCATTTGCGCTAATCTACTTCCACTCAAAATGGGACATCATTTTCCGTCCATTCAAGTTAACACACATCCTATATATCAGGTGACAATAAAATGAATATACCAGAAATACGCTGTATTAAACTTTCTGCTATAACACGTTATTTTAATACTTCAGAGTCTAAGGGTATTTTCTCGATTTTTAGATGTTTCCTTAAATCACCTTTTAAATGTATTTCTTATAACATGGCATGTGTTACATATCAAAATGTGCAGGACAATCTCTGGTATTGCTTTAAATGCAAATTACTCACCTTAGAGCACTATGTGATGAGATAAGTAGCTCTAAAGCTTAACATTTGTCATCCGATTTTCGGAAAATCTTCAAAACTCTTGTGAAAACACACATTTACTAATTTCATCCAATTGTTTTGGTGTTTTAGATTTGGTTACCAAAGTCTTAGGATCACAAAAGTAGTGAAATATTTGAATTACATTGTATACAAATGTGTAATTCATGTCTAAAAAAAAAATTCGAATTTTTAGTAAAACAGGTGTTTATCACTCTACTTTCACCATAGCAGGGACTGCGATACATTATGACTGAATAGAGAACCGCAGTGACGCATCGTAAAACCCGGAAGTAAACTTCTTCCGGTTCCTTCGTGAAAAACGCAATGCAAATTCTCCATAGGATTTTGGAAAATAGCTCGAAATAAGGTCTGCGGTTGACACACATTTAAGAGAGGGATCACGTTTTGTTGGGCCGGATATCCCCACATGTCTATCCTACTTTTATAATTTTTGAATCATAAATCTAGTCGCCAAAAGCGAAATGCTAACGTTATGCTATAAACGAACTACAAGCCAGTACAGCAGCAGGGTCGCACGACTTCAACGTCACGCCAACTTAAGATCGTTTCAACTGACTTGCACTGAAACTGCACTTTGAACACTTTAAATATTTTAACATTTTAAACTGTATACCCCGGTTATCTAGGCCCTTTTTGTTTTGTTTTATGTATACATGTCACACTGTGGGAAACGATATTTCGATATTTCTGGATGTATAACACATGTAGAATTGTTTACAATAAAGCTGACGTTGACTTCCGCGTGCTTGCATATTTTAACAAAGCTTTTCATTTTAGCCACACTGAATTTAACTAGAAGTCATGGCTGTGTCAATTACCAGTCTGATATTGTTCTGTCATTCTAATGACTGACATCTATCTCCTTGACTGCTATATCTTTAGTGGCCTCTAGGGACAGGCAAGTGCGTTCCTAGTAAAACGTCTGTGTTAGGCTTCTGTTCTGCCATTTTGTTTGAGAGCCGCATGGGGAACAGGTCCCTGACTCTATCTGTCTCCATCCGGTTATTTTCACCCTTGAGAAGGCATAATCTGTGAGGACATTTGTTTAGGGAAACATTTTTGTATAATGTGCTACTTATATTTTTGCATCTCATGTAACATTTATCTAAATTTAGCATATGTAGTTAAGCCATGTATGTAATTGCTGCATGAGTAGTAATTGTCCCTTATTGGATGTTGGAGTGCATTTGGTTTATTTTTGGGAAAAGTACATTATATTTTGTTGTTGTTAAATACTTATACATGTCTTTGTTTGTATCATTTCAGTTTCACACCGCTCCTATTAAAATACCAAACGTCAGCTCCTGTCTCGGTCATTTTTGGGAGAGTGTTTAGCTCGCTGCATAGCCATGCATCTACACGCGTGGTGAGGGCAGAAGAGTGAAAGATTAACTTCACCTCAAGATCATCCCGTGGACTAGAAACCCTGCATTACTGCTGAGAGCAACAATGTCGAACGCCCCAGATCTCACTGAGCAACACAACATGGAGGTTAGATCACAAAGCAACACTTCTTCATCATCACGACGCTCCAGTCGGTTGGGTATTAACATGCTGGCAGCAGAAGCACGTGCAAAGGCTGAAGCTGCGCGTACGAAGGCAGCTTATGCAAAACGTCAAGTGGACATGGAAGTAGAAAAAGCACGCATTGATGCTACGCTTCATGCTCTTAAAGAAGAGGGTGAGGCTGAAGCTGCATCAGCTGCAGCAAACGTGCTTGAAGCAGCTGTAGACATTGAATTTAAAGAACATCAAAATAAATCTAGCCACTTCTCATTGGCGCAACAATCTATGCAACGCACCAGTGAGTACGTCAATGCACATTACAACAATCAGGAAAACTATGAAATGGGCCATCAGACAAATCACGAAGAACAGCAAGCAGCTCTTTCTTCACTGCAAGCATACCCTCAACATACAGAGGCCCCGAACATCATCCAGAGCCCTTCTCACCAGGCTCCTCGGAGCTTATATCAACAAAGGCCCCAGATCCCATTGGCCTCTCAAGCCCACATCAACACTTTGAATTACTCCCCATCACATTACACTAACGTTGCATACAACTACCCTAGAGGCAGTACACCCTCACATGTAACAACACCCAGACCTTCTGAGATTTCGGACCTCGCCACATACTTGGCACGTCGGGACATCGTCTTATCAGGGCTAAAGATGTTTGATAACAAGCCAGAAAATTATCTGTCCTGGAAAGCTGGCTTCTGCAATGCCATAGAGGGCTTGAACTTGAAACCTAGTGAGGAGCTAGACTTGCTCACAAGGTGGCTCGACGGGGAGTCACTGCAGCTCGTTAAAAGACTTTGTGCCGTCAATATCAACTATCCTATGACTGGTCTTAACATGGCGTGGCAACGGTTGGATAAGAGTTACGGCTCTCCAGAGGCCATCGAAGCGTCTCTCTTCACAAGGCTTGAAAACTTTCCGAAAATCCTGAACAAGGACTTTCAGCGGCTGCAGGAACTCGCAGATCTGCTCCTCGAAGTTGAAGCTGCTAAATGCGAGGGTTACCTTACCAGGCCTCAGCTTCCTTGACACATCTAGAGGTGTAACACCCATTGTGGAGAAACTCCCATATAACCTCCAGGACCAATGGATTATTCGAGGTTCAACATACAAAAAGGAACATCAGGTTCATTACCCACCTTTCTCCTTCTTTGTTCAATTTGTGCAAAGCCATGCAGAGATGAGAAATGATCCAAGCTTTGCTTTCCAAAACTCCAGCGCTCAATCTCTCAAAAGTGAGCACCCCCCAGCGAAGCAGTGGAGGACTCAGAACAGCAATTCAGTCAATAAAACTGAAGTAGGGAACTACTCCTCCCCTGACTCTAAAAACAAGCCTCACGAGGATCCAGACGAGCTATGCCCCATCCACAAAAAACCACACCCCCTCAGAAAGTGTAAGAGCTTCAGGGGAATGCTGCTTGATCAACGCAAGAGCTTTCTGAAAGAGCATTTCATATGTTTTAAATGCTGTGCTTCTACGACCCACCAAGCTAAAGACTGTAAAGCTGACATCCACTGCTCAGAGTGCGACAGTAATCGTCACATCTCAGCTCTTCATGCTGGTCCACCCAACTGGGCAGCATCTGGTCCCAGCACATCTCCCGCAGTGCATGGCGGGGAGCAAGTTGAACAGGCCACAGAGGTAGCCACCTCTCATTGTACGAGGTCTGTGGGAAAGACCTCCAAGGTAAATCCTGCTCCAAAATAACTTTGGTCAACGTCTATCTTAAAGGATATCCGGAAAGAAAAAAGAAAATGTATGTGATGTTAGATGACCAGAGCAACTTATCACTAGCAAGATCTGACTTCTTTGACAAATTTGGCATTCATGAAAACGCTTCTCCTTATACCATCAAGACATGCTCTGGCACAACAGAAACCACTGGGAGAAGAGCCAGTGGCTTTGTTGTCGAGTCTGTTAACGGAGGAGTGCCTTTGCTACTGCCTACCCTTATTGAATGCAACCTCATTCCTGGAAATAGGGACGAAATTCCTACTCCGGAGGCTGCAAGCAATCATCCTCATCTGAAGAAGGTGGCTGTCAAAATCCCACCACTCGACCCTTCAGCTGAAATCCTACTGTTGCTTGGTAGAGACATTATTCGTGCTCACAAAGTTCGCAGCCAGTGCAATGGGCCACACAATGCTCCCTTTGCCCAACGCCTTGACTTGGGGTGGGTCATTGTGGGCGACGTCTGTCTCGGGGAAACTCACAAGCCAACTGTGAACACTTTCAAGACCAGCATCCTGGCAAATGGACGCCCCAGCTTCTTCCGTCCATGCGAGAGTAACATCTACGTGAAAGATAATTTCACAGGTCAACACCTGAGAAGCTAGGCAGGCTTGTGTTCAGCCTTTCCGATGATGACGACAAACTTGCACCCTCAGTTGAGGATGAGACCTTCCCCCACATAATGGACAAAGACTTCACAAAGGATGATTGCAACAGTTGGGTGGCCCCACTCCCTTTTCGCACTCCTAGACAACATCTTCCTAACAATAGGGGACAAGCTCTCAGTCGTCTCATGTCACTCCGCAGGACTTTGACAAAGAAACCTGAGATGAAGGGTCACTTTGTGGACTTTATGAAGAAAATCTTCAGCAACGGGCATGCAGAACCTGCTCCCACATTGGACGAGCATCAAGAGTGCCAAGTTTTGGTGTCTACCATCCCCAGAAACCAGGACAAATCAGGGTTGTTTTTGATTCAAGTGCACAGTACAAGAACGTTTCTCTTAACAATGTGCTTCTTCGAGGACCAGACCTCAACAACAATCTACTTGGGGTCCTCATCCGCTTCAGGACTGAGCCAGTTGCAGTCATGTCAGACATCCAGCAAATGTTCCACAGCTTCTTAGTCAGAGAAGATCATCGTGACTACCTTTCGGTTCCTGTGGTTTCGTGACCACCAGCTGGACAACGAGGTTCTGGAGTTCCGAATGAAAGTCCATGTGTTCGGCAATTGTCCCTCACCAGCTGTGGCTATCTACGGACTGAAGAGGACGGCCATGGAGGGTGAAAAGGAGTTTGGCACTGCAGCAAGACAGTTCGTGGTACGGCACTTCTACGTGGACGACGGGTTGAAATCATTCTCCAATATTACGGAGGCCGTTGATGTCCTGAAAAAGGCTCAAGAAATGTTGACCCAGTCAAATCTCAGACTGCACAAGATCGCTTCCAACAACGCGGAAGTCATGAGAGCTTTTCCAGGAGAAGACCTTGCTAAAGGTCTGCAAGACCTCGACATCGGTCAAGACTCGCCTCCTATGCAACATAGTCTTGGGCTTGGATGGGACCTGTCTACAGACACGTTTGCCTTTCGCGTGGCAGCCAGTGATAAACCCTTCACACGTCGTGGTGTACTGTCAACCATTAACAGCTTGTTTGACCCTCTGAGATTCGCAGCACCCGTCAGCATTCAAGGCCGTATTATCCTGAGGGAGCTTATGACTGATGGCTGTGAATGGGATGCACCTCTCCCTAAAGAGAAACTGGAGGAATGGCTAAGATGGAAGAACTCCTTGGAAGATCTTCAGGGTTTGAAAATTCCTCGGATGTACACATCGCTTTCATTCTCTGGAGCTCATAAGAAGAAAGTGTGTGTCTTCTGTGACGCCTCCACCAAGGCAATCGGTGCCGTTGCATACCTCAAAGTGACAAATACAGAAGGACAGAGTGAAGTGGGGTTCATCTTGGGAAAGGCGAAACTTGCCCCCAAACCTGATCTAACTATTCCTAGGCTTGAGCTTTGTGCAGCTGTACTTGCGGTTCAGGTGGCAGAGATCATTCTTGAGGAGTTGGACACTAAATTAGATGACGTCAAGTTCTTCTCTGATAGTAAGGTGGTGCTCGGCTACATTTCAAACGAATCAAGACGATTCTACGTGTACGTCCACAACCGAGTACAGCGCATCAGGCGGTCTACACAAGCTAGCCAGTGGAACTACGTTCCTTCCGAGCTAAACCCAGCTGACCAGGCTTCAAGAGGTATCCCAGCTAGTCAGCTTGCTCTGTCTTCATGGCTGGTTGGACACACCTTTCTGACCAATCCACAACCTTATCAACCAGACAAAGAAGCCTTTGACCTCATCAATGCTGGAACAGATGTTGAGGTACGACCAGAAGTCACTGTCTGCACCACTCGTCTTTCAGACAACAAGCTCAGCCGTGCACGCTTTGAGCGGTTCTCCAGTTGGAGATCTCTCTCAAGAGCCATTTCTCTGCTTTCCCACATTGCTCACTCATTCACTCAAGTTTACAAAGACAGTACTTGCCATGGATGGCACACCTGCAAAAGGCCTCTAACTAAGGAGCAACTTGACCAAGCCAAAGCTACCATCATCCTCGCTGTTCAAAGCGAAGTGTATCAAGAGGAGAACAGTTGCATCAAGGATGGAAAGCCTATTCCAAGACAGTTCACTCAGCAAACTTTGCCCCTTCATGGACTCACATGGTCTCCTACGCGTTGGTGGTCGTCTGGAAAAGGCAAGAATAACCTCTGACGAATCTCACCCAGTACTTGTTCCTGGTAGACATCATGTTGCCACACTATTAATTAGACACTTTCACGAGCAAGTTCATCACCAAGGTCGGCACTTCACAGAAGGAGCCGTGAGGGCAGCCGGATTTTGGGTCGTTGGAGGAAAACGATCCATCAGCAGCGCTATCTACAACTGTGTAACCTGCCGCAAGTTACGTGGGAGGCAGCAGGAGCAGAAGATGGCTGATCTGCCAGCCGATCGCTTAAGCACAGACCCGCCCTTCACTTATGTAGGGCTCGACGTGTTTGGACCTTGGTCTGTCAGTGCACGAAGAACACGCGGAGGTCAAGCCAACAGCAAGCGGTGGGCGGTTGTCTTTGTGTGCATGAGCTCTCGAGCAATACACATTGAGGTGCTGGAATCGATTGATTCTTCCAGCTTCATTAATGCTTTAAGACGCTTCCTTGCCATCAGGGGCACTGTGAAGCAGTTCAGATCAGACTGCGGAACCAATTTTGTGGGAGCCTGCAAAGAACTCCAAATTGACTCCAAAGGATGCAACAACGATCGGATTGAGAACTATCTGACAGAACAGGGGTGCACATGGCAGTTTTACCCTCCACACTCCTCACACATGGGTGGCAGCTGGGATCGAATGATTGGGGTCATACGTCGTGTCCTAGATGCCATGCTGCTCAAACTTGGCACTGCAAAACTGACGCATGAAGTGCTAACTACACTCATGGCAGAGGTAATAGCAATAGTCAATGCCAGGCCGTTAACCTCGGTCTCTACGGACCCAGAGAACCCACTCATTCTCACTCCAGCCACTCTCCTTACCCAGAAATTCGGCACACATCCTTCACCTCCAGGCCAGTTCTGTGAAAGTGACCTTTATAGGCGTCAGTGGAGACAGGTTCAGAGTTTGGCAAACACTTTCTGGGAACGGTGGAGACGAGAATATATCAGCAATCTCCAAGGTCGACGCATTTGGAGGAACGAAAGGCCTAACATGCAAGAGGGGGATGTCGTCTTGCTACGGGACAACCAAGTTCAGAGGAACAGCTGGCCGGTCGGGCTAGTTACAAAGACCTTTCCCAGTGACGATGGGAAAGTTAGGAAGGTTGAGGTGAAGATTGTCAAGGACGGTACAACAAAGCTGTTTCTTAGACCTATCTCGGAGACAGTCCTTCTCTTACAAAAGGACACTAATAAGTCACTGTGAAGTGAGCTACTACAGTGCATCAGACCTAACACTCCTTTCTCAGTTTCTAGTTAGTGTTGACATCTTACAGAAGCCAGGCGGGGAGTGTTCTGTCATTCTAATGACTGACATCTATCTCCTTGACTGCTATATCTTTAGTGGCCTCTAGGGACAGGCAAGTGCGTTCCTAGTAAAACGTCTGTGTTAGGCTTCTGTTCTGCCATTTTGTTTGAGAGCCGCATGGGGAACAGGTCCCTGACTCTATCTGTCTCCATCCGGTTATTTTCACCCTTGAGAAGGCATAATCTGTGAGTACATTTGTTTAGGGAAACATTTTTGTATAATGTGCTACTTATATTTATGCATCTCATGTAACATTTATCTAAATTTAGCATATGTAGTTAAGCCATGTATGTAATTGCTGCATGAGTAGTAATTGTCCCTTATTGGATGTTGGAGTGCATTTGGTTTATTTTTGGGGAAAAGTACATAATATTTTGTTGTTGTTAGATACTTATACATGTCTTTGTTTGTATCATTTCAGTTTCACACCGCTCCTATTAAAATACCAAATGTCAGCTCCTGTCTCTGTCATTTTTGGGAGAGTGTTTAGCTCGCTGCATAGCCATGCATCTATACGCGTGGTGAGGGCAGAAGAGATATCGCTTTACAAAGATGACAAGAAGAGTGTAGATAAAGGAGAGAACCACTACAAGTCAGGACCTATGGTCAGGACACGTAAAAACAGTGCAGCCTAGATGAAGGTGTGCTTACCGGTGTTGTCAGGGCTAGCATGAGGGACAAGGTTTATAGAGTGTCGGTGAGTAGTGATAGCAAGAGTACCGTTAACCTAGAGTTCATTTATTCACATTAATTCCCATCAACAAATCCATTTTATGTGTCACATGAAATCTTTATTAGGCAAGGCAAGTTTATTTATATAGCACTTTTCATCACAAGGCAATTCAAAGTGCTTTACAAAAAATGAAAGACATTAAGAAAATGGCATTTAAAATTAGTCATTAAAAAGAAAAGCTAATAAAATAAACATTACAAGAAAAAATACATGGATAAAAGTTACAGTGCAGTTTAAGATGTGAATAGTTCAATTAAAAGAAGCGGCAAAAAGAAAAGTCTTTAGTCTGGATTTAAAAGTAGTCAGAGTTGCAGCGGACCTGCAGGTTTCTGGTAGTTTGTTCCAGATATTTGGTGCATAATAACTGAACGCTGCTTTACCATGTTTAGTTCTGACTCTGGGGACAGAAAGCTGACCAGTCCCTGAAGGCCTGAGAGATCTGGATGGCTCATAATTTAGCAGGAGGTCAGAAATGTATTTTGGGCCTAAACCATTCAAAGCTTTATAAACCAGCAGCAGTATTTTGAAATCTATTCTTTGACACACAGGAAGCCAGTGTAAAGACTTCAGAACAGGAGTGATGTGATCCACTTTCTTAGTGTCAGTGAGGACTCCAGCAGCGGCGTTCTGAATCAGCTGCAGCTTCCTAATAGATTTTTTAGTGAGACCCGTGAAGACACCATTACAGTAGTCCAGTCTACTGAAGATAAAAGCATGTACAAGTTTTTCCAAATCCTGCTGTGACATTAGTCTTTTAATCCTAGATATGTTCTTTAGGTGATAGTAGGCTGATTTAGTAACTGTTTTAATGTGACTGTTGAAACTCAGGTCAGAGTCCATGACTACACCTAGATTTCTGGCTTTATCTGTTGTTTTGAACATTGCAGACTGAAGCTCAGCGCTAACTTTTATACGTTCTGACTTGGCTCCAAAAACCATTACCTCAGTTTTATCTTTGTTTAATTGGAGAAAGTTCTGACACATCCAGTCATTGATTTGTTCAATGCACTTACTCAGTGTTTTAACTGGAGCATAGTCTCCTGGTGAAATGGTTACGTAAATGTGTGTGTCATCTGCATAGCTATGGTAACTTATTTTGTTGTTCTTCATTATCTGAGCCAGTGGTAGCATGGAGACATTAAAGAGAAGAGGCCCCAAGATTACACACCAGAAAACACAGAAATATCTCTCCACAAAATGTGAATGCCCACGTGGAGAATGGAAATGCAGTCATGCAGCTGCATTAGCCATCTTTGCCATCCACAATTTCAGCTGCACTGACACCCCCTGTCAGTGGAAGAAGCCAAAGGCAGCTAAACGTACACATTCAGTGGAGGAGCTATTTCCTCCAACCAATAACTAATTCAACCCGCTGACAAGAGAGCCCACCTCCGAAGATCGTGACTGGCTGAGGGACAGACTGGGGGGCAGGTTCTCAGAAATGTCTTGGCTTCTCTCCCCCGAGCCAGAAGAGGAACACTACAGCTTGGAAACACTTACTGTTCCTGAAATTCTCAAATCTGTTGGGCATCAGGGACCTGAGGCAATTGTGGCAAGCATGAAGCTTAGCGCAAGTTCAATGAGGAAGACCAATACCCCCTGGTGTTACACGTCACTTCAATCTCCTCTTCCATTAAGTAATCAGGGGCGTTACTCCCCAGCTAGCCAATCATCGCACCTGCTAACCCCTTTAAATCTGCTCTTCCCTCTCTGTCAGTTGTCATTTCAGTTGTCCATGCACAAGCAGCAGCAGGGCTTCGTTCCAGCTGAGGGCTTCATTCCAGCTCCAGGCATTATTCATCAGCTCCGCAGTCTTGCGGATTAAGCTACAGGCGGCGTTCCCCAGTCGGCTAGCGGGTCCAGCCGGCCGCCCCGCAAACCCGGACACGGGAGGAAAAGACAAGGAAATCGGGCTCCATGGAAGTTCCTCCGGCTTAATGGGAATGGCTACTTCACGCAAACAACTGACGCACGCTTCAGTCTCTCGAGAAGGCATCACTGGCATCAGGGCCGCCTCATGCGGCTCTTCCGGCTTCACGCGGAACGGGTCCTCATCGCATGCAGAGTTTTACCCATTCTGGCTTCAACCACAACTGCTCCTGCAGGCAGGCAGGGCGTAAGCTACATCCCATTGAAGCTACTTGCTCCTGCGCTCACTTTCAGGGTCAGGTCAGGGTAGCGCTGGCAAGAGGCAGTTGCAACAAATTCACGAGATGTTTCGTTTTATTGTTATGACATTGGGTCATGCAGAGTGAGATCGCTACCCCTTTAGAGAGGGGTGTGGCGCGTGCGTGTGCATGGTATGGTAGAGCGAGCGGGATACATGTTTTCAAGAAATAAACGAGGCAGCAGAAAAAGGAAGGTCTGTGTTATGGAAATAATTATCATAGACGCCAAGATGTGACATACAGGACAAACCTTGACGTCTGTTTACCTCCTTTAAGGACACAGGCTGCTTCAGCCAATAATGTTATTGTTCCCATTCTGTGACCGGTCAATACTGGGTCACAGATGGTCTGTATTGTGGGTACACTGGGACACTTCCTTCTCTGTTGTCTGAGGACTCCAGGGCATGACATATCCAAGGCCATAAGTGGCAGAAGCTGGTAGCTTAGTGTGCCCAAACTATCTAAAGCTATCTTATCAAAACATGTTGATGACTCTCTGTGGAACCAGTTAAATGGGCTGGCAAGAGAGAGGCTCTCCAGAATTGACGTGGCAACTCTACCGTGAAGTCAGAACCTCTGGCTCTTGGACTTGTGATGTGAATCCTCCGGCCGTTAACTCCAAATAAACCATCAGTGTTTGACATCAAAGCTACTGCTCCTACCGTGTCTCCTTCCTGAGTCGGTGACTCCCACTGCATAGCTACACAGAAGTTTCCTCTACAGTCTGTGATCTTGCGAATCTGTTTTGCGAAACAGAAGAGCTAAACATATGCAACAACCTCCCAAGAAGAGCTCGCCTCTCTCCAGTCTTTCCGATAAAATGGGTTATTGAACCCGAAGCGTGTTGCTTCTGCCCTGGGAGACGACAAAGAGTCATCCCCCCCCGTTTCCTCGACTACGGTCTGGGAGCCGACAGGAAGTTCAACACTATGCATTGCTACCTTTAGTTCAGGGTGAAGAAATATTCCGTTTCTCGGTGCACCAACGGCTGGATCTGCGACAACAACATCTCCTCGGCAGTAGGGGTGCAACAACTAATCGACTTAATCGATCAAATCGATTACCAAATTAGTTACAACTAATTCAGTCGTCGATTCATTGGTGATGTCATCACGTGTGTTTTACGCGCCGTTAAGCTCCAACGTTATTGGTCTTTTTATCGGTACCGGAGACATTTATAAAATATATGTCATGTATTATTGCTACAAAAACATTATATCGCAGTCTTAGTGTCGCCAACTCGTTTCTAATATGCAAAAGACAAACAAATGCGTCTATGATGTATTTCGATCAGACGAGATCTCTCTCCCCGGTCTGTGTGCGAGGGGGCGGGGCAGTTTACACACACGCAGTTGCTACATGCAGCGGAGCACACTGCGGAGGTGGCGGAGAGAACGCGCTCCAAGGTGTGGTTAAACTTTACCCGTCTCGATGTGGACAATGCTCCTTGCCAAAAGTGCAATAAGAGTTTAGCATGTAAGGGCGGTAACACGAGCAATTGTCTAAACATTTAGCAAAAGTGCACCACATTCAGACGGAGGAATGCACCGGGTTCGACTGTCTAGTAGCTCTGTAGCCCCATCCACGAGTAACGTGTCCACGTCAGGTGTTATGTATGCTAGCAGCAACACACGGAGTTAACTCCATTATACAAACATGGGCTAATCATTAGAGGTAACTGAGTTATTTATTTTGTTACATTTTCAGCTATTCTGTTTACAGTTCTGTCATCAGATTATTTAATACGATTTGTTAAAGGCTCAGGGCAATCTCGATGACAAAGGTCAATGTTCCCCCTTTCTACGCACGGAGATAATGTAATCTTAATAGTGTCCAGGCCAAGGCTGGCTCTTCAAAGCAGATATTAACGACGCGCTTTAAAGTTCCCATCATCCGTTCAGTGGAACTCTTTCAGCCTTAAGCGGCAGTCAAGTAAGGAGAAACTACGTGTGCACCGGCATTCGGGTAAATAATATGAATAGCTGTCTCTCCCCAGTTCAAATCACCCACTGCTCAGGGAGATCTCCTCATGCGTTGCCTTTACGCCATCTAGCGTTCAAATAAAACATTACTAACCTATAACTCCGCTCAACTGGGAAAAGAGAAGAAAGAAGAAGAAAGAAGAAGAGAATCCTCCAGGAGCACAGCGCTCCTAATCATGACGAACTATAGGCCCAGTCACACACCTGGAGTTCCTAGCCATCACATCAAGCTCATGGTATTAACGTTCCTCTAACCAAACTGTGTGCATCCACATAAACGTCTTCAACGACAGTTGCTCTTCCTCACCGGGAAACCGTACTTTGCATGCGGACATTCTTCGGCACGTCATCATCTCCCATTTCCTGGACGTGGCATCTGCCGGCCTCACGACGACCGCGTTTTCCCCGACTTAAGGACGTGCACTGCACATCCTCCGTTTTGGGGGGGATATCTGCATGAGATCATCCGCCATAGCGGCACACTCAGATTTCCACTATTGCTACACATTTATTATCACACTCTGGATCTAACACTAGCGTCCCTCCATCATCCTCACTTCAGATGATAGAAGACAGTCTTAATCACTCAATCAGTTTATCAGCATCTATGACTCATCCTGGGGCACTTAACTGCTAATTAAACTAGATTATATCACGGGTCATGTCTCAGTATTTAACTAAGCGTATGTTTTCTGCATGCATCCTGCACTTCATTCATATTCTCGGGTTTATGCTCACTTGGCTCGCGTCAATCCAGGTTATGATATTCATGCATCACTGTACTCCAGCTAACAGCTCGTGCTTATTTGTCTACATCTCCCTCCTCGCCCGGACATCGGCTCGTGCTGCCAATCCAAGATCTCTTCAGTTTACCTATGGTAAATATGCATTACTGGTGGTGGTGTCTTAATAGCATATCAGGGCTTTCGTTCAGATAGGTGCAGCCACCTCTGCTGCCAAGCAAGGCATTTCTCCCTCATCCCTGCAACTCGGACGGTGGTCCTCCTCCACCTTCGCCCGGACATCAGCGTGTGCTGGCTATCCAAGGTCTCTCAAACACTAAAACATGGTAATTATGCCTATAACTGGTGGTGGTGGTTTCATAGCACGTCAGCATGTATACGTGTCACTGTGTCCATGTTTAACCCTGCACGTCAGGCTGTGACCTCCGGGTCTGTGTTCTGTTTAACCCTGCACGTCAGGTTGTGACCTCCGGGTCCGCGTTCATGTTTAACCCCGCACGTCAGGTTGTGACCTCCGGGTCCGTGTTCATGTTTAACCCCGCACGTCAGGTTGTGACCTCCGTGTTCATGTTAACCCTGCACATCAGGTTGTGACCTCCGGGTCCGTGTTCATGTTTAACCCTGCACGTCAGGTTGTGACCTCCGGGTCCGTGTTCATGTTTAACCCCGCACGTCAGGTTGTGACCAGCGGGTCCGTGTTCATGTAGAGAGGAATTCCTGCATCTTAGATCTTCCACAAATCCTCTCTCACCACTATTTCTTCTTCCAGGGAATATTCCCTTAACTAAAGACCGGTTCAACTACTACTTAAAGCAAGTTCTCTCTAAATCCGGATTATCACCCCAATTATTCTCGGGGCATTCGTTCAGGATAGGCGCAGCTACATCTGCTGCTAATCAAGGAGTCTCATCCTCATCCCTGCAACAACTCGGACGGTGGTCCTCCTCTGCCTTCACATCCTACATCCGCCCGAACATCAGTGCCGTGCTGGCCATCCAAAGGTCCCTCAAACACTAAACGGTATTTATACATATAACTGGTGGTGGTCTTAGCAGGTCAGCACATTTACGTGTCACCGTGTTCATGCAGGCGCTAACCATGGTTGGCGTTCACATTAACCCTGCAGTGACTCCGACATTCTCATCATGTCCCCGTGCTATCTCATTTCATCCACAGATCTCCTCAATCAGCCAGTAAGGTAAGAAATGCTTCACATCTCAGTACTTCTTACTTCTCTTCTCTTTGGGGGTTCATCGGAGCGGTTTTCCCCTCCCGAATGATTATCCTACAAATCAGTTAATTCATTGTTGTAATCTGTCAATCATCATTTCTTATACCATGTGTCCCGGTAATAAACATGTATTTCATACATCACGTCTCTCCTGATTGAAATGAAGCTTAGCGCAAGTTCAATGAGGAAGACCAATACCCCCTGGTGTTACACGTCACTTCAATCTCCTCTTCCATTAAGTAATCAGGGGCGTTACTCCCCAGCTAGCCAATCATCGCACCTGCTAACCCCTTTAAATCTGCTCTTCCCTCTCTGTCAGTTGTCATTTCAGGTGTCAACGCACAACCCTCCTCCACCCCTTCGCCTCCTGTC
Organism: Gymnodraco acuticeps; assembly: GCF_902827175.1. Lineage (NCBI taxonomy): Eukaryota > Metazoa > Chordata > Actinopteri > Perciformes > Bathydraconidae > Gymnodraco > Gymnodraco acuticeps. The sequence continues at coordinate 779,842 of NW_022990266.1, forward strand.
TCCTAATTCAGGGCCAAGCTAATCCTTCTTCCTTCAGACCAGACCGAACCACTTATCACCACCACAAGTGTCTATACCCCTGGGGGGTTCATCGGAGCGGTTTTCCCCTCCCGAATGATCATCCTACAAACCGGGGCCTAATCTCCAAACATCAGTTAATTCATTTTTGTAATCTGTCAATCATCATTTCTTATACCATGTGTCCCGGTAATAAACATGTATTTCATACATCACGTCTCTCCTGATTGAAATGGCATTGTCTGAGGAGCAACATAGGGCAATTCAGGTGGCTACCACTGGTCAGCGAACCAACCCAAACTGGCATTTGTTCAGGAAAGGAAGGTTGACCGCCAGCAACTTTGGAGCTGTCCTGAGGTCAAAGTGTGTGACTGCTTCCCTTATTGCCAGGGTGCTAGGGCAACACCAGGCCCTTGATGGTGTTTTGTCTGTACAGTGGGGGACTATGAATGAATGTGAGGGCGTCAGGGCATTCACCACTGCAACCCAGATGCAGGTCCATGAGTCAGGTTTGTGGCTCTCCCAATCAGGAGTGTTGGGGGCATCTCCAGATGGTCTGGTAGGGTCTTCCACTGTGCTGAAGGTAAAGTGTCCCTACGGAGCCAGGGAAATGACAATTAGTGAAGCATTGCAAATCAAGGGCTTCTGTGTCAGTAAGGAGGGAGAAACATCCAGCCTGCGTGAGGAACATCCTTACTGGCACCAAGTGCAAGGTCAGCTTCACCTCACTGCAAGAAATAAGAAGAAATGTAAAAATTGTGAATCGTTTTTAATTTACATTTACTCGCCTTTGCAATGTTGTGGTTGTTAGAGTGTTAGGCTTCCTGTCAGCTCGTCTGTTGGGAAGATATAAAATATTAGTTTAATGGAAGTCACACCGTCACATATAAGAGCATTAAGACGTACAGTACATAGGCTAAAACAAAACATCTAAAGATATAACCTTGCACTTTGTCTCGTGAACATTTTCACTATTTTGAAATTTTTATAGATGAAAATTGAACTAAAGAAATAAATGGTAGATTAATCCATATTGAAAATAGGTGTCAGCTGCTACACTAATTATAATAGTTATATTTCTTAATTAAGATAAGATATTACTGTATTGATCCCAATTTGGGAAATGTTTGTGTTGCAGCAGCATAACAAGAAAAACAAAATATAAGTTATTATATATACAAAAGTATGTGAGGGATGGAATATTAAATTGAATATAAATGTGATGTTACGTCCAAGAGAAGCTATGGAGCAGAGAGTTCTCTGCCAGCCAGAGGTGATTTGTTATTAGTTCAATATGTCAAACTGATTTCCCTGACTACAATCTTTAGTTACATGGTGAAACGTTATGCTGCTTGTACTAATTAGACTTATCATATAAGCCACACAGGTTTGAATAGGATGTATTCATTATCTTTACTTATGTTGCGGTCTTTTCAGCAGCGCCATCTCTAAAACGGCGATAGTCACTACCCATCATTTACATTTCACCGTGACATGGACAAAAATGTAACGTCAGCTTACCTCATAGCACGAATCCAGACTCTCCTTTGGAAAACATTGGCCGGGAAACGATAGAATGAGCACGTTTCATGCAAAGACCTGTGGCTGCAACCTGGAGCAAAGCAACAAACCATTGCGTAGCTAACTAGTAGTGCTAGCTTTAGCTAGCTTTAGCTAACGAAACAAACTGCCGAGTAAAATTGGAAAACACTGGTAATTAATGATTCTATAATTTGTAAAACTACGGTGTTAAAAACGACAATTTCAAAAATACAGATTCTAATGGTCAGATATAGATATACAGATACTAAAGATAGGCAGGTACTTGCTTTCAAGTAGAACACAGGGGAAAACAAACTTAGCGGGAGTGTTTACGTGTTCGGCGTAATGACGTACAACAACCTCGACAATTTCTGTAGTCCTATTCAGCCACTCGGTAACAACCATCGTTTTTCAGACACGTAAACTCTTCAAAAATCACCAGTGGGGTCACTGCTGATGTATTTAATGTCGTAGAACAAAACGTGATTTATCTCTTAAATTTGTGTCAACCACAGACCTTATTTCGAGCTATTTTCCAAAACCCTATGGAGAAAATGCATTGCTTTTTGACGAAGGAACCGGAAGTGCTAAAAATGCTAACTTACTTCAGGGTTTTACGACGCAACCAACAATTTATTTATTATATAAACTGGAAAATTTCCCTATTTACAATATTGAACATCAGAACTTTCAACCAACTATTCATTATAAATGTCAAGACAGTGTCAAGGTCTTTGTCTGTCTTCCAAGACAGTGGGTCTGGCTGCTGTAGGGGTGATGGTTCATGGGCTGCTGTGTAGGTGGGGGGTAAAGTGCTATACGAGACCTCCACAAGACCTCCTTGCTGGCTGGGTTGATGGTGATGGCTGTGGTGGAGCCTTTGTGCTGAGGTGTATCTTGACCTGGTGGCAGCCACAGATGGAGGTGGAGTTAGCTGTAGTGATGCTGGTCTGCTTGTCCTTGGTGGTGATGGCTCTGGTGAAGGCCCTTGAGCCACGGTAGATCTTGACATGGGGGCAGGCACAGATGGATGTTCTGGCTACTGGATAAACGCCGCCTGTGGGCCACTAGGCCCAGGCAGCTGTGAAACATCTCTGTAAAACAATAATTACAACTAATTTCATTGAAATAAAGTTCAAGTAAAATGTTGCTCAAGCACAAATAACAATGCACACATACAAATAAAGTTTGGGAGGCTGGACAGGAGTCTCTCTCTCTCTCTCTCTCTCTCTCTCTCTCTCTCTCTCTCTCTCTCTCTCTCTCTCTCTCTCTCTCTCTCTCTCTCTCTCTCTCTCTCTCTCTCTCTCTCTCTCTCACACACACAGGTATTTCCAGTTACAATCAAATCAAGGTTTATTTATAAAGCACATTTAAAAGCGATTTTTGGTCGACACAAAGTGCTGTACATGTAATAAAAACACAAGACAATAAATTACAACAGATATAAAAAACACAGGGAAAAATCAGGAGTCGTGCTCCGCTCAGACTAGAAGGCCAGGGAGAAGAAGTGCGTCTTAAGAGTAGATTTAAAAACCCCTAGGGTCTGGGCCGACCTCACATGGAGGGGCAGAGTGTTCCAGAAACTAGGGCCAGCTGCTGCGAGGGCTCGGTGACCTCGGGTTTTGATCCTGGTCTTAGGCACTATCAGCAACAGCTGGTCAACAGACCTTAAAGCTCTGGCTGGGGTGTAGCGCTGGAGAGTTCAGCTATATAGGCAGGAGCCAGCCCATTTAGTGCTTTAAAAACAAATAAAAGGATTTTAAAATCAATTCGGAACCGAATTGGAAGCCAGAATTGGGGTGATGTGGTCACGTTTTTTGTGGCCAGTCAGAAGACGTGCAGCTGCGTTTTGGACTAGCTGCAGGCGTTTAATTGAGGCCTGGTCCATACCCACGTACAGAGCGTTACAGTAATCCAGTCTTCAGGTTAGGAAGGCATTAATAACCCTTTCTAAGTCTTTAAAAGATAAATACGACTTGGTTTTGGCCAATAGTCTTATTTTAACCTGCTTGTCGAATTAAAAGTGCTAGTGAAGGTCACTCCAAGGTTCATGACCAGTGGCGGCGCTAGGGGGTGGCTACGTGGGCTCAAGCCCCGGATGTTTTCTGAAAAGCCCCAGATGTTTCACTTAAAAAAAAAAAAGAGAGGCAGCCACTGTGGGACATTAGCCTGCGTACTGCGTAGCCTGCCCTGAAGAAGAAGTGATCCTTCCTAGTGCCTGACGAGTTTTAAGCTAATAGCATATACAGTTATGGATATTAGAAAGTTATTGTCATCGAAGCAGCCGGCGCCACAAGCTGCAGCAGCAGCAGTATCAGCAGCTGACAACAATGTCATCACCAGCAGTCAAGAAATGGATGATGTTTCAGGTTTGTTAATCTAATGGTGATATCTGCACTCTGGCTGACTGAGTAAGAAGTGAAAAAGAGTGATGTAATGTTAATGTTATAGCTAGTAAACATGGAGTAACCACACTAAGTATACCCTTATGTAAGTATGTATACAGAACATGACTACAAATTATCCCAAGATGTAACGTTAACCCTTCATAACTCAGTCTACTTTTAAGACACTAAAATAACGTATTCCAATTTTTATTTTGTTTTCACGCGTGGAATTATACCGGCTCTCGTTTCAGTACACATAACAACAGAACTGACAGGCAACCCTCTGAATCAGACTCCGATTGGCTGTGACTGCATCCACTCAGAGTGTCCGATTCAGAAACGTGACTCTTACGGCCCGTCCACACAGCGGCGTGCGTTGAAGCTTCCAACGCTTCTGCCCATTCACTTTGAATGGGGTGACGTCACTTTTAGCCGAACTGCATCGTGGGAAGCGACGCGGAGCGTTGCTGGCGTGGCTCGCTGCAAAAGTTGAGCAATGCTCAACTTTTGACGCCTCGGCAGAAGCGTCAGCCAATCGAATCATATGCCAGTACAAGCTCTAGCCAATCAAACAGCTGCTTGTGTGTCAGGGGCGGGAGATTTATGTGATTGGTTGTTGGTCGAGTGTCAGACACGCCCGCCGGCAAGCGTCAACGCACGCCGCTGTGTGGACGGGCCGTTACACTCTTTACGTCATAAACAAAGATGGTGGATGACAATAGATCTATAAAACGATAAGCAATGCGCCAGAATCAAGGTGAGACTATCCGCATCCTTTAAAACTCTACGCACATTCGTTTCACCTTAATAAGTAAACGACTATTTGAGTGAGTTAAGGCATTAGTTTGCTTCATTAAAGGGTGTTAATGAGTGTTCTCCAGTGCCTTTTGTCCGCTTTAAGGTGTTATTAAGGTAGGGTTAATGTTGCTCTCAAAGTGCACCAGATTGATGCTTTCAACTTCCATATTTTAAAAAAAATCTTCCCGGGGGAGCATGCCCCCGGACCCCCCGAGAGGAGGCGACGACCCCCCTAAAGGATGTTCGGTCCACCCCCCACTTATAAAAAATAGCACTGTACCCCTGCACCCCCCAACCCAACGACTCCTGGGCTAAGCCCCGGATCTCCTACAATCCTAAATCCGCCTCTGTTCATGACAGAGGGGAGGATGTTTTTATTGAGAGAGCCCAGAATATCAACCGGAGAGGCTGGAGGTTGGGGTCCAAAAAAGATGACCTCGGTCTTGCTCTCGTTGAGGTGAAGAACGTTTTATCTCTGTTAAGCAGTCCATCAACTGGTGTAGTGACTGTTTGACATTTGCTTTGAGAGGCAGATAGATCTGTACATCGTCGGCGTAGCAGTGGAAGGGAATATTGTGTTTTGTGAGAATTGAACCTAGGGGCAGTACAGTATGTACAGTAAAAAGAGGATGGGGCCCAGAATAGAGCCTTGGGGAACCCCACAGGTAAGAGGGGCTTTGGCAAAGGAGAAGGCACCTAGCTGAACTGAGAAGCTATGGTCTGTCAGGTAGGACCTGAACCATGCAAGGGCAGATCCTGTGATGCCAGCGGACTGTCATCACCGGAGTTACTTTACATTCAGTATAAAATCACAGACACACATATACATAAGCTACAACTGATTACAAATTCTCATTTGTACAGGACGGTAAAATAATCACAGGGACACATATAAATAAATCTATGATAAAATAATCACAGGCAGACATATAGATAAATATATGACAGCCTCATCTGTACAGAACAGTATGATCAAATAATCGATGGCAAATACATGTCTATAGCCACTGTAAATGTCTCTGTTGTGGGACGAATACATGATTAATTTAATCATCTACACATGTAATCTCACTTTTACACACCAAAATAACGTTAACACAGAGTAAACCTTTGCTAATGGAGAGTCTATTTTGTCCCAAGAAAAAGTTCATGACTATCGATAAAAAAAAGATATCAATAAACCTATTGTTCATTTTCGCGGTATTCCCCACACATTGCCAGTACACTATAGGCTAGTTGCACGGGATGACGTATTTCCATTTCCGGTTCATTGAGTGTGCGCTTGTAAACTTCCGGTCTACGGTAGAGTGGGTAGATAGCGATATAGATAGCGAGATAGATAGAGATATATATAGAGAGATAGATAGCAATATAGATAGATAGCATACAGATATCGGTAGAGCAAAGTGAGAAGGCTAACGTTAACGTGAAAGCACTATTTTACACTTGATGTCTCCAAGACCTTCCGAAGGTTAACATCAGTGATGCACATCGGCTGATACAAGCGGCAAGCTCAGCCCCGAGGAGCAAAAGAGAAAAGCGGTTCAAGATGTACATATCCAGTTACATCGACAATTATGAAGGTAAGTGACAAACAAAGCTGTAGTTACTGGCTAACTTTGACAACTTGACAGTCTTGATACAGTGTAAAGCATTTTAATGATGTACTATTATGTGTTTTGGATAACATGAATGATGTCCAATTCCCCACAGTTTCAAACAAAGATCCAACTTCAGGGAGAGTGAGCAGTGGTGTAGTGGGCGTTGGATGCGGAGGTACACCGTACCCCCACTTATTTGGAGCATGATCTTTTTTTTTAATAGTCTAATAAATATAAAATCATTGCCAGTCTTATTAGTTGCAAGTGTGTATTTGTTGTAATAATGACAAAAACATAATACATTTCTAATATACTCCAGGTTCTTATGGTCTGTTCAGACTAAGAACGGCTGTTCTGCCCCCTCCAACCAGTGTCTCCATTCCTGAAGAGCAGCTTTTACAGCTAACAGTTCCTTATTCCCCACAACATAGACACACAGGCCAGGGCGCTGACACGGCGTCCTTTGAGCATCAGATCTGACTACGCTAATTGGCTGAAATTATGTTTCGGTGGCATAGTATACAGATAGCAACAGTCAGCTTGTTGGCTGCTGCTGCTCTGACTGAGGGCTCCTTTCTACCGCCCGGACGAGAGAGGGTAATGATACACGCTGCGGCCAGGCAGGAAACATGTGACTTATCAGTAACTTTTGATATCGTAAAACAATTTTAAACGAGATTTTATTGTAGATTATACATTTTACTGATACCAATTATATAATATTTACCTTGTTCATTAAAAATAAAAATAAAATAAAATATATATTTTTTTAAATATATATTTTTATTTATTTTTTATTTTGAATGACAATCAAACATGTGGGAAGAGGGTGGGCGGCGCCCCTATGGGCCGGCCGCCACTGCACACAAACACACCACACACACACCAAACATTTCCTGCTCTCTTCCTAAAAAGGAACCATGCAATTTCTTATTTATTTTACGTTTGTTAATTATGGGGAATGATTATGTTAAGAGGTGGTTAACCTGTTTATGTTTGGGTCGGATTTTTATGTTGAAATGTGGTTTTGAGCTAATTGTGTCACCTGTTGACGGTAAGCCTGTGGGAGGGGCTATGGGCTCAAAAGGGACGGGGTTTGGCCCTGGAGAGGATCACTCGGAAGAATGCTGCAGTAAAGGCAACAGCTGGGACATGTTTGGGAGTTTGTTGCAGAGAAGGCAACACCTGAGCATGTTTACTCTGAATGAGTGATGGACGGCCTGTTATATCTCTCACAGGTTCCGCCCTCTACTGGACTCTATGGGTACTACCTTATCATGCAAGCATTCACCTACTGAGATTTGTATGGACGTAGCCGGCCCCGGGGCGGGCCTACCTGAATGCGTGCGCATCTCACTTCTGTATAAAAGGAGGCCTCGCCTCCTGACCATCATCCTTTACTCTTCAGCGAGCGGAGGTGATAGCCTAGCACTGAGTCTGAGACGTACTATTTTGAGAGAAAGGAAGAAAGCGAGAGTATTTTGAAAATGGAGCCTCTCCTGGAGCATCGTAATTGCCCGTCGTGCCCTGGCCTGATTGCGGGAGCAGATCTGCATCGTCAGTGTTTCCAGTGCCTGGGACAGGATCATGCCGAGCAGGGAATAGGCCAGACACCGGCCTGCGTTGTCTGCCGTTCGATCCCGATGCTGAACCGCCGGCATCGTGCGGAGCACTTCGTGAAGAAGTTCAGCCCGCAGGTGCACGTAGAGGAAGAGGAGGACCTCGAGGTGGTGGACGTGCCGTTCGAGTTCGTCCTTCCGAGGGACCGAGTGGTCGACTTCGTGGAGGAGGATGACGACGACATCTCCTTGTCTGACACCCCCGGTTCCGACGTCCAGGAGGGCCCAGCACTCAGGTCTGTGCGTCTGGACTTTCCAGCGGTGATGACCCAGGAGGCGGAGCGTGTAGGATTATCGATCCCCCCACCGCTGCCACCGAGGCCTATAAACCGCCTTAGGCAGGGGTTTTACGGCCCGCTGGTTCCGGCGCAGCCGGCCTTCGTCTCACCCCCGTTGCCAGACATCTGGCAGTGTATGGAGGCGACATGGCGGCGTCCATTAAAGACGAAGGCCTCCATAGCATCTATGTCGGGCATTATCAGGGTGCAGGGCCGAGACACGGTGTGTTCTGGCGTGCCCCCCCTCGATGAGAGCCTGGCGGCCCATCTGTTGCCGCGATCAGCTGGTTGGGTGGAGGGGAAGAAACCTCTGCCCCCGCTGCCGCGGGACCGGGAGGCTTTGGAATATTTGGATAAAATGTTCAAGCTCGGTTCACAGATGGCGGCTGCGGCCAATAATCTGGGTGTGTTGAGCGTCTCCTTGATTACTCCTCGAGCAGACGCCCCCGCTCTCCCGTCTCAGGACGGGGAAGATTATCCGGACCGCTGCATAGGTCAGATGAATAATCTGATCCATGGAGTGGCCACCGCAGCTGGGCGGGTGATGTCCTTAGCCACAGTGGCGTCTCGTCATGTGTGGCTGGGACTCACCGCACTGCCCAAAAAAGATCGAGCGGATCTCCTTGGAGCCCCCGTTTCCACGGAAGGGCTCTTTGGGTCTATAGCCTCGGTCACCCAGCATTTTAGCCGTCTGGAAGAGGAGAGGCTGCAGCTTAGCCGCATGCTACCGCTGGCTTCTCCCCAGGAAGTGCAGCGCGTTCTTCCGTGGGCGGCGGAGCGCAGCGCAATGGCAAGACGGAGGGAGAGGCGCCGGTACGTTAATCCCATATCTGTAGCGCCCCCCGCTTCTTCGACCCACCCCGTGGGCCCAGCGTACCGGCACTCACGGGGTCGGGCTGCCCGGCCACGGTAGTCTCAGCAGCAGCAGAGGACCGCCGGATGGGGCGCTCCACCTGCACACAGCTGACGGGCGGGGGGAGGAAGCGTCTCAACGGGTCTCTCCACCCAGGACGCTAGGGTGGATCCCACCTCCTCCTTGTTCAATGCCCAGGTCCCTGTTATTAGAGAAATTAATAAATAAATAGGTGACCTGTATCCAAGTCTGAGTGTCATTTGTTTTCACAATCCTGCACTCACACACGTTGTTGACTGTACATATTCCCCACTCGCTACCCCGGTTGTTGCTCCTGTAAAGGAGATAGCTAGTGGGCATGCGCAGATGAGAGAGATAAACCGCAGGAAGTGCTATAGAGGCGCTATGCGGGTGCAGGGGCTTGTTGGTCGGCGCATTATGGTTAGGGAACACTGCGCTTAAAATAAAGGTTCCAATTAATGCAGTTTACCATAGTGGTAAGAGCTGCATTATGGCGGAGCCTAACGGCCCGTCTACACTACAGGCATAAACAAATCTTGAAGCTGGGCGTGTCTGAGGCTTGGCGATTTCTCGCGCCCAAGGCGACCAACAACCAATCACATGAATCTCCCGCCCCCGACATACAAAGCAATAGCAATGTTAAAACAAAGTAAACTGGATATAAAATCCCCAAACAGACGAAAACCTACCAGTTTCACCCACTGTCTCTGCCACCTCCCTCCATGCCTGGTTCCTCCGGTTTGTATCCCGGTAAATAGTTCTGGTCGTAAAGAACCGGGTGATTTGCTACCGTAATTTCTCGTTTGGAATATGAGGAAATGAACTGCGGTCGGGCTCTCCCAGCTTGCACGCGGTTTGTTTGGCTAGCGCTTGTACTGGCGGGATTTGCATAAATGGGATTTGGTTGGCTGATGCCAAGCATCGAGCCTCAAAAGTTGAACATTGCTCAACTTTTGATGCTCGCGATGCTTGCAAAGCCACGCTCCGATCTCCACAAATCAGTTCGGCGAAGATTCAAAATCAACTACGTCACCCCATTCAAGTGAATGGGCGAAGCGTTGAAAGCATTTTTCGATGCCTGTAGTGTAGACGGGCCGTTAGCTCTCTCAGGAGCGCATGGCGGTGCGTTCAGGGACCTCAATAAATAATCGGCCCTTTCTGTGTCGACCCTCCATGGGCAAATCTTCCCTTCACGTGTTACGGTGTGCAGGAAGCAGGACCCAAATGCAGATTTAAGTGACAAAAATAATTCCTTTATTTCAAGGCTACAATATACAGAGACAGAACGGAACACTCACCGATGAACTGGTCATTACTAGGGCCGGGACTTTAACGCGTTAATTAAGATTAATTAATTACACAAAAATTAACGCGTTAAAAAAATTAACGCATTTTAATCCGCCAGGCCACCAGGGCGGGCGGAGGGGGACCGGAGGACGGACACAAAACTAGGGCCAACAGGGTGGGTGGAGGGGGTCTGGAGGACGGGCTTGGGCTGACAGCCCAGGGGCAAGGCAGAGCTTGAAAAGGGGGTTATGGAGGGGCGAAGGCAGTGGCAGGAAGAGTCAGGGGGCCGGGCCCGAGGGCGAAGACCGCGGCTCTCAGGGGGCCGGGCTCGAGGGCGAAGACCGCGGCTCTCAGGAGGCCGGGCAGAACCCGGTGTCGGCCGGACAGGAACCGGCGCTAGTGGGACAGGCCTCGGCAGGATCCCCCACGGAAGAGGACCAGGAGTTGGCAGGACCCCCGCCAGGAGGGCAGTCGGCGGGACCCCCAACGGGACAGGACACAGGATTGGCAGGACCCCCGGCAGGAGAGCAGTCGGCGGAACCTCCAACAGGACAGGACACAGGGTTGACAGGACCCCCGGCAGAAGGGCAGTCGGCGGGAACCCCAACGGGACAGCACACAGGGCTGGCAGGACCCCCGGCAGGAGAGTAGTTCGCGGGACCTCCAACGGGACTGGACATGGAGCCGGAAGGACCCCCAGCGGAACCTCCATCGGCATAGGACATGGGATTGGCAGGACCCCCGGCAGGATAGTAGACGGCGGGACTGGACATGGAGCCGGAAGGACCCCCAGCGGAACCTCCATCGGCATAGGACATGGGATTGGCAGGACCCCCGGCAGGAGAGTAGACGGCGGGACCCCCAACGGGACAGGACATGGGATTGGCAGGACCCCCGGCAGGAGAGTAGACGGCGGGACCTCCAACGAGACGGAGTTGGCAGGACCCCCAGCGGAACCTCCAACGGACCAGGACATTGGGTAGGGACTTGAGACGTGACTCAAGTAGGGACTCGAGAGGAGACTCGAGAGGAGAACCGAGAGGGGAACCAAGGGGGAACTCGAGAGGGGACTCCAGAGGAGACTCCAGAGGGGAACTAGAGAGGGGACTCCAGAGGGGACTAGAGGAGAGACTAGAGGAGGAACTAGAGGAGGAACTAGAGGGAACTCGAGAGGGGACTTGAGGAGGGACTAGAGGAGGGACTAAAGGAGGGACTAGAGGAGGGAACTCGAGAGGGGACTGGAGAGGGGACTCCAGAGGGGACTAGAGGAGAGACTAGAGGAGGGACTAGAGGAGGGACTAGAGGAGGGGCTAGAGGAGGGACTCGAGAGGGGACTCGAGGGGGAACTGGAGAGGGGACTCGAGAGGGGACTAGAGGAGAGACTAGAGGAGGGGCTAGAGGAGGGACTCGAGAGGGGACTCGAGGGGGAACTGGAGAGGGGACTGTGGCGGCTGGGGACTGGGGCCGGGACCATGGCTGCTGGGGACTGTACTAGGTCTGGAACCATGGCCGGAAATATGGCTGTATGATCCAGTTCTGAAGCCGGAAACATGGCTGTATGGGCCGGCTCTGGAGCCGGAATTGAAGCCAGAATCATGGCTGTAAGGTCCGGTTCTGAAGCCGGAAACATGGCTGTAAAGTCCGGTTCTGAAGCCGGAAACATGGCTGTAAGGTCCGGTTCTGAAGCCGGAAACATGGCTGTAAGGTCCGGTTCTGAAGCCGGAAACATGGCTGTAAGGTCCGGTTCTGAAGCCGGAAACATGGCTGTATGGGCCGGCTCTGGAGCCGGAACCCAGGCTGCTAAGACCGGTACCTGAGTACGAGCTGGCTTCCTGACCTTGCGTCTTTTAGAAGTCTTTTGGAGGCTCCGTGGACCTCCAAACGCCAGGCGGGATCCCAAGAAAGGGTCAGAGAATGGAGACTGGCACTCAGGGCTGTGGGAGAAAACTCTGAGAAACTCAGGCAATGAGCCTCTCAACCATGGCATGTTGTCCACCTCCATTTGTAACTTTTTGAGGACAGCCTCTTTGTCCCTTTTAGCCAAGGTTCTACTCCATTCAGCATAATGACACTGAAGAGTGTACTCTAGGGATAACAAGTCCAAATCAAAATTAAAATCCGCTGGGTCCATTGTTGGTCGGTTCGTAATATTACGGTGTGCAGGAAGCAGGACCCAAATGCAGATTTAAGTGACAAAATAATTCCTTTATTTCAAGGCTACAATATTCAGAGACAGAACAGAACACTCACAACACAAGACGAACCGACACTAAACACAGGAAGAGACAAGACTAAATACAGGAAGGGGTAATCACAAGACGAGACACAGCTGGGCAGGGGAGGAGAAACACAAGGGCCACAGGTGAAAACAATCAGACAACTAGACACACCAGGGAAACTAACGACGGGAGGAAAAACACAGGAAGAAGGACCAGACAATATACAAGGATGAAAATACCCATAACCATACATACAAAACTACAACACAGACAGATCCTAACATCACGGGTGTTTTTGCGGCGGAACGGGTCACCAGAGAGTATCACAGCTTTGTAGCTGCTGCCCCACAGCTGAGGGCTTGTCCATTAACTCAATATTATGGGGAATGGAAACTCAGCTGTGTACTATCAGAGTGGATGGACAGGATGCTGAAACGGGGTTATTCACTCCAGTTTTGCAGCATCCCACCTCCATTCAGAGGCATGCGAGAGGTAATTCTGTCCTCCCAGGAGGAGATGAGTTTCCTCTCAGCAGAGATTCAGGCAGAAACAGGTCCAGAAACAGGCAGTATTTGTTGTGCATCCTCAGCACAGAGAAAGGGGTTTTTATTCCATGTACTTCCTGGTTCCCAAGAAGACAGGGGAATTCAGACCTATTCTCGATTTGCGCAGCCTGAATCTTCACATTTGCCGCAGGAAATTTCACGTTAACCATAAAACAGTTAATGAGGCTGGTGCAACCGGGCGATTGGTTGACCACCATCGACCTGAAAGACGCATACTTTCATGTGGAGATTGTGCCAGAGCACAGGAAGTATCTGCGTTTTGCCTTTCAAGGGATAGCCTACGAGTACAACAGACTCCCGTTCGGCTACTCCCTATCCCCACGCACATTCAGCAAATGTGTGGCCACAGCGCTTCAACCGCTGCGCACCCATGGCATGAGAGTTTTATTTTACATAGACGACCTCATAGTCATGGCTGGGTCCCGGGAACAGGCAATGTTTTGCACAGCACAGTTGATCACACACCTAACCAAATTAGGCTTTGCAATCAACTGGAAAAAGAGCACCCCCATACCTCACCAACAGGCGTTGTATTTGGGTGTGGTGCTCGATGCAGGCGCGCTACGCGCCACCCTGTCAGGGAGCAGACGTGCGTCCCTTCTCCGGGCGGTTCACAGGCTGCGACAGGGGGCGACAGTGACAGCTTTAACTGTCATGCAGACTCTGGGTCTCATGGTGGCTGCTCACGTTGTGGTCCCGTTGGGGTTACTGCATATGCGCCGCCTGCAGAGGTGGTTCTCCAGCCTGCGTTTGGATCCCAAGAGGCACAAACGGTGGCTGGTGACCATCCCCCCCTCAGTGGAGGGCAACCTCCGGTTCTGGTGGTCTCCCGGGCGCCTCCGGAGGGGGTCTCCACTGGGGCGGGTAACCTCCTACATTACAGTGTTCATGGACGCATCCACAACAGGATGGGGAGGGACCTGCCTGAAGAGGGCTATAGGTGGGCGCTGGTCTCTAACGGAAACACGACACAGCAACCTCCTAGAGCTACGGGCGGTAGTGTTAGTCCTCCAGCATTTCATGCCCCTAATTCAAGGGAGACATGTAATGGTCAGGGGCGACAACAGCACCACAGTGGCTTATATCAACAGGCAGGGTGGAGTCCGCTCCGCCACCTTGTTGGCCACAGCGGAGAGGCTGTGGTTATGGGCATCAGAGGTGGTGTTATCTGAGAGCCCTCCATATCCCGGGACTGGAGAACAGGGGAGCCGACCTCATGTCGAGGGGCGGCCCCCTGCCAGGCGAGTGGGTGCTTCACCCAGAGGTGGTGAAGCAGATCTGGGCCCAGTTCGGGAGAGCGGAAGTGGATCTGTTCACCAGCCGGCGCAACAGCCACTGTGCCCTGTGGTTTTCCATGGCCCTGAGCGACGACCCGCCTTTGGGGGTGGACGCGTTTGCACACGAGCCATGGCCAAGGAAGCTGCTCTACGCCTTTCCACCGTTGTGTCTCATTCTCCCTCTCCTGGGGAGAGTGAGGCGAGAACGTTTGGCAGTCATCCTGGTAGCACCGGATCGCGTCGGGGCGCCGTGGTACTCAGAGATGACACAGATGAAGGTGGGCCAGCCCTGGGCGATTCCCCAGTTCTGGGGGGCGATGTCTCAAGAGGCAGGTGCAATCGGGGCGTTACCCACTCTGGGCCGTCCTCTCCAGGCTTGGCTCCTGAGAGGGACAGGCTGAGACAGGGTGGATTGTCTGATAGTGTTATTCAGTCTATCCAGGCAGCTAGAGCGGGATCCACCACAGCCTGTTACAGGCCAAAGTGGCTGGGATTCCAGCAATGGTGTGAGGAGCGGAAAATAGAGCCCCTATTTTGTGAGTTAGGCTCTATTTTGTCCTTCTTTCAGTTATTGGTGGACAGAGGACTTGCTCATTCTACTATAAAAGTGTATGCATTAGCCATCTCATCCTGTCATGAGGGATTCAACGGCAGGTCAGCCTTTTCTCATCCACTGATGTTGCGGTTTTTACAGGGGGTCAGGAGGCTGCGCCCAGTAGTGCGCGCCTCCACCCCACAGTGGGACCTACCGCTGGTGCTCGAGGCTTTGGTCACAGAACCATTTGAGCCTCTGGAGCTCTCCTCCCTGAAAGCACTGTCGTGGAAGACAGCATTGCTACTTGCCTTAACGTCAGCCAAAAGAGTATCCGAGTTAACCGCTCTGTCGGTGCACCCGAGCTGTTTACTGATTCGGGGTGACCGGAGCGGCGCTACACTCAGACCGAACTCCTCCTTTGTGCCCAAGAACCTAAGGAGTGCGTTCAGGTCGAGGGTTATTCAGTTGGGGGGATTTAGTCTTCCACCCCATGGTGGGGCCAGGGAAGCTAAATTACACCTCCTCTGCCCGGTGCGCGCGTTAGCATGTTATGTAGAGCGCACAGCTACCCTGAGACGCACTGAACAGCTGTTTGTGTGCTTCGGGGGCGGGGTGTCTGGAAAAGCTCTGTCCAAGAAACGCCTGGCAGGCTGGCTTTGCGAAGGCATTGCACACGCCTCCGAGCAGGCAGGGAGAGCCTGTCACACGGGGGTCCGTGTGCACTCCACACGAGCTGTGGCTGCATCAACAGCCTTATTCAACGGTGCGAGTGTGGAGGATATATGCACGGCGGCGTCTTGGTCAACGCCAGGCCCCTTCATAAAGTGTTATCTCTTGGATATGTCTGGCTCTTTCTCAACGTCTGTGCTTGCTGGGGCAACACAGGACTGGTGAGGAGGGGGGGGGCTGTTGGTCAGTGGGCATCTGACCCTCTCCCCGGGCGTAAAATGCCCTTAAGTTTCTCCGGACCCCTGGAGGGTCGCGGGGGACGTGGGGTGCTCTGGGCCCTTTTCAGGGCTGGAAGGCTCCCCTCGCCTGCCTGGGGGCAGGAGGGGGAGAGCCTCCATACTATAGTCTCTACACACTCTGCACGGGGTCAGTGTTTGAGTGTGGGGACATAGGGGGCACTTGCATTCTCCCCGTGCTCTTTAGGGACTCAGGAGGGAGAGTGCATAGTGAACCCATACAGGGCTGAGTTTTTTTTCCTGTCTGCCTATAGGTGGATGCAGGGGAGCCCTCAGCACTGTTTTTTTCGAGCACACGTTTTTTCGCGATGCAAGCGGGTCAGGGTGTGCTCTATCGGCCGCAGCCCAGACTTCTCCACGGTTACAACCAAGGGAGAGGTGAATGAGGCTCAGTGGCTGCTAAAGCCGGTCAGGGACAGTGAGGTGGAACGGTGTGCTGGAAGACAGTGCGTGCATACATCGGGGCTCCGCCCACTGTACCCATAGAGTCCAGTAGAGGGCGGAGCCTGTGAGAGATATAACGTCGGGTTACGTATTGTAACCCTTGTTATATTAGCACAGGCGGAGCCCTCTACCTTGGAGGCACTGTCTGTCCTATACCGCTGGCTGAAGAGTGGTAGGCCCGCCCCGGGGCCGGCTACGTCCATAGAAATCTCAGTAGGTGAATGCTTGCATGATAAGGTAGTACCCATAGAGTCCAGTAGAGGGCTTCGCCTGTGCTAATATAACAAGGGTTACAATACGTAACCCGACGTTTTGGTCGTTTATTTTGTTTGTTACAGTGTGCTGTTTCGTTATTTTTTTGTTGCTGTTAAGAATAAAGTTTTTTTTAGCTTAAAACAACCGACTAAGCCATGTTTCGAACGGACAATTAGAACCCCGTCACAATAGCGTTCTCTTATTTTCTCAGACAGCCATTTCCTGACCCACATAGACCTCGGTTTCCTCCTTCGCCTCGGTTTGCCCCTGCCCTGGAAAATAAAAAGCAAAACAAGATAAGTACATTGTCGAATGCTAGAAAGGCAAATGTGACCCGCTTAATCGAAATCTGTCGGAAGTCGCAACGGCTCACTTAAAAATAAACGTGTATTTGTGTCAAAAAATTGTTTTTCTGGTTTTTTGTTTGATTTTAAATAAACAAAGTCTTGGCGTTCAGAATATTAAACTTCTTCCTGTACGTTTTCTCCGTCATGTTGTTTCCATAGAAACAAGAATTTCCTGTCAACCGCGTAAACTCGCCTTCAAAATAAAAGCATCTAAATAAAACAGGAAGTTAACCTACATTACATTTAAGACCATAGACATGGTCCTTTCCCCGCTCAGAGACCCAGGTCGTCGCACTCGTCGCACGCATCTCTGCTTGTCTAGCAGACATCTCTCAGTGGATGTCTGCTCATCACCTCAAGCTCAACCTTGACAAGACTGAACTGCTTTTCCTTCCAGGAAAAGATTGTCCCACTCTTGACCTGACAATCAACTTTGGCACCTCTGTTGTTTCCCCGACTCAGGCTGCAAGGCATCTGGGTGTGATCCTAGATAACAAACTGTCCTTCACTGCAAACATCGCTGCTACAACCCGTTGCTGCAGAAACACGCTTTACAACATCAGGAAGATACGTCCCCAGCTGACCCAGAAAGCCACGCAGGTTCTGGTCCAGGCTCTCGTCACCTCACGCCTAGACTACAGCAACTCCCTCCTGGCTGGTCTACCTGCATGTGCCATCCGACCTCTGCAGCTCATCCAGAATGCAGCGGCTCGTCTGGTCTTCAACCTTCCTAAATGTTCCCACACCACTCCGCTCCTCCGCTCTCTTCACTGGCTTCCGGTAACTGCTAGAATCCACTTCAAGACACTGGTACTTGCATACCATGCTGCGAATGGATCTGGCCCTTCCTACATCCAGGACATGGTTAAACCGTACATCCCAGCACGTGCACTACGCTCTGCATCAGCCAAACAGCTCGCTGCACCCGCACTGCGAGGGGGACTCAAGTTCCCATCAGCAAAAACACGTGGGTTTGCTATCCTGGCTCCAAAATGGTGGAATGAGCTCCCCATTGACATCAGGACAGCAGAAAGCCTGCACATCTTCCGGCGCAGACTGAAAACTCATCTCTTTCGACTCCACTTCGAGCGAGAGAATTACTAACAAATAATTACTAACAAAGCACTTATATACTAATAAAGGACTGGCTTATCTATAGCCAGTTGAGTAGCACTTGAAATGTTTGGCTCTATGAAACCTGATGTACTTATATGATTCTGTTTTCTTCAAGGTTGTGTCTTCCTGGTCGAATGTACTTATTGTAAGTCGCTTTGGATAAAAGCGTCAGCTAAATGCAATGTAATGTAATAATGTAATAGACTGTATATATAAATGGACGTAGGGTCCGTGACGTCACCCATAGGATTCTGCAGAGTTGCCGAGAAGCCCTTAGTAGGCGGAGTCGGCCACTAACGGCCCGACAGTGATGTCAGAGTTCAAGTCCCGCCTGCTCCAAATAAGGGCAAAGAGGCGGTGCCGAGGCGGGACCTCCTGCCACCAAGCTGGAAGTTCCAGAGCTAGCTGAAGCTACCAAGCTAAGCTAACATGCTCCCCATCTGCACACTGCCGTGGCATTTTACGTTTCTAAGGTAAGCGGACATGAAACTATTCAGCAAAACTATACATAATAATCTAAATTATTGAGTTTTTAACATAATACTTCAGAATCTTAAAATCCCTTAACGTTTGTATGCAATTGTGCTAAATTCAACACTGGAATCAAGCAAATATTAATATGTTTGCATGGCATTAGTTATTTATATTTTGATATCACTTAATTATACGTTTAATACATTTAAGTCAAGCTAAGGCACATGTGATGGTAGCTAGTTAGTGCTCTTACCTGTGAGGCCTCCTCCAAACAGCATAATAACCAGACTGTATCATTAAAACTAAGTACCAGTTCTAGATCCTTGACTTTAGACAAACAATTCAAAAGACAACATGTATTTAAAGACCAATCTTTATTTGAATGTGCCTCTTAACCTGATATATTAGTTATACAGTAATAGTATTGACAATCTAAACAAAAAAAATATTGAAAAAAATATTGAAATTAAATGCATCAATCTGATGCACTTTGAGAGCAAAATGAAGAGATCTCTACATCTCTCAACACCCATATGAAACAGAACTGTAAACAGATTTACTTTTTCTTTATGGATATTTTACAAATCACCCTTTTAAACGTTATTCTTGTTTTACTGTCATATAGTATTTCATAGCTGTTTTTCATTTATTCTCTTATTTTTTGTATAACTATAATGATCATATAAACGTGTGCCTCGGAAATAATTGTTTACATTAATGGTGACCAAAACATTTGAGAACCACTGAGAGAGTCCTTTAGTTCACTGAGTCTCTCAGTCTGACAGGAGAGGACTCTCCTCCACTTTGTTGTTGAAAAAACTCCTTATATCCGTTATCGTAGCTCACTAGCACCAGAAGCTAACAACAACGATCTCCGGTACCGGTGCGCTCTCTCTCTCTCTCTCGCTCACGCACACACACAAAATGGCTCGTTCAACACACACACACACACACACACACACACACACACACACACACACACACACACACACACACACACACACACACACACACACACACACACACACACACACACACACACCACACACACACACACACACACACACACACACACACACACACACACACACACACACACACACACACACACACACACACACACACACACACACACACACACACACACACACACCCGAGCTTTAATGAAACACAGAGACCCAGACGTAATAGTACTGCATCATATTATTTTCGAATCAATACTTTTTCAATTTATGATTTTTTTAATTATTTTTTTTATAACCATTTTTCCTCCTGGTCTCTCGCGCCCCCCCTGGCATGCCTCTGAGCCCCCCAAGGGGAGCGCGCCCCCCACTTTGAGAACCACTGGATTACACATTCACATCTGACTGAAGATTGGCCCCATTTATTTGTGACGTTGCAAACTCTGCGGTACAAGGCACAAGTGATCTGAAGCTCATAAAGCGAGGCAAATAGAAATAATCAGCTGATGGAGTGTAGATGTGGAAATAGCTGCATTCGATCAGCTGACTGTTTTCACAATAAAAGTAGTTTCTTAGTGAATGTCCTGCACTGGTCTTAAAATCTCATAGCATCAGCTTTTAATGTTCCTCTTGGATGTTCTTCTTGACCCTCAGAGAAGGAGAAAATGTTGAGTCGTGTCTTTCAGGCATGTCCTTTCCTAACAAAAATGACAGGAAACATAAAACATATTATTGCAGAACAAGTGTGTTAATTATGAAAGAGGTGTGTTTGTGTGTTTAGGGGCTGTAGATATAATTATTTTGTAATCGTAATGATTTTTTTATTTGATTTCAACAGAGCTACAAAGACAATCAGATTAAGAATGAACAGTATGAAGTTCATCAACATTGAAATATATGTTATTGTCAAAATAATATTGAAAAATTGGAATTGTGAATTGGAATATTGGAAAATGTTCCACCATCCTGCCTTTGTGCATGTGCGTGTGTATATTCATATTTGTGTGTGTTCACCCCAGCCCACTATGGTGCTGATCACCAAGCTAATTGTGATGAAGTGTTAATTAAAATGGATATGTGGATGGATATCGGGGCTCTGTCTGTGGTAAACACTAGACTAATCAGACTAACTACTTTAGCCTCTAATAGCCAAATGAGAAGCTGTGCTGTAGCTAAATGGGGACGGTAACATTCACTTGCTTGTTCTACTCAAGCTGAATTCATACAATAAAAAAAATGGTATATCAAACACCATGGCGGTTGGAGCTGTCACATCAAGGCCTGGACTTGATTATATTAATAACTGTAATCAGAACTCAGTGAATGATCCACTTCAATCAAAGTCCATTGTGGTACGACTAAATACACATCTTTGTACATTACACAATGCCACAACTCTAAAGAGGCAGACCTTGGTGGAGGCAAGTGCCAATAAGAAATGAACAAATACATATTTAGTCGTGAAACGTTTTCATCTGAACAATGGAGCGTCAGATGGGCCGGAGAATCGGAGCAGCAGTACTGTAGTCGCTTTACGGACCGTTGTGATGAAGAGAGAGCTGAGCCAGAAGCCAGTCTATTTACCAGTCCATCTTCATTCACCTGTGGTCATGAAGGTGGGGTCATGACCAAAAGTACAAGATGGCAAATGCATCGGCTCGGATGTAGCAGTTCCAACAGATGACTGGGGGATTCCAATGTGCTTCCAGGCCAGCGTAGAGATATATTCCCTCCACCTGGTCCTGGGTCTGCCCCTCGGTCTCCTCACGGCTGGACGTGCATGGAACACCTCCCTAGGAAGGAAGCCAGGTGGCATCCTCACCCGTGCCTGAACCACCTAAACTGGGGTTGAAGTCGAATAGTCCATTTAGCTTAGGAACCTTCCTAACGGAGTGAAATGACCCAGAAGTACGTCAGTGGCAGCCATGATAAGTGCCGTTCAAATTCTCTAGATCAGTGGTTCTCAACCTGTGGTACGCGTACCACTGGTGGTATGCCAGCTCCCGCTAGTGGTACACGGAGGAATCTGACATTTAAAAAAAAGTACATTTTTTTACATTTTATTTAACCTTTATTCAACCAGATGAAAACATTGATACAATATATCTATTACAATGCTGACCTGGCCAAGAAGGCAGCAACGTTACACGTTCTTACACATAACACAGACATATAAAATACAGAGAACACAACTAACAAAAAGATGAAAAGCAGTCACTACATTGTGCACATTTGGTACATTACGTATTACTGCAAGAGCAGCTGGTGGTAAGGACCTCAGACAACTTCCATTTAAAACAGGCTATAAGTGCCATCAGTTTGAGGCTTGATTAAATAACATTCATTAAAAAATAAATCATACTATCAAAATACTACAACAAATTAAAATAAGCTTGAGATAATTGAAACTGTGGTTTAAATAAGTTCTAATAGGCTATTGTTGTATTTAGATTTAGAAACGAACATTTTTTATTTTATTTTTCTGGCGTTGCTAATGACGACCATACTACCCGCGAACGATTAGCGAACGTTACAAGCAAGCAAAAGAAAGAAGAAAGCTGAATGATGTTAAAAACGTGGCTCAAAACTGGAGGTATTCAGAGGAGAGGTACAGAGGAGAATATTACCAGCTAAAGTGAACAAGTGAATGAGGAGGAGGACAGTCATCAACCGAGCACAAGCGCAGGCTGCGCCAGCAACACAAAAGTGATATGCACAGCCTCTGTGATGGAGGAGAGAAGTGACTCAGGAAGAAGGCATTTGCTCAAAGAATGGAGAGAAGGCTGTGACCGAGGTCAAAAGCTGAAAAAGCACACACTTGTCTTTAATTGTTATCTTTGTTCTCTTCTTTTTCACTTTGCCGCCACAGAAATGGCAATAGCAAACATCAGCAGACTGAAGATTAGCTATTAGCCCTTAGGCTCATCTGCTCCTGGAGGCTTTCATTATTATTGTGGAACTGAATTGCCAATAGGACATTCACACTTTGGTATTTGGTACATGTATGTACAGTTGTCATTTGTTGTGAGAATAAGTTATTATTTTGTTCTTTATATTCTCACTTGTGGTGTGAGTGAGTGAGTGAGTGAGTGAGTGAGTGAGTGAGTGAGTGATGAGTGAGAGAGAGAGAGACTGCCCTTTGTACATGTACTGTAGCTGTGGCTGACAATATATAATGTTATTATGAATACATTTGCCTCCGAGTCCTGCATGAACTGTGCATAGACTGTATTTTAACATTGGTCATATGGTGGTACTTGGAGAGACAACTATTTTCTCAGGTGGTACTTGGTGTTAAAAGGTTGAGAACCACTGCTCTAGATTATTTTGAAGGCCCGATTTTCTAACGCTGTGCATGCAGTATGCATTGGACTGGAAGTACCGGAGACCATAAACTGTTTTGAAAACTTCTGTCAACTTCTGTCATCTTCTCAATAAAACATCTTTGCTGATGTTTTTTCGAGTCTTCTGGCCAATCAGAATCAAGATTGTTGCCGGAAGTCCCCACGGAGAATAACTCTGCGGTAGAACTATTCTTTATACATCCATGGGTACAACTTCAGATACAAAATAAACACGTAATGAAATATGACCCCCGGTTTGATGATTGACAGGTCACAGAACAATGGGGGCTATCTCCCCTACCCACAATTTAAAGTAAGTCACACAGACTCGTTGCTCTTCTCTCTGCCTGGAGCTGCAAGTTCAGCTGTCAGAACAAAGTGAAAAACAATCAATGACATGTTGGTATTTCTAAAAATCTCCTGGGGGAGAATCCCCCCAGACCTCCCTTCTGGGGTTGGGTTTTCAGCATATGCATACGTATGCTGCAGGTCTCCCTTGAAAAATAGATCTATGATCTCAATGGGACCAATCTGATTAAATAAAGGTTTGAAATGAAATATTTGTCTTTTTGTGTTATTCAGTTCATCTTTGATTCCATCATACTTTACTTCTGTGAAGGGATACAAGGGATGCACTGTACTTCACTTTAATTAATATCGTATGCTGAAAAGCGTACGATATTACAGCACGATTTGTTGTTGAGTAGATTTGAGTGGTTCAAAATGTCGGGTCGCGATTTATTGACAAAGGAAAAAGTGGGTCCCGAGGCCTGACCAGTTGAGAACCACTGCTAGATGATAGGAAAGGAGGTTTCAAACTTCCTTTATAACCTCCTTTAGCTTAGGAACCACTGGACCTCCCTTTACGAAAGGAGAGGAGAGAATTCTGCCCCACAATTCCTTGCAGCCGCAGCATTTGCCGTCACCCAACATTCGGCCGTTCACGGAAACAACCGATTATGACCGAGAAATGATATCATGAAAGTTACGGTGCTTATGTTAAGCCCGAGAGACCCCGATACCGGGGTACTGCCGCAACATCTTGCAGGAAACAGTGTCTGAGGGCATGTTCATTTAATAAACTATGAATGTTTTATATCCATGTAACGGGAAGAAACTCATCTAACTGATCATTTAAAAAAACCAACAAAAAAAAAAAACAACAATGCTAACGCTGAGCCTCTGAATTAGCAACGAGCGAAAAATGCTAACAGATGACTGCACTGAAATTCACTCACAAAACCTTTGAACGGTCTTCAATGGCATTACAACGATAAAAACCCTGCTGAAGTTAATCCATAGGTTAATCCAATGTGTCTGTGTCACTTTGAAATGATTTCTGGTAATCCATGAGCAATAAACCTGCTTTTCGGTTTCCAGATGTCAGAGCTTTAGCTCTATAGCTTCACTCTCATGCAAAACTGCGTCCGCGAAGCCCCCACCTTTTTGTTTTACCATGTGTGTGAGTGGGGAGATTCCCCTTTGATTCTATTGGCTCTAACGGTCAGAAAGAGATGTCAATCACCAAAATCGACCAATGGGTTCCAGAGAAACGGTAAAACCCCCATTTCCACCCAAATCCAAGGTGGAGTTTTTTTTTGCTAAACCTCTCTAAAAAGGTCAAATGTCACTTGTTTTGCATCAATCTTGATACAGGGTACTTATTATATGTTGTACTTTGGATTCTTAAAGCTTTTAGTCTACCTTACCATCATCCAAGGGTAGTTTTCACTATAAGTAAAAAATAATTTTTGGATGGACAATATAATTTACAGTTTTTTACTATGTTCAATCTGAATTTTCTTTAAAATAAAAAAACATCTATATTGATTCTGACTTTTCTACATCCAACTCACAGGTTTATCATTACTTTGAGAAAAAATATTATTAGTTTAACCCTTTTTAGAAGGGAAGATATGGTCATTTGTTCTGGGAATGTCATTTTTGCACGTGAGACCTGAAAAACAGGCTTAGGGCTAAAATGGTTAAGCTTTTTAAAACGTTAACTTGCCAAAGTGGAGATGAGGAAGATCCACAGATAGGCGATGTATCAGATAACAATAGCCACCCGGCACTTTGTTGGCTAAGTGAGGGCAGCCGGCTACAGCCAGCAGCGGAGGCAGAAGTCCAAAATAAGTTAAATATAGAAACAATGTGCAATGCAGAAAAGATGTGCAATGCAATGGCAGTAGTAAATAAATATATCTTTAGCTGCCGCTTTTCTTTTATGTATTGTTGTCGTAGATTTTTTACCTTTATACGACACTGTTGCTAAAGATTTTGAAGACCTCCGCATTTTTATGTACCTTCTCCAAAAGTTGAGAAATGTTCTCCTCTGCCCAGATATCCAGAAGGCATCTGTGTTCAGCAGTGTTACTGGTTCTTTGAGTAGTGCTGGTCCAACTCCTTGGCACTGCTGAGGGAAATTGCATCAGACCCACCAGTGTATTTTATTTGATTCGTAACCTCTTTTATCACATTTCCCCATCATCTAATCACCAGACTTAAGTAAAATCTTCATTTGTTGATATTCATGAAACCCTTCCTGACGGATCACCCTGCTGATTGATTCTATCATCCATCCATTCTTCCAGTTTCAACCACATTGACCGCTATAAACCAGGGTCGGAAATAACTGTTAATGAGCATTTGTTCCCTTCAAAATCACGGTGCCCATTTACTCAGTATATGCTCAACAAATCAGACAAATTTGGAATTACATTCTGGCTCGATGCTGATGTTGAGACCACATACATGCTGAATATAATTCCCTATCTTGGCAGGGATCCATTCCGTTCTGCAACCCAGAGTTTGGGGGAGAGTGTTGTCCTGAAGCTGATGGAGCCATTTTTTGTAAGAGGAGGAAATTCGACGTCTGAAAACTTTTTCACCTCATTCCCCCTGGCCCACAAACTCCTCGTTAAAAATACAAGCTTGGTGGGCCCCACTAATAAAAACAAAAGATCCCTGCCTCCTTCTGCACACCAACAAAAGCACTGTTCACCAACAAAGTTATGCAGAGCGCACAATATACCAGGTGAAAAAGAAGAAGAATGTGTGCTTCCTCAGCACAATGCACGCATATGTGGAGATTTGCGATGACGCAAAGAAAAAGCCAGAGACAGTACTCTGTCCGAGGCGCAACCATAAGGTGGCCAGTTGCTGTGTTCTATAACATACTGGACATTGCAGAAATGACTGCGTGCGTCTTGTACTGGGCTGCATGGGTTCACACACGGTCGAGTGTTTATTAGTGAGCTGTCAGCTGCTCCGCAGTGATTGTGTGTCGGTAGCACATTCACAATTATTTTGGGAACATGCTTATCAGTGATGGCATTATTTCACTAATCATCTAAATGTAATGCCCGGCTTTAAAGCTCACCTTATTATACTATATTTGAACAATATATTATAGGGCCACTCAGCTAAACTCTGCCGTGATTAAACGCTATATTATCTTCCAAGCCACATCAAGTATTATTTCTGAAACAGTATGGAGCTCAAATGCTTATTTTCTTGCAGGTTTACCACAAGGTGAGTACCTTTTACATCCTGCTTCTTTACACATATTCTCTCCAGTACAGCGTTAGCTCTGAGTGTTAGCAATGCTTGCTAATGTAAACACAGACCATATTAATTCCAAAACACGTTGCGCATTAGGCGCTTTCACACCAAGCACTTTTCCCAGGAATAGTTCCCCGGAAATCTTTAGTTCCGGAACTATCTAGTAGATCGCGTTCACACCGGAATAAGTCCCTGAGGGAGGACTACTCAAATGAAGCCGCTGACGTCACTTCTTCGGCTTTGGGTTTACTGGCAGGCCGCAAACAACTTCACGGCGTATACTGCCACCCGAGGTGGACGGTGTGGTCAGGCCCCAAACACTCTAAGCAAAAGTGGTGGGGATCGGCGCCCGCAATTAAGCCAGGACATGAAGGACAGGGCCGGGGCTCAAGGAGTGGTGAATCCATGACGATTAACGGTAACTTTTTCCTTCTTATTCTTTCCTCTTCTCACATTTATTTCTGTCAGTTGTTTGTCCTGCTTGCTGAAGAGAAAAAGGATGACAGTCATGCAGGGTCCACACGGCGGCGTGCATTGAAGCTTGCCGGTGAGCTTGTCTGAAACTCGACCAACAACCAATCACATGAATCTCCTGCCCCGGACACACAGGCACGCGGTTTGATTGGCTAGAGCTTGTACTGGCATATGATTTGATTGGCTGCTGCTTCCGCCGAAGCTTCAGAAGTTGAACATTGCTCAACTTTTGAAGCGAGCAAAGCGAAGCAATACTCCCACAATGCAGTTTGGCAAAGTGTGACGTCACCCCATTCAAAGTGAATGGGCAGAAGCGTTGAAGCTTCAACGCACGCCGGCGTGTGGACGGGCCATCAGGAGGCGTAGCCGCTTTATAGGCTGTGGGTCTGTGCGCGCATTCAGGTAGGCTCGCCCCGATTGGCCGGCAACGTTTATGCAACTCAGTGGGTGTTTCTCAACCTCGAGTAAAGCTACTCCAGAGCCACTATTTCAAGCATACTACGTAATCGAGTGCCGCCAAAGTACTGTTCCAATGTCCAGCATACTTGGAATTCTACCGAGCCCGGCATACTTAGTTTGGAGAAATTTCGAGGCTGCACATGTGTAGACTGCGCGGTCTTAAAATCCCCACAATGCTTTGCGCACGGACCAATTTCCCCAAATCTGTGGCGGAAAATGTAAGGCGGGGCCTCTCATATGACGCACACCTGCACAGTTGCTAGCCTGTTCCGCTCTTTGTTTTCCGAATGCCAGGAAGTATTCTTGCTAGTGACTCGGAAGACATGTGCTACCAAGCAAGTGTACTCGACATTGAGAAACCCTGTATGTGAATGCTCGCATTGCATGGTTGAGAGTAGTACCCACAGAGTCCAATAGAGGGTGGTGCCTGTGTGAGATATAACAAATGACTATATCTTCACTTCTAAAAGGGGTAAATTAATAATCTTTTTTCTCAAAGTAATGATAAACCTGTGAGTTGGATGTAAAAAAGTCAGAATCAATATAGATGTTTTAATTTTAAAGTAAATTCAGATTGAACATAGTAAAAAAATGTAAATTATAGTGTCCGTCCAAAAATAACACATTACTTATAGTGAAAACCACCCTTGAATGATGGGATCGGAGACTAAAAGCTTTAAGAATCCAAACTATAACATAATAAGTACCCTGTATCAAGATTAATGCAAAACAAGTGACATTTGACCTTTTTAGAGAGATTTAGAAGGAAACACTTGACCCAGGACACTTCTGGGGTCATTTGGGTGCATTTTCCATATCTTTGGCCCTCCTCGGTCCATCTTGATGATTGACACCTCTTTTTAACCGTTAGAGCCAATAAAATCGAGGGGAAGTTCCTAAAATCCATCTAAATGCGTAGCCAGAATGCCCAAAACCGGAAGCTGTCATACACTTTCGTAGCAGCTAATATGAAATCTCCGTTATTGACACATTGGACACAGACACATTGGATTAACCTTCAGCAGCGTTTTATGCGTTTTAATGCCATTGAACACAACTTTTGATCAGAAAACAGCAACGGTAAGACTTATTTTCCGTTTTGGTCCCGCAAAGCTACGTTGTGTGTTGTCTGGGTTTGCTCTCCCTGCTGCGAGTTTTGGTCGCTCAGTGATGATACTTATACCCCAAGAATCTGTGGAATCTCAGCTTGCTAGCTGATATGTTGTTTGTGCAGATCCGATAACCCCTAGATTCCACCGTGTCCGTCTGCGCCGTGGCGTTCACAGCGATCGCGGTCACTCTAGTCAATGGGTGCTATTCCACCAGACGCGTTACGGCTAGAAGCGTCCCAGAAGCATCTAAGCCAGGGGTGGGCAAACTTTTAGGCTCGGGGGCCACTATGAGTTTTAAAATTTGACAGGCGGGCCGGGCCAGTAGCAGATGGATGGAGAGTGTTTGTGTGAACAAATACAAATTACAAGTAAAAGCCATTACCTGAAAAAGTTCATTTCAGTGGGAACAGTATTGTTGGTCACCCTTTTTTGCCAGTGCATCAAAGTTTGGTGTCAGTTTGGTTGTGGCAATTCTCAGGACATATCTGAGGTGTTCATCAGTTAACTGGGATCTGTGACGTGATTTGTTGATGTTCATCACGCTGAACGTCGGCTCACACACGTAGGTAGAGCCAAACAACACCAGCATCCTCTGTGCCATCCTCCTAATGTTTGGAAACTTGGCTTCGCTTAGTGAAGCATAAAACTCCTCCAGTTTGAGATAGTTGAACTTCTCCTTTAAGACGGAGTCACATTGAAGATCAATCCGTTCCAATTGCAACTCCTGCGGCGCTGTTTCACAGTCTTGTGACAGGGGACATGAAACCAGCTGAAGTGAGTTTTCGATTTTTTTTAGCTCTGGAAAATCGTCAGCTTTCCCGATTAACTCCAAAAATGAGCTAATCTCCCCTTTAAACTCCCACACTCGTCGACATACTTTCCCCAAACTTAACCAGCGGACATGAGAATGATAAAGCAAGTCCTGGTGATCAGCATCCGTTTCCTCAAGGAACTTAATAAATTGACGATGCTGAAGTTCCCTCGCTCGTATACAGTTAACGAGTTGTATGACTGGCTCCACAACATGATCAAGTTGCAATACAGATTTACACAGGGCTTGATGGATTATGCAGTGCAGGAAAATGACATCCAGCTCAGGATTTTCCTCTTTCACTTTATCCTGGATTCTTTTCAGCAGCCCCGACTTTTTTTCCTGTTAAGTTTGGCGATCCATCTGTGGTGACATTGGCAAGTTTACTCCAAGGTAGCTTCAGCCTCTTGATGACATACAGTTCTTAAGACCCAAACTGCGTTTTACGTCGCTGATTTTCTCCGCAACACCGCTCACAACATCAATAGAGGACTGCGTCGGGTAGTTTTTAATCATACAAAGCCAGATTAAATTAAATAACTACTTCTCCAGCCTTATACCTTTCTCCAGAGTGCCATGGTGCATTGTTTATTAATGTGTTTCAGTGGCATTATCGCCCGCTGGAGCGCGGCTCGTCCACCGGAGATTATTCTCCCGTTAACTCACAGCAGCGGCCGCTGGAAAGTATTCACTGTCCGACTGTCACACAAGCAGTTGAGAAATATTCCCCATCAGTGAATGTGTGTCAGTCTGAATTGATGCTGTTTGGCATCACAACGCTGTTTCTCTGGCATTCTACAGGTGGTGTTAGCATAGCAACCGAAGCTAATCAGACTATATTGACTACTTGTTGATATCATATTGTGGCATAAATCGGCACATTTTACCGGCGTAGTTTTCGTTATGATTTTACTTGTGATGGCCACATGTAGCCCATGTATTGACTCCATCCGATAGCTGCAATAATACAAAACAGGAAAACATCTGCCTCTTCACAATTGTCAATAACGGTGAACGGATGGTCATTAAAGTAAGGTAAAATAAACAGAATCACACCAAGCTGGTTAGTGTTGCCTGACTTTATATAAGTGTTTTTTATAAGTGTGTGGTCGCGTTTTAGTCGCTTTGCTCAGCGCTACTACTTAGCGTTACAACTTGTATTCGCTGTACTCGCCATGATTGCTCAGGTTAATCTCAACTTCCTCCATTGTAAGGGTGACGTATGCGGTTCTTAGATCCTGCCGGGTTGCCGAGTGGTCAATTGCGCCATCTAGTGGAATAAACTGAAATTACGGGGTTGCAGGAAAAAGGCAAAATGAATGCGGTCATTACTATAATTTGGACAATTTTGTACCAATATTCGGCGGGCCGGATTAAAAAGTCCAACGGGCCGTATGTGGCCCGCGGGCCTTAGTTTGCCCATGCGTGATCTAAGCGCTGGGCTCCGCTAAAAATAGGCGGCTGGTCTATTTTCGACGCGAGGCGTTGCATAGTGCCAGGCAGGAAGCGGACCGGTCAGAGCATCCTGTGACGGCCCCAGAGCCTGTGTGCAAGGTGTGTTACAGGTCTTACGGTGGGGTGGAGCTGAAGAGGCCAATCAGCGCGATCGCGGACACCTGGCCGGCGCCGAGGTGCTATTAAGCCCAGCTGCCCGGAGTCAAGGGGGCCCCTGACTCTCTCCAAGGCGGCCGCATGAGGAGTAACACGGCGATCCTCTCCCCTCGTCCATCTATTTTGTGCATTATATGTAACAGCCGCAATAAATGTGCCGTGGTTGTTGAAAACTCGTGTACGTTTGGTTATCTTTCCGTTGTGGCCTACGAGCCGGTCATAACAACTGGGGGCTCGTCTATCGTGAGTATGAACCGGGAGTTCGTTGGATTGTTTTGGCGTTAGCTGTGCCTGAATTAGCCTGTGTTCGTGGCTAGTTGGTAGCCTGAGTTTTTTTGAGGGGATTCCCTCTGAGGACAGTGACGTATGTGGCCTTATAGGGTGTTGTGTATGCCCTCTACGGGTGCCTAGGCGTTATTTTGGAACGCGTATGGTCCCAGGTTTGTGGGATTTTATGAGTTGTATTTTTGTCCGATAGCGGTGATCTGGTCTCGTAAATAGTCGCTGAAAAATAGGAGGTAGTGGTCCCGCCTGTGTATACAATACCTGTAGGAGTGTTTCCCCTGGTAGGTTCAAGTGGCGTTTCCCCTTTGGGTTTCGTCTGGGGGGGCTTTGATAGTGTTGAGGTACGGCGGTTAGAGCTTCACTTTCCCTTTTCCCTAAACTTGCTCGGGAGCACTTCCGTGGTTCAGGGGGGTTGCCGATTACCTGGTCGCCTCTCTCGGTCCAGCGGGTTTTAAGTGCATAAGTACCCACTGCTACGCCTCATGAAGACTAGGAGGGGAGTTAGGTAATACGTTTGTGATTAGGAAGTCAGCTAGCGGGGCTGCTCATTCCTACTGTGTGCACAGGTGGGTTAAGAAATTGCATTTCCTCGGTGTAAATAGCTATTATTGGGTAATATGGAGGATATTGTGGGGGCGTTTGTGACTGCACCTTCTGAAGGATTCTTGGATCAGTGCACCAAGGATTAATTGGTGAACATAGCTCAGTATTATGGGTTTGAAGTTGGCGATAAAAGAGTGAAAGAGTCGGTGAAGGAGAATTTGAGGGCTTGTTTGTTGAAAAGCAAAGTGTTTGATACTCCTGTCCCCGGGCGCACAAAATAAATGGCGGGTCAAAATGCGGTTTTGAGTTTCGAGCAACAGAAGGAGTTGCTTAAATTACGCATAGAGCTGGAGATGGAAAAATAGTTGGCCGTGGAGAAGATGCGACAGGGCATTGAGCTGGAAAAAGCGGTGTCTGTGGAAAGATTGAGACAGGAAACTGAGCAGGCAAAGTTGGACTTGGAGAGAGAGAAACTGGTATTGGTTAGAGAGGGCAGAGTAGCGGCTGATGTCCTTTTTTCTGATGATCTAGCTCAGGGGTGGCCAACCTGCGGCTCTCGAGCCGCATGCGGCTCTTTGCCTAGTTTCATGCGGCTCTTCAGTTCATATTGAATTTTATATGTGTGAGTTTGGGGGAGAGACACTGACTCCTGACTAGTGGTGCAAGGTGTACCGATACTTGAAAGGTATACCGCGATACCCTGCCGTTAAAAAAGTTACGATTCCTCCGTTTAAGAATGCGGCGGAAAGTACTCCGGTGAGAAAGCGCCGTTTTAATAAGAGCCGTGTGTGTTCAGCGCTCTGCTTCCACTCCCTGCACTGCAGCAGTGCCTGCAGTCCCGCCCCTCTCAAGCACGCTCAAGTGCCTCCCCGCTCTCGTGCACGCGCTTGCTGCCAGAGCATGTGAGAAAACGAGAAGCATGGCTGCAAGTGGGAGTGCAGCTGCCGCTGCCCCTCGGCTTGTTGA
Organism: Gymnodraco acuticeps; assembly: GCF_902827175.1. NCBI lineage: Eukaryota > Metazoa > Chordata > Actinopteri > Perciformes > Bathydraconidae > Gymnodraco > Gymnodraco acuticeps. The sequence goes on from NW_022990266.1 coordinate 812,575, forward strand.
CAAAAAAGACGCCAGAAGCGACATTTTGATGTATTTGAGCTATATCTCTGACAGTGAGGGCAAGCCTACGGACACCACGAGGCCTGTCTGTAAGAGATGTATTAATTGTATTTAATACGAATTCTTGTCATTTATTTATTGTTCTCATTGTTTAAAAGTTTGTGTTATGGTTCTGGTTCTGGTGTGAAATAAAGCACAATAATAACATTTAAGACTGTTTCCCTTTTTTTAAGAAAAGTATCGAAAAATAATCGGAATCGCAATTCTTGACTTGGTATCGAAACCAAAATGTTGGTATCGTGACAACACTAGCTACTCCTGACAGTTAAACCTGATATTTAGTAGGTCTGTTAAGTATTGAATGCTGATCATTCTGACGTAATTTGGCCGGTCAAAGTTGTTTGGGCTCGGATAAAATTGCTCCGTTACTTTCGTTCCGTGTTACTTTCGTCCCGTGTTACTTTCGTCCGGGCTCTCCCTACGTGTGTATGTGTGGTGTCAGGTGTCAGTATGAGAGGATGACAGCGCGTCTAATTTTGATGTGGCCCAAGAGCCAATCACAATAATACCTGCGATGCAGGGAACCAATCACCTTTTGAGGGGGGGAAAACCTATCGTTGATTAAACACTACTATCCAGTGTTTCCCATACCATTGTCTTGCACCCCGCCAACGGAGCCCCGCCCCCCCCTGAAATTCAAGGTGTTTAAAAAATATATATAATTTTTTTTAAATATATATATAGCACCAAATTGCAAATAATCTATAACTACTGTCACTTTTCACATTGAACATGTGCTCTTTTATTAAATAAACTAAACGCTTTCATTTGAAGTTGTGAGTTTAGTGTTTTTGACCCTAAGAAACACTGATGCAATAATCAATAACAATAATCCACAGCTCTTCTCTCTGCTCCAGAGGATTTAAAAAATATATATCCCAATGCCACAAAAATGCATCAGTGACGTGGTTGAAATCTTGTCTCCAGAAAACAAAAAACAGAAACAAGCGGTATCAGTGACTGTGTGTTTGATGTGGCTCTTTGCAGTAACATAGAAAAAATGTGGCTCTTAACCTCTGACTGGTTGGCCACCCCTGATCTAGCTAGTAAAAGCGGAGCCCCAGGGAGGTCAGTGGATGACTTAAATGATTTGAAGTTGGTTCCCAGGTTTAATGAGAAGGATCCAGACATTTTTTTTTCGATGTTTGAGCGTCTTGCTGTTGTAAGGGGGTGGTCTGAGGCCACTCGCGTGTTATTATTGCAGTGTGTGTTAACCGGGAGGGCTCAGGAGGCTTATTCGTCTTTAAGTGGCAAGGACTATTTGTGTTACGAGTTAGTAAAATCTGCCGTTCTTAAGGCTTACGAGCTGGTGCCTGAAGCTTATCGTCAGAGGTTTCGGGAATGAGAAGAGGTGTTAAATCTCACCTCGAGTTTGCTCGCGAGATTTCCACACATTTCGATCGCTGGTGTGCGGCAACTGACGTTGATTCTCACGGGGCGTTGAGGGATCTCGTCATTCTGGAGCAATTTCAAAATTCTGTACCGGAGCACATTGCAGTCTATATTAGTGAGCACGCAGTCAGGACGGCGGCTGAAGCGGCTGCATTGGCAGATGACTATGTTTTAACACACGTTAAGGGAGGTGCTGCCGTACAAAGCAGTCACGGTGGAAATTCCTCGGGTATGGGAGCGTGGTCTGGTCGTCCAGTGAGACCTGCTGGGCAGGACAGTGGGTATGTACGTGGGGCACGTGAGCCTGACAATGTGTGTCATTACTGTCATAAGCGAGGGCACTGGAGAAAAGACTGCAATGCATTTAGGGCTAACGCTGAGCAGGAAGGGACTAGTGGTAGTCCCAGGCCAGCAATGTTCGTGGCACCTGTCGCGGAGCAGGTGACTGGGTGTTTAGACGGTGAGTTGAAACCACAGGGGTCTAGCCCAGAACTACAGTCTTATTTGCCTTTCATGACTGAAGGTTTTGTTTCTCTGGTGGCGAACGATGAGAAGGTGCGGGTGAAAATAGTACGAGACACTGGATAATTTGATTCGTTCATTTTAGCGTCTGCTTTGCTGTTTTCAGAGGACACGTACATGGGGTTGTTTGTTCTGGTGCTGGGAATGGGGTTGAATGTTATGCAGGTCCCCCTCCATAAGATGATGCTGTTTTCGGATCTGTTTCAGGGTGAAGTAGCGGTTGGCGTGCGGCCGGCTCTGCCCATAAAAGGGGTCACGATGATCCTGGGTAACGACATTGCGGGTAGTCGGGTGTGGGCTGATGGGGCACCGCTTGCTATCGTGGCGCCAGTGCCGCCGGTTAGTATTAAGCCAGACAAGAGCGAAACGGAGTACCCTGACGTGTTTACAGCATGCGCCGGGACACGGGCTATGAGACGTGAGCAGGCGGGGAACATGAGCTTAGCTAAAATCAATGAGGCCTCACCGCAGCATGAGGTGACGTGTCTCGAGATTCCCTGGTTGGTTTCTCACGGTGAGCTGGTGGAGGCACAGTGTGCTGATGCGTCTCTAAAAGGTCTGAGGGAGGGTGTTCTTCCTGGTGTGGGGGTGAAGGGTCGTGCTCACGCGTGTTTGCTTCGGGAGAATGTTCGGATGGGATACTGGGTACCTCAGTGGGAGCATTTTGCGGGTGAACCTCTTTACCAGGTCGGGTGTCTTCCAGGTTCCGGAGCATGGCGGGAAAGAAAAAAAGGGAGGAAAAAAAAAAAGGGGAAGGAAAATGTAACTCGTTATAGTTAGCTGAACTAGTCAGTGACTTGTTTGTTTTTCTTCGTTGTTGTGGGCGCCATGTTCTTTGTGGGGTGTTTGTGTGTAGGTACCAGGGTTCCGATGGGGACCCTGATTTTATGGGGGGGGCTGTGACGGCCCCAGAGCCTGTGTGCAAGGTGTGTTACAGGTCTTACGGTGGGGTGGAGCTGAAGAGGCCAATCAGCGCGATCGCGGACACTTGGCCGGCGCCGAGGTGCTATTAAGCCCAGCTGCCCGGAGTCAAGGGGGCCCCTGACTCTCTCCAAGGCGGCCGCATGAGGAGTAACACGGCGATCCTCTCCCCTCGTCCATCTATTTTGTGCCTTATATGTAACAGCCGCAATAAATGTGCCGTGGTTGTTGAAAACTCGTGTACGTTTGGTTATCTTTCCGTTGTGGCCTACGAGCCGGTCATAACAATCCAGTCAATCCCCAAAATAAACTAATTTGCAGACCCTATCCCTCCGTAGACTTTCAAGTAGTAGGAGAAATACGTTCATATTTTGGGCGAACGTGAACTGAACGTACTGTATTTCCGCTAGATGAACATTACATTACATTACATTGCATTTAGCTGACGCTTTTATCCAAAGCGACTTACAATAAGTACATTCGACCAGGAAGACACAACCTTGAAGAAAACAGAATCATATAAGTACATCAGGTTTCATAGAGCCAAACATTTCAAGTGCTACTCAACTGGCTTTAGGTAAGCCAGCCCTTTATTAGTATAAAAGTGCTTCGTTAATAGTTCTAACGCTCGAAGTGGAGTCGAAAGAGATGAGTTTTCAGTTTGCGCCGGAAGATGTGCAAGCTATCTGCCGTCCTGATGTCAATGGGGAGCTCATTCCACCATCTTGGAGCCAGGACAGCAAACCCACGTGTTTTCGCCGATGGGAACTTGGGTCCCCCTCGCAGCGAGGGCGCAACGAGTCGTTTGGCTGATGCAGAGCGTAGTGCACGCGCTGGGGTGTACGGTTTAACCATGTCCTGGATGTAGGAAGGGCCAGATCCATTCGCAGCATGGTAAGCAAGTACCAGTGTCTTGAAGTGGATTCTAGCAGTTACCGGAAGCCAGTGAAGGGAGCGGAGGAGCGGAGTGGTGTGGGAGAATTTAGGAAGGTTGAAGACCAGACGAGCCGCTGCATTCTGGATGAGCTGCAGAGGTCGGATGGCACATGCAGGTAGACCAGCCAGGAGGGAGTTGCAGTAGTCTAGGCGTGAGATGACGAGAGCCTGGACCAGAACCTGAGTCGCTTTCTGAGTCAGCTGGGGACGTATCTTCCTGATGTTGTAAAGCGTGTATCTGCAGCAACGGGTTGTAGCAGCGATGTTTGCAGTGAAGGACAGGTTGTTATCTAGGGTCACACCCAGATTCCTTGCAGTCTGAGTCGGGGAAACAACTGAGGTGCCGATGTTGATTGTCAGGTCAAGAGTTGGACAATCTTTTCCCGGGAGGAAGAGCAGCTCAGTCTTGTCAAGGTTGAGCTTGAGGTGGTGAGCAGACATCCACTGAGAGATGTCAGCTAGACAAGCAGAGATGCGTGCGACGACCTGGGTCTCTGAGCGGGGAAAGGACAGAATTAATTGGGTGTCGTCAGCGTAGCAGTGGTAAGAAAAACCATGCGGGCTAATGACTGATCCGAGCGAGTTTGTGTACAGGGAGAAGAGGAGGGGACCAAGAACAGAGCCCTGAGGGACCCCCGTAGTTAATTGACAAGGGTCGGACTCAGACCCTCTCCAAGTCACCCTGTAGGTACGGTCTTTCAGGTATGAGGTGAGGAGGGAAAGTGCAGAGCCTGAAACTCCAAGTTTTTGGAGAGTGCGAAGGAGGATCTGATGATTCACCGTGTCGAATGCAGCAGACAGGTCCAACAGGATGATGACAGAGGAGAGGGATGCAGTTTTGGCAGTGTGCAGTTCCTCCGTGACAGCAATGAGAGCAGTTTCTGTGGAGTGACCTGCCTTGAAACCAGACTGGTGCGGCTCCAGAAGGTTGTTCTGATTGAGATAACAGGAGAGTTGTTTAAAGACAGCGCGTTCAAGTGATTTAGACAGGAACGGGAGGAGAGAGACAGGCCTATAGTTTATAACATCAGACGGGTTGAGAGTGGGTTTCTTTAGGAGAGGGTTTACTCTTGCCTCCTTGAGACTGTTTGGAAAGTGACCAGAAGTTAGAGAAGTGTTGATGAAATGGGTGAGAAACGGTAGAATATCAGGAGCGATAGTCTGAAGGAGGTTTGAAGGGATAGGGTCCAGAGGACAGGTGGTAGGGCGGGCAGAGGTAATGAGGGTAAGAACCTCACTTGGAGAGAGAGGGGAAAAGGAGGTTAGTGTGTTGGTGGAAGGAAGGTCTGGTGACCCAGCGGTGAGTAAAGGTGAGTCAGAAAAAGAAGAGCGAATATCATTAACCTTTTTTTCAAAGTGGGTAACAAAGTCGCTTGACAGTAGTGAGGAGGGGGGAGGAGCTTTTGGAGGGTCCAAGAGGGTGGAGAAGATGGAAAATAGTTTTTTAGGATTGGAATAGGAAGATTGGATCTTATCTTGAAAGAAAGTGCTTTTTGCCTGAGAGATCGAAGCAGAGAAAGAGGAGAGGAGAGCTTGATAGGTTAGGAGGTCGTCACGGTGTTTGGATTTCCACCATTTCCGCTCTGCTGCCCTAAGGACGGTTCTATTAGCACGCAGTGCATCATTTAGCCAGGGAGCCGGAGGGGACTGACGAGCCTGCCGAGATGTCAGAGGACAGAGCGAGTCCAGAGTGGATGAGAGAGTAGAGAGGAGAGTTTCTGCAGCAGAGTTTGGAGGCAGTAGTTGGAACGAATCAGAGGAAGGGAGGGCTGAGAGCACCGACGAGGAAAAGGTAGAGGGGGAGAGGGAGCGAAGGTTACGGCGGACAAGTGCAGGATGGGAAGAGATTAGTTTGTTATGTTTGGAAAGGGATAGAGAGAATGAAATGAAGAAGTGATCGGATGTGTGGAGCGGGTTTACAGAGAGGTTAGAAGTAGCGCAGTTCCTTGAGAATATGAGATCAAGGACATTGAACGTAATTGAGAACGCGTTCATTCTCAGCGCTGTATAACGGCGTTCAAAAGTGCGTTCATTCTCAGCACGGTATTATAACGGCGTTCAAAAGTGTGCCAGATTTCATATGCCTTTCAGCCGAAAACCTAGTTAAAACACACCGTAAACAGGCTTCAAAATAATGCGGAAAACCACCCAATCTGGCAACAGCAAGCTGCCTGTGACGCATACGCGCCTGTCACCCCTGGCTGTCGCACTAAAATATACGTCATCAGACTCCTCGAGCGAGCATTGAATGAATGAATTATTATGGACGAAGCCGAGAGCAGCTGCAGCAGCACTCGCTCAGAGTCAGACTCTACGGCGTCAGCGTATGAGCATTTAAAAGAGTTTTACGTTAAAGTCAGTACTGACTCAGACGGAAAAAATCTAACGTTTGCCTGTAAACTGTGTCCGCCCGGTTTGAAAAAGCAAGTCCGTACATCGATGACGTCGACAGCAAACCTTAAACGGCACATTGAGAATAAGCACACGACTAGCCTTTCAAGGTATGTGCGAGTGGCGAATAAAAAAGAGAGCCAAAACAGATCCTCTACCACCCAAATCCCATTAACATCGTACAGGAGCGGCCCTGTTTTTACTGTCTCCCAGCCGCAGCTAGACAACCTGGTTTTGCAGTACATCACTGGACACCTGCAGCCTTTGAGTAAAGTGGAAAGGCCAGCTTTCATAAACCTAATTAAAGGGTTGCAGCCATCCAAAAAGGTGCCATCAAGAAAAAGAGTACAGACACTGCTAAACAAGCAATTTCAAGAAAACATATGTGAACTTAAATCTGTACTCTCTGACGTCGATGCTGTGTGCACAACAGCAGATTGCTGGACAGCTGTGAATAAGTCCTTTATAGGCATCACTATACACTAGCTAAACAAAACTGATGTTTCTGAGAGACACTCTGCAGTACTGGCATGCCGGCGGATTAAAGGAGCACATACACACGATGTATTGGCAAAAGTATTGTCAGATGTGAACAAAGAATTCAAGATCCACAACAAGGTTGTGTGTACAGTAACAGACAACGCTTCAAATGTTGTCAAGGCATTCAACTGTTTTGGGATGGACATGGCTATTGATGCCGAAGAGCCAGAGACAGTGGTCAACTTTGATGAAACTGAAAGTAAAGATGCCAATGAACCAGATTCAGCCTTTGCTGCCGCAGGTGAGAGCTCAGATGAAGATGACCAGATGGAGCCTGAGCCTGTCAGATTTGGATCATCCCTCTCTCCCCCCTCACAGAAGGTGCATGGCTCACACCTTGAATCTAGTGGCCAAAGATACAGAAAAGGTAACTGAAAAATGCTACAAAGCAATGTCGAGGGCTGTTTTTGCAAAAGCATCTGCTCTGTGGAATAAGGTTAAGCGGAGTTCAAAGGCTTCTGATACTGTGGAGGAAAAGCTTGGGATTAGCTTTGTTGCGCCAAATGACACAAGATGGAACTCTGTATTTTTTTCCATGGAGCGACTGTCTCGCATTGCAACACTAACTACCAAGGCAGAAATTAATGTGGATGAGGTCACCTCTGCAAATGATGCCACTCCCCTACATGACAAGCTGCTCTTGCACGATGTGAGTGATGAGTTTGGCTTTCGTCGATTCTCACCAGATGAAGTCAACTTCATACACAAGTTTGTGGATGTGATGAGGCCTTTGGCACTTGCACTAAACATCCTCCAAGCAGAGAAGAACATATTTCTTGGGTACCTGGCTCCAACCATTGTGCAACTGCAATGTCATATGAATGACCTGTTGGATGAGAGCACAAAACCCACTGCTGCAGAGGGTCTCATTACATACCGTCCCCTCATAAAGAGCATCTTGCAGTCACTGAGCACAAGGCTGGCAGGTCTTCTGGAGAAGAGGGAGCACATACTGTCCGCTATACTGGTGCCAAGATTCAAGCTTGACTGGGTCCAAGATGAGGAGAAACATGTGCAGTACAGATTGATGCTGAAAAGAGAATTGCAAACCAACTCTGATGACACGGATGCAAGAGACTCAGGTCAAACCCAGTCCAGTGGCGAAAGTAACAAGAAAGATCCTGCAGCTTCATTCTTCAGATTTAACAGAAACCCTCAGGTTCCTCAAAAATCTGAAGTGGACACTTATTTGGATGCCCCAACCACAGATGGGTTTGATGAGTACATGCAGTTTCCAAAACTCAAAAGGCTGTTCATAAAACACAACACAGCACTGCCCTCAAGCGCTCTGGTAGAGAGGCTCTTCAGCATCGGTGGTCAAATATTCAGGTAGGGATGAGCTGTGATTATATTCCTAATCTAATTATTTCAGTAATTGCCATTTGCCTCAGTACACAATTCCTTTAATACAGATTACTGTTACAATGTTTGCCACAATAATCATGATGTTAAAATGCCTTCTCTTCTTCTTCTTTCTTCTTCTTCTTTCATCTCATTCAGGCCCAGGAGAAACCGGCTGGGAGATGACAACTTTGAGAAGCAGCTGATCTTGAATGCCAACAAAAATATTTGAAGGTATATATATTATTGTTGTGACCTGTTTTTTGGGCTATAGAAGTACAATGTATTGCTAATGGAGATGAGTATATTGGTGTGCAGAGGTGAGCTGCATAAAAATAACAGTCAGAGCATATCTTGTTTTTGTTTTTACAGGAAGCAAGAAACAGCAGATCCACCAGGGGAGTGACCAGACCACTGTGACCGAAACAGCAGATCCACCAGGGAGAGACCAGACCACTGTGACCGAAACAGCAGATCCAGCAGCTCACCTCTGCACACGGACCACTCTGCACACGGACCACTTTGACCGAAACAGCAGATCCACCAGGGAGAGACCAGACCACTGTGACCGAAACAGCAGATCCACCAGGGAGAGACCAGACCACTTTGACCAGTGACAGAGGATCTTCATTCAGATAAAGCATTTTCAGAATGGACAGAAAGTAACAATGTCCTTGCCCCTGCACACTTTGACTCTTTTTTTATTTTCACAAATTATTATTTGTGATTTAGTTATTTATTTGAACTGTAACCAGTGGTGACAGATCTTCACTCAGTATTTTCACTCACACTGGACATAAAGTAATAGCAGTACTGTGGGCCTTGGACTCTGACTGACTCTTTAAGTTATTGGGTTTTTTTTACCTAATTTTTGTACCTTTTTTACCTCATTCATTTGGGCTGAATATTGCGCCCAAGTTATAGAACTTTTTGTTCTTTGGGCAAACAAGTCAGGAAAAAAAAAGAATGCGACTGACTTAATGAAAAGAGAATTAATGTTTAAATGTTTTGCACTTTGAATATTGAACTTTGAGGTACAACCTTAGTGTCATACCTCAGCCTGGTTCCTACCTCGTGTTATGTTAGTACAGAGTTATGTCGGCACATGTTTATATGTTATATGTTTGCACAATGACTACTTTCACTTTTGGTACTTTAAGTATATTTAGATTATTATACTTAATAAAGACCATTCAAGCAGCACGTTTTTCCTCATGTTTTTGAAAATATACTGTAGAGATGAAAGCTGCAGCTGCTACTAGTGTGGACTGAATGGGTGGCAGCAAAGCGTTATGGAAATGCCAGTATTCTGATTGCTGTCTGTGGTTCTATATGGGTTGTGGCAATCATTTTGACAAATAATAGCTCGCAGCAACGTATTGAAAAAATAACTATAAATTAGTTCATTTTTGAAACCATGAACTTTAGTTCAACATTTTGAATTATGAACTATGAACTGAACTAGTTCATGTAGAAAGTGAACTTTCCCAACACTGCATATATTATAGGTGTATATGTGTGTATGTGTATGTACATGTTTGTGTAATAATAATAATAATAATACATTTTATTTTTAGGCGCCTTTCATGACACCCAAGGACACCGTACAATTTGTTAAAAAAATAAAAATAAAAATAAATAAACGCTAATAGGCAACAGAACATGATAAAAACACAAACAGGAAATCATGGAGGAGACAGTCAAGTGGACACAAAAGAAACATATAATGGGGAGCACTACAGTGAGTAAACAGATTTGAACAGGTGGGTTTTTAATTGGGATTTGAATATGGTGATTGTGTCTGACTGTCGGATGTGCGGGGGGAGGGAGTTCCAGAGTCTGGGAGCAGTGCAGCTAAAAGCCCGAGCACCCATGGTGACAAGGCGTGGGGTGGGGACGGTCAGCAGACCAGCAGAGGAGGAGCGGAGGAAGCGAGAGGGGGTGTACTCCTGAAGAAGGTCAGCCAGATAGGAGGGGGCCAGTTTATGTAGGGCTTTGTAAGTGAGCAGTAGGTTTTTGAAGTTGATACGGGATTGAACAGGGAGCCAGTGGAGTTGGATAAGGATGGGGGTGATGTGTTCGGAGGCCTTGGTGCCGGTGATGATCCGGGCTGCGGAGTTCTGTATGATTTGTAGTTTATTGATGAGCTTGGTGGGTATGCCTGAGAGGATGGCGTTACAGTAGTCGATGCGGGACGTGACAAATGCATTGACCAGGACTTCAGTGTTTGATTGAGAAAGGGATGGGCGGAGTCTGGAGATGTTGCATATGTGGAAGAAGGCGATGATGTTATTTATGTGAGGTGAAAATGAGAGGGAGCTGTCCAGGATGACACCAAGGCTCTTAACTTGGCCAGAGAAGGGGATGGAGTAGCCATCAATGATGAGGTTGGAGGAAGGGGAGGATGAGGTTTTGGAGAGGGTGGTTTTGGTGCCAACCAGCAGGGCTTCGGTTTTGCTGCCGTTGAGTTTTAGGAAGTTCCTGCTCATCCAGCTCCTGATGTCCTGGAGGCAGTTGGTGAGAGAGGTTGGGGGGAGGGCAGTGTTGGGTTTGCTGGAAATGTAGACCTGGGTATCGTCGGCGTAACAGTGGAAATGGACATTATGATGACGGAGGATAGTGCCAAGGGGGAGTAGGTAGATAATAAACAGGAGTGGACCCAATACTGACCCCTGAGGAACACCATGTGAGACAGTGGAGCAGCTTGACCGGTGGGTGCTGAGACGGACATATTGTTTTCTGTCTGTGAGGTAGGATGAAAACCATGAGAGTGCAGTACCAGTGATCCCAATGTCTGCCAAACGTTTGATAAGCAGTGCGTGTGAGATGGTGTCAAAGGCAGCTGTGAGGTCAAGGAGGATTAGGATGGTGAGCAGTCCAGAGTCAGCTGCACGGAGGAGGTCGTTGGTGATTTTTACCAGCGCTGTTTCGGTGCTGTGCTTTGAGCGGAAACTCGATTGGAAGGGTTCATGAAGGTTGTTTTTGTCCAGGTGTTGTTGAAGTTGGTCAGCAACCACTCTTTCAAGGGTTTTTGAGATGAAGGAGAGGTTAGAGATGGGCCTGTAGTTATTCAGGTAATCTCGGTCAGCTCCAGGTTTTTTGAGTGTTGGTGTTATTGCAGCAGTTTTTAGGTTTGGCGGTACAGTTCCAGTTGCAAGGGACGAGTTAATGATTCTTGTGATCAATGGGCAAGTAGAGGGCACACAGGTTTTAACGAGGGCAGTGGGGAGTGGGTCGAGCTGACAGGTAGTAGGTTTAGATTTACGGATAAGCTCAGTGATGGAGAACTCAGTAGCTGCCGAGAAATTGGACAGGGTGGGGATTAGCTGGTGACTGGTGGAGCTCAGCCACTGTGGGTCGTCTTTGGAGGTTGTAGATGCAGCCAGTTGCAGGTGGATGGTGTTGATTTTGCTATTGAAGAAATTCAGAAAGTCATTGCAGTCATCAGATGAGATGTCTGTGGGGAGGGTTGTGGGAGGTTGAAGTAGGTGTCTGACGGTTGAGAAGAGGTTTATTGTGTTAACTTTTCCAGAACTGATGAGGTTGGAGTAGTAGGAGGACTTAGCGGTGGTGAGGGCGTTCTTGTAAAGGCAGAGATGTTCTTTGTAGAGCTGAATTAAGAGTCCAGTCTTTTTGCACAGATGTTCAAGACGCCGGCCAGTGGTTTTTAGCTGGTGGAGGGCAGCAGTGTACCAGGGAGCAGTGTACACAAATGAGACTATGCGAGACTTCAGGGGAGCAAGCGCATCCAGGGAAGATGTGAGACAGTTGTTGTAGTGACTCACCAGTTCAGCAGCGGTCAAGGAGGAGGATGGGGGTGGACTGGGCACGGAGGCAATAAGGGAGTTAAGGTCTCTGGGGTCAATACGTTTGATGTTTCTGAAGGTGATGGTCCGCAGTGCTCTTGTTTTAGATAGGGGAACAATTACCTCAAAAAGCACAGATTTATGGTCAGAGATGGGGAACTCAGCATCAGTGAGGTTAAAAGGAGTGATACCGGTGCAACAGACTAGGTCTAATATGTGACCTTTGTTGTGGGTTGGAAAATTGACATATTGTGTAATACCAAGGCACTCAAGGAGTGAGATGAAGTCCTTTGCTAAACCATTAGTGGGGTTATCAATATGGATATTAAAATCACCCAGGAGGATGACAGTGGGGGACATAGCACATATTGTTGTTAAAAAGGCTGAGAATTCTGTGAGGAAAGCAGCTGAGGGCTTCGGTGGTCTGTAGATAGTCACAATAATGGTAGGTTTAGATCCTGTGAGTTGTATTGCCAGGCACTCAAACGAGGAGTGATGAGGGACGGTGACAGTGGTGAGTTTCATGTCTTTGCGGTAAAAGACAGCAAGGCCACCACCCCTTCCAGTCACACAGGGTTCACAGACATAAGCAAAGCCAGGAGGGAGCGCTTCGTTTAGCTGTGAGAAATCATTTAGCTGTTGCCAGGTCTCAGTGAGGCATAGCAAGTCAAGTTTGTGGTCAAGAATAAACTCATGAACAAGCAGTGCCTTGCTAGTAAGGGATCTGATATTGTGAAGAGCCAGTTTTAAACAACCAAGAGGTGCATAGCTGTGTGCTTTGTGCAGGGGGAGTAGCACAGTGTGATTGACAGGTCGAGTGGCGGAGCAGACGAAGCGGAGGGGGCGGGGCTCGGTAGACCAAAAAGAGCGGATGTTTGTGTTTTGGTTTGTAGTTGTGTACTGAAAGTTACGACGTGATCCACGGTGTACATATCTGGGACGTTTGAGGATATCCCGATGGGCAAGCAGAGTTGGAGGGATCAGGAAGTGGGACCGGAGACACAGCAGCTCCGTAGCGGAGTATTTCAGCTGCGGGGCAGCGTTAGTGATTGTGAAACACAGTGCAGCCCAAATGACGAGCCTGCTGAACATCATGGTGAGAGAAGTCAGTCAGGGTGCAGTTCAGCGTTATTGTAGTCCGGGTGATGGTTAGGGGACAGTAGAACCAGGATATAGCAGCGGTAGACAGTGTGTCAAGTCCCCAGGCAGGGAGACCAAACCCACGCCCGTGGCTGAGTCGCAGGTTAGCCGGGTAGCGTGTGAGCAGGGACCAGCTACTGTGATGAGGCAGCACGGGCGGCGGGTACTGTAGGCTAGGGAAGGCTAAGCCTTCCCAAATATTTTTGTCACCGCATCCTGGTAAAATTTAAATATAATATATGTCTTTTATTCTTTGACAGTAGCGCTGCTATGCAGCCACCTGACAGCGTGCAGTTGCACGCGCAGGTATCTTTGTGTCAAGTGGGCGTCGCTGTCGGATCGTGATGTGATTGGCCAACCCCTCTGTGGCCAATCACATCACGATCCGACAGCGAAGCCCGCTAATTTCAAATGCAAAATTAGCTACTGTATAGTATAGTGTACATTGGCGGTCGAAAATGGATATACAGACTTTTTTCAAGGCAAACATTACAACTAATCCCGATGCCACGACGAACACCTGGAAAGATAAGGTTACAACGAAGCCAGGCAGTGCCTGGGGCAAGCCGGGAATCGAGCCGAGAGCGGCGGAATGCGAGCCGAGCCGGGAGGCGAGCTGCGAACCGAGCCGGGAGCGGCGGGAGGCGAGCTGGGAGCCGGGAGGCGAGCTGGGAGCCGAGCCAGGAGGGAGCCGAGCCGGGAGCCGAGCCGGGAACGGCGGGAGGCGAGCCGGGAGCGGCGGGAGCCGAGCCGGGAGCCGAGCCGAGAGCCGCGGCGGGAGGCAAGCCGGGAGCCGCTACTGACTTGGGAGACAGAGAAAGCGGCCCATCTCAGCCCATCCTGCCGGACTACCCAAAAACGGTTTTCGGGAAACAGAGATGATCGTTTTCATCTGAGTACTACAAGACCTACACTTTTGTAGAATACAGCAAAGAGGCAGACGCTGTGTTCTGTTTTCCATGCAGGCAATTCCAGTGCAGCAGCGGCTACAGAGATTCTGCCTTTTTAACTAACGGTGTACGGGATTGGAAGAATGTCTTGCTAAAATTACAACGACATGCGGAATGTGGATCACATCGGCAGTGCATGGAGCTGTGGCAAGGCTATGTAGCATCTAAAACCACTGGTTCTGTCGCTGCCCAGTTGAGTGGCTCTCACAGAGCAATTGTTAAGTGTAATAGGGAATATGCAGCCGATATTGTGGATATGGTGCTTTATCTAGGCAAACAGGGGCTTCCTCTACGAGGGCATGATGAACGGGAGAGCTCTTCGAATCGAGGACACTTTTTGGAGCTATGCAAATGGTTCTCAAAGCGCAACACTGCTTTCAGTTCCAGGTTAAATGGCCCATTCAACCTTACAAGCCATGACACTCAAAATGAGCTGTTGGAAATTGCAGCGAAACAAGTACAAAACATCATCATTCGTAGCATTGAGGATAACGGATTTTACACTATTCTTGTGGACGAGGCACGTTCATTTAAGCAGGAGCAAATGACAGTGTGCGTCAGATATGCAGAGGGACTGGAAATCAAAGAACGATTCCTTGGATTTGTGGATTGTTCAGAAGGGGCAGACGCAGAGGCACTATTCTGTCAAATCAAGCAGTTTCTGGAGCAATGCGGACTGTACCGTTTACCAATTGTGGCACAGGGTTACGATGGGGCAGCCGTCATGTCTGGTCATGTTAATGGTGTTCAAACAAAACTACGCCAGGATCACCCGTCGGCTATTTACATCCATTGCATGGCCCACAAATTGAACCTTGTTTTGGTGGATGCGTGTAAGTCTAATCGCACAGCAATGGGGTTTTTTCTCACCCTTGAGAGTCTGTACACCTTCTTCGCCCAACCAGGAACTCATCATGCATACAAACAGCGTCAAAATGAGCTGGGTGTTAAAGCGGAGCTTACAGCACTGAGCGACACAAGGTGGGCTTGTAGGTGGAAAAACGTGTCTGCTGTAAAAGACTCTATGGAGGCCCTGATCTCCACCTTGTCCGAACTGTCGGTGCCACCTTATCGCAGATTTGTTGAGGCGTCTGGTCTGTTAAATGCTGTGAGAAGTGCAGATTTCTGCGTGAGTCTGATTATTTTCCATCAGTTACTCAGCATGGTGCATGTCGCACACACAGCACTTCAAGGTTAGGAGACAACCCTGTCTAAGGCTGCAAGTGTCATTGAGTCCATGATGAAATGCTTTGAAAACATGAGGGCAACAATTCAAAAGTGGGAGGACATCTGGATTGAAATCCAAGCATTCTGTCAGTCAGTTGGCATATGCATTGAAGAGAACGACGAGAGACCGCGCAAGAGGCCTGTCAAACAACCGTCTGCTCTCGACTGTGCATTTGTCACCAGCACCCTTGGCCAAAGAGAGTACCAAACAAGCACAGACAAAAACAGCTTGAAAAAGAAATGGGCAATTCAGCTCTACTATCCTGTGCTGGATACACTTCTAGGTGAGTGTTCAACACGGTTTTCACTGCAGTCAATGACCATTGCAGAAAGTGTGGATGCAGTGTTTAAATGTGACTTCAGAGGAGCAGAGAGCCTTCTCAGCCAATACGCAAGCCTCCTCTCCATCAACCCAAAACTTGCACTAACTGAGATGACAATGGTGACGACAAAACTCCCAAGTGTATCGGTTGAAAATATAAAAAAGGAACTTGCCACTGGACATTATCCTAACTTCAAAAAGCTGTTTTGCCTGGCTCTCTCGTTACCCGTTGGCACAGCAACATGTGAGAGATCGTTCTCAGCAATGCGGCGTATCCGAAAATGGCTCAGAACAACGATGCATCAGGAGAGGTTGACAACACTGAGCCTGCTTCACATTAAGAGCAACCTCACAGAGAAAATCAAAGCAGAGGACATTATTGACGCCTATGATGCCACAGCGAAGCGTCGCATATTGCTCCATTAAAGTAGGACAATGTTATAAGCTGCCAAGTATTGATATTGACACTGTTTATTGTTTAAAAAAGTTAATGTTAAAAATAAATAAATATATGGACAGATACAAGGAATAAAGCAGCAACCTCTACTGATAAACAATAAAATAAAAAGCTTATACGGCACCGGGCAGGGGTAGACATTAAGGGTAAAAATATATTTTCATTATCAATGGCCCCACATTGTAACGTTGTACTTGTAACAACGACAACCGCCTCACAATACGCTATGTTGTAGCGTTAATAAACTAAACAATTTAATTTAGTAGTTTAGCCTTCCCAAATCTGAGCCTCACGCGCCGCCTATGTGAGGCAGCCTTCGTAAGACAGATGGACCACAGTCAGATGGACGACTTGGTAGGCAGGAACAGACAGCTCCGGTCAGGCAAGTGTTAGGCACGCCAGATCCGGGTATCCAGTCACCGATAGCATAGAGAAGTCCCAAAAGTCCCAGGATAGCTTGTTTAGCAGCTAGGATAGCTTCGGGCTGCCGGGTGTAAACAGTGCAGCACCAGGCACCAGCACTGCAGGCTGCAGGCTGCAGGCAAAACACTGTGGAATTACTTTGACTTCAGACTGGCTAAGTAGTGTAAGGTTGGAACAATAGAGCACAAACAGACTGATTCAAGCTAAAAGGACAGCTAAAAATAACAAGTTACGGCGGAGGCGCGGCAGCAGCTTGCTAGCGGTCCCTCACACGGTGCTAATCTGATAGGAGCAGCAGTAGGAGGAGCAGCAGCAGCAAGAGGAGTAGCAGGGGGAGCATATATATATATGTATATGTATATGTAAAACAAAGGAGCTGATTGTGGATTACAGGAAGCAGCAGAGAGAGGGACACGCCCCCATCGCCATCAATGGGACTACGGTGGAGAGAATCAGCAGCATCAGGTTCCTCGGTGTCCAGATCACTGAGGACCTGACATGGACTCTTCACACTACCACCATCACCAAAAAAGCTCGACAGCGGCTCTTCTTCCTCCACAGGCTGAGGAGGTTCAACATGGATTCCAGGATACTCTGCAACTTCTACAGGTGCACCATAGAGAGTATCCTGACCTCCTACAGGTGCACCATAGAGAGGATCCTGACCTTCTACAGGTGCACCATAGAGAGGATCCTGACCTTCTACAGGTGCATCATAGAGAGTATCCTGACTGGCTGCATCACGGCCTGGTACGGCAGCTGCACCGCCCTCAATCGTAAGGCTTTATACAGGGTGGTGAAAACTGCACAGCACATCACCAGGACAGAGCTGCCATCCATGGAGGACCTTTACTCCCAGCGGCTCAGGAAGAAATCCCTCCGGATTATTATAAAAGACCCCCATCACCCCAGCCACAAACTGTGGCAGATGTTACCGCAGCATCCGGACTCACCAGATTCAGAGACAGTTTCATACCACAGGCAATATGACTGTTAAACACCAGGGGCCTCATTTATAATTCACGTGGGAAGGTTGCTTACGTAGTAGAAATCCAAAAAATAGGTACAGAAATGTTCCGACATTTTCCGATTCACAAAACATTGCGTACCGGCGAGGAAAGTGCGTACAGCACTTCCTACGCCGGTTTCCCTTTATAAATCACAATCGACTCGAAATGCGGCGCAGCTTTTGCGGGCTTCACGTAACGCCCATATTTGCCTATAAATAGTCAAAGAAACGCCCATTCATTCATTCCTTTTGACTGACTTTATGAAGAAGATCGCAGGAAATGACGACAGAACAGCTAAAAAAGACATCTCACACCGTGTCAGATTTTGGTTATTTTGGGGAGGTCGAGATAAATCATATTGTTTGGTGGATGCCGTTTGAACCAGAGTAGCAGCATGGAGGTCGGATCGTCACCCAAATAAATAAATAAGTGGTCCGAAAAAGGTTCATGACAAAAAAAATACACATAGCCTTCCTCAGGCAGTGTGTTTGTACCGGAGACAGGAGACACCCCCTTGATGAGAAACTTAGAAATGATCGGGGAATCCCTCCGGAGTGGAGTCATGACGACTGGATCTGAATTATGTTTTTGTATTTGGTGGTTTGTGTCCCAGCTGTCGATCAGCTGTGCGCAGCGTCTCCACTGCAGCCTGTGCATCTCAACCCTCCCCGCAGCAACTCTATATCCACCAGTTAAAGGAAATACAACTAATGTGTTGTGTTATATTAGCTGTACAATTTATCACATATGGTGTTCTTAGCTTCCATACCTCCTGTGTTTTATGAGCGACTTATCAAGTCCGGCATAAAACATGATTAAACATGGTAGTATATAAAACCATGCTCGTATCTACAACCTATAGAAATGCAACGGCGTCAGTTTAGACGTAATTCTGTCCTCCTGCTTACCGCATCATTTATGAGAAAACATTTCATAACATTAACACAACATATTCGAGGTGGTTTTAAATAACATATCCGTATTTATTTATTTCTCCAAGTTATGTTTTTGTGTGCACTGAGGAGTCTCAAACAGGCGTTTGTTTAATCATTTTAAGATTGGCTTTAATCAATTTGTGAAAATGAATTCTTCATATATGATAAATGAGAGGTAACATTTTATTTATGGTATTATTTCCACATATTTCTCTCCATTCTTCCTTCTGGTGTCGCAGTTTCTCGTCCCTCCCGTGTTTGTGCTTAGTGCGTACGCATGGGTTAGAGTTTGCGTGGAGGACCGCACATTTTCCCGTCAAGTTAATATTTGATACATCGCAAACATTGCCTAGAAACTGGCGTACGCCATTTTTTGAGCGTAAATCCCTTTATACATGAGGCCCCTGAACTGTTGAAACAACATCCATAACATTCATCTGCTTAGTAATTATTTATCTATTTCTCTAATATATCATTCCAATAACTTGCATATAGACTCTCATTTAAAAGCAAAGATAAAAAGCAAAGATAATAAAAGTTACAGTGCAGTCTAAGATATGAATAGTTCAATTAAAAGCAGCGGCAAAAAGAAAAGTCTTCAGCCTGGATTTAAAAGTAGTCAGAGTTGCAGCGGACCTGCAGGTTTCTGGGAGTTTGTTCCAGATATTTGGAGCATAATAACTGAACGCTGCTTTATCATGTTTAGTTCTGACTCTGGGGACAGAAAGCTGACCAGTCCCTGAAGACCTGAGAGATCTGGATGGTTCATAATTTAGCAGGAGGTCAGAAATGTATTTTGGGCCTAAACCATTCAAAGCTTTATAAACCAGCAGCAGTATTTTGAAATCTATTCTTTGACACACAGGAAGCCAGTGTAAAGACTTCAGAACAGGAGTGATCCACTTTCTTAGTGTCAGTGAGGACTCGAGCAGCAGCGTTCTGAATCAGAGTAGATTCATGTGTACAAGTGTAGATATTTATAATTTCAAACAACCCCTATGTACTTTTTAGTTTTTATTTTATTTGACCAATTTTGTTAATGTTATAATGTGACCCCAAATAAATAAAGAATAACTTTTCTTTATGTTTGCGTTTTTCTTTCTCTCCCTTTCCGTTTCATAGATTAAGCAGATAAACTGTATGGAAAATTGACATACCTGTTCTTAATCCCACATTCCTTCAATTTGGGAAACTCCGAGTTTGACACCAAGGTATCATTGAGGTCATTCCTTCTCATTATTTGCACAGACACCTAAGCCGGATGATTAACCAGGAAGTTATTTCTTCCATTCAGCCTAATTCGGTGTGTGTCTTGCCAACTAATAGCTCCGCTGCTTTTGGCCTGGACTGTGTGGATAATTAGAAAGGTCAGGATAAATACTCCGGCTCTCCAGAGACTGCCAGTGTGATGGATGAATGGGTATGGCAGATGGACGGTTTGGAGGAGACTATATTAAAAAATGAAAAAGGAGATAGAGGGAGAGATGAATGGATGTTTGAGTGGACTGTTGATGGAGGAGAGGTTGTTTGGATCACAGAGAGATGTCAGATTGTTTTTTTAGGTAGTGACCTTATACACTTGGTAAATGTAAATGGTGTTTGAGGCAGCAAGATAACCTTTTCAGCAGAAAAGTTCTGGAGGTTAGAGCAATAAACCACTATTAATGATCCCAAGACAGTGATAAATGTTAGAACACATCGCAGGTTGGTTGTTTTTTCTCGCAGGCAGAAGGAAACGGCAACCTTCTTCTGAATGAAACCTCTGGAAGTTGATAACAGCAGTGACAATAACTCGACATGGGTAAAAGGAGCTTTAGTGAAAGAGCAACAAAGGTGCCTGAAGACATAAAGGAAACCTCAAGATGTATGATTGGTCGTCAGATGCCCTCTAATAAGCTCAGGACCTTCATACTATTCATTTCGATGATACTATGGACAAGACAATAGAAGTCAGTAAACAAAACCAATGAACCGTAAAATGCAATGGGGACACATCCTATAAAACAACAAAGACCTTAAAGATTGTTTAGACCAATGACCACGCTGACAGTAAGCCTTTTAACACTCCTGGGGCTGTTGCAGGCTTCCTTTGCTGTGTGAGTCTTCTGGATTCAGTGCTAACAAGCCTGCTGGTTTCCATTCGCTGGTCCCCAGGGGCCCATCAGGCCTCTTCTGATAGCTGAAGATAAGCAGCGGGGACACCTGTGTCAACCAGCTGTCAGGTTTGCTTTAATCATATGCAGGTTGTATGTACGGCTCTTCTCCTGTTCTTGTTATCAAAGTCGGCGGGGATACATAAATGAGCCTCAATTCCATGTTTCAACATGTTATTTAGATGACCCTTTTATCAAAGCGATTTACATTCACTTCAATAGGTAGGCAACATGCATAATGGAGCAATTTGAGATTCACTATCTTTCCCAAGGACACCTTGACATGTTGACTGCAAGAACTGGGGATCGAACCACTGACTCTCACTTGGTAGATGTCCATTTAACCCCGCGGCTGTAGCCGCCCACACACTAACTTTACGCAGCATAAACTATGCTAATCGTAGTGCAATGTTTTTGAAGGTTCTCTGCAGGAAACCAAGGACCTGTAGTGTTTTGTATTTATTGAAAAACAGTTTATAGTTATACACATTAATTCATATTCTAAAAATCTAGTCCCAACTACAGTGCAGGAATATCTAGCAATACAATATTTTGAAGCATCATAGAATCCGGGCTTATCAGAACAAGTTATAATTTGAACGGCAGAGTTGTAACAATTATTACATTTTTTAATAGAGATTTGAGAAGTGATTGAAACAGCTGTACGGGCCAATAATTAGAACATTTATATATTAAATTAAAACAAATTTAGCTTTTGAGTTTTTAACTTCATGACTAGATGAATTTATTGTAAATCGCTTTGGATAAAATAATGAGCTAAATATAACACAATTAATTGTACTGTATTTTAAAATTCAATACAATTCAATAGATAGCAGAACTCTCTGTTAAAGGGCCCATGTCATGCTTTTCTAGGTTATTACCCGTCCCCTTGTGTGTTACTGTATGAAGGTTTTTCTGCATGTAAATGGTCTGCAGAGTCACAAACCCTCAAAGTACACCATGTAGCGAGTACAACTCTAACACAGAAAATACCTGTCTATGCTGCCAGAACGCCTCGTTGGGGATTTCTCTTTTTCTTCCAAAGAAAAAAAAACTGATGTTCCGCTGTAACGGTGGTGGACTCATCAGAACAGTGTTGGCGAGCTGACCAATCAGAGCACAGTGGGCGCACAGGGAGGGAGGGAGGGGGGGCAGGAGCTCCAACAAAAGCTCTGTGTAGGACAGAGAGTGAACACACATACTATACAGAGATGCTGTATGAGAAACTAATGTGAGTTTGGAACATTGAACAATATAAATCTATTCTAGTAGACCTCAACAATGGAATCATGATCAGTAGAAATGGCCATGACATGGGACCTTTAAGAATAGACAATTGTCAATTGAATGGTAATCTGCATGAGAATAAATATATACAACACATACAATAATTGGTTGTATTAAACTCCCCTAACAGTCAGAACAGACCTATTAACTATATACATTTTCTATTGTTTGACAGCTTCTCTATTTATACTGTAATTATGGGAAAATAACTTTCAATAACCAAAAATCAAGCAGATTGATTTTATCTGTACATTCTTGAATAACCTCAAACGGGAATACAAGATACATAAAAAGAAAACAACAATGATTACAAGCTATGTCAATGTAATACCAAAATGTCAGTGTCAGTGTCATTTGCAATCTTTATGAGGATATCTGTTTTATAATTGAAATGTTCCCAGCAGAAAATGTTTATATCCTTTAGGTCTAACTATCCATAAGGTAGTACACACATTTTAATCTCATCTTTTTTATCTTGCCAATATTGATTGAGTGAGAGAGTATAATCTGGAGCTTTTCAGGGTTTATGATGACCTATGAAATCGTACTTAGTTTCATTAATCCTTAGGGGAGCAATTGATCTATGAACTGAAATTAATTATTTCAGACAGGGAATTCAAACAAATTGACAGAGATTGAGAGAGCAAGGGGGAGTGGGAACATGAGAAGAGAGAGAAGAGCAAAAGCAGAGCAATGAGCTCAGCATGTCTCCAGAGACCACTGCATGTCAGTCAGCTGTCTCTCTCAAATAATGATATGCTGCACCGCGTCAAGAGAGAGCCAGCTCCACTTTATTACACGTTTTTGTGGATATGGATGCTCATATGCATAAAGATGTACTTAAACCTTATATATTTGCTTAATACATATACTATGCATTTTGCAAATTTAATTATAAAAACAGGTTGTAGATCTGGCTGCAAATTAAGCAACCAAAACTGAAATCATTAGAGCAAGCTTTCAATAAATACATCATGAAAACATCTGTGATGATCTGTGAACATCTGTGTTCTGTAAGGGGTTAAAAGCGATCAATTATAAAAGTATGTATGGCTGTTCTGTTGTACTCCTTGTGCAGAAATGTGTCGTTAAATATATATGTAAAGTAGGCATCACGGATTTAAACACACAACACTGTGTGTAAGAAATCTGTTACCAACCAACAGGAGATACAGAGACTGTCTAATCACACACAACAAGTACACATATTCCACTTTTAAAATATAAATTATTAACACATAAATAATAAAATAATTGAGAGTTGTAATCTTCACTATCACTGCTACTAGCTTCACCCAGGTTAGGATTCCTTCATTGTTCAATGTTCAGAAGGTTTTTTCAAGGAGCAGAATTAACTGCATTCATGACCTTACAATGAGTTTTTGTCATGATTTTAGTTGTGTCTGTTTAGTTATGGGTTTATTTTGAAATTCTGTTTTCCCTGTGCCTGGTCTTCCTTCCTGTGTTTGCCCTCCTGTGTCTGATTGTCTGATTGTGTTCACCTGTTGCCCTTGTGTTTCTGCCTCCCCTGCCCAGCTGCGTATTGTCCTGTGATTACCCTTCTGTGTATTTAGGCCACGTTTATACGGAGACGGAACGGGTTGTATCCGCTACAGTTCTCTATCTATAGACGGTTCGTCCACACGAACGGCTCCCAGGTGGGTAGATCTGCGGTCGAAACGCTCTGGGGGGCCAAACGGCTCCGTGTGTACGCCCTATACCAGGGGTATTCAACTAAAATTCAACGAGGTCCAGTTAGAGAAAATCTCCCCATGCAAAGGTCCGGAACATCAAAATGTCTAACTTAATTTATGAATTAGTGTGATATATATATATTGAAGTAGCCTGTAGCTTTATCAACGTCTGCATGTAATCAACAACTGACTGCCAATCAAATAAAGAAAGTACAATTCATAAACAACAATATTGTTTGTCAATTAACATTGAACTATACAGATATACAGTAAAATACTGTGGATATGTGTAATGTTCCTCTCGGGCTGTGTTTAAACATAAAATAGAGAAAATAAATAAAATAGCTTTTGAAAATATGTGCATCTTAAAAGTGCTTAATTTTAGATAAATAAAATAAAGTGCAGCAGCAGCTTGAGTTTCTCTTTTTCTTTGTTAACCGTTTCACATCATGACCTAACAGTTTCAGCCGATTATAGAACAATATCAGTCTTTCTTTCCCTCTTATATTGCAGTCCCTCACTCGCTTTTTTTTATTCAGTGCGAGAATTGAGCTGGAGCTTGTCCTGCCAGGAGTTTGTAAATCTGGGCTGAAATGGTGTCAGGGCCATTCTCATACACACATGCAGGTGCTCATTGGTTAGCCTCGGTTAGCCTGCGCTGGAACGATATTTAGTATTAATTTTGATCCTGGTGGACTGATCATATTGGGCTCTGAGAGTGCTTATTTTTTAGTGACCTCAGTTCTGACTTGAGAGGGAATGTTTGGTCAAACACTTTGTGTTTTGTCTCATAGTGGCGTTTTGGCACTTTTAATGAGCGCCACGGTCTCTGAACAAGTGAGACACACTGGTTCTGTGCTCCCAGTGGGCAGGATGAACATGAATGAGTCCGTCCACTGAGGGTTAAAAGCTCTGTTCTCACTGTCCACTTTCCTCTTCTTGGAGAGCGCCATGTGTAATTATTTGTCTCTCCCTGTCTGTCGCTAACACGCCTGTTCACTCTCCACTCCGCTTCTCTCCCTGTATCGCTAATTATTCTCTTCACTCACTTTCCTCTCCGCTTCTCTCTGCCTCTGTCTCGTCTTTTCTTCTGTGTTTCTCTCCCGGTATCGTTCTTTCGCCCCCTGTCGGCAGCGGTTAAAATAGAATCGCCCCGTAAAAATTGAAATCAACTATTAATGTATTGATTATAGGTCCGAGTCCGTATAGGTCGGCGTCCGGATCCGGACCGCGGTCCGCCTGTTGCCGACCCCTGCGCTATACGATCATTTCCTGATAACGATGACGCCATAGCCCTGCCTCTCCCCACCTCTGCTGCTCACCCCCGGGTCACCCGCGCCATTGCTGATGTGTTTCGACAACAACAATGGCTGATCACAGGGTTGCTTTCGTGCTCCAGACGCTACTGACCATGCTACAGATGTTAGTGCAAAATCTACAGCTCCTCTACCACAACCATCAGCAACAAGTGGACATGGAGAACCACATGAACTACATGTTGCTAAATCCACTGCGGAGAATACACAGAAGGGCAACCAGGCAACCATGGCAACCATGCTCGGGAGTTCTTATTCACTGCTTTTGTTGTATTTTGTGCAGGAAGTACAGCGCCACTTACAGGCCCGCCATATGTACTATAGTGTTTCCAGCGGGTCGAGCGGTATCCTGTGGACGGACACATTTCTTGAGCTGATTCTGTGTGGACGCAAGACTTTTTCGATATCGACTAAGGTTCGTTTTTGTTTTCGTCTCCGTGTAAACATGGCCTTAGTCTTGTCTTCCGCTGTGCTCCTGGGGGGTATACTACGAAGCAGGATTTTCGCTTAGGAACTAACTTCAGGGAAAACTCAGGGTTTCCGGTCCTACGAAGCTGGTTCTCTTTTTAGCGGGCTAGATCTCCATGGTAACTTATGCTGTGCGGCTAACCTGGGGGGTATACTACGAAGCAGGATTTTCGTTTAGCAAGATAACTTCTGGGATTTCCGGTACTACGAAGCTGGTTCACTTTTTAGCGGGCTAGATCTCCATGGTGACTTATCCTGGAACCTAGGTTGCATTCCAATAGTCCATTTAGCTTAGGAACCTTCCTAACGGAGTGAAATGACCCGGAAGTCCCTCAGTGGCAGCCATGATAAGTGCCGTTCCAATTCTCCAAATGAAAGGAAAGGAGGTTTCAAACTTCCTTTATAACCTCCTTTAGCTTAGGAACCACTGGACCTCCCTAACCGAAAGGAGAGGAGAAAATGCTGCCCCACAATGCATTGTAGCCGCAGCATTTGCCATCACACAACAGTCGGCCGTTCACGGAAACAACCGATTATGACGGAGAAATTATATCATGAAAGTTACGGTGCTTATTAAGCTTTTTAAAACGTATGTGGTAAGTTGCCAAAGTGCTTTGTTCTGAACGTTCATCAGTATTATAATCAAAAAGAGAAATATGAACGTTAGTTTTTACTGAAATGATCAAATAAAGTCAACATTTCACAGTCTTTACTGAGCTGTGTGGGGTTTGTTCAACTTTTAAAAGATGTTTGAATGGTGATATACACAGTGATAGATGTTAAGGACTAACGTTTATAATAAATACATTTGTATTTATTTTAAGATCTTTTCATAGTTCATACAATCATACGTATTGGGATCATTTGTATTAATGTGGACCGGAGGGAGAGGGTGACGAGCATACATTTCACTTTCCTTTTTTATTTCAATTCCAACTTTGGTCATGAAGAATATGTTTCTCTGTTGTCCACGTTCATAAAGCATAAAGCAACAGCATCAGAGCACGGTGCAGAGTCTCTAGATGAGTTTACAGTAGTCCCTCGTTCTTATTAAACATCCATGTTGTAGTCCGCTGTATAGAAAACTGTAGTTTCCATAGTTTCCCCACAGCAGCAGACGCACATTCATGACGTCCGCTGGCGCATCATAAACACGTCGGATAGTGAAAGTGCAGTCGGATTCTCTAAAGTACCGCAGTCTCTTCTCCTAAGTCCTTTTGAATTCTCCTATCCACTATCCCTTAACCCCGTGACGTTTCACTCAGAGGTCAAGGAATAGGAGATAGGGTTAGCATTTAGGAGCTGATTTTTGGATTATCGGAACGCAACCCAGGTATGTGCTCCGAAGCAGGATATGTTCCAGGATAAGAGATCAACTCAGCGAAAGCACCACGCCTGCTGACCAATCAGAGTGCAGGAAAGACGTCCGGCCAAAATCACCGACTGTGTGAACGTGAAAATGAATAGAACATCACCTCCCATCTTCAGAGCAATCTGACTATTATAACTATTATACTATTAGGCTATGTTAAGAAAGCTTAATTAAATATCTGCCACAACATAAGTAACCGGATCAAAGTAACATTACGGGTAACACTTTATTTTGATAGTCCATAGTTAACACTCTATAAGTCATCAGTTGACATTCAACAACACTGTTTCAACAGACAAGTAACATGCGTTCAACTAACTGCCAGTAGAATATACATTAAGCATTAGTTGATGATCAACAGATAAGCAACTAAAGTTTAGTTGACTATTACATTAAGCATTAGTTGATGATCAACAGATAAGCAACTAAAGTTTAGTTGACTATTACATTAAGCATTAGTTGATGATCAACAGATAAGCAACTAAAGTTTAGTTGACTATTACATTAAGCATTAGTTGATGATCAACAGATAAGCAACTTTAGAGTTTAGTTGACTATCTGTTGATCGTCAACTAATCTAGAGTTGACTATTAGTATACTTTTAGTAGGTTCTCCACTAAGCGTTTGTAGGCATGTGTTAGGACTATCCAATTAAAGTGAAAAACAGTTGAGAACAGTAGAAAGTCTATAACCTATCAACAGAACACATACATTCATCCACTAATTATATGCAACAGACATGGGAAATAAAGCGAAATGTTTTGCACAACTGATCACGAACACTGGATAACTGAAGTCAATACCAGGTTATAAAGCACAGTAGAACAAACACTATACACAGCATATCAGAGAAAGAAAGCTTTATTATTTTAATAACATACTACAAGTAAAAACACTGAACAGTTGTGAAATGGTAAAAAATAAAGTTTGAAACACATTATCTACCAGCTGGTAGTCAATACCAGGCAAACGGAAAAAAATCACTACACTGCAGATTTGTACAGTTTAGTAACTATAAATACAATTTTATTTTGCTGTGTTCAGGACGTTTATGGGCGTCAGCAAAGAGCCTTTGGTCCCAATGTGTGGGTCTAACCCCCTGCTAATTACCAGGGTGTGCAGCTCGATCAGTTAACAACAATAATTTGCCTACAGAAAGGTCCTAAACGTATCTGTGGTTAGCATTCCGTATGTCCTTGATAAGTCTTCCAAGTACACCATGTTTATAGGTTCTTGCTAACCAGTAGGTCCACTCTATGAAGGAGAGCTGTTTTTTTAAAGTTTTCTCAGAACGATTCCCCCGCATACGCCAAACTTCCCTCTTGTATGTCTGCCATGCTCTCTCAATATTTTGTGTATGTAGTCCTGTTTGTGGATCAACATAATTCTGGCTGTGGTTGACCCTGACATGCCTGTAGCCCTCCTGGGAAATACTGGCATATGCTCTCCACTCATCACTCACAACAAGACTTTGAAGCTTGACATGCTTCTTGATGATGGGAACAAGGGTCTCCTTGTTTCTTCTCTTTACAAGGCGAAGAATGGGACGTCTGCTTGCAGCTTTGATCTCTAGTATACCAAACACCCAAGATCTCTTTCTTCTCCAGGTGTTACCAAAGCGTCCTCTTCCATACTACCAAAAAACAGTATAAAAAAGTTTTTTTTTAAACAGTGTGAACATTATTACAAAAATAATCTCTTGACTTTATGTTTAATCAATCTATTGTTAGTCAGGTGTAATTACCTTTTCATCTAAATCTGTTTTAAATTCCTTATAACACAGTACACATGCTTACAAAATGATTTGCTGGAAAGAGATAATCTTCTCAAGGTCTATAAGGTTATCTTTTTTCTCCTCGACAGTTCATGAATTTGTGCTTTTATTTTTGTCAGTATGAGCACATTAGGAACCAGAAAATCTTGACTGAAATTGATTGAAAACAATTACCAAATCTTGTGACACTGCAATGCAATTTAATCAATCAATATTTATTTATATGGCCCAATATCACAAATGTTACATTTGTCTCAGTGGACTTCACAGTTTGTACAGAATATCAGTATGACAATACGACACCCTCTGTCCTTAGACCCTCTGTCCTTAGACCCTCACATCGTACAAGGAAAAACTTCCGGAGAAAACCCACAATTTAGTCTTGACTCTGGCTTTGTGTGAATATTTAATTATTTATTCATTATGTATGTAATGTTTGAGTTAGGAACACCTGTTCCTGTTTTATTTGACCAATATATAAGATAAATACAGAAGCCTAATGCTTTCACTGGAGAAAAAAAGGTTTTTCACAAGAACTTTTCCTGGAATTCTGAGATAATAATCTTGTTAATTAAGAAAACAGAAAACTTTTATTTCTCACATGTATGCATTACGCTTCCGTAAATAAACCTTCTTTAGGTTAAACAAATACAATAAAATGAGTATTTCACATAATCACATTTTTCATCAATGTTTTTTATTAACTGATTGACAACTTTAGGGAGAGTGATATTCATTTCTGCCATTTCTTTTGTATATCCCATCTATGACTCTCCCCTCCCACCCACTCTCTATATCTATCTTAAATGATGATTCACATAATGATGTAAGCTCTTTGAGGTTATAGAAAATGTAACACATTTAGTCAAGTGTATTGCACATTTAAATTATATTACCTTGCGTTTGTGGCAGAATTTGCTCTCATCAATGTGGACAAGGACATTAACTCCACCGACTTTCTGCTTCTTTTTCTTTTGGTGCTTTCCCAGGCTTTTTACACAGATTCTTCTGAGTTTCTTTGACATCATGGAAAGTGTTGCTGAGCTCTTTGCAATGCCATCTTGAAGCATGTCAACTTGCCGTAGATGCAAACCCTGGGCAAATCTATCAAGGATTAACACAAATAATGAAATAAGGACAGTGCATTTCCAAAAGAAGAAAACATTTATTTGATCAAGCTATAAGTCACGAAGCATCATTTATACCGAGTATATTGTATTTGGGCCATTAGTTTTTTAACTAGCATCTATAACAAGCCATCCTGTCAATCAACCATCCTGTACATGGCTGACTAAAACTGATGCTCTTTGCAACACAGTGTCACATCTGGTTGGATAGATAGAATCACCACCATACTCTTCTGTCAGAAGCCCAAACTTATGATTTATAAGAAATCCTAATGCTTGAAAGCAGAACAAAATAATACTTAAGAGCAGAAAAACTAAATATGGTCAACTTACAACATGATGAAATTAGCAAGAGCCAAAAGTAACGTCAGAGAGTTTTTTTGTTACTGTAACATATCTGGCCAATCAAGGCAGGTTATATGACAGGATATGCTTTTGTAATATTCTTTCAGATTGACCATAAATCCATGCCACCATAAATTATGATAACAGCAATCTATCAAATACTGTAATAAGATAATACCTTTGCATTGCTTACCTATGGATGTACTTCATCCATGCGAATAAACTGCAGTGTGATTGTGAGAACAGTGACTTTGTCCTAACACTTCTCCTCAAACGTCCACATCTTTTACGTCGGCATTCCCTGTAAATTGCAGGACATCAAATTGTATGATAAACTGAACATTTTCTATGTGTGTGTTACGCACACATACACACACTAAATTGGATATATAATGTATTCAAATAACAGCAGCTGATGTAAAAACCATGCTGTTTATGCAAGTAAGCCTAGTTCATGTCAGTGTCATTATCTATACTATACGCTGAAATAAATATGTTGTAACATTAGCTAGCTGGCTACTTGTCTAAATTGTATCTTGCCTCCATGGGTAGCTGAGGGAGAGAGAACAAAACTGTACATCCTAGAGGCCTCCTCACACTTGATATCTTCATTTTGTCCATACACAATCCCCACATGTTACTATTTGGTATTACAGCACTTGAAGTTAATTGACAAGGGTATTGACATTTGTGCATATTTCTTGTAGGTGTGTTACAAAATAACAAAAATGTGCCAAGAAAACAATGTACCGTCATAGACATTAATTTGTGAATTGCTTATCCGGGCCTTCTGGTTCCTTCCTATACTGTAGCAATCCATGGTTCTGTGTGAACATGCCCTCTAGGTAAGCTAACTTAATGCTTAATATTAGCAAACAATGTAGCAGAAGAATGCCCTATTCCTACCTACAGCCGATTGCATAACAAAATATGGGGCCCTTTAGTTTGCAAGCATTTTATTCTTACCAGATGTGATGGTCCTTGGTCTGGGAGGAGACCATCTTCATTTTGTGGCGGCAGTTTTTGCATTTCAATTTGCGTTTCATCAAGCCAATCGTTTGCAACCATTTTATTAATTTTAAAGTTGATTTTTTTGTTTCTTTAACATAAACTGTTCTCATAAGTTTTCTCTCCAGTGAAGCCATATAGCCAGCCGTCGGACCGAGCTAGTCAATGTATACATTTATCTACCAGACATCCCAAAAATGCAAAACTGGCGCACTTTAATTTCATTGGCTGGAGAACTTATGGGATACGCTTGATTTATATATAAACACCTCCCGGGACCAGCGTTATATGTACAGTCTATGGTGTTGGCAGAGTTGACACGTGACTAAATTATATTCACCAAGCACTTCTACCAGCGCCATACTTCTACTGCCTGATTGGTCTACTGCGCAAGTGCGCCCTTGGATTTCAGATGTTTTGGTCGTCGAGATGGAAAGTGTCAACTTCCTTAGGTAACATTGTCTTTTTTTTTAGAAAGCATTCCTTATTACTTGCATGTGAACCAATATTGCTATCTCACATTTATTTTCAGCATCGACATGGCATTTTTGCTCAGGTGCATTCAGTAACCCGCCCCTCATCTGACAACGGGAGCAGTGCCGTTGTTGTGCCGTAGGTTGAAGCCTTGCCGTGGATTGAAGCCCTGTTCGCGGGGACGCGCAAAGGTGACGTCATCGCCTGTATTGAGCTTTCGCCGTTTTTTCACCCTTTTTTCTCTCTTTTGAATGATATATCAGATTAAACAGCAAACGGCTGAATACATAATGTGCATATAATTGCGAGGAGGCTCGTTTTAAGGACACATTTTTCAGATCTGTCACAATCTTCGTATTGGAATAAACTTCCGTTTTTGAGTGCAGTCCCACTCTGTTATATTCCTCCTTCCTACAGAACAGACAATGACAGGATAATATGTGATTTGTCAGTATAGTCATATTTCTTAAAACCTTCTCTGATGTTTAAGTGTCTGATAACCACGAATAGTAAGCAATGATATAACAGTAATCAGGGCCGCCCCTCCCTACAGGCCAATCACGCAGGCTGCATGGGGCCCCGTCTTGCGCAGGGGGCCCCGCCCAGAGGGCCTCAGCTGCTGTGCGCAGTTCTCCGCTCAGTTCTCCGCGCACCCCCCGCGAGAGTGACGGCCCGTCCACACTACAGCGTCTGCAGCGTCGACAGCTTCAATCTGCCCATTCACTTTGAATGGGGTGACGTCACGTTGCCGCTTTTTTTCGCCGAACTGAATTGTGAGTAGTAGAGCGGTCCGTCTCCGGCGTCTAGCGTCGGAGACGCCGGAGTAGCCAGCGCCAGCCAATCAAATCCCGTTTCGGAAAATCTGACAGATCAAGCCGTAGCCAATCAAACCGCGTCTAAGCTGGGAGAGATATCTCGCCGTTCATTTCTATATTTCAAAAAAAGATGGAGGAGAAACTAATTATCGCCGTAGCGAATCACCCGGTTTTGTATGTCCAGACCCTCTTCACCTACCCGGATATAAACCGGAGGAACCAGGCATGGAGGGAGGTGGCAGAGACAGTGGGTGAAACTGGTAGCTAGGTTTTCGCCTGTTTGGGGAGTTTATATATATATTGCTCCCATAAAATCCCCGGGGGTTTTTGCTTTCTATGTCGGGGGCAGGAGATACATGTGATTGGTTGTTGGTCGCGGTGCTTGAATACAATCCCCAAGCTTCAGACACGCCCAGCTCCAAGCTTTTTTTGAAGCTGTAGTGTGGACGCTCCAGTGAGAGGTGACAAGGGGAGCACGTCTGTAACCCGACACCGTTGCAATGCATCGACATCTGACCAATCACGGCTTTGATACGGCCACTAGTGCAGGTGAAGAGATGTCGGTGAAAAGACAGTTTCAGTCCGGCGCAAAAAACTAAACATGAAGAAACTAGAGCATCACTCGAAGGTGGGTTATTGTATGAGTCAAATGTACAACTTGCGAATGTTGTATAAGTCAAATTGCCAATTGCCATATTAAAACATCAGCTGCAATTCATGACATGAAGAAGGCAGTCTCTGCAGAGCATATAGGCTAATGGAGATGCAGTTATTTCCAGCATTCTTTATTTACCATTCATTCAAGTATGTGATGCCTTTGATCTGCTAATGTACATGAGGAAGAGAGATACACTGTC
Source organism: Gymnodraco acuticeps (assembly GCF_902827175.1). Lineage (NCBI taxonomy): Eukaryota > Metazoa > Chordata > Actinopteri > Perciformes > Bathydraconidae > Gymnodraco > Gymnodraco acuticeps. Next base: position 845,641 of record NW_022990266.1, read on the forward strand.
TGTCTAGTTGGCTTACATAACAGTTCAAGTTTATAGCCTAAAAAACATGGAGCATTTTTTCCCCTTTTATTCATTTTTTAATGAATACCTCCTGTAGTCATCATCATGTCAACCACAACACAGAGAAATACTGATAGAAATGTGTGTGTAGTTGTTGATACATTGCTGACAGAGGGAACTACATTTGAATACAGATTTAAGAAATATCAGTTTTTGAGCATGTCATAAGCATGTTTTGTCTTGACTATATATATATACAACTATATTATGATAAAATAATATATTATTTTTATTATTACATTGATTATGATTATCATTATTAGTAGAAGTAGTTTATTTGCATTAATTATATTTTAATCTTTTTGAGGCTAGTATTTGGCAGGAAATGCTGACGTATTCACCGGTAAACGCATACTGAACGACATACATGCACATTTACCATTTACCTCACTGTATAAAAAAGTAACTGTGTTGATAATAATAATAAACAGGAATTATATTTGCAAAACATTTTTTCACTCCTGTCGGTTGGGGGGGGGGGGGGGGCCTCATCTCACAATGTCGCTTGGGGCCCCAAGTTGGCAAGGGGCGGCCCTGACAGTAATGATATCACATGATCATGTCAGACACTGTTATTTTCAATCAAGCCTAAAAGATAATGTGTTCAAACTGGCTTCACTCACTTGAATTGCTCCTTAGAATATCATTTTTATATATCCCTACTCAACACATGTTTGTATTGTAATGCCACTCATATTTTTTTTTAAATTGTATTTTAAGGTGACATTGAATGCTTTGAAAGGTGCCCTAAAATAAAGTGTATTATTGGTGTCAATAGGGAATATCTGCACTGTTCTCTACATAACATGTTCAGAGCAGGTATTTCTCCTGCCGGATTTGGAACCCCCCCTATATCTTTCTCCAGGATAGTCACAGACTCACCAAAATCACACTGGTGCTTGCTGTTCCCCTCTAGTTTATGCTCACCAAAGCATTTCACTCTGGGCCCTGCAGGTGAAAAACTAAAGAGGGGCTTCAAAATCCGGCAGATCAGGTGTTGGTGCTGCCGGATTTGGAACCCCCCCTATATATTTCTCCAGGATAGTCACAGACTCACCAAAATCACACTGGTGCTTGCTGTTCCCCTCTAGTTTGTGCTCACAAAAGCATTTCACTCTGGGCCCTGCCTGTAGAAGAGGCATGCACAGTCTTTTTACAGTGCCTTCATCCTAATTGATGAGTCAACAATAAAGCAGTTCAGTGTTTATGGTCATTTGGCATGTGTATTTGATTATTGATTTTTAATGGCAGTGTTTTGAAAATGGCAAACAAGTGACTATGTCAGTTGTTTGCCTGAACTGTAGAACTGCGTGCAGTGTTGCAAAAGTGCCCTGTTGAATTTAAAATTGAGTGCAAAGCTGAAAATGTGTTTAGATTTTTGGAGACTTGAGCTGAGGTTTTGCTTTTGAGTGTCACTTTAAATAATGTTGCTTTATGTGTAATTTTAGTGTGTTTGCAAAGGAAAAATACTGTATTGGTCTAATTATTTATAATTTACAAACCTATTGCAATAAAGTGAAGAAATGGAGAAGATACCACAAATGTGAACAAATATGTTTGGGTGAGGTTAAAAGAATGTCCCTTTATTTTGTGTCCATGTGGTAATAAAGAAGGTGTGTGCTGTTGAAAGAATTCAAAACACTTGAACTTGTAAAAACAGGGATTTATCATTGCCAGGAAAAAGGATAACTTTATTATTATGATATTACACAGAAACACAGAAATGACTTGGACTGCAAGCAAATAGAAAATCTTCCTCAGGATAGAAAGTCTGCTCTGCCGGATTTGGAAGCCCCTTAGATAGTCACATACTCACCAAAATCACACTGGTGCTTGCTGTTCCCCTCTAGTTTGTGCTCACCAAAGCATTTTACTCTGGGCCTAGCATTTTACTAGAGGGGAACAGCAAGCACCAGTGTGATTTTGGTGAGTCTGACTATCCTGGCCAAAATTACAGGGGGCGCTTCAAAATCCGGCAGCTCTAACAACTGCACTGCCGGATATGGAAGCCCCTCTTTATTTTTTCACCTGCAGGGCCCAGAGTGAAATGCTTTGGTGAGCATAAACTAGAGGGGAACATGCAAGCACCAGTGTGATTTTGGTGACATTGTGACTATCCTGGCCAAAATTACAGGGGGCGCTTCAAAATCCGGCAGCTCTAGCATATATAAGATATAGGGGGGGTTCCAAATCCGGCAGGAGAAATACCTGCTCTGAACATGTTATGTAGAGAACAGTGCAGATATTCCCTATTGACACCAATAATGCACTTTATTTTAGGGCACCTTTCAAAGCATTCAATGTCACCTTAAAATACAATTAAAAAAAAATATGAGTGGCATTACAATACAAACATGTGTTGAGTAGGGATATATAAAAATGATATTCAAAGGAGCAATTCAAGTGAGTGAAGCCAGTTTGAACACATTATCTTTTAGTCTTGATTGAAAATAACACAGTGTCTTACATGATCATGTGATATCATTACTGTTATATCATTGCTTACTATTCGTGGTTATCAGACACTTAAAAATAAGAGAAGGTTTTAAGAAATAGGACTATACTGACAAATGACATATTATCCTGTCATTGTCTGTTCTGTAGGAAGGAGGAATATAACAGAGTGGGACTGCACTCAAAAACGGAAGTTTGTTCCAATACGAAGATTGTGACTATCTGAAAAGTGTCCTTAAAACGAGCCTCCTCGCAATTGTATGCACATTATTTATTCAGCCGTTTGCTGTTTAATCTGATGGGAAATATATCATTCAAAAGAGAGAGAAAAGCTTTTTAAACTAGACGAACGCTCAATACAGGCGATGACGTCACGTTTGCGCGTCCCCGCGAACAGGGCTTCAATCTACGGCAAGGCTTCAATAGCTTGGTTTCACGTGACATCACACCGTTGCGTTCCTTTGGCGCGAAATTCCATTGGAGGTCAGGAAGTAATTTTCTACAGAGGATCTAGCTGCTGTTACCAGGGGCGTCGCCTGGGGTAGGCATCCGGGGCTTTAGCCCCGGATGTTTTTTCTTTAGCCCCGGACAAATTCTCCCTCAATAATATAATACATTAACCTACTTTACCTATAGGACGGACACAGAGGCAACATGACGCCACCAGACCAATCAGAGAGTTGCATGGAAATACACGTGTTTTATTGGCTGACAGGTACGTTCTCCTCTGTGACAATGTTTAAACTTTAAACTGTCAGCCCCGGACGCGGAGATTCTGAAGATGGACATTAGACATTTCTTTAATAAAAAAGACGGCAATTCTCAAGTGGTGGCTCACACAACAACGCCAGAGCCTGAGCCAGGTGAACAAGGTATGTACCTGTCAGTAAACTTACAAGTTATGCGAACATGTAAGCAAAGCATACATTATAGCTACGTTGACGTTACTTTGAATCGCGCGGGTAAGCTAAACCGTTAGCAAGTAGCTATAGCTAGCCAGATATATTAAATAAACACTTTGTCATACAATCTAAATGTTGTGTTTTTTAGCGTTACCTGGTGATTTAAAAGAAAGCTCTCTGGGAAATGTTGACTTACTGTCAGTGTTCGACATGAAGCTAGAAGCTACCTTACTACTGTAAGGTAGCTTCTAGCTTCACAGCTAGTACACAGTTGATCCTGATTCCTGAGTCCTGTCAGTTAAAGTGTTTCATAGTTAGCTTAGCTAAGCATCAACCTAGCACTGAAATATATGGATGTTATGTGACATAGTGATGTGTCGGTCGCGAACGAGCCGGCTCAAAGAGCCGGCTCTTTTAAGTGAACGACGGGAGCCGGCTCTCGCCCGCGAACGAGCCGCTTTTTTTTTTGCGGAGGGATCTAAATCGGCATGAAGGCACATTATGCAATGTGCACATTATCCCGCTTATTACATGGCCACATTCTCAACAAAGTAACGACATGACTCCCAATATTAATTGAAATGCATTTATGGATTTAGAAAATGATTTTATTGATTTAAAAAATAGTTGTATGTATTTATTTAAATTGACATGCATCCGCTAAGAAAAATAGTCCGTTGTTACTGTTTGAACTAACGTAGCAACGGCAGGAACTGCTTCGATAGTGTTTTTGAGGAGCTTTTTGATTACAGATTTGAAAACATCGTTGCTTGCTTTAAAAGTAGCACAATTCATTATGTCAAACCTTGGAAAGTATCTAGATATCCCTGCCCTAATGCCAAAGTAACTGGCAACTGAATATGTGTCGCCGTTTGATGTCTATGTCTGGACCACTGCGTAAAAAGGAGGGTTTCTGCCCCGTTACTTCTCTTCTTACTTCTATAAGAATAAAACACGGAGGAGGGAGATCTCTTTTTCTCCCCCTCTTCTGAGAGCCCATCAGCTGATCTCAGAGCACGCTCCCCTCTCCTGCAGGGGGGCGTGGTTTCTATAGCTAATAGTTACTGAAATAGAGCCCTGCTGTTTTGTCAGGGCCTTTTCTTTAAATATAATTTTAAAATGTCGATACAGTAGCCCCTTTTTTAAAATAGCCTAGTTTTTATAGGTGTTGCTATCTGTTTTGTGTAGCGTGGTTCTACAAGCAAGTCAGTGCATTCATTGGGTGGTATCAGAGAGTTACAAGGGTCTGTAAATGCAATGAAAACAATTGGCCACAGCAAATCAGTTAAATTAAACATGTAATTTTCACTTTTGAATACTTCAGTACAAAGGATGTATTGAATAATTTAAGTGATATATGTGTACACATATACATAATTAATTAGTCAAAACAGGGCTACATTTGATTTAATTAAAAGGTATAATATGTGGTAAACTGAAGAGCCGTTTGGGAGCCGAAAGAGCCGGCTCTTCTTGGTGAGCCGAGCCAAATGATCCGGCTCACCAAGAAGAGCCGGAATTCCTATCACTAATGTGACAGTATTTCTGAGAAAAAGTCAGCTGAAATGGTGGCATAGTTGCCACTGCTTTACGTGTCGACAGCATGTTTGAGCGTATTTGCAGCAGTAAATGTGGCTGTCTGGCCACTGACGTTGCCATAACAACACCTGCATTTAAATGTGCAACCTCTTTTTGTGACAGATTTTGCATGAAAATATAATTCTTCTGATTGATATTTCCTATTGACAGCTAGTTTCTATGTGTACATTATGAGATGGACAGCCAGCTAACAAGCTTTCAGATCAAAGCTAATCCAGTGGGGCTCCTGAAAGGGGGCAAGGGACACTATGCTCCCAAATATTAAGCCTTGACCCCCATCTTAACATGTATATGATCAAAAAATGATCTGCATTGTCGGAGGCCTTTTTTCCTCATTATCATGTCAAATTGTACAGCTTTCCTTAGTGTTGAATGCAGAAAGATGACTATATTAGAGTATTAAGTGAAAATGACTATATTAAAGTTTTAAGTAAATATATTAAGTGAATTACTCAAACTGCATTTGTATAGGAATGATTCTGTCCTATTGGCAGATAACTACTCTAACAGTGATATCTACAAGAGATGTAAATGTAACTATTTTCAATTGGTTAGTATTACATTTTGTGACAGTGTGGTGACACTCATTTTAATGAAGACACATTTGTGTATCTTGAAATTCATTTATTTGACAGAGCTGGAAACTGATTGACTTACATACTTGCTTGTGTTTACCTACACAGTCATCACAGATGAGCCAAACAGAGTAGAGGATGAAGAAAGGAGAACAGGAGAAAGGGACACACAAGAAGGAGATACAACAGACAAGAATGACAATGGAGACAACAATGAACAGGAACACCAGAACAGACAAGAGTCAATGAGTAACATGACTGATTTAGGGACTGCAGATACAGGGCCAAGGCAAGTGAGACATCACTGCTTTCCATCCAGCATGTTTGGCCAGCAAAAGAGATCATTTCAACCGCAAACAGCAAGTTATGAGGGAAGCCGTAAGTGAGGAGGGATTATTATTTCCTCCTTCCATCCCTTTTTTCTGTTTAATCTGATTACTAACAACTTCTAATAATTTGACATAGTTTATGATTTAATTGGAAAATGAAGTGTTTTTAAATAATAAACCCGTTTCTGATTCTGAGATTTATTTTTGACATATGGGTGTTGAGAGATGTATCCATATCTCTTAATGTTGCTCTCAAAGTGCACAAGATTGATGCTTTTAACTTCAGTATTTAAAAAAAGTCTTCCTGGGGGACCCCAGAAGAGGTGAGTTCCCCCCAAAATAGCACTTTATCTCTGCTTATGTAACTCCGGTGTAGTGTCGCCTCGGCAACAGATCACTCAGAGCTGGTGATTACTTTCCTGCATTTCAATGGACAGCATATAAAAAGGACACGTGAGCTGCATTGCTTAAGAGATCCTCTCATGCTATCTCTTTTACAAAATAAGTGTCCAGTCAACAACAAAACATCAGTGATCGTATAGTGGTAGTATATTTTTCACAAGCAATGTGAAACATTAAACTTATACAAACTGGTGTACAAAACTCACATACCTGCGTTGATCTCCTGTAGTGTCTCTACTCTTTCTTCTCCACATCTCTTGTCCACCATCCAGTGGCGGCGGGTCATTAGGGGCAGGTGGGGCACAGCCCCACCTAGTGTCAGAAGAAAGTATTACAAATAATGATTACAAAAAAATACTAAAAAATAAATAAAAAAACATATAAAATATATTTTAAGGTCATGTTTAATAATCTGATTCGTCTGTACATTTCTGTTTTAGTCTGTGTTCTTCTAATTAGTGTCTAGAGTGCCGTTTTGAGCCATGTGGGACAAAACCCGATCCTGCCCCTCCCTCTCACAGTCTAAGTGAACGGTGATTGTAAAAACTACACTGCGCATGCTCAGAGTATTTTTCTATTTAATGTGTGTGGCAAAAAAATAATGACCGTAGGGGCATAGTGCTGCCATCCCCACCATACGTCATCTCACATCATTCAGAGCTGATTGGCTGTAAGTACTCACGTGTGCAGTGCTGCGAAACGTCACGTGTAGTTTGAAGAGGAGACGAGAGAGCAGCATATAGCTAACATCACCAGCGATTAAAAGAAGTAAAAAACTGAAAGAAAATGAATGAAGTTGACCATTTACTGGAGCACACATTTGAGACACTTAGTCTCGGAGAGAAACTGGAGGTAAAGCGCCTCGGTGCCCACCATCCACCGGATTTCCAAATGGTCCAGACTGCGGGCAAAGTTAAACGTGGGTTTAACGCTGAGTGGTTTGCTAAAAAGAAATGGCTAACGGCGAGCATCCAGAAGAATTCCCTCTTTTGCTTTCCTTGCCTGCTTTTTGGTGAAGATCAAGGTACTTGGTCGAGGACAGGTTACAAGGACTTAAAGCATCTTTCGGAGAGGACAATGAAGCATGAGAGCAGCAACAGTCATTTGGAAAATGCCGTAAAATTGGGATTACTTGGAAGGGTGAATGTTGCAGCTCAGATTGACAGCGCCTACAGACGTGGCATTGATTCTCATAATAGGAAGGTGGAAGAAAACAGGTACGTGCTTGGTCGGATCATCACCTGTATTAAACTGTGTGGGAAATGTGAGACAGCACTGCGGGGCCACAACGAGTCGGCGGACTCTCTGAATCCAGGGATATTCAGGTCAATTTTCGAGACAATGTGTGAGGGCGATTCCAGGCTTCAACGGCACTACGAAGCTCAGCTTGTTTTCAAAGGGACATCAAGCACCATACAGAATGAACTCTTGGACTGCATGTATGATGTGTACAGGGAGGAAATAGCCAAGCAAGTGGACAACACATCATTTGTTGCCGTTCAGGCCGACGAGACAACCGATGTCTCCTGTAAATCGCAAATGGTGATTGTGCTGCGATACATTATGCCTGACCTCACAGTTACAGAGCGTTTTTTGGAGTTTGTGGAAGTAAAGGACAACACTGGTGTAGGTCTCTCTAACAGCATCAAGGCTGTTCTGGAACCCCTGAAGCTGAAAGAAAAGCTAATCGCTCAGACCTATGACGGGGCGGCCGTCATGAGCGGTAACGTGCGCGGGGTACAGACGGTGATGAAGGAGACGTACCCAAACGCTCAGTTTGTTCACTGCTACGCCCACCAACTGAACCTGACCCTGCAGCAACTGTGTTCAGCAAGGATGAGCATCCTGAAGGTGTTTTTTGCAGATCTAACTGCTTTTTCCACTTTTTTCTCCGGTGCTCCAAAACGTGTTGCAGCTCTTGCAGAGGCAACACAGAGACGCATCCCACGGCCACCGGCTGTGAGATGGAACTTTAAAAGCAGAACTGTGAACGCGGTTTGGGAGACCCGAGATGCACTACTTCAGTGTATGAAGCATATACGCGCACAACCAGGATGGGATGCGGTCACCATAAGTGAGGCATACGGCCTGTCAAAGAAACTGCGGGACCGAGCATTTATGCAGCTTCTGGAGTTTTTTTCGTTGCTTATGCCAGAAGTGGATGTTCTATACAACACTCTGCAAAAACGAAGCATCGATGCACCTGGGATCAACAGCGCGCTCTGCCGTTTCAAGGAAAATGTTCAGAAAATGAGGCAGAAAACTGATGCATTGGAACATCATGATGGAACAGACGAGCCAGGCCGACGAGTCAGCAGCACAGCGCCGGTGATGAAGGAGGCTTGTGACACAGTCATCTCACAGGTGGAACAGAGGTTCTCACAGTGACCATTTGATCGCTGCAAAGCTTGTTGACAGCTCATTCTTCCCACAGCATGTCCTGTCATTTCCTACACCTGAGCTTGACTGCGCCGTGAAACTGTGGCCTGCGTTGGGAAACAAGGAGAAGTTGAAGTCTGAGCTGACCACGCTCTACCGCCACAGTGAGCTTCACACTGGAAACACTGCCCTGTCTCTGTTGAAATCCATTCACGAGAACAACTTGGAGGAAACGTTTGCTGAGACTGTTATTTTGGTCAAAATAATAGTGACAACTCCGATGACGACATCCGAGTCAGAGAGGAACTTGTCCACCCTCAAAAGGATAAAGACTTTCACTCGCAACACCATGGGACAGCCGCGACTTAACGCATTGGCCATGCTTTCAATTGAAAGCCAGTTGATCCAGCAACTACAGGACTTCATCCCCAAAGTGATAGACACATTCTGTCAGAGGAAGGACCGCCGTGCCGCTTTTCTTTTCAAGTGAGCCTTCAGCTTTGGTAAGTTCATTTATGTCATATATTTTGTTGATCTTCTGTGTTTTGCCTCTGCTGGATCGATTGATATTGTGACCTCGATGATGAGTGTCTGTGTTTTCCTTATATTTACAGTCTATGGTGTTTTAATGCTAAAGCATTACGGTTGTTGTTATTGTTAAGAATTACTTTGTGATGGTGACCTTTACTCCATGTATGAAGGTGTATTACTATGACATCCCCATGCTGTGTACGTAAATGTATGCGCTCACAGTGTTGCTCCTGTGGTCTTCAGTATGTAATTTGACACTCCCCCTCTCTCTCTCCTCCCCCCCTCTCTCTGTCCCCCCTCTCTCTCTCCTCCCTCTCTCTGTCCCCCCCCCTCTCTCTCTCTCTCTCTCTCCCGACCTCTTTCTGCCCCCCCAGTTTTGTACACCTAGAAACGCCACTGCCACCATCAGAGATTGCAAACATTTCAGAAACAGCTAGAGGTAGGGGACAAACAACTTGTTCGCTGGGCATGTCAAAAACCTCCCTGCTTTGATCAAGACTTTAGTGAGCCTTTCAGCCCCTCTAGCAAAGGGACTGGAAAGCAAGCTTTGAAAATTCAGTACCATCTGCATGCTGTCATGTTCCAGACACTGCTCTCAACCACTCAGGGCCTGCACAAAGAAACAATTGACTTGGTGCAGGCAGTAGATTACAAAACAGCAGTTGAAAACACACTGAAAAGTTACCGAAGTAACGAGAAAGCACATGAGGTCTATGACAAGACCAAGGCCCTGTGCAATGATCTTGATATTCCCGAAACTGTGACACAGAGGAAGAAGCGTAGAAACATGGAAGACTTTGTAGTCAAGGCATCATGTGGAGCAATGTGAAACATTAAACATAAATAAACTGGTGTACAAAACTCACATACCTGCATTTCAATGGACAGCATAAAAGGACTCGTGAGCTGGGTTCTGGTGCTCAGATTAGCTATTGATGATCACGTTGATAAATCATATAAAACAAATAGCCAATCACACTAAAACATGTTGCTGTGACTGTGAGCATTAAACAATTAACATTAAACGAAACAAACACAACAGTACGTTATTGTCCTTATAAAATAAAAACATACATTTTGTCCACCGAGATAATACAGGCACCTTACCCTCAAGAGATCCTCACGTGCTATGAGAATCTCCCACAATCCATTGCCGTAACAAAGCTAATGCAGGCACACGTTTGTGACACCAGATGGCGCAATTGTGTATGTGCGTGTGGGGAGTCTTGCAGTAGAACATTTGACTGTAGCGCCGCCACTGTGGGCTAAGCCCCGAATGTTTCCAGGTCCAGGCGACGCCCCTGGCTGTTACCATTGTGAAAATGCTGGTGTGTTGTGTAGTTTACGGTTGTTCCAATCGATCCGGCCGAGAGAAAAACAAGAGGTTTTACCGAGTGCCGAAGGTTGTCGTCCATAAAGCTGAGCAATTTAAGAAGCTAACCGAAGAACGCCGGAACAAATGGCTTTCAAACCTACATCTGCGGTCGGGAGGAGCAGAGTCGTCTAATGCACGGGTCTGCAGCGACCACTTCATCAGAGGTATTAGCTAACTTGGTTTTTGTGGCTTTGTTTAGGTATTATTGGGTTGTGGTTAAATGCGTATTTACTTAGTAATACTGATCATGTTTAAGTTACCTGTAGTCTAATATGGACTTTGTTGGGACTTTTTAGGGTGCCCTAGCGCTTTGGGTGACGTTGAGTCGGTAGACTGGGCTCCCACTGTTAGCCTCGGTTACCACACAACAAGTAAGCCCAGATCAGAGGCATCTCTTCGACGAGAGCAGAGGATGGAGCTCAAGGAAGACCAACAAAGACAATCAGAATGTGCAGAGGCTTTGTTGGATCTCCTGCAGACAACCGAGAGCCCAGAACCGACGCAGCCCCCGTCTGACAGCCCACAACCAGAGGACACCAGTGGGATATTAAATGACCAACAAGGTAAATTAACCACCAGAATTATTATTAAATATTACAAATGTGATTGTCAGAAAATCAATGCAAACTTTGAATTAGGTTTAGAAAATAGAGCACTAATTTGAGAATCTGCAATAATTGGAACAGAGAACTTGCATGTCTGTAAAAAGGTTGTCAAAAAGATAACTTCACAAAAATTCACATTCATATTTGACTATTTTAAATAACTAATTATGCTTGCTACTGCTATATTGTATGCAGATGCAGGATGCCAGACTGATTTAACGATGGAGGACATCGAGAGGATGGAGGATGTTCTGAGACAGAACACAACAGAGCTGGGAGATCTTCGGACAAAGGCACTGGACACAAAGTTCAACCAGGAGTCCTTTGAGAACAACGAAGAGAAAACAAAGTTTTACACCGGGCTCCCCAACTTCTTAGTTTTACTTCAGGTTTTTCAACTGTGCGAGCCCTACATCACCTGTGGCCCTATGTCTGTGCTCTCCAAATTTGAACAGTTCATTTTAGTTTTGCTGAGGCTGAGACTAAATCTCCCTCTGAAAGATTTGGCTTTCAGGTTCAACATCTCTCTCTCCACTGCTTCTAGAATTTGGCATAAGTTAATTGACATACTTCACAAGAGTACAGAATTTATAATTGAGTGGCCAGAGCGATATGTACTTCAAGCTACAATGCCAATGGGATTCAGACAGGCATTTGGATGTAGAGTTGCTGTGATTGTTGACTGTTTTGAAGTTTTTATTGAGAGGCCCTCTAATTTACTAGCTAGAGCACAAACATGGTCCAACTACAAGCATCACCATACTGTTAAATTTCTGATTGGTGTTGCTCCCCAAGGCTATGTTACCTACATATCTTGTGCCTGGGGAGGAAGAGTTAGTGATAAACAGATCACAATAGAGAGTGGGCTCCTAAAAAACCTGTTACCTGGAGATATTGTCCTAGCAGACCGTGGGTTCGATATTGCCGATAGTGTGGGATTTTACTGTGCTTCACTAAAGATGCCTGCATTCACCAGGGGGAAAAGTCAGCTGTCAGCATACGAGGTGGAAGAGACAAGAAAAATAGCTAATGTGCGTATTCATGTTGAAAGAGTCATAGGATTAGTCAGAAGAAAATATCAGATTCTGCAAAGCAGGGCTGTGCCCATAGAGCACATGCTAACAAAACCAGGTGAGGCACTAGCATTAATTGACAAGATTGGGGTTATTTGCTGTGCCTTGTCTAATCTGTCAGTGTCTGTCATCCCATTGGAGTAAAGTCATGGAGCTGTAGTCTTGTAAATAAGAAACCATGTATTATTCAGTATCATTTAATCTTTTCACTAAACATCTTTTTGTGTTCAAACATCTTGTGTTCAAGTCTTTTCAGTAAACATCTTTTTGTGTTGAAAATTGTGTAGCCCTACTCAATATACAACTTTCATCTACATTCAGGCTTAATTCATTCAACAATATTCTAGAGATGACAATTGGTCTGGTGACGCTCCCATGTATGGCCATTGAGGGTTATTGTAAATGTAAATAAGAAACCATGTATTATTCAGTCTTAGTATCATTTAATCTTTTCAGTAAACATATTTTTTACAATAGCAATATATCACACAGCCCTACTTCCTCTAGTGAGTGTGGTCAGTGAATATGAAGGTGCTGTAATGCAGGTTAAAGAGCTGCCACTGTGCAAATATTACGTTCCCTTGTAAATATAGGGGTACAAAGGGAAGTAGCGACACACAACATAACCGGCCGAGAGAAAAAGGAGAGGAAACTGATCTCTGACGCCATAAAGTGGTCTTTTAATTAACACAACGAAAAAGGGCTCACCAGCCAACTTGTCAAACAAAGCTTAAGATAAGGGGAGAGCGACTGCAACCTTCCTCATGTCCTATATGGAGGCGCTGATTGGAGATTGGGAGCACCTGGGGAGATCAGAGGGAGAGAGAAAAAGACACCCACACACACCCAAACACCAGCACCCACTACGGCACGTAATAATAATGCAACAAGGAGAGAACCACAACTTCCGGGACCAGGACAGACCACAGGTGCTGGTAATCACGCCTTCTCTCCCTCCTGATCATCTTGCAACTGAAACTGAAAAATGGAACAGCAGACAGGGAGAGGAGGCTTTTAGTCACTTGATAGTTATGCACTAACATGTTCTTGTGGAAAAAAATGAGCACACCAACTCTTTATGACTTTTACCTTTCCCCTTGTAAGTTGCTGTCCCAACACTTCAGGGAGAACACATAGTCTGAAGAAACGCTCAACTCTGGGAATGATGTTGTCCCACAGGTCCACATCACGCACAATTCTCTCTACAAAGAGGTCATTTTTAGTCCAGACAACAAAGTCGCAGTAGTCAACATCAACGAGGTGGAGCTGAGCCTGTATTTGATGGTAGTAGGCATGTCTCCTGTCCAGCTTCACAGTGCCCCCATCGTTGACGAGACAGAAGCCCTGTTCTCCAGCACACAGGCGAAGATTGGCCTCCTCTTGTTTGCTGTGTGGGCACTAAAAGTTCAATGAAAAGAAAAGTAATATATTGTACTATAAATAAGTGTCTGCAGCTCAAAATGTATTGGGAGAGGATCCCCAGACTCAGGATCACGTCACAATCCTATACTTACCCGCTTTACTGTAGCACAATACTGAACAAATAACTTACCTTTATCTCACAGATACCAGTTCCATGGCAGGTGCACGTGACACATCCGTCTGGCGACGCTCCCATGTATGGCCATTGAGGGTTCAGCCAAAGCCCGCTGTCTTTACAGCTGAAACCCTGGTGGTGCAGACTTTGTACTCCTTCATACTGCTTTCGGGCAGTTGCCTCGTATTTGCATCCATACACACACACACACACACACACACACACACACACACACACACACACACACACACACACACACACACACACACACACACACACACACACACACACACACACACACACACACACACACACACACACACACACACACACACACACTCTGTATTTTTATGCATTGAATATTTTGTGAATCATGTTTTGTAATGATAATGAATTTAGTTATAAGTTACTTGTACTGTAACTTACTGATATACGTGATATAATCAGCGTATACCACGGGTAGAATTGTAAGTTACTTTTCACAACAAGTCGGTATCCCTCCGCGTCTGAGAAAAACTGTATACAGTTTGCTTTTCTGATTGGCTCCCTAATCCCTAATAAATACCTTGTTGCAGCTGTAGAGAACTTGTATGCCTCTGGGTAGCATATGGACTTGATCAAGGACTTTGATGGCTGTGCAAGACTAGTCTGTAGAACCTGCTTCAGTCTTGAGGCTGTGATCCTTCCTGCTCTTTGGCTAAACCATATTGCTGATAAGCTCTGGTTTCTGGTCTCCTCCTCTACTGCCTGGACCTGTGGCTGTGTCAGCTCTTCCTGTCTGAAGTCCTGGCATGCATTCTGCAACTCTGTTGGGGATAGCTGTAGCATCTCTGGTGTCCTACACTGAGGTAGTGGTTTAGGTAGCTTGCTCACAGATTTAGGGACAAATTCTCTGTAATATGGTTCCCTGGACATCAGTGCAGCACTTCTTGGGGAATTTCTGCTCAAAGTCTTGAAAAACTGCATATACCTCTCTGATCCTCGCTCCAATTTTGAACCCTGGACTGTGGGACGCTGAAATGTGTGCTTCTCACCTGTCCTTCCAGCAATGGCATCATCCAGTTTTTGCTTTTTGGATTTTGCGTATGAAAAGTCTATCATCGCAACTGGAGCAGCAGGAATCTGCACATGTGAGAGACAGACCAACATGTATGTGAACATACATGTAGGTGCAGTGTAACAATGAGACATGCAAGGACGGCATGAACAGCTGACTGACCACTGGGGTCTGAATACCTTTTTGACATGTGATGGCATTAGCCACTTGCACTTCTCAGTGGTGCAGGATGCAGTCTCTCTCATCTTCACACCTGCTTCGATTGCAAACATAACTGCTCCAACATGTGAGCAGGATTCTGACAAACTGTATAGACAGAGACATACTAGAATAACTAGATTGATCGTAAAAGCTAGTAATGGTATAACATGAATATTATAGCAGGCATTATTTTGTCTGAGCTTAAGTGTTGTGTCAAATATGCTTTGGGTTGGGATATTTATTTTATGACTTACCCAGCCATACAGTTACAGTGTGCTGTAACAACCTCTCCATCTTCTTTAGCTACAATCCACGTTTTTAAATGGTGTTTCTCCAGACCTCTGGGAATGGTTGACCTACACAATTGAAGCTCCAGTTCACAACTTGCGAGTTGGTAACATACATTTAACAACATCACAAGCAACACATAACCAGATGGTCTTGGTAAAGAGGTTGTTTTTAATATTAACCTCAACATAGAGTGATATAAACAACGTGCAGGCTGTTCAAAGGCTCTGAGCTGTCTATACACACAAAACACAATATATCCTAAGCTAAACACATAACAAACATACACATATATACACACACAACACACTCACAGGCCAGTTAATGCTGAAGGCAAGGCGACAGCCGTAACACTGCCTTACATGAGTCCATGTAGCTAAAGTTAGCTAGCTAGATGTCTCCTAATAATGCTACTTAGAGGTAAGAAGGTATAGGTAGTTAACACTCACCCGGGCAAAAACAAGGCGACATTTGTTTAATGCCTCTTTGGTGCCGAGGTCATACACCCATCCACACACGAAGTAGTTGAAAGCTTCTAGGCTTTTATACGCTTTCATCTGGCTAGCCGTGTAGTAGGAGGTATGAAGGACGAGGTAGCTGGTGATATCCATCGCCTGGACAGCGGACAAATCGGATAAATCACGAGAAAAGTCGTTTTTTTTCAGCTGATACGGATCGTATCCGATGTGTGCTGTGATTTTTTTCACGATATCTGCGGCGTGCAGGTTCATTTAATTGTTGACATAGTCGGTGTCCTCCATGATTCCTGCGTTGATGAATGATTGCGTTTTCACTTCCTGACCTCCACTTGAATTTTGCGCGTCATAGAAGTCACGTGACTGAAACCAAGCTATCTACGGCACAACACCGTTGGTCCCGTGCATTGTACCCGCGCAAAGTCACGGAGAGAGATTAATGAGGCAGTAGAAGGAGGCGATACCATACAAGAAAGTGGTAAATTGGGTTTATAAATGTCAAAGTAGTTGACGTTAGTGTGCTAACTTCACACTCTAGATATGTGAACTATCCTGACAAACTACCACTAACTTTATTAGCTATGTTAAATAACCGATATGCATGTTAAGTTAACATGCATATCGGTAAGGTTAACATTGTTAACCTTTCCTACCAGCAAAGCTAACGACGTATAGCCATAGACACGGTCTTAGGAAAAAGCTAATATAACAACTAAAGTTATCCTTACTGGAGCAGCAGGGCTAGCGGTTCATAGAAGGTTCCTTGGTAGCTCAAACAGAATGCTAGCTAATATGCTTAGTTTGAATCTTCTCCTTAATGAGACCCGCAGGATCGCGGCCGACTTTACTGTCTTTAAGCGGCTGTACCGGGCTCGGTTTTGAAGCTGGTAATGATGATATCATATGAAAGTAGATGACCTAATGGCATACAATGGTACCAACCACGTGATGCTAACTTGTCGGCAATGCGGCTAAAAAACATTCTACATTTTGGAGGGAAAAACTGACATGGCAATTTCCACAGGGATTTCCTTGACCTCTAACTTCAAGATACCTGTATGCAAATACAGGTATTTTTTACATGCAGTATAATGTGTTAATTACGCCTTTTCATAATGGTGTATTTCAATATTTCTGCATATTGGGGGCCCTATACAGTCTTGGAATTGCATTAATTGGGTTAGACTGTAAAGCGGAGACTCTTGTGGATCCAATGAGCTCAATTGTATTAATGTGTGATGATGTTAGTCCCCATAGTAGTCATTTCATAGTGAGACCATGTTTTGAAACTTGACATCAATGTATAAAATGAGATGTTGTGACATCTAGGATAATCACAGCCTCATGAAACTGTTCAACCACAAACTAGAGACATTTAGAGAATGTGTAGCTTTCCTAGGTATATTGACAATAAGGGGGTTTCTGAGCAGTTCCAGAACAGAAGTACTCAAACATGTGAAACGTTTTTCATACCAAATCATCGCCTTAGCCTTCTGACATGTATTCCTAATTTGTCATGTCCTATTTTGCAGCTGGTAACGTGGAAAGTAGTATGCCTGTCAAGCAGCATATTGCATGGAGAAAGAAGGCTGAGATGCTCCAGTCTCGGGTGGATGAGCTAGAGGAGGAAAATGGCATACTCAAGCAGCAGCTTGAGGACAATAACTCTATACAAGAGCAAGGTTTGTACAGGTGGAGCAAAGTTTTACATTAGGGCTCTCCAGAACCTGTGTGGCTTCAAAAATAATTATGGCGCAGTATACCACAACAGTATTTCAGCTATTATTGAATATTATTGCCAGCCTTTCAATATTATTTTTTCTCAAGTAACTATTTTTAATTTGGCCTTATATTTTTACATTTAGTGCATGTAGATATTTAGCTGGACAATGTGTAGGGTCACTAATGGCGTGTGTTCATATAGCGTTTTTCACTGAAAGAAAACTGCTGGCAGGGCACTTGGGAACACTTCATCAAAGTGCTACCACTGCACATGGGTTTGTTTTTATGACAGTATCTTGACAGCATATCATCGCCCCTTTGCTTTTACCTATTTGGGCTACTATCAATTGCATTTAAAACTGTATAGCCTCCTATTGGCTGCTGCTTTATGTGCATCTTTTGAATTGCAAACAAAAATGGCTGCCAAGTCATCTATTTTTTTATTTATTCATTTATTTATCAGGGACAGTGCACATTGATAAACATTACTGTAAATATGCCAGAGTTAGCCAAGAGGCTATTTTTCATCCGTAGTCCCTGGACATGTACTTTCTACATTTATAGGTCTCTGCTCAGTGTTATACAAAGAGGTTTGTAGTTTGTTCTTGATATTCAGGCAGAGTACTGCAAATGTATTTTGCGTTATAAATCAAACTCTTGAAATGTTCAACAAAAATATTAAAAACAATTTAACAGAGAAAATAAAAATTCCCAGGGAATTCATGTCTCTTATTTGGGCTATAATATTTACAATATTTCAGCTATTGTTGTCATTTTTAAGGAATTCCTTTAGGAATTTAATTAACTTCACTTGTGTATAGGCTGTTGACTGCTGCCTTGTCATAGCATATTGGCTCTCCATTTAAAGATGAATTGGCTTAGACCACATGAGCACTAATTGATTGGAATTTATTGAAATACACTAATAGTGATAGAAACATTCTACACAATGCAGTTTGAAAGTAGCAGACTAATGCATTTTCTCATACACAACTCCTTTTTGTATATATAAAACATAAAACATCCCATCTAAAGTTTTGTGCACATTATTTGTACTTCTGCAATGTTTCTTCATACCCAATCTAACCTCCACCGCATCAATTAGTATGCAATTCAGTTCATGTACAACCTCAAACCACCTTAGGTTATCAGTTGCTCAAGCTCAGTCACACCAATGTAATTCTGTAATGTTGTATATTGTGATAAAAGCAGACTCCTCTGGGCTTTAGGCAAATCCTTTGTGGGGACTCAACTTAAAGTTTATTTCTGTTTGTCATTTATCGTTCATCAACAGATGGGAACTTGGAAGTAATGGCCACTGGAGATAAGGAGCCGCAGGCCATGAGGTTGGACCAGGGCTCGCAATTAACAATGTCCCGATGTCCCGGGGACCATACAAATTCCTACTGGGACACAAATCTATTTTGTCTGGGATTATTTTGGGACACTGGAAAAAAAATTAAAAGTAAACTTCAAAATGGGTGTTATTTGCAAAGTCATTGGGCTGTCAAATCATAGAATGCATTCTACGTCATCCACTCTGCTGCTGACTGCTGCTAGACTCGCGCCAATGCAACGGTCACGACAGTTAAAAAAAAGTAGAAAGAAATGCTGAGATGGTTGAATAAACAGCCCCCTGATGCAAGCCCCAATTCTGCCGACTCCCGAAACGAAAACATCCCAAGTCCTGGTCATGATGCATCGTCTTCCACTGTGGTAAGTTAGTTGTCTTAAGTGTCAATGTTAGCTAGCGCTAACTAACGCTAGCAACTGAAGTGTGCCTTACAATGCGTACAAACGTCCTAAAATGCGGTGTCATGTTCTTTTGAAGTTTGTGAAAATGATGTGAAATACAGTTGATCAGAATAAGAGGTGTTGCCGATCATTTTTGTATTTTCTTTGTCAGCCAGTCAGTGACCAGGCTAGAATCTTTAGCTGCAAAAACGTAAGGCATTTAGCTAATCATTTAGCTTTTCATCTTTTTTTAGTGTTTTAGTTTTTTTGGGTCAAGAACGTCTGTCAGATTGGGTGACGATTAGAAAAGGGGTCGCAAGGTAATTTTAGTTTGTCAATCACAGGGCTCGACATTAACGATGGCCCGGGGCCATCTAGTATTTAGCTCGGGCAATGAAGCCTCACCTGCTGGTTGCCTGATCGGGCAATCTATTATGCCAGTATCATTTGTCCGCTCACCGCTGCATGTGACTATGCAGAGCTGCGTGTCGAGTCTCGACTAGTCAGCAGCAGCTGATCTCTCTCTCCCGTCAGATTAGACTTCACACGCGTTTATGTCCATATCGATCAGATCCAGCTATTTCTAGCTAATGATATGACTACCTGCTTATTAAAAGACACCTAAACAATAAGCGTCGTCGCTATGCAACCGGGTGAGGCCGCAAAGTATAGCGCAGCATTATGCCTTTGTTTACATGCCCACCGGAACCCCGAGGCATTACCAACAGATCAACGCACAATCAACCCATCCAGGACATCTCTTTCTCCACATTACGTGTTAGACATTAGAATGGACTATTCTTGTCTGTCACATACTCTTCTGGTCTGTCACAGACTATTCTGTCTGTCACATACTCTTCTTGTCTGTCACATAAGTGGCGCAACTGAAGCGGTATTGCACTAAAGGGAAATTATTTTGACCGAAGAGATTTAGATTTGCAGGCTAACGGGAACTCTGACGTCGCCATTTTGTGTGCTTCGCGGATGCGCTCGGCTCCTCTCGACTGCTGCTCGGGTCTGCTCGGTCAGCTTCCGGATTCGTTCAACCAACTTACAGTAGATAACATTACAAACATTTTTAACAGGGGCCATAATAGTGTAAATAACGTTTGTTTTGCCAGTTATAACTGAATGTAATGTTTTCTACTTTTTTACATCTGGGAAGGCATTTGCCTTCATCAGATGGAAAGTGTCGAGTGAATGAGTGAGAGCAAGATGATTGACATTCATGAATGAAAATAGAAGATCAATTTATATTCCTATAGTACTACTGACTTGTGAGGATAACTTGTAATTAGAACTGAAAACAGATACATTTATTAAACTGTATTATGGAACTTCTGTTTTTTTATTATCATTCATACCACTTTTATTGCCAGATAGAGGGTTCCGATCATAAAACACAGAGACCATACAGCCATACCATATTGAATTGAAAAATACAAATCAGAATTCTTCAATGTTGACATGACAATGATAAATTAGTCTGGATATTGAGAAACAATAGAAAAACATGTCTTAAAACAACTCTATTCCCTTCTACTCTAGGAGAGGCAACAGATCAGACTAATATTCATATGTTTAAAAGAATAAGTATTTTAAACTTACATGGTGGACCAGAGTCTATGGTGTGATGATTAAGTGACAAAAGAGTATCAAATTATATGTATTCTGCGTAATTGGGGGGGCGACGATACAAATTTAAATTTGAGACACTGCTGGTTATATCCGGGACAATACAAAGTAGAATTCGGGACAGTTGTGGGACACTGAGGAAAAAAGTTAATTTCGAGCCCTGGGTTGGACTCCAGCACGGATTCCAGCAACGATTCCAGCAACGATTCCAGCACTGACTCAAGCTCTACCTCTGACTCTTCTGATGAGGGAAAGAAGAAAAAGAAGCAGAAGAAGAATGGCAAGAAGAGAAGCAAAAAAGGGAAGAAGGAAAACAAAAAAGCGAAGACGTCAAAAGGAAAAGGAGAGCGAGGTATAATAAACTAAGACACCTGCTGAATGTATTTAGGTATTAGGTAATTAGGTTATTATTGTGAGCTTAGTGCTTTATACTGGGTTTGGGTTGGGGCATACATTCCCATTGACCAATCATCATCACTCTTATCACCAATGTACTCTTCATCGTGCCGGAGTGGTTGGGGTGTAGGTTGAATTAACTAAAATAGAGACACACCACATGCTTACTAGAGGTGTGAATCTTCACTGGCCTCACGATTCGATTTGAATACGATTCACCTGTCAACGATTCAAATTCCCAACGATCCTCGATGCATCTCAATGTATTGCATCCTCAATTTTCTATATTACTGCACATAGCAAAACATGTTATCAATTAATACAAGCAGTCAGATAAATCTGAACTCCCTTTTTTATTTAGAAAGTGCTTTCAAAGATCTGACTGTACAGACTTTAATATAAAAGCTTCTTTTCAATATCAGTATCTGTGAGTCACCTCACATAAACTTAATAAAAACAAAACTTAAATAATTCTGCAGTGCATTACAAGTGTGTTGTAATCTACAAAAATAAGGTTTTCACATAGCAGCTCAGTGTTTCCCTAGGTTGACTGCTTTGGGGGGGCGAATGGGCAGGGAGATAACTTTTCAGATTATTCCGACATCATGTGAATGCAGCACAAAGCCGATGGCATTTACACTGCCTAGCAGCTACGGACCTTCCCTTACTCATAGTTCTTCTACTATGCGATATCTATGAGCGCACAGCGGACGTTTGATTCTGCGGGGAAGTGCAACCAAACAAAAAGTTGGGGATATTTAAACTTTTAGTGGCGAAGCGCAGCCAGAGAGTACCCGCAGCCAATCAGTAAACAGAGTCCTGACATGTTGACCTATGTTATAAAGAATTTCTTGTCGCCTGAAACACATGAATGTCATCATTGTGGCGATCTGCACTTCGCAGCTGCCTGATGTGAATTTGGCATAACAGAGCAGCTGTTATTGGTAGTGAGAGCAACAAGTTAGTGGACTGCAGATCGTTTAAATGCCGCCTCTCACCTCCGCACACACAGACACCCCGTGTGTGCGGAGGTGAGAGGCGGCATTCAAAGTGTAAAGCTCTGCCCTCGTTGAAACAGAGATCAGAGGAGAGGAGAGAAAATAGCGCGACAGAAAATGACAGCAGAACGCAGTAAGACTCTCACTAGCTGATATGAAACCAAACTCCCGATTATGTTCCGTCACTGCATCGATGCAGAATCGTACATCGCGATGCATCTTATAAATGGAGAAATGTCCACACCTCTAATGCTCATCTACTATGGCTGTTTGAGCTGAACCTGTAATGAATAATGAAATATAAATAATGTTCTCACCAGTTTTTACCACCAATATGTTTTTTATCAATAAATAGCAAATTATTACATTACATTGCATTTAGCTGACGCTTTTATCCAAAGCGACTTACAATAAGTACATTCGACCAGGAAGACACAACCTTGAAGAAAACAGAATCATATAAGTACATCAGGTTACATAGAGCCAAACATTTCAAGTGCTACTCAACTGGCTTTAGGTAAGCCAGTCCTTTATTAGTATAAAAGTGCTTCGTTAATAGTTCTAACGCTCGAAGTGGAGTCGAAAGAGATGAGTTTTCAGTTTGCGCCGGAAGATGTGCAAGCTATCTGCCGTCCTGATGTCAATGGGGAGCTCATTCCACCATCTTGGAGCCAGGACAGCAAACCCACGTGTTTTCGCCGATGGGAACTTGGGTCCCCCTCGCAGCGAGGGCGCAACGAGTCGTTTGGCTGATGCAGAGCGTAGTGCACGCGCTGGGGTGTACGGTTTAACCATGTCCTGGATGTAGGAAGGGCCAGATCCATTCGCAGCATGGTAAGCAAGTACCAGTGTCTTGAAGTGGATTCTAGCAGTTACCGGAAGCCAGTGAAGGGAGCGGAGGAGCGGAGTGGTGTGGGAGAATTTAGGAAGGTTGAAGACCAGACGAGCCGCTGCATTCTGGATGAGCTGCAGAGGTCGGATGGCACATGCAGGTAGACCAGCCAGGAGGGAGTTGCAGTAGTCTAGGCGTGAGATGACGAGAGCCTGGACCAGAACCTGAGTCGCTTTCTGAGTCAGCTGGGGACGTATCTTCCTGATGTTGTAAAGCGTGTATCTGCAGCAACGGGTTGTAGCAGCGATGTTTGCAGTGAAGGACAGGTTGTTATCTAGGGTCACACCCAGATTCCTTGCAGTCTGAGTCGGGGAAACAACTGAGGTGCCGATGTTGATTGTTAGGTCAAGAGTGGGACAATCTTTTCCCGGGAGGAAGAGCAGCTCAGTCTTGTCAAGGTTGAGCTTGAGGTGGTGAGCAGACATCCACTGAGAGATGTCAGCTAGACAAGCAGAGATGCGTGCGACGACCTGGGTCTCTGAGCGGGGAAAGGACAGAATTAATTGGGTGTCATCAGCGTAGCAGTGGTAAGAAAAACCATGCGGGCTAATGACTGATCCGAGCGAGTTTGTGTACAGGGAGAAGAGGAGGGGACCAAGAACAGAGCCCTGAGGGACCCCCGTAGTTAATTGACAAGGGTCGGACTCAGACCCTCTCCAAGTTACCCTGTAGGTACGGTCTTTCAGGTATGAGGTGAGGAGGGAAAGTGCAGAGCCTGAAACTCCAAGTTTTTGGAGAGTGCGAAGGAGGATCTGATGATTCACCGTGTCGAATGCAGCAGACAGGTCCAACAGGATGATGACAGAGGAGAGGGATGCAGTTTTGGCAGTGTGCAGTTCTTCCGTGACAGCAATGAGAGCAGTTTCTGTGGAGTGACCTGCCTTGAAACCAGACTGGTGCGGATCCAGAAGGTTGTTCTGATTGAGATAACAGGAGAGTTTTTTAAAGACAGCGCGTTCAAGTGATTTAGACAGGAACGGGAGGAGAGAGACAGGCCTGTAGTTTATAACATCAGACGGGTTGAGAGTGGGTTTCTTTAGGAGAGGGTTTACTCTTGCCTCCTTGAGACTGTTTGGAAAGTGACCAGAAGTTAGAGAAGTCTTGATGAAATGGGTGAGAAACGGTAGAATATCAGGAGCGATAGTCTGAAGGAGGTTTGAAGGGATAGGGTCCAGAGGACAGGTGGTAGGGCGGGCAGAGGTAATGAGGGTAAGAACCTCACTTGGAGAGAGAGGGGAAAAGGAGGTAAGTGTGTTGGTGGAAGGAGGGTCTGGTGACCCAGCGGTGAGTAAAGGTGAGTCAGAAAAAGAAGAGCGAATATCATCAATCTTTTTTTCAAAGTGGGTAACAAAGTCGCTTGACAGAAGTGAGGAGGGGGAGGAGCTTTTGGAGGGTCCAAGAGGGTGGAGAAGATGGAAAATAGTTTTTTAGGATTGGAATAGGAAGTTTGGATCTTATCTTGAAAGAAAGTGCTTTTTGCCTGAGAGATCGAAGCAGAGAAAGAGGAGAGAAGAGCCTGATAGGTTAGGAGGTCGTCACGGTGTTTGGATTTCCACCATTTCCGCTCTGCTGCCCTAAGGACGGTTCTATTAGCACGCAGTGCATCATTTAGCCAGGGAGCAGGAGGGGACTGACGAGCCTGCCGAGATGTGAGAGGACAGAGCGAGTCCAGAGTGGATGAGAGAGTAGAGAGGAGAGTTTCTGCAGCAGAGTTTGGAGGCAGGAGTTGGAACGAATCAGAGGAAGGGAGGGCTGAGAGCACCGACGAGGCAAAGGTAGAGGGGGAGAGGGAGCGAAGGTTACGGCGGACAAGTGCAGGATGGGAAGAGATTAGTTTGTTATGTTTGGAAATTATCTAACTAGATTTGCACACTGCACATTAGAGGTGTTGAAAATAATCGTTTCTACGATGCATTGCGATGCGGACGTGGACGATTCAGTCTCGATGCAGTGACGGAAGATAATCGGTTATAGCGTAGGTTATAGGTTGCTTCCTGATTTTCCGGCCGCGGCTTTACTATAACGTTTTTTTGTTATGTCACTTTAATATCAAATCGGTCGGTGACGCAGAGATCAGGGAACAGACGTGACAGCGGCACAGCAACACCAAACACGGAGCAGTCTGCTTTATCCACTAACACAAGAACACCAGTCCAGAACCAACAGCAGAAGGACCTGCTCTGAATCACTCCGTGTCGCTGCAGCACAGGGATTTATGTTTTTCAAAAATAATCGCGTTACAATCATGTCAGGTTTTTGGTGGATTTAATTAAGTCTTGGATTGCAAAGTATGAATGTCCTCTAGCAATTTTCAGACGATATATACGTGTGTAAAGTTTGTGAAGGCAAGAGGAAAAAAGCTTCCGCGATCACCGTCTCCTCTCCGTTCCTCCAAACCCCGCCCCCTCCCTGAAAATAATGAGTGACAGGCTGATAGTGACCCGATAGAAACTTTATTATTCACTTAATCACTGAGATATAATGAAGCTAACTTAATCTCATACATTCATGGGATTTATGTAACAGTAAGACAGAGAATGTAAGTGTGCACCCACATGCAGTATTTTAGATGTTATATGCTGTTGTAAATACTCCTGTTGTCTGCTGTGTTCAGACTCAAGTCCTGTGTGTGATGCCACATTCAGGACATTCAGTGTCCTTTTTTTTAACAGAAGACCGTTGCTAGAAGCTGCAGCTAGACTGCAGAAGCATTCTTTTTTTGTTTTTGAGGATGGAACAACTTCACACACAGATATAGGGAGGCTAGACCTATACAATTAATTTATTTTGGTTTATAAATGAATGTCAAGACATTTATGTTATTGATTTCTGAAGCACTTTCTAAATAATAAAAAGAGAGTTCATATGTATTTACTGCATGTATGCATTGATGAAAAATAAGCCATGTGCAGTAATATAGAAAATTGAGGATGCAACGCATTGGTATGAATCGTGATGCATCGGGATGCATCGGGATATCGAATTGAATCGAATCGTTGACAGGATAATCGTAATCGAATCGAATCGTGAGACCAGTGAAGATGCACAGCCCTACTGCACATACAGGCACACTACCTAGTACCTACTATAAAATACAACACATGTTCTAAAACAAATGGGAAGTCACACACATTCATCCAAGTTGTAGTCCCTTTTCAAGAGAAAATATGTGAGAAACACTATGGCTCATCCTGCAACTAAGACACTGTACACAATACACACCACAACAATTATTGGGGGGCAATAACATTTATTGACATTAATGTATTCTTTATTTTTCAGTGTCTTCCATCTCAGATTTGGTGAGAAGATATCGGTGTGTCCTTAAACTGGTGCAGAGAGGCTTCAAGATGACCAAAGCTTTTAAGAAAGCTCATGTTTCCAGGAATGCTGTGAAAGACACTGCAGCAATTGCTGAAGTATTCCTGGTGGACAAAAGTGTCCTAGAGCAGTTTAAGGGTAAAACCACACTTTTAAAATTAGCCCAACTCTGTCAGAAGAAAATAGTCAGTGAACTGGCAGAAAAGATTGCTGAAATGAAAAGCAACAAACAGCTCATCCCCTTTTCTGTCAGGTAATTCTGAATGTGGGTTGAGCGTTGTTGTGGGGGGGGAAGTTTTTTCATTTTGGGAAGCTACTTTGGGGAAGTGTTTTGGCGACCTGTTAATAATTATGTTTAGATGTCCTTTAGTAGGATTGAATGTGGTTCACAACTGTTCAGTTTTTTCTTGTAGTATATTATTAAAATAAAAAAGCTTTCTTTCTCTGATATGCTGTGTATAGTGTTTGTTCTACTGTGCTTTATAACCTGGTATTGACTTCAGTTATCCAGTGTTCGTGATCAGTTGTGCAAAACATTTAGCTGTATTCCCATGTCTGTTGCATATAATTAGTGGATGAATGTATGTGTTCTGTTGATAGGTTATAGACTTTCTACTGTTCTCAACTGTTTTTCACTTTAATTGGATAGTCCTAACACATGCCTACAAACGCTGAGTGGAGAACCTACTAAAAGTATACTAATAGTCAACTCTAGATTAGTTGACGATCAACAGATAGTCAACTAAACTCTAAAGTTGCTTATCTGTTGATCATCAACTAATGCTTAATGTAATATTCAACTAAACTCTAAAGTTGCTTATCTGTTGATCATCAACTAATGCTTAATGTAATATTCAACTAAACTTTAGTTGCTTATCTGTTGATCATCAACTAATGCTTAGTTACTTGTCAGTTTGAATGGTGCTGTTGAATGTCAACTGACACATGTCAACTGATGCACTGTTGACATGCTACTAAATGTCAACTGATGACTTATAGAGTGTTAACTATGGACTATCAAAATAAAGTGTTACCACATTACGTAGCCTACAGTCAGCGGCACTGTGAGTGCAGACGTCGATGTGTCCCATTATCATTCATATCACATCATAATGTATCATATATTTCCTTATCTGAGTCAGCTGAGCCGTATCTGGCCGTGCAACACTCACAGTGTCACATACTGTATGCAGAAGTATTATTTTAAGCAACACATTAAGTTGACGAAACACTCGAGACAAATGTAATTAAAGTCAGATCCACTCGTGTCTTGTACGGGGCAGTGATATCATAAACCTGTTAAGGTACGCATTCAAACACTTGTTCTGTTACCAGCTGTATTCACCTTGCAGGTGCAGCTATGTGGCTTTTATCCTGGATAAAGTGTTTAAGTCATGGATGTTTAAAGTTTAACTTTTTCATATTTGTCTAATATTATAGTTGACTTTTCATTCAGGAAGTATGACGCTGCGCTGTCAGTAAGCTTCTCCATGTTTGTGATTGGTCGAATGCTCCAAATACCACCCCTTTCATGTGAACGCGCACCTAACTAGATAGGACACGGCTGGCTTGAGCGATCCACTTGATAACCAGCGGCGTAGTACATTTTAACGAGAGCGCGTATGTTTTGGATTAGGCCAACCGGCTAACTCAAACATATCCAGGTTAGGTTGAACCAGCTTCGTAGTACAGGCCTCTGGTCTGATCGTCGTCTTTCATGTCAGGCATGTTGTTGTTTTTTATGGATTCTAGGTTTTCTTTCTTTTTTGTTCATTTTCAATAGCTTTTTTGGTAAATAAAGCTCACCTTTAGTTATTTGACCTTTTTGTCCTTTTTAAACTGCATTTGGGTCCCGATCTTTCCCCAACCTTGACAGCTTCATAGGTACCAAGGTCCAAAATCATCCTGCTAACAGGGTTTATTTTGAAAAATAGATTTGAAGAATATTTGATTACCCTGCTCTATTTTGTAATTTTTAAGACATTTGGAGTAGCAGAAATTAGGTAAGATATATATTTGAACCATGTCAGTGGGCAGCACAATTAATGATCTTTGAAGAACTAATGCATGACAACCAGGTTAATGTTGCAATGATGATCCACATTATAATCTAGACATGCAGAAGAGACCAAAATGATCAGGATAAGTCTGAAAATGAATGTTCAAACAAATGAAATACTACGTTTCATGACGGTTGCAAAATATTAGAATAAAATAGATAAATATTTATACAAACACAAGTTGAAGTAAACTTCAACGGCTAGATGTAGAGTAGAAATGTGTTTGTTGTGGGCAGTGAAGATGGTGTAAAATTATTCCATACTGTGTCGTATTTTGCTAGTTTTGTTGGAGATTGATGATGTTCCTAATTCTATCTCTTTGAGTTCGATGTGCTGCATTTACTGTCATCCCACTGGAGCCCCAGCATGTGTCCGACATGAGTGTGACTCCTTTTCTTCTTTTGTCAATCGCCTGTGTTTCCTTGCTTCCTTTTGGTTCTTCGTGTAACATCTTTCTAACAGCAGATGCAGGGACAAATATTGCATTATTCTTTAAGGTAGACATGGTGTTCCTAATTAGGGGGATGTCAGAAAATCCATGGACTATCACAATATTTAGTGCATGGCTTTTGCAATGTGTGATAAGTAGGGTTGGGTACCGAGAACCGGTTCCGGTTCGTAACCGGTTCCAACATTTCGATTCCAACGGCATCATTTAGAAATGCGAATTTCGGTTCCGCTTTTCGATGCCTGAGGAAATGTTTCTCGCCGCTCTCCGTAGCCTACTGTATGACTGCGGCGGGGCGGGAAATGTAGCGTTGTACCTACACTTCCTACAGCGTAACCTGGGATCAGTGCCGGCTTGTCGCACTGGCGTCATAGATGTTCGCCTAGGGCGCCAGATCTGTGGAGGCGCTGCGCTGACAGCTCTGGGCGGCCTTGATGTAACAACATTCATAATTAAGTAAATGTAACACCCTTTTCATCCCGGTTACACTTTCCATTTGCCCTGAACGATGGGCGCTGTAAGTGATGAAAATGGGGGAGGTTGGCTTATCCGCAGCTCACAGCCAAAGTGCGAGTGAGCGTGGGAGCGAGCGAGGGAGAAAGGGAGGGTGCACCGGTACGCGCTGTTGTTATTAGCATCTGATGCTAGCTGCTCTAACGGAAGAAGAAGATGTTTCTACAATGATGTGGAGGGAGAGTCCTCTCCAGTCAGAGTGAGAGGCTGATTTGCCTGAGATCGCATGCTGTGGTTTTATTAAATGTGCCAAGTGCTAGGACTGTCTTAGGGAAGAAAGCTTTTAGATGTGCAGCTCCACTAACATGGAACAGTCTGCAAAAAGAATGGAAAATTACCAAGCTAGTACCACTACATGATTTTAAAGCTCGGTTGGATGCTACAAAATCAGATGCTGTTGGTACCTGTACATGTGGATAGATATGTAAATTGTAATCCCTGTACATTTTGCTGTATGATGTCCTTTTGTTGTTCTGTTGTTTATGTTTTTATGTCTTCTTGTGGAACCTACTGCTGCAGGTCTCCCTTGAAAAAGAGATCATTGATCTCAATGGGATTTTACCTGGATAAATAAAGGTTTTGAATTTAATTTGATAACTACAGCTCAGTGAGGTAAAGGACTCTGTGTTTAGATAATTCACTTTAGTCTAAGTTATCTCAGTGGGTCTCAAACGTTTTGATCACAATTTATGTAAACACATGTTTCCAAGGCACTCCTTTATAATTATTGGGATAAAACAGGTTTGAAATCATTCCAATGTATACTATAGATTCAGCCAAGTACCCCCTGATCAGCACAAAAACAATTTGTTAGGGAAGAAATGCCTATATAAAGAGGTACAGTATGTGCTGCACCATCGGTGTCTGATTTATTAAAACAACAACCTTGTAACTGAGAAACACTTAAATGCTACATTTCAAATGTTTACAATCCATCACTAAATTCATGGCAAACCAATTTGAACATCATGCAATAACACTAAGACAACATTAGTTGCATTGAACTGATCTTTTTAATAAGTTGTACTTACGATTTAGTGAGAAACATTGGCTTGTGCTTCACTGAGGATCTTTGTTATTCTCAGTGACAGGAAGGCCACTGCAGTTATTACACTTCACGTTTTGAAATATGTGTAACTCTGTTAATATAAAACCCACACTGCTCAAACTTCGTTACTTTTCCTAAAATTGGTATTATTATTTGTTTTCATTAACATAAAATAAATCTCACGTACCCCCATGCAGTACTCCAACATACCCCTAGGGGTCCGCGTACCCCCATTTGAGAACCACTGTACTATAGGACAGTAAACCAGACATATCGTTTTAAACTGGAGAGATAAATAAATATGCATAAATAAAATAGTAAAATAAGATATGAATGAACAACAAAAATAAAATAAGTGACATGTATTTGTTATTGGCTATGGTAGGTTATTGGTTATGTTCACATACTTATTTAATTATTAAAATGTAAACATGGGTGTTTAGAGTTGTACCCCCTAGATCTAGTCTCTAGTCATTCTGCTTAAAGTGCACCAGATTGAAGCATTTTACTTTTAAAATGTTCAAACATTTCTTCCCGGTATGCCTGAGAAGGCAGATATGCTTGTTTTTCTCAACAAGAACTGTTTTTAAATGGTTGGACTGTTGCACTGTTGTAGCTTCAGTGGTTCTCAGGTTACAGTTACATAGCAGTGAATATAAACAGACTGATTAATGTGAATATTACTGTAAACTAACCTGTGTAAACGTTTCTCGAATAAATGTAATTTTTTTGGTGGAAGAAGCATGTATCATTTTTTGACCCTGCCCCTCAAAGAATCGGAATTGAGAACCGTTAAGAACCGGAATCGAAAAGTGGAATCAGAATCGTGGAAATTCAAACTATACCAAACCCTAGTGATAAGTGCATGTGCTTGAAGCTCCTTAATGTGTTGTGCTCCACTCACATGCTAGCTCAGACTGTGTGCACATAATAATAAGTGCACATCATTCATTGTTTGTAATCTTGGTCAGAAGCTGCTGCAGACATTCGTCCTTCCAGCTGGAATGGATTGATTCTGTTGAATGCTTGAACTCTTCATTAAATAACACAACTTAGGTTTAACTTTTATATGTTATCAATTCTTACCAGAAGGTAATTTATCGTGGAATTTCCACAACAATGTTCTGTCTATGGTGTGGTTTAGTGGTCTAATCAATTGGGTAATTTTTCTAATCCCAGAGTGCTTTTTATTTTTGTTAATTATTTGGGGGGGGGGGGGGGGGGGTCGCAGTGAGCATCCTTTGTTTTATGTCGGATCTTTGCATAGGAAGTCAGTACAGAGTTCGACACAAAGGGACCAGAGGAGAGATGGGTTACTATATACGTGGCTTTTGCACTTCTGGATTGGTAGTTTATTGTGTGCTATATTAGCTTGTAGTTTGTTAGCTAGCTCAGTTCGTGAAATGTCTTTGTAGCTGTGGTAGACGTACAGCTGTCTTTTTATACAGTAGGGGAGAGTGGGGTAAGATGAGCCAATTTTTACATACAGTATATTGTCCTCTAGGCAAGGAAAAATTAGATAGGAGTCAAATGAAAACAACAACTTTTATTTAAGGATGTCTTCTTCCAATACAAATTATAATAATGCATCTATAACAAAGGCCCATTCAAATATGACTTCTAAAAAAAAAATGGTCATGTGGCTTGCCCCATCTAAGGGGTGAGTTGATCCGCGTCAGGCGGTAAATTGATCCATCTTGGGGTACATTTACCAATTGACTAGTCTTTTGTGTTTTCTTAAGAGTCACATAACCTGTTAAGCCCCAAGGTCCCCACCGGCAGGGAACTTCTTTTTTTTTTTGTCTCAGGGGATCTTAATATTTAAGAGCCTATGAATGTGTTATACCAGATTAACGGGAATAATCTCAGCTAACTGACGATACAAACAATTTTTACCAAAACAAAACACAAGTCTCATAAGAAGCATCTAAATGACCCCTGAGCGAAAAATGCTAACGCACTTTGGCACAAAACTCCAGATAAAAGATACCCTTATTACTTATCGTAGCTGCACATACAAGATATCAGATTAAAGCTGAGGTTCCACAGATTATTTAGGTATATATATATCATCACTGAGTGATCAGAACTCTTGACAGGGGAAGCAAACACAGACATCAGGGGTGAAACCCGCCGCTGCTGCGTCTGTAAAGCCGGTGTGTCCTTGGGCAAGACACTTCACCTGAACTTGCTCCTGTGGGTATTGTCCACAGTATCTGACCATTGCATGTATCATATATGTGTAATGTGTGTATATGTAAAGCGCTTTGAGTCATTGATAAAGCGCTATAATAAATGTAAGGAATTATTATTATTATTATCACAACACGTACCTTTACGGAGCTTTTACGGGAGATCGTCTCACCGTAGCTGTCAATCTGATCAAAAGACGTGTTCAATGGCATTAAAACGTTCAAAGAAGTTAATCCATAGGTTGATAATGTTTTTGGGTAATCATGTTTTTATTTATAATCCATAATTCCATTTTTATGTAAAAATCGGAGAGTAAAAGTTAGCTGCTAATGGTAGCCACCAGAGTTATCACAGCTTCCGGTCTTGGCTATGCGGCAGTCTCACACACACACACATTACCAAATAAGGAGTATGTGGGAGTTCCCCTCGATTCCATTGGCTCTGACGGTTAGAAAGAGATGTCAATCAGCAAAATCGACCAAGGGGGGCCAGAGATATGGAAAATCCACCCAAATGACCCCAGAAGTGGGTTATTTTTGCTAAATCTCTCTGAAAAGGTCAAATTTCACTTGTTTTGCATCAATCTTGATACAGGGTACTTATTATATGTTGTAGTTTGGATTCCTAAAGCTTTTATTCTACTATCCCATCATTCAAGGGTGGTTTTCACTATAAGTAATTCATTTTTTGACACAATAATATAATTTGTTTTACTGTGTTCAATCTGAATTTACTTTAAAATAAAAACATGTATATTGATTCTGACTTTTCTACATCCAACTGACAGGTGTAACCTTGCTTTGAGAAAACATATTATTAATTTAACCCTTTTAGAAGGGAAGATATGGTCATTTGTTCTGGGAATGTCATTTTGGAGCCTGAGACCTGAAAAACAGGCTCGGGGCTTAACAAGTTAAACAATATGAACAAACCAACACATTGTTGCAATCTAAATCTGTGTTTTCATTGGTGAAACACATCCATCTGTGGGGCAAGATGAAGGCATCTCAGCAGTGATGGGGGAGGGTGGATCATCTGCAGCGGCAGACTGTGGCCGTTTCTCGAGGATACTGGCTTCCAATTTGCTTCCAATTTCAAGGATGCTACGTCATCGAGTGCCGCCGAAGGACTGTTCCAATCTCCAGCATACTTGGAATTCCACCGAGGCCGCGTCCTTGGTTTGGGGGAAATTTTGAGGCTGCACATCGGTAGACTTCGCGTCCTTAAAATATCCACAATGCTTTGCGCACGGACCAATTTCAAAAACTCTTGTGGAGAATGGCTGAACCGACGCAGCACACATTTAAATGTAAGTATGTAGTGGCGTAGAACATGTGTTGGTAAATATGTTACTTTGTTACATTTGTTATCACCAAAAGTGTGTTCCGTGAAAGTAAAGCAAGTTCATAATTAGATAGACATCGTGAGGTATTTATTTTCGGTACAGTTTATGTTGAAACCGTTAGAGAGAGTGGCACACTTGTTAGCCTGTTCCATTCTTCTTCGTTTTCCGAAGCCGTGGCTTGTAAGCATACTTGCTTCGTTTCTGAAGGAAGTGACTTGATACATGATGAATTGGAAATGGGGGGACCCTGATGTAAACAAGACGAAAGGCTTTCTCTGGTCTGCATCCCCTTAACAATTGTATGTTTTGAGCTGTACTGTACTGTACCCAATATACAAGCTGTTAATAAACTTTTCAATCAATCAATCAATCACTTGGAAGTACGCGACTACCAAGCCAGCATCCTCACGATTGAGAAACACCCTGTATCTCAGAGGGATTGGCCTGTTTGATACCATTGATGGCTCAAACTCTGCATCAGATAAAATATCTCTGCTGTAAGGGAAAACCCCAGTGGACCTGAATCCAGAAGTCACACAGACTGCAGATGGCATGGCATCCATTATTTCCTTTCTCTGCCACTGCCTGCTTTGTTGTCTGCACAGTTTTTTTAAATATGGTCTGCGAGCTCCTTCTCCATCTAAGACCCTCTTTGCCTCTGCTGTTCCACTGTACCCTAATGTTTTGACTTCCTGTTCCTGCATCCTTTTTACATATCTACCCAGGTTTGACCTGTCCACATTTTTATCTTTTGCCACTGGTCTGATTGATTTTTCCAGGATTTATGGTCACACGACAACAAATGGCACAGTTCCCTAGATAAAGGGGGTGGGTCTGTCACTACCCGATCTGTCTGCGCATGTGCGAAAATGCCGCTATGCACCATGGGAAATGTGGAAGCAATTTAAGGCACAAATTGTGTTTCACAATGAGTTCCTCTACTTTATTAAATAGATGTATATTATTGTATATAATCGAAGAATACTGTTAACATTAAAAAAGCACTAGCCATTTTTGTTATAATTTTTTTATTTTGTCCTATTGTCAGTTTCGATTTGACTTGTTATGACACATCATTGTTCATTGAAAAGGTTCCCTATTAAATACATTTGTCTTTTAATAAAAAAATTATAGCTTAAATAAAGTAATTGTTAACGTAATTCAACTATGAAAAAGGAAATACATATTAATGTATTATCAATCATACATTTAAATCTAAGATACTACAAATTGATGTGTACGACTAGATTGTGGTATTATAATTCACACTAAATGGATTTGATCAAAAATGTATTTGTCAAGACATTTTCTCCTAGAAAAAGTGATTTTAATTCATGCTTTCCTTGACACTCACAAACAGAGGAAATACTTCACTGTGATAAAAGCTCCTGACCGTAACCTTAAGATGAGAATCACCTTAGGTTTGTGGTGCATTTGTCGTGAATGAAAGAACGTTATCTAAATGGGTCAGTGTATGTTATTTTCTTTTCACAAAAGGATATTCAAAAACAAAACGAGTGGATATTTAATTTTCGTTTTAAAATGAAAAAGTAAAATTGAAATACAAGGCGTTTTTCTTTATCATGGTCTAAAAGGAATTTACTGAACTTAAAAAACGGGATGATTTTCATTTTCTACTACTCAAAACAAAAAATAAAACCACTAGTAAACAGAAACGACAAGTCTCTGGTAGGTGCACAGACTTAGACAAAAGTCTCTTGGCAACACAATCTTCCAATCAGCATTCGGCCGGCCTGTGAAGGTTCCTCCCTACTCTAGTCACGCTATCCTACGTAATTTTTTTTGCTAAAGTTTCTACAGGAAAAGTGGAATCCTTCATTATACTGATTCCCAGCTATGCGTGGGAGCGAAGCTCACCCAAATCTCAAGGCCGGAGCGATGTTCTGTTCTGACTAACTCATTGTCCTCTTACAGTGTCTGCTCCTGACCTTGCTACTTTTTATTGCAAGCTAACACTTTCTTCTGTGACTTTTCCCTTAGTTTCCTATCCACCCATCAAATCTTGGGATTGGTGATTTTGTCTATTTATTCCAAAATCATAGCATTTCATGAGCACAAATAAGCATATCATGTAATAATAAGAATCAGTCTTGTAATGTTATATGAAAATAGACTCCACAAATCCCTCCTTTCACACCTTTTGAGGTGTGAATCTACGTCTATTTTTCTTTTTACTCCGTCTCTGGTGTAATTTATGAATCTCTGCTGGTTATAGTAGATATAGTTCACCCCATCCACATTCTTGTTGGTTGTGGGACAGAGGAATAGTAATTCAAAACCTGCTGATATTTGGTTTCTATCTTTAAACTCATCAGGAGGCACCTTAATGCTTTCTCAGGGATTCAAACTCATCAGGTATGAAAAGGGGGACAAGGATCCGAGCCCCCTGACCCCACGGAATATCGGTTTTAAAATTAGGAATAACGGAGGATTTTAGCAGTCAGAACAACTAAAGCAGTGTTAAAAACAGCCTGTAATTTAACAACCACCTCCTTAATGGAGGGACCTGCACAAGACATCACGGTATCATCCACATAAAAATGTAAAGTAGCTTCATCCACATTTTTACCTAAGCTATTGATATATATGGAGAATAAAAGTGGACCTAAAACAGAACCTTGAGGAACACCATTAGCAATGTTCAACCACTCAGAAGTGAGCCCATCAAAGTGAACACATTGGGACCTTTCAGATATGTAGTTCACAAACCACCCCACTGCATGGCTGGATATGCCAATACTGAGTAGCCTCTGCTTTAAGATGCGATAATTGCTTTTAAAATCGTTCTGTGTGACACGGAAAAAATGCGAAAATCGTGTTGGTGAACATGAATCAATAGATTAAATTCATTTCGTGACTATAACACGAAATGCCGTGAGAGGGATAACTGGAGTGATGTTGATGCCACAGATATCCGTGCATACATCGGTGTCCTGATTTTGGCTGGAGTGTACAAGTCGAAGGGCGAGTCCACCCTCAACCTCCGGGATGACCACAGTGGACGTGCCATCTTCCGAGCAACAATGACCCACACCAAATTCCGGTTGATCAATACCACTCTCCGGTTTGACGACAAGCTGATGAGACCTTCCCGTCACAGAGAGGACTTCTGGAGGAAGTGGACACATCGCCTTCTGATGCCTTTCAACCCTGGTGAAGATGTGTGTGTGGATGAGCAGCTTGTGCCTTTCAGAGGACGCTGCAAATTCCGGCAATATATACCAAGCAAGCGCGCAAAGTATGGGCTAAAAATCTGGGCTAAAAATCTGGGTCACCGCTGACGTTGAAACATCTTATGCCTGGAAGTGCCAGATTTACACTGGTAAAGCTGCTGGTAGTGCTGCCGAGGTGGGCAAGGGAAAGCGTATCGTCCTGGATATGAGGGGCTCCAAGGGATCACTGTGACTTGTGACTAGGGTTGGGTACCGAGAACCGGTTCCGGTTCGGAACCGGTTCCAACATTTCGATTCCAACGGCATCATTTAGAAATGTGAATTTCGGTTCCGCTTTTCGATGCCTGAGGAAATGTTTCTCGCCGCTCTCCGTAGCCTACTGTATGACTGCGGCGGGGCGGGAAATGTAGCGTTGTAACTACACTTCCTACAGCGTAACCTGAGACCAGGGCCGGCCTGTCGCACTGGCGTTATAAATGTTCGCATAGGGCGCCAGATCTGGGAGGCGCTGCGCTGACAGCTCTGGGAGGGAAAAAAAACGTTTTGACCGTTGGTGCTCATCCTAATTTTCGGCCTTGATGTAACAACATTCATAATTAAGTAAATGTAACACCCTTTTCATCCCGGTTACACTTTTCATTTGCCCTGTACGATGGGCGCTGTAAGTGATGAAAATGGCGGATGTTGGCTTATCCGACACCCGCAGCTCACAGCCAAAGTGCGAGTGAGCGTGGGAGCGAGCGAGAGAGAAAGGGAGGGTGCACCGGTACGCGCTGTTGTTATTAGCATCTGGTGCTAGCTGCTCTAACGGATATTAGAAGAAGATGTTTCTACAACAAGGTGGAGGAGAGTCCTCTCCAGTCAGACTGAGAGGCTGATAACTACAGCTCAGTGAGGTAAAGGACTCTGAGTGTTTAGATAGTTAACTTTAGTCTAAGTTATCTCAGTGGGTCTCAAACGTTTTGATCACAATTTATATAAACACATATTTCCAAGGCACTCCTTTATAATTATTGGGATAAAACAGGTTTGAAATCATTCCAATGTATACTATAGGACAGTAAACCAGACATATCGTTTTAAACTGGAGAGATACACAAATCTGCATAAATAAAATAGTAAAATAAGATATGAATGAACAACAAAAATAAAATAAGTTACATGTATTTGTTATTGGCTATGGTAGGTTATTGGTTATGTTCACATACTTATTTAATTATTAAAATGTAAACCGATCTTTTTCATATGGGTGTTTAGAGTTGTACCCCCTAGATCTAGTCTCTAGTAATTCTGCTTAAAGTGCACCTGATTGAAGCATTTTACTTTAAAATGTTCAAACATTTCTTCCCGGTTTGCCTGAGAAGGCAGATATGCTTGTTTTTCTCAACAAGAACTGTTTTTAAATGGTTGGACTGTTGCACTGTTGTAGCTTCAGTGGTTCTCAGGTTACAGTTACATAGCAGTGAATATAAACAGACTGATTAATGTGAATATTACTGTAAACTAACCTGTGTAAACGTTTCTCGAATAAATGTAATTTTTTTGGTGGAAGAAGCATGTATCATTTTTTTACCCTGCCCCTCAAAGAATCGGAATTGAGAACCGTTAAGAACCGGAATCGAAAAGTAGAATCGGAATCGGAATCAGAATCGTGGAAATTCAAACGATACCCAACCCTACTTGTGACAATTTTTTCACTTCATATGCACTTGTGCATGAGCTACTAAAGAGGAAAGTGGCCCCGGTCGGAACCATCAGGAGAAATAAGCCTGAGGGCTTTTCAAAATACCAAACAGATCCTGCATTTTAGCCATGCCTCATTTCGCTCTATTTGCTCTTTCCAGCCCTGTTTTTGCAGGGGGCTGATTCTGTGAGCTGCAACTGACCACGCCCCCCTGCAGGAGAGGGGAGTTGGCAGTTACTTTGGCATTAGGTCAGGGATATCTAGATACTTTCCAAGGTTTGACTTAATGAATTGTACTACTTTTAAAGCAAGCAACAATGTTTTCAAATCTGGAATCAAAAAGCTCCTCAAAAATACTATCGAAGCAGTTCCTGCCGTTGCTACGTTAGTTCAAACAGTAACAACGGACTATTTTTCTTAGCGGATGCATGTCAATTTAAATCAATACAACTATTTTTTTAAATCAATAAAATCATTTTCTAAATCCATAAAAGTATTTCAATTAATATTGGGAGTCATGTCGTTACTTTGTTGAGAATGTGGCCATGTAACAAGCAGGATAATGTGCAGCAACGCGGTCATTATGGGGAAAAGAACACCTTCATGCCGATCTAGATCCCTCCGCTTCGGAGCATAGCATATTATGTACTACAGCGTCTCCAGCGCTTTCGAGCAGCAATGGCCGGCCGTGGCCCAACCTCTCATTCCCCTGATAGGTGGAGAATTGACCAATAGCCATAGCGCCACCGTCCTGACGTCAGGACAATGTTCAAATCTGGATCAGTCTGTATCAGATCCGTTGCAGCCCCTTTTTTAGAGATTTGGGTATGGAGGAAAATAGAGAGGGTTGTGTTTTCTGACACTTGGTGAGTTCCCTGGAACACCGGGGACACCTATTCATGTATAAAAGACGTACACAAGTGCATTTAGCATGATAGGTCCACTTTAAGTAAAACATTATTTTTGGACGGACACTATAATTTACAGTTTTTTTACCATGTTCAATCTGAATTTTCTTTAAAATAACAAAAACATCTATATTGATTCTGACTTTTCTACATCCAACTCACAGGTTTATCATTACTTTGAGAAAAAAGATTATTACTTTAAACCTTTTAGAAGTGTAGTTATGGTCATTTGTTCTGGAAATGTCATTTTCGAGCCTGAGACCTGAAAAACAGGGATGAGGTTCAACAGGTTAATTATTTTGCGGTCTAGATTTCTCAAATTTTTTTTGCTTGTGTTTATAAATTACCTCGAGGGCCGTATCAAATGGTCTCACCCGGTGGTTCCCCACCCCTGCCTTAAACGCAAGTGACCGGATCATTTTGTGCTTAGTAACTGTAATATAATAACTGCTGAACCAACAGTAACACGTTACAAGTGTAATCTGATTACAGTAACTTTGTAGCGCTTTACCCCCAACATTAATGAAGTAAGACAACAGAATAATGTAAGATATTTAGGATCAGAAATGTGTTCTCAGGGACTTTATAAGAAACCTTTCATTAAGTTTTAACAGATGTACTTTCCTTAGAATACAAACTCATGTTTTTACATAAAGTATAGGTGAAACACAACAAATAAATTAGAAAAAGGTTGAAATAAAAAATGTAAACACTAATATTTTTGTATTTATTTAAAGCTGATTACAAGGTAGTGATGTACAGAGGGGTTACCGATATGTTGTCACCCATTTTCCAGTTACTACCCCTGTTCAATTCTCACAATTCATACTTCACCAAGGGTCGAAAAAGAAGAGGGATGATTTTATAAATATTAAATCATACACCCATATTTAACCACCTATACCCATGGTCATATATATACATACACAACCTTAAGAAAGCTACTAAAAGTACTGTCCTAACCTTGATTTAACCTATTTCCGTAGCCCACTAGAAACGTACATACAAATGCTATAAAAAGGAGATTCTGGTTGAAAACCAGACAAATGTTTCCACTAGGGCTGTCATGTTAACACGTTAATAACGCGTTAACGCAAAAAAAAAATTAACGCCACTAATTATTTTAACGCGATTAACGCATGTGTATTTTTTTTCCTCGGCCGCCCCCTAGTTTCAGAGCGCATCGAGTTTAAAATACCATCTACAAGCTGATGCTGACAGCCCCGCTCCTGCCGCCCGCTTGTGGCAGACCACACTTCCACGCTCACCGGCAGGCACCGACTGGCTGTTGGGAGGACTGGGAGGGTGTGTGTATGTGTGGCCCGAGCGAGAGAGAGAGAGACCTTACGTGCATTGTTGTTGTTAGCATCTGGTGCTAGCTAGCTGCGCTAACGGATATGGAGCTGTTTAAATGAAAACAGAGGAGCGACATTTCGCCACAACTGCGCCGAGCACTTGACTTTATGCAGGAAGCCAGACAGTGGGACATTGTGCGAAAAGTCAGCACACTCAGCACGGATAGTGCGCGCAACATGATTGCAGCGTCCAGGCAGCTCCCGTTCGAGCATATGCCTTGAGTTGCACATAGCTCCAACGATCCATCACACACCATTTGTATTGTATTATTGTATGAGAGAGGTTCAGAGGTTGTTGTGTTTAATATTCATGAGAATATTTGTCATTGTTCAAATGATAATAAACATTAGCATAAAGCATATTTGTGCACTCATATGTTGATAAGAGTATTAAAAACTTGAAAAATATTCCTCTAAGGTACATTTAGAACAGATCAAAAATGTGCCACTAATTTGCGATTAATCGCGATTAACTACGGACAATCATGCGATTAATCGCGATTAAATATTTTAATCGACTGACAGCCCTATTTACCACACATGTTCCTGCTGTCCTGTCTGCCGTCCTCAGTGTCACCATGCCGCTGTGTCTGCTCCCACAATGCATTAGGAGCTGATCGCCCGGTCTGACATTTGACGATGTTAAAAGATAAGATAAGATGGTACTTTATTGATCCCAATTTGGGAAATGTTTGTGTTGCAGCAGCATAAAAGACAAGGCATTTTACAATAAAACAAAACTAGAAATAAACAAGAAAGTAGAAAATATACATGTTGAATTTGACAAGATATTATACAAATATATATACATAAACATATTAAATATTGAACAGATGATATATGCAGTGGCGACTGGTCATTAGGGGCACAGCCCCACCTAGTGTCAGCAGAAAGTATTAAAATAATGATTACAACAAAATGCAAAAAAAAAAAAAAAAAAAAATATTAAATATATTTTAAGATCATGTTTAATCATCTGATTTGTCTGTACATTGCTGTTTTAGTATGTGTTCTTCTAATTAGTGTCTACAGTGTGTGCCTATTGAGCTGTTTAGAGCCATGTGGGACAACCCCTGCGAAATGAACCATGGTTCATTTAACCATGGTAGACCATGGTAGACCATGGTTGGGATATGGCACCACAGTCAACCATGGTAGAGCACTGATATAAACCATGGTCTACCATGGTCACAATAAACCATGGTCTACCATGGACATAAACCATGGTCTACCATGGTCTACCATGGACATAAACCATGGTCCACCAGTACCATGGACATAAACCATGGTCCACCAGACTGGAAATAATATAAATTAATACAAGCTTTTCAATAGTTTCAAGCATTTAATTTTAAAATATTTGTATAGATCATGTTAATTGCACTTAATTTCATCTACAGTACACTGTCACTCTATAGTTGCACAGACACTCATTAAATGCTCATTAAACAGTTGGTGAAAATGTAAAGACTATTTTATATACATTCATCAGGTGACGGTGCCTGCATGAGCCTCATTATAATGATTGTCGACCATGGTTTCTGTAGACCATGGTTTCTTGAGACCATGGTTCAAATATTCAAATGGCTGACCATGGTTGACCATGGTTTCTGGAGATGACATTGTGACCATTACATTACATTACATTACATTGCATTTAGCTGACGCTTTTATCCAAAGCGACTTACAATAAGTACATTCGACCAGGTAGGCTGACCATGGTAGACCATGGTTTCCGGAGTTGACATTGTGACCATGGTAGGCTGACCATGGTTGACCATGGTAGACCATGGTTTCTTCCCCATGGTACTGTGACCATCATGGTATTTTGTGGTCAACCATGGTATTACCATGGTTGGCAATGGAATACCATGGTGACCATGGTCAACCATGATTACGTTTCGCAGGGGCAGTCCCAGTTAAAATCTCCAAGTAGCACTATTTCCTTGTAGTCTAGTTGCGATAAAAGATTTGCTAGCGAAGACAAGGAGTCCTTGCCAGCTGAGGGGGGTCTGTAACAGCCCACCACCATGACCTGTTGCCCCTTTGCCACTTCTATATTTAAGGCTAAAAATTCGAATTGCTTACTGATAGATTTGGAAACTAATGTGGTTACACTGAACTTATTCTTAACATAAATGGCAACGCCACCACCTTTATTAGGCCGGTCGGTACGATACACATTAAAACCATTTAAGGCAATGTCAGAGGCCAAAATAGATTTGTTTAGCCATGTTTCTGATAAAACAATGACGTCAGCGTCAGTCGAGCTCGCCCAGATGCGGACTAAATCTAGTTTACCTAACAGACTGCGCACATTCAAGTGGACGAAACCCAACCCAGACCTAGCTTTAAAATCAGCAGGAGTAGTACTATTTGTGAGTTACCACAGAAAACCTAAATAATCCTAGGAAATGTTGGAAAGCCATAAAATCGATATCCACCGGTGAGATCCGTAATGAGCTACCTCCGTGCCTTACCACAGCATCTGGCTCTATATCGGACAGGGCTACTATGCTAAATTGCTTTACTCCTAAGACCCAAGCTGTTTTTTTATATGCATTTTTTATTTCTCTTTGCTATTTGGGCTTATTGGAACCTGATAAGTATAACAACTAAGTATCATCTTTTGACATGATGTACTTTTAGAGAAAAATGATGTCCACATATGTGGACACTCGTTCTGAATTTCCAAAAAAGTCATAAGTCACCTTTTTGTAATAGAGTGAAAAACTATTTTATTTCCACCTTGAACACAGCAGTTTTTCCTGGCTGCTTTTGCATGTATTAATAACTTATACACACATCATTTTGCATGTTTTGAACATCTGAGAGTAAAAACAACATGAAAACACTGCATTTTT
The DNA here is from genome assembly GCF_902827175.1 of Gymnodraco acuticeps. Lineage (NCBI taxonomy): Eukaryota > Metazoa > Chordata > Actinopteri > Perciformes > Bathydraconidae > Gymnodraco > Gymnodraco acuticeps. Next base: position 889,794 of record NW_022990266.1, read on the forward strand.
GCTCCTTTTGGACTGTCACAACTACAGTACGGCTCATTTAAAACGCTACAAACAGTTGCAGGAAGACATCATATGCCTGTAACAAAATATAAAACATTCAAAGCATTTTGCATTGTCACTGTTGCATCTAATAATACCACATAGGCTACTGTTGTATGTGTTTTGAACATCATTGTGAAAAAACAAAACAGTCACAAAAACTTGGACAGTTACAGTATGGCTTATGTGAAATGTTGCATTGGTCATGTAAAAAAATAAATAGGAATGCCCTTTTCTTTAGGAACATGTACACACCTATGTGTGAAAGGCTGTGTAACAGTTGCGATCGCCTTGCAAGCACAAGAACACTTTGCAGGTCACACAACGCACTCGGGTTCTTCCAGTGCAGCCTGCTACCCTGCAGCGCGCCGCGTTCTTCAGGCTGATCATCTCTGGGAGATGGGCATTCGCCCTCCTGCGGACCGAGACATGGGGCACTGCCGTCACAGAACGTTTCTTCCCTTGATTTGAGTTGTCTTCTTCCTCTGACTGTTTAGAGAGGTCTGCATCGCTTCCTTGACCGTGATGCTGGGCCAAGAGGGTCATAGCCATTTCCGTACGGAACTCAAGGAACTGCATGATGCTCTTCTTTGGTGCAGCACATATTGCGAGGTCTTTGCGGTAGAGCAGCCAGCTGTTGGCTAAAGCCAGATCCGTGAAGTGCATTAGCATCCGCATCGTCCACTTCTTAGTACGGGCGCTCATGCGATAGTAGCTAATCATTCTATCGATCAAATCAACTCCACCCATCTTGAGGTTGTACTCACGGACAATGCTTGGTCGCGAGACAGTCACATATTCTTTCAATTTCTTGTCCCAGCGCTGGCAGGTGTCTTCAGGCTCTGTGCCATGAACAACAGACATCATCAACACTGGTTTGTTGTCGTACCACTTCACTACACACAACTTTCCGTCTTCAGTGGAAAGTTCTGATGAGGTACCTCTTCCTGTGTTTTTCATGGTTTTGTCAGAGGCTAGCTTCTCCTTCGCGCCAGCGAGTCGGTTCTTCATTATTGTACCAGTAATGTACATCTCCTTCTTCATCATTTGTTCCACACATCGGATGCTTGTGAAGAACCGGTCACAATACACTTTCGTGCCACGATGCAGAGTTTGACACAGACGAGCCAAGACTAAGCCTCCCAACCCCAGGCCCACCTCTTCTTCTTCGACCTGCTCAAGCAGTGCACCTTTACCTTGATACAGATCAAAGTCCAGCACAATGCCATCTGCTGTAGCACAAACGAAGTTCTTGATGCCAACTGGGTTTGGCTTCATTGGCAGATATTGTCTGCATGGACAGGCTCCTGTGAAAGGAATCATCTGCTCATCAATGGATTCAGGTCGATTCTGAGACTTGCAGCCTTGCAGAATCCGATCCAGAAAAGGCCTCACCTTCCAGAATTTGTCCCTCTTCCTCAGATCTTCTGGCACATCATCATCAATTAGCACTTTTATTGATCCCCTCAGTCTGAAGAATCTGTTGCGCGTGAATTTGTCAGTGATGGCAGTGATTCTCAAGGCTTTGGACCAGTACATCCTGATTGTTGGGTATCGGATGCAGGACATCAAAATACAGGCACCAAAAAAGTGGTAAACCTCATCTACAGAGGTGTTGAGTGGATCCCCACTCCTAGACAGTGACATAGCATTAGAGCAATCTGAAATCATTTTCATCAAATCTCTATCTATGTACTGTTCAAAATAGTCCAGTGGGGTCCAGCCATTCCTGTCTAGCTCAGTGTCGTCCTCGTGCACAAACTGGGCAAGGTCTGGCGTCAATGGAGTAGCCCTCCAGCGCAACCCACGTCCTGCACAACCAGAATCAGAATACAAATAGTACTTATTGCAAAGTAAGTTACATATTGTTACCCATGCAAGCAATTCACTGAGGTTTATTGGTGCATAACGTAGTTGAATCTGAGTGGACATTTATATGAAATTTGAAAATGTACCCTCAAGGCATGCTAAAATAATAACAATTACCTTTATTGGGCTGTCCCTGAGTGCTTGGTCCTGGTGTTGGCTCTTCCGAGTAATCATCAGAGCGATCAGCCTCGATCTGCTGAGTTTGACGGCGCCGTCTGGGAGTGCGGGATGAACCTGTCCCTGAACCTGAACCTGAACCTGTCAACAAGTGTTGTAAATAAACATTTTGCTTCCTATCCTTCAACTAGCCCTGAGGCCCTGCCTAAAATAAACAAATATCCACTGGGTCTTGGCTAACCATTATTTGCACCACGGAGACGTTTACGTCCTCTGCTGTGCTCAGTGGGCTGAGGAATGGGGTCCTCATCATCACTACTGTCATCCTCATCCTCACTGCTGCTTTGCTCCTGTGGTGGGGGTTGATAATTGACATCCAGGATGGGATCATCGTTGTCAGACAAGTCTTCCAAATCTGAGTTGTCTCCATCGATTAACCCAAGTAGCTCCAATGTTTGTTGCACAGAAAAACGCTCTGGAAATAAAAACATGAAAAAATCAAATACAAACCAATGTCATTTATATATGTATGCATTTATGTATTTCTTTGTTATTTATTTCACTGGGACAATGTATAGCTTTTCAACTGCACCAGAGTTAGCTATAAACAACTCTAGCTATTAGCTATAGCAAGGCACATTTGTACTAGCATATTAACATTTTCAACCCAACTAATTTATGTATGTATGTATGTATTTAGTTATTTAATTGTTATTTATTTCATCGGGACAATGTACAGCTTTTTAGCTGCACCAGAGTTAGCTATAAGCTATTTTACTTGTGCACATTTTTACTAACATATTAGCATTTTCGACCAACCTAAGTCCCGATGTACACATACATGTACATCATGTTTAGCAGCATACCAAATTGTTATTTTTACACATTTTTTGTCAAATTTGCATGTCATGACAAACGTACAATGCTTTGATACATATCTAAATCAGAAAAAGCCTTGAAATATGATAGGACTTCTTACCTTGTCGAGGTTTGTATTTGGAGCTGCCACTTGAATGATCCCTTGAGTTTGTCGCCATTTTGAATTTTTACCGTAGTGTGTTGTACTCTTCTGACACCACCAGATGGCAGTGTAAGTGCCCACATACGTGGCCATGAGGCCCCAGTTCAGCAGAATTAAACGACTGTGGTCATATGACCAAAAATGTGATGTCCACGCATGTGTACGCCAAGCCCTAGGAGGTTTAATGAGCATTTTATGTCCTGTGGTTCTATGTTTGATTCTGTTTCTAACTCTGCTTCTGTGAACACCCCAATCCGTGACTCTGAACAATGTGGTCTGGAAAACCATTTCAGTTTTACTCCTTTTACTGTTAATGTTGTTCATGAAGCCTTATCTAAGCTAGATCCTAAGAAACCGGCTGGCCCGGACAACGTAGAACCTTTCTTTTTAAAGATAGCTGCAGATTTTATTGCTCTTCCTCTCACTACTCTTTTTAACCTCTCCCTCAGCACAAATGCAATTCCAAAAGTATGGAAGTCAGCTTATGTCTTGCCTTTGCTAAAAGGAGGGGAGGCAACTATTTTAAATAACTATAGGCCAATCTCTAAATTATCAGTTCTGGCTAAGGTTCTTGAACGCCTAGTGAGTGAACAGGTAAAGGAGTTTTTATGTAAAAATGATATCCTGTCTAAACATCAGTCAGGCTTCAGAAAGCAACATAGCACCATCACTGCCACAATGAAAGTGGTGAATGACATTACGAGTATTTTAGATAATAAGCAGAGTTGTGCAGCTCTGTTTATTGACCTTTCCAAAGCGTTTGACACCGTTGATCATCGCATCTTAAAGCAGAGGCTACTCAGTATCGGCATATCCAGCCATGCAGTGGGTTGGTTTGTGAACTACCTCTCTGAAAGGTCCCAATGTGTTCACTTTGATGGGCTGTCTTCTGAGTGGTTAAACATTGCTAATAGTGTTCCTCAAGGTTCTGTTTTAGGTCCACTTTTATTATCCATCTACATCAATAGTTTAGGTGAAAATGTGAATGAAGCTACTTTACATTTTTATGCTGATGATACCGTGATGTACTGTGCAGGTCCCTCCATTAAGGAGGCTGGTGTTAAATTACAGGCTGTTTTTAACATTATTCAGACTCAGCTCGCTGAACTAAAGCTTCTTTTAAATGTTGATAAAACCAAGGTAATGCTCTTTTCTAAAGCTAAAAAGACACCAGAGCCTGTTTTGGATATTGTTACTATGCAAGGACAAGTACTTGAAGTGGTTACCTGTTATAAATACCTAGGTATCTGGCTTGATGATTGTCTTACTTTTAAACTTCATGTCAATAACCTGCTGAAAAAGCTGAGGGTTAGACTAGGTTTCTTTTTCAGGAACAAGTCCTGTTTCTCTTTTGAAGCCAGGAAAAGGCTAGTCACTTTTTACCTGTGCTGGACTATGGTGATTTGATCTATATGAATGCACCTGCCTATTGCCTGAACAAGTTAGATGCCGCCTATCACAGCGCACTGAGATTTGTCACAAATTGTAAAGCACTTACTCATCACTGTACCCTGTATGCCAAGGCAGGTTTGCCATCACTTACTGTAAAGAGGCTCAGTCATTGGTACACGTTTATTTATAAAGCTTTGTTGGGTAAACTCCCGTATTATATCTGCTCTCTGATAACACAGAGAGTTGCAAGCAGCTATTGTCTGAGATCGCATGATGTAGTATTGTTAGATGTGCCAAGAGCAAGGACTGTCTTAGGTAAGACAGCTTTTATGTGCGCAGCTCCACTTGCTTGGAACAGTCTTCAGCAAGAATTGAAACTGAGCAATCTCATTCCTCTGCATGTTTTTAAAGCTAGGCTAAATGAAATGCTCGTTGATACTATGGGCACTTGTAAATGTCTATAACTATGTAAATGTATCCTGTAAATATAATGTATAATGTCCTTTATTATTTTATGTTTCATGTGGAACCTATATGCTGCAGGTCTCCCTTGAAAAAGAGATCTATGATCTCAATGGGACCAATCTGATTAAATAAAGGTTTGAAATGAAATGAAATGAGTACTGTGGACAATCGCCACAGGAGCAATTTGGGGTGAAGTGTCTTGCCCAGGGACACAACGACATGCTGACTGCAGTGGGACTCGGAACCCCCTGATTCGAAGTCCAGCACTCTAATCACTGAGCCACAGCCATCCTTCAGTAATATTGTTGGAGCGGGACTTTACATGAAGGGGATACAGTTGTATTATTGACTGAGCCCATGCTCCAAAGAGGATAAGACTCAAATGTTTTCGCTCTGATAAATACAAAATAAATAACCTTGCCTTCTGATCAATCGTGAATACATTTTTTTGGAGTTCTGAGATTTAACTCAGACTTTTTGGGCAGAGTTATCTTAATCTAAAAAAAAGTTAAACATGCTTGTTGCAGCATACATCGCGGAGGATATGTTGCCCGTTACGATGGTGAAATTGCCATCTTTCCGAAACATAACAAAAATATATTTTAAAATATATTTTTTGTTATATTTTTCATTCGTTTTACCAAAAATAATTTGATTTAATTCCATTTAAAATAACATTTCCAAAGAAATAAATCCTTCGAATCTGCCTATTCAGTTTCTGTTGGAATGCGAAGGGTTAAATGAAAGAAGCTCCTTTGGCCGTCTCTGCGAGTTAGTGTGAAGATAGGAGCTGATGGGCGGCAGACACCCTGTCCGTTTTTACTTATCCGACTTTATGACAAGTTTTGCCCGCTGTCAAGTTTATGCATGTGTGTTATAGCAACGGGTCAAGCTAGGGGGAAGTAGCTAATTAGCATAAGTTTGTTCATGATGGCTCACGTCAGTGATAGTGATGACATTGTTGGGAAATTATTAACCGAGTCATTTTCAAGATTGAGTTACAATGATAAACTGGAGTGGCAAAGGATCAGCTGCATGACCCGCCATTAAGTGCTTCATCCAAAAGGACAGGAGGATGGACTTTGTGTTTAAGTGATTTGATCATCAAAGGTAGGCCTAAGTCATTTTCAATGTGGGCCGCCGTGCCGACTTAATTCATTTGTAATTGTTACTTGGCTGTGGGTGCCCTGTCATGATAGGTGTTTATATAAATGGTGTTGTTCTGTGTGGTAGAGGGTCGCTGTCATTGATGGGTTTTGCACCCCGGCCGTTGTTTTGATATTCCGCTGAAGTATACGCTGTGACGTAATAACTCTTCTTTTTTTATGGAAGGGGGGGTCAGAGGGCCTAGGTATAAAAGTCACGGCTCGCCACTGGGTTTAACTTTATATTGTTATTTGTCATTTGATTTATGGTGGATCTCAGGTGATGTCCCAGAGTAAAACAAAAGTAATGTAACTAATTACTTTCAGCAGATAGACATTTAGTAAAGTAAGGCATTACTTTTTTGAGTGACAACCCCAACATTGGTGTCAATATAAATTGTCCTCTTAGCAGCGTGTTACTAAAGCTCAGGCACACTGACTTCATACACACACACACACACACACACACACACACACACACACACACACACACACACACACACACACACACACACACACACACACACACACACACACACACACACACACACACACACACACACACACAGGTAGCAGCTGGCGCCATCTGGGAGAGCAGGAAGCATGTGATGAAAGCTGCATGTTGCCAATCAGGTTTCTCTTTGATGTGAGATTCTTCAGGTTAGAACCAGTCCCTCTGAGAGTCCTTCAACAAGACCCTCCAGAGAGAGAGGGGGGGGGGAGATAACACATCAACAGTTCACAGAATGTAATATTCATAAACACGAGCAGTGGGAAAGTGATGACATACAGTATTTCCCCTATATACAAATAGTTGCGGTCAGTAGCGTAGGCAGAAATGTACTTTAGGGTGGGCCTGTAAAAAATAGGGTGGGCCAGATTTTTCTTCTGCGCATCAGAAGCTAACAACAATCCCCGCAGGTACCGGTGGCAGATTACTTTTAGAATACTTTTGGAATACTTTCTTTTTCCATAACAGATGGGTATGTTTTGGTGAACAGGAGACACGTATTTTACTGTTTTAATGGCTTATCAAGAACTCAAACACGACATCTTGGTGTCATTCTGGACAGCTCTCTCATCTGCACCACACATAAAAAACATCACCCGGACTGCATTCTTTGTACTGTCTTAAAACCTTTCCTTAGAATATGTTATGAATTGTAAGGTGTCCTTGGGTGCTTTGAAAGGCGCCCCTAAATATAATGAATTATCATTAATTATTATTATCTGAAACGATGTAGGCTAATAACCTTTAAAACTTTTTCCAGCTTGCCCCATGCATTCAGCAGCAGCAGGCCATTCACTTTGATTTGATCCCGTTATGAAATGTCATCATTTCGACAATAAATAAATGCTACATAAACGTTATCTTGCACATTTTATCTAACCATCTCCATTTCTAACTTTCAATATATTTTAAAATAAATCTCTCTCTCTCTCATCTGCGTGCGGGGGCGGGGCCTCACAGACACGCTGCATCTCTCTCTCGCTCACAGACATGCTGCAGCGCTGTGCACACTGCACACTGCACACAGTTCTGCCGGTAATGAATATTACATTTTGTGAGGAAACTTTTCCACCAATAATTCCAATAAGTATTCCAAAATGTATTCACTTCAGGTTTACGAACGTTTTTCAACGCCAGTTTTTCAACGCCAGCTGAATACACTTGATTTGTGTATTCTGATTACGTAACGCCGTTACATGTATTCCGTACAACCCAACCCTGTGTATATCTCTCCGGGCTGTCCACCAGCAGATGAAAAACACCCACCTCTCCGCCTCTTCCAAGGGACGATTGAACCGTGCGGCAGAGTTTCCGTTAACATTTGTTTTCTTCTGACAGCCCAGCAGCAGGAGAGGTGGGGAGAGGGAGGCGGGGCTATTTCATCTTTATCAGAAAATGATCGTATAGATCGCTGCTAGATGAGGGCAGTGGGGGCTCTTCTTGGAGTCTGGCTTTTAAAAAAAAAACAAAGTTCATTAGTGAACTTTGAGCCATCATTTATTTTGCAGGCAGCTCTCTGCCTCTCTCACGTTATTATGGCCCGCGCCGGAACCAACAATCAGTTTTACCGTAAATGAGTACGGTTCAGAGGATAAAGCACATACATCCATCCATCCATCCATCTTCTCCCGCTTATCCGTGGTCGGGTCGCGGGGGTAGCAGTTCCAGCAGAGAGCCCCAAACTTTATTTTCCCTGGCGACATCAACCAGCTCTGACTGGGGGATCCCAAGGCGCTCCCAGGCCAGCGAAGAGATATAATCCCTCCACCTGGTCCTAGGTCTACCCCTTGGTCTCTTCCCAGCTGGACGTGCCTGGAACACCTCCCTAGCAGGGGCGGATCTAGACAAATATTCATGGGGTGGCAAGAGGGTGGCAGGAGATTTTGAGGGGTGGCATCCCCTGGCAGAAGTATATGCTGATTTAAATCGCAGTGTAACGGTACACGTACTGAAATTATTCGGTACGGGCCCTTCGGTTCGGTACACGTGTGAACCGAAGGGTACCGAACGAATATAACGTTAAATGTAAAAAATTGAGAACATGAACAACTTTCTGGAAGTAATCTTAGGTATATATATCATAGAGCGACCAAGTCATTTCATTGGACGAGAGGCATACTATGAGAGCTGGTCAAAGGGATGCGTTCAAATGTAGTCAGTAATTTGAGGAAATGGCGAACGCAGATAAAGTTGAGCTCGAAAATTCTCCAGCATCATTGAAGTCTCCAGTTTGGGAACATTTTGGTTTCGCAGTTACGTACAAGGATGACGGACAAAGACAGGTGGACTGAACCAAAGCTGTTTGTCGGGATTGTTCAACTAACATTGGTTACGCGGCTGGCAATACATCAAACTTGCACACTCATTTGAAAAGGCATCACCCAAACGTGAATATCACCGGTACCAAAAGAAAAAAGACTGAAGTGCAAACCCAACTCCCACTAGCATTTAAGCCTCCACCACTCGCAACAAGTTCAGACCGAGCCAAAGCTATTACAAACGCCAAATATCCTTATGTTGCCATGTTAGCAAAGCGCTACCTGGCTGTATCTGCTACCTCTGTCCCTAGAGAGGGTGTTCTCCACAGCAGGAGACATTGTTAGTGCCAGCAGATCTGCCCTTTTGGCAAGCAATGTGGACAAGTTAATTTTTCTTTAAAAAAACATGAAAATACAATGACAAGCAAGTCCTAATGTCAAGCTGGCTGCTTAGGTACTAGTACAGTACAGTTCAAATACAGATTATTTCAGTTCATCGAAATGCTGCACCTTAATGTTTATTTTATTATATTTTGTATTTATTTGAGTGAATATTCACAGTTTAATAATAATTAAAAAAATAAATATTTTTTTTAATGTTTTGTGATAATTTTTTCTGCTGTACCGAAAACGTACCGAACCGAACCGTGACCTAAAAACCGAGGTACGAACCGAACCGAAATGTTTGTGAACCGTTACACCCCTACAATAAATGTTAACTTGGAAAGCCACAATATTAATATTTTAACTCAATGACATTAGGTGATATTATTGTGGCACATCAGTAAAGCCTTACATATAAATATATAAGGTGGCAGACGTAATTTAATGAATTTTAACTGAACAATAACTGAATGAGTTTGTTTCAATCTTAGACCAGCAGTGGTACCAAATCTATGAAGACTGCTGCAATAAGTACATTCATTAACTGTCTCATTGATGTTTGTCTGAATGAATATGATACTATTAACAATCATATTATTCCTATCAGCTGTCAATCCCTTTTATGATTCACATATTCATTTATTATTGAATAAACTATATTTTTTGGAGGAGTTAATGATGAATGTTCATCAAGATGCTTGCTCACCCTCCTTCAAATTTGAAAAACAAGTAATTATATCATTATTGATATACAGTTACAACCTTGACTTTACATCAGAAAGAACAAATATTAAAAAAGTGACTAACTGCATCAGTTAGGGTTAAAAAAAAAAAAGTGTATTCAGCTAAAACATATACATCGCTGCAGTAAGTTATTATCCAGTGGAAAGTCCTTGTCTACTGGCCTGGTTAAATCAAAGTGGTTACTTTCTGTTGGCTGGGCAGTGTAGTTTTACACACCGTCTGATTTTACTTTCTCAGGACTTAAAACAGTTTTTTGGGGGCAGACCCCCTCAAAGAAAAAAAATATACACACGCATACAAGGTCATCATCTTAATAGTTTGTTATGCTCATCGAGTCATCCGTGAGCAGAGCATCAAGTTGGCATGTCTATTACAGCTGAATGCGGCGATTAATATTTTGTTCAGCAAAACGCCTCACAAACGTATTAAGATCCAAAGCTTTAGTGCGTTTTGATTCAATGCTGAGTACAGCCAAACTTGACATTCTCTTCTCTGTAATTGTAGATCGCAAATACCTCATTCCTTCCGTCTACTTGGGTCCGAAATGCTTCTCGATCATATTTCCAGTCTCGCGCCAGGGCCGGGGGAGGGGTTACAAGACTCGCGTCTTGTGCTGCATTCACTTGCACTCGGACATTAGAGATTTTCTCTCATAAATGTCCGATGAGCCACAACTTTTCTTTCAAAACAAAGATGCCAACTGGGGTGGCAGCTGGGGTGGCAAGGCTATTGTTTAGGGTGGCAGTTGCCACCCCATGCCACCCCGGTAGATCCGCCCCTGCTCCCTAGGCACATACAACATTAATTAAACTTGATATTTGTTCACTTTGAATTATTGGATATTCTCAATGGGTGAATACATTTTTTTATAATAATAATAAAAACAAATTAAAAATACTTTTTTTTTAAATGACACCGAAGCTTTCTCAGGGTGGGCCAATGAGTAAACTAGGTGGGCCTGGGCCCACCCTGGCCCTATGGCTACACCACTGGTTGTGGTGCAACGCCGATGCTAGGGGGCGCCAGCCAGGTACCCCAAAATAATAAAAAAAATAATAAGAAGTTTTGACCCTTTTTCATTTTTGATGGTTTGCTATGTGGTTTTGTAGTATTGTGTTACTGTATGTTCAATAAAGGTGTATTTTTGCTAAATCTTGAGACATTGCCACTGTATGTACTAGGCAGGGTAGATAGGCTTCAGATCTGGGGGGCGCTGCGCTGGTAGCTCTGGGAGGGGAAAAAACATTTTTGACCGTTGGTGCTCATCCTAATTGTTGGGCTTGATGTAACAACATTCATAATTAAGTAAATGTAACACCCTTTGCACCCCGGTTACACTTTTCATTTGCCCTGTACGATGGGCGCTGTAAGTGATGAAAGTGGGGGATGTTGGGCTTATCAGGCGCCCGCAGCTAACAGCCAAAGTGCGAGCGTGGAAGCGAGAGAGCGAGGGAGAGAGAGGGCGCACCGGTACCGGCGCAGTTGTTATTAGAATCTGGTGCTAGCTGCGCTAACGGATATAAGAAGTAGATGTTTCTACAACCAGGGTGGAGGAGAGCTCTCCTGTCAGACTGAGAGGCTCAGTGAGGTAAAGGACTCATGAGTGTTTAGATACGTTAATTTTAGTCTAAGTTATCTCAGTGGGTCTCAAACGTTTTGACTACAAATTATGTAAACACATATTTCCAAAGTACTCCTTTATAATTATTAGGATAAATAAAAACAGGTTTGAAATCATTCCAATGTATACTATAGGACAGTAAACCAAAAATATCGTTTAAAGTTGGAGAGATACAAAAATATGCATGATTAAATAAATGTTAACTAGGTAAAATAAGATATGAATGAACAACACAAATAAAATAAGCCACATTTATTTATTATTGGCTATGGTAGGTTATTGGTTATGTTCATATACTTATTTGATTATTAAAATGTTAACGGATCTTTTTCATATGGGTGTTTTAGAGTTGTACCCCCTAGATCAGAGATGGGGTCGTTACTAAAAAAAAGTAATATATTACACTACTTCGTTACTCTCTACATAACGTTACTTTACTCGCAGGGCCGGCACGCCCCTCCCTACAGGCAGATCACGCAGACTGCTAAAGTTTCAAATGTTGTCTTTAGTTCAGTTTCCATTGTCGCATAAGACTGATCCAGATAGCTCCTGAATGTTTTCCTATCTGACCATGGCTGTCCTCTGTCTCCTGATATCTGTATTTTGCGCAGTATATCTCTGAACGATGGTGATTCCACTGTACAAATGGGCAACATTTCCTCTACTATGAAGGATGCTACAAGCCTGTCCATCTCTGCTTTGGTTTCCGGTCCTCCAAATTCTAATTTGTGTTGCTTCGGGGTCGGCGGCGGCGCACTCACAACTAGGATTGCCAACTTCCAGAAATGGAAAAACGGGACACATGCATGCAAGATTTTCGGGTTTCTGGCGGATTAAGTTACTTTTTTTGTTACTTAATTTCGGTTTTAGGGTTAGATTAGGGTTATGTTATTTAATTATTTTGGGGGAGCCAGCCCCTAGGGTTCGAAAATGTTTTTGGGGGTCAAACCCCCCAAAACCCTCAAAATGCATAGAAAACTATGCATACCTATAACACAATACAAACACAATGGTCTTACACCTGCATTACGCTACTACATCACATTGTACATCAGCATGTTCAAATCGGATAGGTGGGCACTAAAATGTTAAAAAATAAAATATTTGAAAAATGGTATTAAGTAATGCAAAGTATACATGTGAACATGCACGGTACATCATTATTAGACTTAATGTTATCCTTCAACCAACCATTGTTGCTCGCTTGTGCAGTTCTGTGCCAGCATGCTGTTTCAGGTCGTTTTCTCCACCGTGACCTATTGAAAACTCCCTCCTACACAAGGTGCAGAAGACCCGAGACCGATCTCCACTCACGGGCTTTACCCAACTGTATTTTTCTTCCCACTGTGTGTTGTAAGACACAAGTCTTTTCATTTTAGAAGGGCCAGGGCCCAGAACCACATCCTCTCTCTCTTCTCCTCTTTCATTATCACCTCCACCGGCAGCGCTCATTTTCCCGCACAACTGAACAGGCTGACATGCCACACACAAACAATGATCAGTGTTGCCAACTCCATAGTAAGGAAAGTAGCTATTGGCTGTCCGAAAAGTCGCCAGAAGTCGCTAAATGACGTCATCGCCTAATTTGCATATCATGTAATGGCGGCTGTAGGCAAAAAACGTTCCCAACCCTTCAAGGATCAAAACTTGAAACCACCGGAGTTAAATCCAGACGACAGTAGATCAGAAATGTCTTTGCCTTTTGAGTATGTTTTGGGGTTTTAACATGACAGTTTGGCATAGAAATCCCCCTTACAATAAAGGCAGTATGCCTGTGTGTCATCTCCAATAAATGGCTTCAACCATCCTTTATACTCAGGGTTTGATTCCCACTCCTTTCTGTATTTTTGAGAATACAATTTAGACTGTGCCATGATGTTTAGCTTGTCACAGAGAGGCACACACACAGTGGACGAGGTGATTGAGTGACTGAGGCTATGTGAGGCAAAGCAAAGGCAGGTATTTATTATAGTGTGAAAGTGAGTGAAGAAACATTTACATTCAACATTTAAATCCTGCTCAAAACCAGGACGGCTTGGCAGTTGGCGCATGCGCAATTCATTTGCAGTCTCGACGCGGGGGAGTGTGGTTGTCTCCTCTCTGCTCTGACTGCAGCAGCAGCTCTGCTGCGGCCAGGCAACTGTCAGTCTGAGCGCCTGTGAGTACTATGGGAGGGAGGCGGGGCTCACGGCAGCACCCGCGGCTCGTTAACTGCAGAACAATGTGAGTCTCCAAACACCAGAAAAGTCGCTAATAACACCATTATAAATCGCTAGATTAGTCGTTAGTCGCTTTTGACACAAATAAGTCGCCGGAGGGTTTGGAAATCCGCCAAATTTAACGAGAAAATCGCCAAGTTGGCAACACTGACAATGATGCCGCGCCCGCAAAAATCTCACACACACACACACACACACACACACACACACACACACACACACACACACACACACACACACACACACACGTGCGAGCATTGTGCCTGCCCTGTCAACTGAGCGGTCCTAGCGCCCTTCGCATACAGCACACAAACACACAGGCACGCAGCCAGACACACTGCATTGCGCGCAAACAGAAAAATATTTTTTATTTTTCCCTTTACCGGGAATCCGGGACAAACAATGTCCCGTACGGGACACGCCCCTTTTGGATCAAATACGGGACGTCCCGGCTAATACGGGACGGTTGGCAACCCTACTCACAACATCCTCACTCTGGGTTCGGGGGTCCTTAGCTATTAGCTTCACCTTAGCATGTGTTCTTTGCAGGTGTTTGTTGAGGTTTGACGTGGTGTTTACAGCAGTGGATAACAGCTTCTGGCCTGGACACAGTTTGCACCTCACCGTCACATTCCTGTCTATTCTTCGGACAAACTCAAAATAATGGGCATACCTCCACCCCTCGAAAGTTATCACTGACTCAGCCATGTTTATGCAGCACTGCATGTGGAGATGTGGACGTGCAAGTCGCACAGATTACGTACATATAAACCTTATAAACCTGCGGCGGAAACCCCTCTTGTCTGTCAGTGTGATTATGACTGATTTTAGTAAGTAACGAAGTAACGCGTGTCGGGGCAATGTTAGTAACTGTAGTGCGATTACTGAATTATAAAAGTAGCGCGTTACACTACTCCGTTACCGACAAAATTAATTTTATTACAGTTACACCTAACTCTGCCCTAGATCAGGTCTCTAGTAATTGTGTGCTCAAAGTGCACCAGATTGAAGCATTTTACTTTAAAATGTTCAACAACAAAAAAATCGTCCCAGGGGGACATATCCCCGGACCCCCCTAGAGGATGTGACGTCCACCCCCCAATTCAAACATGTTCATACAATACTGAATACATTTGAAGCCATTTTGACGTATATTACCTATGTCAATACGTTTCTGTTTTTGTAGTGTATTTGTATTTTGTAGAGATTTTTCATTTATTCTTTATATATCAAATCTCGCCTAGGGCAGCAAATTGGCTAGAACCGGCCCTGGTACTAGGCCTCAAGAGCCTTTATTGTGCTGGCAGACACATAGAAACAAATTGGCGGGGCGCACTTCGCACGTGCACACACTAAAATATTCCACGTGCTCCGCGCTCACATTATGCTGGGCCCACGTGCCTTAGCACCGCTGCTATGACTCCATCCTAGGGGAAACACTGACATAGGAAACTATCTTTACATGCTGATCACACGTTTTAGTAGAAGGACAAGGTTTTATCTGTGAATGACAAAACTAAAGATGTATTGTCTCCACTACACTGAAAAAAATGAAACGTTGACTATAATTAAACATTTTTTGTCAACAGATTCCACACAACTGTATTGTGTTAGTGGAAAGCAATAACATTAAGTTTAAATTAAAAACATCAGGTTCAACTTAATATGATGGCTTTCAACTAACCTAAAACAGTTATGGGAAATGTGTTGATATAATACATTTGATTAAACACAACATTTCATTTTACAAATTCTCAGTGTACAAGTTCTTCCTAACCTGCTCAACACATCTTATCTGCAGATACCTAACACATCGCTTCAAAGAAACATAAACTCTACCAGGATGCACAAATAAACTCAGTGTCTTGCATTGCCTGGCATGATGATGGTAAAGTCAGCAGACGGCAGAGACTTCAGGATGAAATTGGAAAAAAAGCAAGTCATATTTAAGGGCGAGAAACATCTCTCCTCAAAAGAGAACAGTGGGAGGGAGAAATGGGAGGATAAGTACAAAAGAGAATTGCAAAAAAGAAAAACCAACATCCAAAGTCAGAGCAGATTGACTGGTACAGAAATAAATAATGAACAAGCAGTCAGGAAATAGAGTAGCCTTGATGCAGATGGTAAAATCCAGAGAGTGAAAGTCAACTATAGTCTATCCATCTCATCCTGATCACATGTTGCTGTAGATGGACTTTATCACAAACCTTTTACCTAAAAATCTAAACATTGCAATGTTTATTCTAAGCTGTAAAATACATAATCATTTATAAAATGTATGTTTCAATGATGAAGGAACTATTTGTTATTTGATCACACACTTGTGCTCAGAAAGCCTAATTCTCCTGTTTAACACCAAATACATAAAAGGAGTTTCCTAAGGCATTGATTAGTTTTTGGGAAAGTAGAAAACAAAATATTCCCTTAAATGTTTTATTTCTTTAACCGAATCCTCCCCTGAAACATTGTGTAGCACCTGTCTCCCCTTTTGAAACCTTCATTACATTATTACATTACATTGCATTTAGCTCACGCTTTTATCCAAAGCGACTTACAATAAGTGCGTACGACCAACAAAATACAAACTTGAAGAAAACAGAATCATATAAGTACATCAGGTTTCATAGAGCAAAAACATTTCAAGTGCTACTCAACTGGCTTTAGATAAGCCAGCCCTTTATTAGTATATAAGTGCTTTGTTAGTAATTCTATCGCTCGAAGTGGAGTCGAAAGAGATGAGTTTTCAGTCTGCGCCGGAAGGTGTGTAAGCTATCTGCTGTCCTGATGTCTATGGGGAGCTCATTCCACCATTTTGGAGCCAGGATAGCAAACCCACGTGTTTTTGCTGATGGGAACTTGGGTCCCCTTCGCAGCGAGGGTGCAGCGAGCCGTTTGGTTGATGCAGAGCGGAGTGCACGTGCTGGGGTGTACGGTTTAACCATGTCCTGGATGTAGGAAGGGCCAGATCCATTCGCAGCATGGTACGCAAGTACCATTGTCTTGAAGTGGATTCTAGCAGTTACCGGAAGCCAGTGAAGGGAGCGGAGGAGCGGCGTGGTGTGGGAGAATTTAGGAAGGTTGAAGACCAGGCGAGCAGCTGCATTCTGGATGAGCTGCAGAGGTCGGATGGCACATGCAGGTAGACCAGCCAGGAGGGAGTTGCAGTAGTCTAGGCGTGAGATGACGAGAGCCTGGACCAGAACCTGCGTCGCTTTCTGGGTCAGCTGGGGACGCATCCTCCTGATGTTGTAAATCGTGTATCTGCAGCAGCGGGTTGTAGCAGCTATGTTTGCAGTGAAGGACAGGTTGTTATCTAGGGTCACACCCAGATTCCTTGCAGTCTGAGTCGGGGAAACAACAGAGGTGCCAATGTTGATTGTTAGGTCAAGAGTGGGACAATCTTTTCCTGGAAGGAAAAGCAGTTCAGTCTTGTCAAGGTTGAGCTTGAGGTGATGATCAGACATCCACTGAGAGATGTCAGCTAGACAAGCAGAGATGCGTGCGACGACCTGGGTCTCTGAGTGGGGAAAGGACAGAATTAATTGGGTGTCGTCAGCGTAGAAGGGGTATGAAAAACCATGCGGGCTAATGACTGATCCGAGCGAGTTTGTGTACAAGGAGAATTCGGCTGTGATCGTAGCAACATCGGGCCATTCGTGAGGGCATCTTAAGCCTTCGTATGACCGCCGGTGGAGTTTCTCAGGCTCCGGCAGCAACTTCGTGAGCGGTGGCAAAATCTTTGGCATGCCAAAAAAAAGCCGAAGGACCTTGCGAAGGTTCATTTTCGTGTTGAATTCGTGTGTCAATTTTGCCCTTCGTAAGGCCATCGTTAGGGCATCTTGTTATCATCGGGCATTCGCCCCGATCAGAGTGAGGGCGAATGCACCGATGATAACACGAAGATGACACGACTTGACAAGATGCCCTCACGAGTGCCTTACGAAGTTGCCGCTCACGAAGTTGCTGCCGGAGCCTGAGAAACTCCACCGGCGGTCATACGATGGCTTAAGATGCCCTCACGAATGGCCCGATGTTGCTAAGATCACAGCCGAATTTGAACATTTCCTCTATCGTGTGTCCATCGGGTGTCAATTTCGGAACAGTGTGACAGGGGCTTAACGGAAGTCATTGTAATGAAACGGAAGACCTCATACTCCAAGTATTTGACACGTGTAGCTGTGGGGAGACCGTCCAACTCCAATACTCCTCCTAAAACACCAAAAGTTGGGGCTTGTATTGAGGGTTGAAAGAAAGGGTATTCTTCTGTCATGTAAGGAGGAGGCACATCTGTCAAGCTTGGATGGAGCTTTGCAGTTTGGATAACTGGAGCTTCTTCTGTCTTTTCTTTCTTATCTTCCTTTGCTGTGAGCTCTGCTCCTTGAGACATACATGCTGTTCCATATTTTAGATGGAGTAGCAGACTTGTAACTCTAGATTTTCTTTTTTCAGCTGTGTTCATAGCGATTTTAGCAGGTCCATACCAAGAGGGTCGTCCGGCTTTGATCCATGCTTGTTGCTGTTGCAGGTATTCAGCATTCTCATGTTCAACTACAGCTTTTCTTTGGGCTGTCGTTGGTTCAGGTTGATCATCTGCTGGAATCAATCCTCTCGTTTGCCACTGCTTGAACAGTTTCTCTAATCGGTTCCATGTCTTCTGTCTAAGATTTGGAACTGTTGTAGCATCTGATCTGATTTTTACCCTTCCCTTGATATCTGCAGTCGAGCCTGGCTCTGCGTCTGGTCTCAACTTAGTTTCTCTCGGTGACATGTTCTCTAACTACTTGAATGAAACTATTAAGTTATCAAAAATGAAGCACTAATCCTTTGACTAGTACCTTTGTATTCCTTATAAAAATATCCTATGTCATCAGAATTTAACTTTTTTTATTTATTTTTTTAAACTAAATACAATTAAAATAAAATTAATTTGAAACAATTAAATTCAAAACTTTGAGATTTGTTGAAATTGGAAAAAATTCAATTCAAAATTGTGAGATTTATGAAATTGTACAAATTAAATGTAAACTTTTTCAATTATGCAAATTTCGAAATCGGATTTACATAACAAATTTAAATGAACAGTGTATGGTTTTTACTTTGAAATATGAAAATAGAAATATGGTGAAAATCTAAATCGGCTGTGTACTGTGTATACTGAAGTGTATGGAATTATGCAAATGTCATAACTTGCGTTAGCTTCAATAAATTGGTGTTTGAATAATCTAGTCTAGGTTGAAAGACTATTATGTAAGGTTTCTTATCTTAAAATTAGAAACCACTTGCAATTCTATCTGTGTGTGATGAAGTATGTGTTAATTTATAACACTTGAAATTAAACTTCAGAATATAATTGTATCTTTACCTAAATTGTGTTTTATTTATAATTCCGCTCCCGTGATATGTAATTTTATTTTATTTTTTTAAACTTTATTTAACCAAAATGTAAAGTAGCTTCATCCACATTTTCACCTAAACTGTTGATATATATGGAGAATAAAAGTGGACCTAAAACAGAACCTTGAGGAACAAGGTAATAATTCTGTACTACCAGCAGAGTGCGGTGTTGTAATTTCCAGCTTAATCCACTAGGGATAGCTGTTGCAAAACTGACCTCTATTTAACAAAAAGAAGCTTATTTTCCTTAAAAATATCTTAAAAATGGGAAGAAAATTACAATATGGTTAAACAATACAGCACAAAACCACCAAAACACATTTGCAACCAGGAATACTTAAAAAACCGCCAATACACATTTGCCAGCAGAATTACTTCAAAAATCGCCAATACACATTTGCCAGCAGAAATAAAATCAGATTGGACTTTTAGAAAATACAATATTCCTTCCCTACAAATACCAAACTTCAACGGTAGCCTATAGATAACCTGATTTAGCAAAATGTACTATTTTCTAGTTCCAACTGTGACAAGAAGTATGATTTGTTCTTCACAAGATGGGGTTCAGAAAATGCCTTAACCTCATGGGAAGTTTTTCCTTGTACGATGTGAGGGTCTAAGGGCAGAGGGTGTCGTATTGTCATACTGATATTTTGTACAAACTGTAAAGTCCACTGAGACAAATGTAACATTTGTGATATTGGGCTATATAAAGACACATTGATTGATTGATGGGAGTGACACCAAATTGATTAGCACAGGCAAAAGAGTAATTTGAATTTGAATTTCACAAAATGGCGACTGTCATGTGTTTGTTTGTCAACATGAGGTCAACACAAG
Source organism: Gymnodraco acuticeps (assembly GCF_902827175.1). Classification (NCBI taxonomy): domain Eukaryota; kingdom Metazoa; phylum Chordata; class Actinopteri; order Perciformes; family Bathydraconidae; genus Gymnodraco; species Gymnodraco acuticeps. The sequence continues at coordinate 909,813 of NW_022990266.1, forward strand.
ATGGCCACTGATTTTTCAACCCCTAACCTGAAGAACAAAGAGATTTGAAAGTACACCATGTGGCTCTCACAGAGGAGTTTAAATAATGGCGGGGTGATCTTAAGACGAACCGTAACAAAAGGAACCACTGGTGTGGTATGTTATAGGTTAGAAAATACAACACAAAACAACACTGTAGTTTAAATAATAACATTTCTATCTAGTTTACTAAGAAAATGGGCCTTGAACCCCTTACGTTATAGGCCTTAAACAAAAAAACGTAATAATTGACTTAGAGTCACTATGTTTATCTGTCGCTATTTAAACACGCTATAATGGGACAAAGTGGTACGCTATCCAAACACAATCAGAAGAATATCGTCTATCTAACGCACAAATGTCGCATTTCCTGTCGTAATCCACACGCAATGTCTGGTTAAAAACAGAACAGCCCCTTGGGTATTGGAAATATTTTCGGGACCCCCCAACCCGGTTCCCATCTATATTGGTAGGATTAATTGTATATTGTTATAAAAACATTACATTTTCTCTGCTAATAATAATAAGATACAAAGATCCAACTATATTTATATTTTATTATGGATTACACATGGACAAAAGTGCTTGTAATAGATACTGTGAATTAATTTGGCCTAATTGGTTGGCCTAATTGGTTGGCCTTCTTCCCTGAGTAGCAGATTTTTAAATTCAAATTTCTTTAAGGAAAATATATGAATTAACTACTATTTCTACTGCAGGTTGCAAACGATCACATCACTTTACCATTCCTATTCCACACATAGCTTATCAATTACTTGTTTTGAGACTGCCCCTCTCAGTTCATTCTCAATGTTCAGCTTTGATCTGTATTTCATTTTGATAGCAGCAACAGCAGAAAAAGCCTATCTCACTCAAGTAGGATGTTGCAAAAGGCAGCATTATGCGCACAGCTCTCTGACCAATGAGATATTTTCGAGCAGTGTTTGTTTACAATTGAATAATAATAATAATAATACATTTGATTTATATAGGTGCACTTTAAAAACAACGTAATCTCAAGGTGCTTCACAAAGCTAAAAGGAGAAAATAATCAAATAAAAAAATCTTCCCGCGACCCCCCTGCAGTACCTCCGCAACCCACCAGGGGTCGCGCCCCACATTTTGAAAACCACTGTAATCCAATGTGTCTGTGTCCCTTTGAAATAATTTCTGATAATCCATAAGCAATAAACCTACTTTTCCGTTTCCAGGTGTCAAAGTGAGAGATAGGTTCACTCTGATGCAAACCTGCATGCGTGTGTGTGGTTAAATTCCCCTTCGATTCCATTGGCTCTAGCGGTTATAAAGAGAGTTCATTCGTCAAAATCGACCAAGGGGGGCCAGAGATATGGAAAATCCACCCAAATGACCCCAGAAGTGGTTTGTTTTGCTAAATCTCTCTAAAATGGTCAAATGTCACTTGTTTTGTATCAATCTTGATACAGGGTACTTATTATATGTTGTACTTTGGATTCCTAAAGCTTTTAGTCTACCTTACCATCATCCAAGGGTAGTTTTCACTATAAGTAAAAAATATTTTTTGGATGGACACTATAATTTACAGTTTTTTACTATGTTCAATCTGAATTTTCTTTAAAATAAAAAACATCTGTATTGATTCTGACTTTTCTACATCCAACTCACAGGTTTATCATTAATTTGAGAAACAATAGTATTAATTTAACCCTTTTAGAAGGGAAGATATGGTCATTTGTTCTGGGAATGTCATTTTCGAGCCTGAGACCTGAAAAACAGGCTCAGGGCTTAACAGGTTAAGAGATTTAATACAGTCTGGTTGCAGAGGAAGCACACAGGTAAGAGCACCAACTAGCTACCATCACATGTTACTAAGCTTGACTTGAATGTATTAAAAGTAGCATCAAGTGACAGCAAAAATGTGAATCTTTGCTGGATCCACTGTTGAATTTACCACATATTATATATTTTAGAAACCTGAAGGCATTTATAGATTTGTATGCAAGTATTATCCCAAAAACTCAATACCTTAGATTATTAGTTTCATGTTCCCTTACCTCAGTGGTTCTCAAAGTGTGGGGCGCGCCCCCCCTGTGGGGCGCAGAGCCATGCCAGGGGGGGCGCGAGAGACCAGGAGGAAAAATGGTTATATAAAAAAAAAAAAAAGATTAAAAAAAAAAAAAAAAATCAGAATTTGAAAAATTATTGATTCGAAAATATTATGATACAGTACAGTACTATTACGTCTGGGTCTCTGTGTTTCATTAAAGCTCGGCTCTGTGTGTGTGTGGAACGAGCCATTTCGTGTGCGCGCGAGAGAGAGAGAGAGCGCACCGGTACCGGAGATCGTTGTTCTTAGCTTCTGGTGCTAGCGAGCTACGCTAATGGATATAAGGAGTTTTTTCAACACCAAAGTGGAGGAGAGTCCTCTCCTGTCAGACTGAGAGACTCAGTGAGCTAAAGGACTCTCTCATTGTTATCTCAGTGGGTCTCAAACGTTTTGGTCACCATTAATGTAAACAATTATTTCCGAGGCACACATTTATATGATCATTATAGTTATAAAAAAATAAGAGAATAAATGAAAAACAGGTATGAAATACTATATGACAGTAAAAAAAGAATAAAGTTTAAAAGGGTGATTTGTAAAATATCCATAAAGAAAAAGTAAATCTGTTTACAGTTCCGTTTCATCTGGTTGTTGAGAGAGGTATCCATAGATCTCTTCATTTTGCTCTCAATGTGTCCACACACCACCTATAAAAATAGCACGTTACACCTATATGCCGTGAGCTGATTATCGAGCCTTCGCTGTAACAGTTGCGGGAACACTGTGTATGTGCGTGTGGAGAGTGTTGCAGTAGAATATTCCACTGTAGCGACCGGTACATTAATGGGAAACCCTAAATGTTTGAGCACCCTCTATGAAACGTCAATCTACCCCACAGCACCCCCAAAAGAAGTCTCTGGCGCCGCCACTGAGCCTGACTATGTGTGTTGGGGGGGCCCGACTTTTTTTTTCTCCAAAGGGGGGGCCTGACAGAAAAAGTTTGAGAACCACTGCCTTACCTTAAGCAACGTAAAATGTGCAGACCGGGAGCAACAGACGTAGGTTAACCGGCTAGCTGGAGTACATAGGTTACTCTTATATTTACTTACTATTAAGTAACTAATGCTAACATAACTGTCGGCTCGAAGTACACAGCTTAATCAACCATATTTAACTGGCCATTGTCCTCTCAGCCTGAAATATCAATCACTTAATTAAATGGTAAAACAAAAAAAGGAAAGGTTCTAACTCAATTTCGGCTTAGTTAGCATGTTAGGTTATTGCAGCTGTGCATGTTGCTAGCGGGTTGCTAGGCCATCTCACGAGCAGCGCCAGGTGATGTAAACAAGAAAACCTTGATAGACCAGACCGTCTGAGTTTGTAGACTGCTCGGTCCAGCCTACGGCTGCGGTGCTGTTTCTCTATAAATCCATGCTGAATTGAACCTTCTGTTTTGTACTACTTCTTCTTCATCTTCTTTAATGGCGACTTGCAACTAAACGAGCATTATCGCCACCTACTGTATCAGTGCAGCATTATCCTTTGTTACTTCCGTTTCATTACAATGACTTCCGTTACAGCAAGAATCCCCCTCGCACACACATAGGTGAAACACATGCACATTCCCTACTGAGAACCTTTCAGTAAAATGTTTTCAGTAGTTTGTGTGTGAGGTTAATGTTCAATTGTTTGTGTGTGAGGTGTTCACTAGTGAATGTGAGAGTATTTCAATAGTGCGTGTGTGAGGTTAATTTTCAGTTGTGTGTGTGTGCAACATAGTCTCACGGCATTTCGTGTTATAGTCACAACATTAATCTATTGATTCTTGTTCACCATGTTTTTCATGTAACACAGAACGATTTCACGATGTAAATAATAACAAATTAGAAGGAAAAACAGATTAAAAAAATACAGATTTTTAGAAGTAATGTATTTCTATTGGTAGTATGTTTCGTGCCTGCACCAAATAATAACTAATTAGAAGGAAATAAAGATGATAACAATACAGATTTCAGTATTCTGAGGCTCTGAGCTCCATTTATTTTCCTCGCGGACGGCAAAAAAACTACGACATTATACAATTTAAAATAAAAGAGATAGGTTTAGGCTTAGGGTAAGATATTGAGTAAGAAAATGTTTTTATGAACCACACAGCTTCTGGTATTTCAAGACCTGACCGGACAAAAAGACGTGGTGCAGGCACGAAACATACTACCAATAGAAATACATTGCTTTTAATGTATGTGAGGTTACTTTTCAGTAGTATGTGTGTGTAAAGGGTTAAACCAGTTAATTGTTAAAAAAATAAGTAAAGTTAAAAAAAGTGTCACCCCCATATTTTTTATTGTTGATGTCTCTTTAGAAGTCATTACAATGTATTACATTGCAACTGTGTGGCGGACTGATCACTAGAGGGCGATACCACTCGGGGGATCTAAAACCCTGCAAGGGCAGAAACTGCAGATTAAATCCTGCAGTTGCGCTACAAACAGCTAACATTTCTGCCATATGTCATATACAGGTGGGTTCTAAGTCCTTCAAATGACACCATAGTGTCCCAGTACAAGGGGTATAAGCAGTACTCAAGTTGTAAAAAAAAATCAGGAGGGATGGTGGATTTTATCATATGGGGACATAATTTGTGCTGATAACCCGCAGAGGATGGGAGACCAACCAGCATAAAGATAATTATTATACTCCTAAAACAACATGCATGTTATGGATGTTCAGATACTCCTTTCATTGCTCTTGACCAAGGTTTCAGCTCTTCTGGTGCTGGTGGTATCATTTCATCAACAGTTTTGAGTCTTACCAGCTAGCTAACACGAGAGAAAAACGTATAACTCCAAACTAAGTTGTTATTGCTGCTTATGTCCATAGATTCCACCTTTGGTGACTAAAGTAATGAGTAATGACTAAGATTACTAACTCTTGACTTACCTGAAATGTTATTTTTAGTATTTTTAAATATGAAGTCCCTCAGATCGCGTTGTCCTCCTGGTTGCTTGGCCATTGTGATGACCGTTACCTGCGCTTCTGGCATCGATCAAACAGGCGCATCACGGCGCTCTGGCGCCCTCTAGGGCACTCGCATAGCATAGCGTCAGTGACTTGGTAAAAATGTCATTGCGTGTGTGCGTGCTCCCTCGCCCACAGTATTTTACTCAATATGCGCAAAATTAATGTTGAAATAGCAGTAATACCAGTGCCACGTTCATTGATAAAATGACATAAGGGATGGAAAGGGGGAATGGCAGTTTTAGAAGGGGGATGATTTTGACCGTTTTTATTTCAGGGGGGATGCCATCCCCCCTCATCCCCCCTCAACTCGAGTACTGGGTATAAGTGTTGTGAGTGTGATATGTCTAATTGTTGTTTTAGGCAGTTATGTATAGTTATGTGCAATGTGACGCTAGCGGAGCTAACGCTAAGGTGAAGGTGAAACGGTACACGTGTTGCTTGGTGTATGATGTAAATTACTATGAGAGATATATTGTATTTATGCATATAGGTTATATATGTTTCTTTGAAGTGTGTGTGTATTGTATTGGAATTTGAGTGTGAGGATAACAGTGAGTTCTGAGTTCTGAGTTCCGATTTTATTGTACATTTCTGTTGTATTTTGACCATGATGTCATCATTATTATGTAAATGATGTTGCCTCATTATTCTCTAAATGTTGTTGCCTCATAGAAATGAGCATAGATAAACACTTTTGTTGTGGATTGTTTTTCCTAATAAACAGATTAAATCCTGCAGTTGAGCAACAAACAGCTAACATTTCTGCCTCGTGTGTTTGTCATATACAGAGGTAGAGTCTGCTGCTGGCCCAAGTACCCCTAGGCCTGAGGCCAGTAACATGTGCAAGGTTTAATTTTCAGTTGTGTGTGTGAGGTGTTCAGTAGTGAATGTGAGAGTATTTCAGTAGTGCGTATGCAACGCCAGATGTTTTCAGTAGTGTGAGGTGTTCAGTAGTGAATGTGAGAGTATTTCAGTAGTGTGTGTGCAACGCCAGATGTTTTCAGTAGTGTGTGTGTGCGAGGTTACTTTGAATTGTGGCCTACACGGCCCCTCATATTTTCCGAACTCTGGTTAGTACACGAGCTGCAGCATTTTCAATCAGCTGAAGCGACTTAACTGACTTCTTGGTACTCCCTGATAATAAAGAGTTACAATAATCCAGCCTTGAAGTAACAAATGCATGGACCAATTTCTCTGCATCGTTTTGAGGCAAGATATGTCTGATTTTTGCAATGTTACGTAGATGAAAGAAGGCGGTCCTTGAGATTGATTTTATGTGGGCGTTAAAGGATAAATCCTGATCAAATATAACACCAAGATTCCTTGCAGTCTCACTGGAGGCCAAATTAATGCCATCCATAGTTAGTATATCTTTAGATAATTTGTTTCGTAGAATCTTTGGGCCGAGTACAATAACTTCAGTTTTGGCCGTGTTTAACATCACAAGTCCTTGAGGCAATCTTGAATTTTAGATGATTGGTTTCATCAGGCTTGATTGATAAATATAGTTGAGTGTTGTGTCTCGTCAGATTTGTTAATATTATTTCTCTGTTAGTTTATATTGTCAAGTCCGTGTCTGCCATTTCCTGTTTTACTTTGTTATTTCCTTTCTCATTTTAGGTAGTTCGACTCCTACCTTGTCAGTATGTTTGTCACTACCCGATCCGTCCCCCTGCCCGATCTGCAGTGCGCATGTGCGAGATGGTCCGCCATATTGGACAACTGCGGACGGCAACCCATGATGGACACTTAACACAGTGGCTTTTAGCAAAGCTCAAAAATAAAACGAGAGAGAGATGAGTTATTGTTATTACGACGTGACTTCACTATTACTTAACAACTCTTTTTATTGGGTTCTTTTATTTGGGGTTCAGTACATTGTCAGAATATGTGAGAAGTTAATATAACTTCTGTTAGACAGCCATATGCCATACATGTTTGCATACATTCACAGTCAATATGTATTCAGTATAGCTGTCTAACAGAAGTTAAATACATTTCTCACTTATTCTGACAATGTACTTAACCCCAAATAAAATAACCCAATAAAAAGAGTTGTTAAATAATTGATTGGCGGACTGGTAAAGTTTTGGGGTGGGGAAGCGACTGCACTCATTCGTGTTTCAGGGATAAAACTACTGAAACTGTTAGAGAGCCCATTATCAGGCATGACAATCACTCACCTTTCGGCGAAATTCGCCGTTTTGAATCCAAAATCGGTCGTTTGTGTGATTCATGTAGAGCTGCAATAAAAATATTTTTGGGGTATGGGGGGGTCTGGGACCCGGAGTAATCTGCGGCCGCGAGCTGTTATGTGCCATCATGACACGCATGGTGTTCTTTTTTTATATATTGTAATGCAGCGCGAGCTGTGTGCTCGAGTCTTCCTGCCTGTCGGCTCTGCTGCTCCGCGATGATGGTCTAGCTTCAGCAGCCACATTACCTACGGGTGCGTTCGTTAATATTAACTGTGCAGTCCGGAGTCACTGTGGTACAGACTGGACCGCTGGTGAACAGCTGTTAGAACGGGCCGTTCAGGTGTTCAGAGCAGAGCTCCCTGTCGGAGCGCAGAGCGTGATGTGCACTGAAAAGTTTTTCTGTTGCAATATTATCGTTGAGCTAGCTAGCTAGCATACATTGTCACTATCTGCTAACGTTAGCTTTAGCCTTCGTTTTCTAATAGTTTTTCATAGGCTATAAACGGAGGTGGTATAAGTATAGTTCTTGTACTTGAGTAAAAGTAGAAGCACTCAGATCTTGTACTTGAGTAAAAGTAGAAGTACTCAGATCTTGTACTTGAGTAAAAGTAGAAGTACTCAGATCTTGTACTTGATTAAAAGTAGAAGTACTCAGATCTTGTACTTGATTAAAAGCAGAAATACTCAGATCTTGTACTTGAGTAAAAGTAGAAGTACTCAGGTATTGTACTTGAGTAAAAGTAGAAGTACCAGAGTGTAGGAATACTCTGTTAGTAAAAGTACTGCATTCAAAATGTTCCTCAAGTCAAAGTAGAAAAGTATTCTCATCAAAATATAGTGAAAGTAGCAACAGTAAAAGTAGTCGTTGTGCAGATTGGTCCATTTCAGAATAATATATATGATATGTTTTATAATGATTGATCATGAAAGTGTTCTCAAAGCTGGTAAAGGAGCAGCTAGTTTGAATGACTTTGTATACTGCAGGGTAGATGGTGGATTTACTCCAGGTGGAACTAAAGTCTGATTCAACACTTGATTAGATTTCACATCATTCATCCACATCTGTAAAGTAACTAAAGGTATTAATACATGTAGTGGAGTAAAAGTACACCATTTACCTCTGAACTGTAGAGGAGAAGAAGAACAAAGTAGCAAAACATTGAAATACTTAAATAAAGTACAAGTATCTCAAAATTGTACCCACGTATAGTACTTGTTGAGTTTATGAATTTAGTTACTTTACACCAGTGGCTATAAAGATAGAAAGACTAAGCCTTGCACAGAGGCATGAAAAAACATTTTCAAAATGCTCAACAGTGCTGCCAAAATTATAAACTGACTGCTACACAATTAAAATAAATGCTTTTATATATTTCTATTAGATGTGACTCTTTGGCGTTTCTGTTATTATTAACACTGCTGCTTTAGTTGTTCTGACTGCTAACATCCTGTTATTCCTCATTTTAAAGCCGATATTCCGTGGGGTCGGGGGGCTCGGGTCCTTGTCACCTTTTCCATACCTGATGAGTTTGCATCCCTGATAAAATTTAGTAAGGAGGCCATAATATTTTTGACTCATCGCTGAAGTTAAGTTTCTCCAGCTCTCCCCAGGTTGGCAAAAAAATGCATCTCAAAATTCATCAGATTGATGCTTTAAAATATGGAATATTCAAAATGTTCTTCCGGATGAGCATGCCCCCGGACCCCCCTAGAGGGATAATATCCTTCTCACCTTTTTCACCCCTGACCCGTTTTCATGCCTGCATTATAGACACTGACAGGGAAGATGAAAAGAACCAAGACTCGGACTTCCCCGACCTTTCAAACGTGCCCAGCTGCTACCGAGATCTCAAGGAGGTGTTCAATAAAACTAAAGCGACATCTCTTCCTCCTCATCGCGCCTATGACTGCGCCATTGATCTCCTGCCTGGGTCCCCCTTGCCCAAGGGAAGACTGTACTCTCTCTCAGCTCCAGAGAGAGAGTCTATGAGGGAGTACATAGACGGCTCTCTCAAAACAGGCCTCATCCGTCCCTCGTCATCTCCCGCCGGAGCTGGATTTTTCTTCGTCAGGAAGAAGGATGGATCCCTGAGACCCTGCATCGACTACTAAACGACATAACCATTAAGAACAGGTACCCCCTTCCGCTTATGACCTCAGCGTTTGAACTTTTGAAAGGTGCTAGAGTTTTTTCAAAACTTGACCTGCGTAACGCTTACCACTTGGTAAGGATACAGGAGGGGGACGAGTGGAAGACTGGTTTTAACACTCCAAGCGGACATTATGAATATCTGGTGATGCCTTTTGGTCTAACAAATGCTTTGGGCCTTTCACAGTAAAAGTTGGCCGCCGCACAGAGAAAAGATGGGGCTTGCTTTTCAAATGTTTAACAACACGCTGCATAAATATTGAGCTTCTTGACAGTATGGACACAGATACATTCTTAATGGCCTTCAGAAGATTTGTCTCACGCAGAGGTAAACCCCATGAAATATTGTCTGACTGCGGGACTAATTTCAAAGGGGGTAATGCAGAGCTAAAAAATGCCTTCCAGGCCATGGCACCGGACTTGAAGCAGCAATTAGCCAACACACAAGTCCACTTCCAGTTTAATCCTCCATGTTCCCCACATTTCGGCGGTAGCTGGGAAAGGGAAATAAGATCAATAAAACAGGCCCTTCATGTTGCACTAGGGAACCAGCCAACCACAGAAACAGTCCTTCACACCGTCCTGATTGAAGTGGAAGGTATTCTGAATTCAAAACCCCTCGGATATGTCTCTTCTGACCTTGCTGTTCCAGACCCAGTTACACCACATATGCTGTTGATGGGGCGGCCCGACTCCTCTCTTCCTCAGGCAATCTACTGTGACAGTGAGCTCCTGGGCAGGAGGAAGTGGCGTCACAGTCAGATCCTAGCTGATCATTTCTGGACAGCCTTCATTCGCCATTACCTTCCGAATCTTCAAACCAGACAAAAATGGAAGACAAACAAGGAGAACCTGGATTCTGGGAAGGTTGTGATGGTGGTTGACCCCCAATATCCTCGAGCATCATGGCCTATTGGAAGGATAAGTGAAACCTACCCTGGAAAAGATGGAAACGTCCGCAGTGCTAAGGTCATTATTCAAGGTCGGGAATATGTAAGACCTGTTTCAAAATTAATCCCGCTCCCCGAATTCACGGAAGACACCGATTAAACGTATTTGCTGCACAAATACGGGGGCGGCTGTTAGAAATTGCATGTGTGTAACCCTCCTGTCCACAAGAGGCACTGTGTAGGGAAGCAGGTAGAACTTCCTCACAGGCTATAAATAGAGGCCTGGATGAGGACTTCCTCCTCTTTGTCCTCAAACACCCACACCAGGGCCCTTTCTCATTTCTCTAACTCCCCTCCTCGACTCCCCTCCTCGACTCCTATCCTCGATACTTAGTCCCGCCCACAGGAAATGCGTGCCGAGGAGCCGAGGAGGGGAACGGAGGAGAGAGGAGGGGAAGCAGCAGGCGGTTAGAGAAATGAGAACTCCTCTCCTCTGAGCGGTCATTTTAAAGAGACGTTCATTAATGATGACAGGAGGCACAGCAGCCCTCTGTCTGATGGACAGATGTGTTCATGACGACTTACATTTACTTTTAATTCATTCACAGTGTGGTATAATGAGACAATAACAGGCTACAAATGCGGACACACACACACACCCCCCCTCTCCCCTCTCTGGTCGCTACAATGAGGAATATAAATTACGGGCCAAAAGTTTTATTTACAAGTATTAAAAGTAAGCAGAGGACACCAAACCAACTGAGACCTGTCTGTCCGCTGCATCTACGCACACACTGTACCACACACACCTACACCACACACACGCACATACAGTTCCTAATACAGGCTACAGCCGTTGTGTATTTTATTATGTGAAGCACTAAATGGTTTTAGAAAAATATCGACTCTTTGTAGAGGCCTGTTATACTGAGTGATATATATTATACACACTGCTCTGCTTTCTGCACGGACCTCACAGCTGTTCTCTCTGTAAACATCGCGTCGCGATGAAAGCAGTTAATAAAATAATATCCAGGGGATGCATGCAGAGATGTCATTGGCTGAGATAAGTCCGGCCGTGCGTCACGACTCTTTGAAACATCTCTGTTGCCGGAAATGCATCCACGAAGGAGCCGTGGAGGACCCATCAGTGTATCCTCGGTTATAGCTCCTCCAGAGAGCCTCCTCGACGCTCGATCCTCGGTCCTCGAAGTGCATTTAGAGAAATTAGATGTCCTTCAACATGGCGCGCTGAAATTCATTTCCGGGTCACTACCGGAGGACCGAGGAGTCGAGGAGGGGGATTTGATGAAATGAGAAAGGGCCCAGGATTGAGTGTTTGTTAGCTGTTCGCCATGTGTCTTTTGATTTAACAATGTAAGTAGAATCCTCTTTGTAATTTCGATATTTGCACTTGAGTAACCTCAATGGTATTAATCACATTTGTTGTTCAATGTATTAATGAATATCATTTAATTCCAATTTCATATAATTACGGCAGACATATTTGTTAACTTTAATTTGCAAGTAATATAAGTATTATTTTAATATGCAAATGCTGTAATCAGTTTGTTTCACCTGTTCTACTAGAACCATTGGCAACAGCTACTATCCCACCAACATACCCTGATAAAATAAAACAAAGAAGTTTAAACTCCTGTCTCCTGGTGGTTTGTGGCTCCAGTTTGAACATTCATCTCCAACACAACCCTGTCTCCTAAAAATTACGTTCCCACAGAACTAAACTGCATTCTCAATTACGTTTAGCTAGAAACGTATTTTCTCCCATGTTACGTTTGTTATGAACGTATCTTAAATACGTTTATTTTCTACATATCTTCTAGAAACGTATTTTCTCCCACGTTACGTTCGTTATGAACGTATCTTAAATACGTTTATTTTCTACATATCTTCTAGAAACATATCTTCTCCCACGTTACGTTCGTTATGAACGTATCTTAAATACGTTTATTTTCTACATATCTTCTAGAAACGTATTTTCTCCCACGTTACGTTCGTTATGAACGTATCTTAAATACGTTTATTTTCTACATATCTTTGCCATTTATTGCCTTGCTTATAATAATGATAATAGTCATTTATAAATATCATTTTAGAGCACACATTTTAAATCGAGAATCGGGCTCGATATATGGTTAAATTAAAATCAGTAGGCGAGGCTGTAATTTCGGCAGCTGTTACTCTCATGAGCGAGGCAGAAAATAATAGTTTTAACATGACAAAAAGCTGCTGTGTCGTTTATTGCACCTCAAAGATTAAAACAAATCCAGAGTTACTTGTTTCTGTACTTCCTCTAAGAAGAAAGGACAGTAAAAGAACAGCTCTGTGGCTTCAGGCTTGATCGCCGTTCAAATGACAGCGTTGGTTTCCCCAAAAGTGGGCGGGGCTGTAAAGTGACGTTTTACTATCATCTATTATTCAAAACCATTCTATTTATTCTAACGTAAATTACATGCCAGTGTTTTATCTTTTTATTTATTTGTTTTTATTTTAAATCGTATAATGTCGGACTTTTTTCCCGTCTGTGAGGAAAATAAATGGGGTTTAGAGCCTCAAAATACTGAAATCTGTATTTTTTAAAATCTTTTCCTTCTAATTTGTTATTATTTTCTAAATAACACACTGTTATTTACTCAACCATAACACACAATTATCCTTGTTTTTATTTATTCGTTTAATTCTATAATCTTGGGCTTTTTAGCCGTAAATAAAGTCACCGGAAACAGGCGGGACATTTCGAGCGATACACACCACAAACCCACCGAACTGATTACCCAAGATCCTCAGCTTGAAGCTCGTTGATTGGATGTTTTAGCCACAATAAACGCTGGTATATGGTGTTAATAAGTTGTGATATCCGAAAACGAAAAATAAAATAATACCTAATTCAGAGTGTTCTTGCTTTTCTCTTTGGAAGTCATCACATAACAGCATTGTAATACACGGTTCGGCTGCATTAAATATTATACATCTGCCGTAGTTCTTTATTTATAGAGCCCTGATGAGAAGACTTCTAGACAAACATGAGGAACTGCCGCCAAAACTGAATACTTGATGTGGATCATAAATATATCAACAATTAAACAACATCTTCAATTTCTTTTCACAAAATACGTCTCCTTGCAGTATCAATAGTAATTCGGCTGACTTTTATATTTGATCCAATTGGTAGATAATAGGTTATATTTACACCATAACGGTGCACAGCTGATAGAAAAGGACTTGTAGTTTTTAAAGATATTACTGATTTTCTTTGAATATAAGAATGTAAATACTGAGTTGAGGGAATAGTCAGGGGATTTGGGTGATGGGAGACACATCTATGGATTCAGAATTTCAATACCGTACCATTAAATGACGGATATACCTTTCTGTCTGTGATGTTTTACAAATCAGATATTAATGTGTAGAAGTAAAACATGTGAAATAATATAGCAATATCCTGTAAAATTATGTAAAAACATGAATAAAACTACACATCTTCAGATGTTATACATACATAAGTGTTCTACACTAATAATACAAAGTTATTATTAGTATGCTGTGTGTACCTTGTGTGCACCGCCTAGTGGTTAAAGCACGTTATTGAATAATTTTTGTTGAATAATGTTATTTGATGAAAACAATATTAAGAGTACATACTTTCATAGGGGGAAAGTAGAAGGTCAATGATAGAAATATAGAATATAAAAAGTCAAGAAGATACTATAAGTGATCTCTACAATAAAACAGTTTAGTGCCGGATGTACAAAGATATTAATAGGAGGATGTGCAAAACAGAAAAACGAATTAACCTTTATTAACACATTAAAGAATACTTTAGGTTAAGGTCTTATTTTAAACAAGAAAAAAGCTTTGGGGGTATCTATCTACCGATGAATATTAAGCCTGACAAAGTACTTAACGTCTAATATATTGCTTTCCTGCAATGTTAACTATGTTGAAGCACTTCTTTTAACTGATATTATACACATTAATTATACTCTTATGTATGTAGATATAATAAGAAATGTGCAGAATATGACAGTTTAATGGTGGAGGTACACACATATTGATAGATGTCTTGTAATGCGCTGTTGAGGAACCTGCGACCCAAGTTGTGTATATGATCAAGATACCTTAGAAAATCTTGAAATCTTGAAAGGGATGTGCAAAATAGCCATTATACAGTTTTTAATTAACTATTAGTAGAGAATAACGAGTAATAAATATACTTTATAGAGATCTGCAGATAAATGTTTCGTCTTCTCAAGCACCACCTATCAAATATCTCTCCTGATTGTTGGCACTTGACAATCACCTTCCCTGAATTTTACTCAGGTGTAACTAAAGTCTGCTTTAAGGGTTGTTTATATTTCACATCATTAATCAGAATCTGCAAAGTAACTAAACTAAATGTAGTGGAGTAAAAATACCAGGTTAACCTCTGAATTGTAGTGGAGTAGAATTACAAAGTAACAATGAGCTGTCGTGTGGGTATATATTAATGCTGCCCATTATGGATATAAGCGATTTTTACCCATTTAGTAATTACATGTTTTAAATGTGTACACACCAATGTGTTTCCTATCGCCTAAACCTCCAGGGCTGTACACAGTTTAATACTGGCAACTTCTAATTTTGGGAAAAACGTCTTTTAAAACTACAATTCCCAGTAGATACGTGCCATAGAGAACATGTTGCGAAACACAAGCCAGCATGTGTAGTTCTCGGGGGGCGTTCGAGTCCAGTTTTGAATAGTCTGCCGTGGTTTCGTTCCATTTCAAAGAGCTTGACGCTCGGCGTAACCTTGGCGCACTGCCACTCCAACATCACGGGGTTAGTCAACGGGACTGTAGTCCCAAACGATAGCTGGGGATTATGGGTAGTGTAGTGTCTTCGGCCATCCTAAATCTCGAAATGTCCCGTCTGTTTCTGGTGACTTTATTTACGGCTAAAAAGCCCAAGATTATAGAATTAAACAAATAAATAAAAACAAGGATAATTGTGTGTTATTGTTGAGTAAATAACAGTGTGTTATTTAGAAAAGAATAACAAATTAGAAGGAAAATATTTTAAAAAATACAGATTTCAGTATTTTGAGGCTCTAAACCCCATTTATTTTCCTCACAGACGTTTATACGATTTAAAATAAAAACAAATAAATAAAAAGATAAAACACTGGCATGTAATTTACGTTAGAATAAATAGAATGGTTTTGAATAATAGATGATAGTAAAATCTACGTCACTTTACAGCCCCGCCCACTTTTGGGGAAACCAACGCTGTCATTTGAACGGCGATCAAGCCTGAAGCCACAGAGCTCTTCTTTTACTGTCTTTTCTTCTTAGAGGAAGTACAGAAACACGTAACTCTGGATTTGTTTTAATGTTTGAGGTAAACGACACAGCAGCTTTTTGTCATGTTAAAACTATTATTTTCTGCCTCGCTCATGAGAGTAACAGCTGGCGAAATTACAGCCTCGCCTACTGATTTTAATTTAACCATATATCGAGCCTGATTCTCGATTTCAAAGGTGTGCTCTAAAATGATATTTATAAATGACTATTATCATTATTATAAGCAAGACAATAAATGGCAAAGATATGTAGAAAATAAACGTATTTAAGATACGTTCATAAGGAACGTAACGTGGGAGAAAATATGTTTCTAGAAGATATGTAGAAAATAAACGTATTTTAGATACGTTCATAACGAACGTAACGTGGGAGTAAATACGTTTCAAGCTAAACGTAATTCAGAATGCAGTTTAGTTCTGTGGGAACGTAATTTTTAGGAGACAGGGTTGTCCAACAACAGCAGACAACAGGAGTATTTACAACAGCATATAACAACTAAAATACTGCATGTGGGTGCACACTTACATTCTCTGTCTTACTGTTGCATAAATCCCATGAATGTATGAGATTAAGTTAGCTTCATTATATCTCAGTGATTAAGTGAATAATAAAGTTTCTATCGGGTCACTATCAGCCTGTCACTTATTATTTTCAGGGCGGGGTTTGGAGGAACAGAGAGGAGACGGTGATCGCGGAAGATTTTTTCCTCCTGCCTTCACAAACTTTACACACGTATATATCATCTGAAAATTGCTAGAGGACATTCATACTCTGCAATCCAAGACTTAATTAAATCCACCAAAAACCTGACATGATTGTAACGCGATTATTTTTGAAAAACATAAATCCCTGTGTCTCTGAGTTGCAGCGACACGGAGTGATTCAGAGCGGGTCCTTCTGCTGTTGGTTCTGGACTGGTGTTCTTGTGTTGGTGGATAAAGCAGACTGCTCCATGTTTGGTGTTGCTGTGCCGCTGTCACGTCTGTTGCCTGATCTCTAAGTCACTGACCGATTTGATATTAAAGTGACAGAAAAAAAAACGTTATAGTAAAGCCGCGGCCGGAAAATCAGGAAGCAGCGTTACTACGCCATAATCGATTATCTTCCGTCACTGCATCGATACCGAATCGTCCACGTCCGCATCGCAATGCATCGTAGAAACGATTATTTTCAACCCCCCTAATGGATACCAACCTCCTCTTTTTCCAGAAGTAGAGAAGGAAGTGACTGTACCGTCAGCACATGCCCTGGTGATGCGGTGTCGCAGAGTCTGGGCAGGAGCTCGCCAGGTTCTCCTGAAGAGTGCTGCTCGCATGAAGAGGGCAGCAGATCGGCATCGTCGTCCGGCACCTGTCTACAGACCCGGGCAAAAGGTTTGGCTATCTACAAGAGATCTACCCCTATGTGTGGCCTCCAGGAAGCTGGCTCCGAGGTTTGTGGGTCCGTTTCCAATAACTAAGGTTGTTAACCCGGTGGCTGTTCGCCTGCGCCTGCCCAGGTCCCTGAGAGTCCATCCGACCTTTCATGTGGCCAAAGTCAAACCGGTTCGGGAGAGTCGTTTGGTTCCTCCAAACAAGCCCCCTCCTCCACCCCGGATATTAGACGGCGGTCTGATATATGACGTCAAGAAACTGCTAGCAGTCAGGAAGAGAGGACGCGGCCGACAGTTCCTTGTAGACTGGAAAGGATACAGTCCAGAACATCGGTCGTGGGTACCAGCAAGTTTTGTTGTGGATCAGAAGCTGATAAAGGACTTTTTTAGGCTTAACCCACAGGACTCTGGGCCGTCCGGAGTCGGCCGTAGAGGGGGGGGGTACTGTTGTGTCTCATCAGATTTGTTAATATTATTTCTCTATTAGTTTATATTGTCAAGTCCGTGTCTGCCATTTCCTGTTTTACTTTATTTCCTTTCTCATTTTAGATAGTTCGACTCCTACCTTGTCAGTATGTTCACTGACCTGATTACCTGCCCCGCCCTTATTGTTTGCACCTGTGGAGTCCCTTGTATGTGTATATATTCTGTGTGTTCCCTGTGCCAAGTGCCAGATCGTTTTTGAACCTTGTGAATGGATTACCTTGCTTATCACCACAGTAAAAACCTTTTTTTTTAAATCATCTTTTGTCTGGAGTCGTGCTCCAGTCGTAACATTGAGTATCATCCGCATAACAATGAATTCCTTATAATATTGACAAGAAGCTGTTTCACCTTCACCTTAGCAAGACAAGAATAGAGACAAGTCCTTTGTCTGAGGCTATTAGAAGGTCATTTGTGACTTTAACAAGAGCTGTCTCTGTGCTATGATGTGTTCTAAGCCAGACTGAAAATCTTCAAATAAATCATTGTTTTTTAAGTAATCACACAGCTGTTTTGCGACTGCTTTCTCAAGAATGTTTGAGAGGAAAGGAAGATTAAAAATAGGTCTATAGTTGGCTAATACCTGGATGGCTCGTGGAACTTTGAGACATTGTCCAGCCTTTAGTCTCCCCCCTTTAAACACTGTATCTCTCAATAAAGACGCTCTCTGGCTTGAACAATCAAAACTTCATCACTGCACCACCAGGGATGCAAACTCATCAGGTATGAAAAAGGTGACAAGGATCCGACCCCACGGAATATCGGCTTTAAAATGAGGAATAACAGATGATTTTAGCAGTCAGAACAACTAAAGCAGCAGTGTTAATAATAACAGAAACGCCAAAAAGTCACATCTAATAGAAATATATAAAAGCATTTATTTTAATTGTGTAGCAGTCAGTTTATAATTTTGGCAGCACTGTTGAGCATTTTGAAAATGTATTTTCATGCCTCTGTGCAAGGCTTAGTCTTTCTATCTGTATAGCCACTGGTGTAAAGTAACTAAATTCATAAACTCAACAAGTACTATACGTGGGTACAATTTTGAGATACTTGTACTTTATTTAAGTATTTAAATGTTTTGCTACTTTGTTCTTCTACTCCACTACAGTTCAGAGGTGCATGGTGTACTTCTACTCCACTACATGTATTTAATACCTTTAGTTACTTTACAGATCTGGATGAATGATGTGAAATATAATCAAGTGTTAAATCAGACTTTAGTTCCACCTGGAGTAAATCCACCAGCTACCCTGCAGTATACAAAGTCATTCAAACTAGCTGCACCTTTACCAGCTTTGAGAACACTTTCATGATCAATCATTATAAAACATATATAATATTCTGAAATGGACCAATCTGCACAACGACTACTTTTACTGTCGCTACTTTCACTATATTTTGATGAGAATACTTTTATACTTTTACTTGAGTAACATTTTGAATGCAGTACTTTTACTGTAACATAGTATTCCTACACTCTGGTACTTCTACTTTTACTCTAGTACAAGATATGAGTGCTTCTACTTTTACTCAAGTACAATATCTATAGCCTACTTATACCACCTCCGTTTATAGCCTATGAAGAAAAAAAACTATTAAAAAACGAAGGCTAAAGCTAACGTTAGCAGATAGTGACAATGTATGCTAGCTAGCTAGCTCAACGATTCCTTAAATAATATTGCGACAGAAACATTTTTCAGTTCACATCACGCTCTGCCGCTCCGACAGGGAGCTCTGCTCTGAACACCTGAACGCCCCGTTCTAACAGCTGTTCACCAGCGGTCCAGTCTGTGCCACAGTGACTCCGGACCGCACAGTTAATATTAACGAACGCACCCGTAGGTAATGTGGCTGCTGAAGCTAGACCATCTTCGCGGAGCAGCAGAGCCGACAGGCAGGAAGACTCGAGCACACAGCTCGCGCTTCATTATAATATATAAAAAAAGAACACCATGCGTGTCATGATGGCACATAACAGCTCGCGGCCGCAGATTACTCCGGGTCCCAGACCCCCCCCCATACCCCAACAATATTTTTATTGCAGATCTACATGAATCACACAAACGACCGATTTTGGATTCAAAACGCCGAAAGGTGACAAGTTTGCATCCCTGAGTAGAGAGTGCTCTACTGCAGCAGTACTTCAGACTTAGCTGGAAACCGAAGGGTCATCAGTTCAAGCACAGAGTTCAAGGAAGAGTTTACCACCAGGGCAATGCTGAGGTGCCCTATAGCAAGGCACTGGACCCCCACACTGCTCCATAGTGCTCTCCAGGGGCGTCGCCTGGGGTAGGCATCCGGGGCTTTAGCCCCGGATGTTTTTTCTTTAGCCCCGGACAAATTCTCCCTCAATAATATAATACATTAACCTACTTTACCTATAGGACGGACGGCAGAAATGTAATTTCCCATGTTCAGTGAATGCAACACAGAGGCAAGACGACGCCACCAGACCAATCAGAGAGTTGCATGGAAATACACGTGTTTTATTGGCTGACAGGTACGTACCTCTCCTTTGTGACAATGTTTAAACTTTAAACTGTCAGCCCCGGACGCGGAGATTCTGAAGATGGACATTAGACATTTCTTTAATAAAAAAGACGGCAATTCTCAAGTGGTGGCTCACACAACAACCCCAGAGCCACCACCTGAGCCAGGTGAACAAGGTATGTACCTGTCAGCAGGGGCGGATCTACCGGGGTGGCATGGGGTGGCAACTGCCACCCTAAACAATAGCCTTGCCACCCCAGCTGCCACCCCAGTTGGCATCTTTGTTTTGAAAGAAAAGTTGTGGGTCATCGGACATTTATGAGAGAAAGTCTCTAATGTCCCAGTGCAAGTGAATGCAGCACAAGATGCACGTCATGTAACCCCTCCCCCGGTCCTGGCGCGAGAGTGGAAATATGATTGGTGGCGAATTCACTTGAACGTGGGAACGGCGCAAAACGAGAAGCCTTTCGGACCCAAGTACTGAAGGAATGAGGTAGTTGCGGTCTACAATGACAGAGAAGAGAATGTCAAGTTTGGCTGTACTCAGCATTGAATCAAAACGCACTACAGCTGTTGATCTTAATAAGTTTGTGAGGCGTTTTGCTGAACAAAATAGTAATCGCCGCATTAGACAATAGACAATAGACATGCCAACTTGATGCTCTGCTCACGGATGACTCGATGAGAATAACAAACTGTTAAGATGATGACCTTGTATGCGTGTATATATATTTTTCTTTGAGGAGGTCTGCCCCCAAAAAACAGTTTTAAGTCCTGAGAAAGTAAAATAAGACGGTGTGTAAAACTACACTGCCCAGCCAACAGAAAGTAACCACTTTGATTTAACTAGGCCAGTAGGTAAGGACCTTCCACTGGATAATAACTGCAGCGATGTTTATGTTTTAGCTGAATACACGTTTTTTAACCCTAACTGATGCAGTTAGTCACTTCTTTAATGTTTGTTCTTTCTGATGTAAAGTCAAGGTTGTAACTGTATATCAATAATGATATAATTACTTGTTTTTCAAATTTGAAGGAGGGTGAGCAAGCATCTTGATGAACATTCATCATTAACTCCTCCAAAAAATATAGTTTATTCAATAATAAATGAATATGTGAATCATAACAGTTCTTCACTATATCTGTAAAGCGTCTTTGAGCACCTGTAAAAACGCTAACAAATTAAATCTATTATTATTATTTATTAACAGTGATTGACAGCTGATAGGAATAATATGATTGTTAATAGTATCATATTCATTCAGACAAACATCGATGAGACAGTTAATTAATGTACTTATTGCAGCAGTCTGCATAGATTGGTACCCCTGCTGGTCTAAGAGTGAAACAAACTCATTCAGTTATTGTTCAGTTCAAATTCATTAAATTACGTCTGCCACCTTGTAAGGCTTTACTGATGTGCCACAATAATATCACTATTAATATCAATATTAAAATATTAATATTGTGGCTTTCCAAGTTAACATTGATTGTAGGAGTGTAACGGTTCACAAACATTTCGGTTCGGTACGTACCTCGGTTTTTAGGTCACGGTTCGGTTCGGTACGTTTTCGGTACAGCAGAAAAAATTATCACAAAACATTAAATATATATTTTTAATTATTATTAAACTGTGACTAATGTATTCAAATAAATACAAAATATAGTAAAATAAACATTAAGGTGCAGCATTTCGATGAACTGAAATAATCTGTATTTGAACTGTACTAGTACCTAAGCAGCCAGCTTGACATTAGGACTTGCTTGTCATTGTATTTTCATGTTGTTTAAAGAAAGATGAACTTGTCCATATTGCTTGCTGAAAGGGCAGATCTGCTGGCACTAACAATGTCTCCTGCTGTGGAGAACACCCTCTCTAGGGACAGTGGCAGCAGATACAGCCAGGTAGCGCTTTGCTAACATGGCAACATAAGGATATTTGGCGTTTGTAATAGCTTTGGCTCGGTCTGAACTCTTTGCGAGTGGTGGAGGCTTACATGCTAGTGGGAGTTGGGTTTGCACTTCAGTCTTTTTTCTTTTGGTACCGGTAATATTCACATTCGGGTGATGCCTTTTCAAATGAGTGTGATGTATTGCCAGCCGCGTAACCAATGTTAGTTGAACAATGCCGACAAACAGCTTTGGTTCGGTCCACCTGTCTTTGTCCGTCATCCTTGTACGTAACTGCGAAACCAAAATGTTCCCAAACCGGAGACCTCAATGATGCCGGAGGATTTTCGAGCTCAACTTTATCTGCGTTCGCCATTTCGCCAGTTCCTCAAATTACTGACTACATTTGAACGCATCCCTGTGACCAGCTCTCATAGTATGCCTCTCGTCCAATAAAATGACTTGGTCGCTCTATGATATAGATTACTTCCAGAAAGTTGTTCATGTTCTCAATTTTTTACGTTTAACGCTATATTCGTTCGGTACACACGTGTACCGAACCGAAGGGCCCGTACCGAATAATTTCAGTACGGGTACGTGTACCGTTACACCCCTAATTGATTGATATGATTGCGATTTAAATCAGCATATACTTCTGTCAGGGGATGCCACCCCTCAAAATCTCCTGCCACCCTCTTGCCACCCCATGAATATTTGTCTAGATCCGCCCCTGCCTGTCAGTAAACTTACAAGTTATGCGAACATGTAAGCAAAGCATAAATTATAGCTACGTTGACGTTACTTTGAATCGCGCGGGTAAGCTAAACCGTTAGCAAGTAGCTATAGCTAGCCAGATATATTAAATAAACACTTTGTCATACAATCTAAATGTTGTGTTTTTTAGCGTTACTTGGTGATTTCAAAGAAAGCTCTCTGGGAAATGTTGACTTACTGTCTGTGTTCGACATGAAGCTAGAAGCTACCTTACAGTAAGTACACAGTTGATCCTGATTCCTGAGTCCTGTCGTGTTTCATAGTTAGCTTAGCTAATCATCAACCTAGCACTGAAATATATGGATGTTATGTGACAGTATTTCTGAGAAAAAGTCAGCTGAAATGGTGGCATGGTTGCCACTGCTTTACGTGTCGACAGCATGTTTGAACGTATTTGCAGCAGTAAATGTGGCTGTCTGGCCACTGACGTTGCCATAACAACACCTGAATTTAAATGTGCAACCTCTTTTTGTGACAAATTTAGCATGAAAATATAATTCTTCTGATTGATATTTCCTATTGACAGCTAGTTTCTATGTGAACATTATGAGATGGACAGCCAGCTAACAAGCTTTTTATACAAATATTTCAGATCAAAGCCAATCCAGTGGGGCTCCTGAAAGGGAGCAAGGGACACTATGCTCCCAAATATTAAGCCTTGACCCCCATCTTAAAATTGATATGATCAAAAAATGATCTGCATTGTCGGAGGCCTTTTTTCCTCATTATCATGTCAAATTGTACAGCTTTCCTTAGTGTTGAATGCAGAAAGATGACTATATTAGAGTATTAAGTGAAAATGACTATATTAAAGTTTTAAGTAAATATATTAAGTGAATTACTCAAACTGCATTTGTATAGGAATGATTCTGTCCTATTGGCAGATAACTACTCTAACAGTGATATCTACAAGAGATGTCAATTTAACTATTTTCAATTGGTTAGTATTACATTTTGTGACAGTGTGGTGACACTCATTTTAATGAAGACAAATGTGTGTATCTTGAAATTCATTTATTTGACAGAGCTGGAAACTGATTGACTTACATACTTGTTTGTGTTTACCTACACAGTCATCACAGATGAGCCAAACAGAGTAGAGGATGAAGAAAAGGAGAACAGGAGAAAGGGACACACAAGAAGGAGATACAAAAGACAAGAACGACAATGGAGACAACAATGAACAGGAACACCAGAACAGACAAGAGTCAATGAGTAACATGACTGATTTAGGGACTGCAGATACAGGGCCAAGGCAAGTGAGACATCACTGCTTTCCATCCAGCATGTTTGGCCAGCAAAAGAGATCATTTCAACCGCAAACAGCAAGAGATGAGGGATTATTATTTCCTCCTTCCATCCCTTTTTTCTGTTTAATCTGATTACTAACAACTTCTAATAAATTGACATAGTTTATGATTTAATTGGAAAATGAAGTGTTTTTAAATAATAAACCCGTTTCTGATTCTGAGATTTATTTTTGACATATGGGTGTTGAGAGATGTATCCATATCTCTTGATGTTGCTCTCAAAGTGCACAAGATTGATGCTTTTAACTTCAGTATTTAAAAAAAGTCTTCCTGGGGGACCCCAGAGGAGGTGAGTTCCCCCCAAAATAGCACTTTGTCTCTGCTTATGTAACTCCGGTGTAGTGTCCCCTCGGCAACAGATCACTCAGAGCTGGTGATTACTTTCCTGCATTTCAATGGACAGCATATAAAAAGGACACGTGAGCTGCATTGCTTAAGAGATCCTCACATGCTATCTCTTTTACAAAATAAGTGTCCAGTCAACAACACATTTCAGTGATCGTATAGTGGTAGTATATTTTTCACAAGCAATGTGAAACATTAAACTTATACAAACTGGTGTACAAAACTCACATACCTGCGTTGATCTCCTTGAGTGTCTCTACTCTTTCTTCTCCACATCTCTTGTCCACCATCAGAGATTGCAAACATTTCAGAAACAGCTAGAGGTAGGGGACAAACAACTTGTTCGCTGGGCATGTCAAAAACCTCCCTGCTTTGATCAAGACTTTAGGGAGCCTTTAGCCCCTCTAGCAAAGGGACTGGAAAGCAAGCTTTGAAAATGCAGTACCATCTACATGCTGTCATGTTCCAGACACTGCTCTCAACCACTCAGGGCCTGCACACATACCTGCAGAAAGAAACACTTGACTTGGTGCAGGCAGTAGATTACAAAACAGCAGTTGAGAACACACTGAAAAGTTACCAAAGTAACGAGAAAGCACATGAGGTCTATGACAAGACCAAGGCCCTGTGCAATGATCTTGATATTCCCGAAACTGTGACACAGAGGAAGAAGCGTAGAAACATGGAAGACTTTGTAGTCGAGTTATCATGTGGAGCAATGTGAAATATTAAACATAAATAAACTGGTGTACAAAACTCACATACCTGCATTTCAATGGACAGCATCAAAGGACTCGTGAGCTGGGTTCTGGTGCTCAGATTAGCTATTGATGATCACGTTGATAAATCATATAAAACAAATAGCCAATCACACTAAAAACATGTTGCTGTGACTGTGAGCATTAAACAATTAACATTAAACTAAACAAACACAACAGAACGTTATTGTCCTTATAAAATAAAAACATACATTTTGTCCACCGAGATAATACAGGCACCTTACCCTCAAGAGATCCTCACGTGCTATGAGAGTCTCCCACACTCCATTGCCGTAACAAAGCTTTTTGTTTGTGACACCAGATGGCGCAATTGTGTATGTGCGTGTGGGGAGTCTTGCAGTAGAAAATTTGACTAGCGCCGCCACTGTGGGCTAAGCCCCGAATGTTTCCAGGTCCAGGCGACGCCCCTGGTGCTGTCCACTGCTAAATCCAGAGTCAAAATCTCCCTGTATGCTACATATGATTTTACTGATTCTGATTCATAAACAGCAGCCCAGTTCAGGATTTATCAAAAGGTCAGAGACTAATGACGGATGATGCATTCACATTACAGGCATGCCATATTTTTGTATATTTATAATTGACAATATGCCAGTATTTGAGGGCTTTAACTCTGTCAGTAAGCGCTATGAACAATAACAAGATATTTGTGATATATTCTCTGCTGTGATTACAATTGTTCTTATTTTGTTTTAAAGGGTCTTAATCCAGTTAATTGTAGCACACCACAGTCAAATGTAAAAAGATGTAATTACAAAATAACCGATAGTAAAAATGTTAAGTATCTAGTTCCTTTGGAAAAACACCAGCCACAGTGGGTGGTGAGCCCTGAGGTTAAGTATAGTAAGAGACAGTATTAATATTTTAAAGTTACATGGTCAAAAACAGGATGAAGGTGTGCTCATTAATTATTCCATTTAGGAAATTCAAGTCGTCAAAGTGAATTAAATTTGAAAGACTGTAGATCAGCATTCCTCATATTAATATATATTCCTCCTCACACATCCGTGTTCGGCACATGTCACACTGCATCACCAAACCCTGACCATTACAGGCCCCGCACTTTCCAATAATTTCAAAAATAAATTACATCAGACATGCTGAGTCGGCTTCCCATGAATAGATGACACTTAATGGCATTAGCACACAGCCGATCCATTGATAATTCATCGTAAGTGTCAGGAGCAGCCGTCCTCACTGTGACTGCATTGCAGCAGCACGAGGGGGGGAGGACAGGGAGTAATCTCTCTTTTCCCACCCTAACCTCCCTCCTCCTTCCTCTCCTTTGCTCTCCATCAGCAGCAGGAATGGATGGATGGATGTAGGAGTCCAGAGAGGAGGTGTGGAGATGAATGAGACGTCTGCAGGGAGAGAGGGAGTGATCCTGCAGGAGCAGAGAAGAAGAGAGGAAGAGCTTTAAAATGTATTTACCCTTACACCACACTTAATTTAGCTGACGCTTTTACCAAATAAACTCTCACTAAGTTCACCTACTTATGTTTAGAAAACAACATATATCTGTTTACAGTGTGATATATGCAGTTTATTCAGTATTGACATTTTATCTTACTATATTTTACATCTATATAGTTTCATTATTTAAACTTGCAACAATGTGTAATTTCCACCATTCTTATGGAAACATTTTTATTTCACTATTTTATTTCACTCAAATGAACCAACTCATTTTAAGTGCTCAAAAATGTTTTTTCTTTTAATGGCCAATGTGAAATCAATTTGTTTTTATTATATAACATGAAATGGTTGCTATTTCTGTATAGTTTGGTACATTTCTGATGATTTATTCATTTATTTTCATTAATCACTTTTACATTACATAAAATGTTTGATTTAGTTGAAACTTTTCATCAAAGCAACTTACAATCAGTGCAACCAACCATGAAGACACAAACTCAGAACAGCACATTACATTAGCTTCAAATAAGCTAAGCCATTTTAAGTGCTATAAAGATAAATTGGTAATGACTTTGTTTTAACTTTCCTTTTTCTATAGCCAAGGTGCAGCTGAAACAGGTGTGGTTTCAGTTTGCAGCTGGATAAGCCTAGTGATGTAAGAGAAGCCACAAAACACTCACACTGTCCTTTTGGTTAAAAAACAGGATTGACAGCTCTGTGAAACTCATATAAAACAGACAACAAGGAGCAACAGCCATGCAAAAAATGAAGGGGATTTAGTTTTAGACTTGTAGTAACTAAATGTGTCTGATCTTCTCTCCCTAACTCTTACCAGGTTTGGGAGTAACGGATCGTGTGTAACAAGATTTTGAATCATACTACATGAAATGGTAACTGTATTCCCTTAGTTACATTACAAAATGCATGGTCAGATTACTGGTTGAATTTTTTTTATAAATGGGGATTTCAAGCAGGATTCCTCTATTACAATATATTTTGAAAAGAAAAAAATATATACTATAGGTAGGTAGACGTACTGACAAAATGTTCTTGTTGGTATTAATTTAGGCTACTTTCTATGGAGCTAATTTCCTGCCATAACTCCACAAACAAACTAAACAGGTTTTACAAATGCCTCATGATTCACTAACAAACACAATGTGGTTTGCAAATACAAAACACCATCTACAAACTAATGCATTTAGTTTTGCAAAGAAAAAACGTATCTATCAAACAAACACATAACATTTTTCGAATAAATCATGTTTCAGAGACAAATTCAGCATAGGTTTTACAAGTACAAAACTTTTTCTTTCCATGGCGGAATATTCCGCCGTGGTTGTGCTCAAACCTTATATATACATTCTATGGCCGTTTCTCAATCGCGAGTACACATGCTGCAGAGCAACTATTTCAAGTATACTACCAGGCTTGGAATTTCGTCATTTTAGGGGCAAGGCCATTTGGCCTTCCCGTTCACATTTTTTTTAAGGGCACAAAGGCCACATGACAGGGCACAAAGGCCGTTTGGTTAAATTACGCTGGTCAATTAACATGACTGAAAAGTGTAGCACTAACGTCAACACCAGTCGTTTTACAAATGGCTGAATAGCAATAGTGTTTCTTAAACGTATACGTTAAGTTCAGCCATAAACCACATAAGTCAGTCATGTATTATATCAAAACCGCTTAGCAAGAAAAATACTAGATTCAAAGGTGACAGCTATCTGCTAGCTTGTAGAAGCAACACTAGATGTAGACCCCTTGAAGGGAAGACGTTAGCGCTATCCAAACTAGCTAGCTATCGCTAGATTTCATGACAAAATGTAACGAGTCGACTTTAAATAGGCTAATACAATGGTAATTACCTATCAATAGTACTTTCTATAAACACGTAAATGTTAAGTCCTTTCAAATACTACCACATACTTCAGTTAAATCATATCAAAACAGCTTGGTCCGCTTGCTTACCTGTGCTTGTCTTGCTCCCGCGGCTGAGGAGGAGGCTGTCGGGCCCCTACAGGCATTTCTGACGGAACAATCACAGCAGAGCAATCGCTCTGATCCACAGACATGGGACTATCCTACTGCGCGCACTAGTATGACTTCACTAGCGTTGTTTACACTGGAACTTTTGACAGGGGCACAAAGGCCACTTTGGCCGTGAATTGCATTTTTTTTCTCAGGGCATCACGGCCAAAGTGCGGGGCAACGTCGTGAAATTCCCACCCTGTATACTACGTCATAGAGTGGCGCAGAATGCTGGGCATTTAACATGCATTTAAACAGTCCTTCGGCGCCACTCGATGACGTAGTATACTTGAAATAGTTGCTCTGCAGCAGTTTTACTCGCGATTGAGAAACGGCCAGATGCTCAAACACACTCACACATGCTCCATGGCAGCAGGGGGCGCTACTGAGTCCATTAGGAAGGCGGGAGGTTGAGCAGAGCATGGAACAGCCAAGCCCCCAGGAAGTGCACCGGACTCTGATGAGAATATTCGTTGTGGCCAAACGGCGGTACTCAGGGGCGGACTGGCCATCTGTAGAATCTGGAGAACCACAGAACGGCCGGTCGTCAAGGGCCCTTGACGGCCGGCCGGCCCTTTAAAGAAAAATAGTTTAACGTCATCATTTAAGTTGCGCTGACGGCCGACAGAGGGCGACAGCGGCCGCTAATGCAGTTGTGTGGTTCTTATCTGTCAAATAATAACACATGAAGAAGAAAAAAGACCGGCCACACGAAGAGAAGGAATTAGACGCCGCGGCAGACAGGGAGAATGAAAACACATGGATACAAATCAAAGGAAACTAAAAGAAAAAGGTGGGGCCGAGAAGGCCAGAGAAAAAAAGGTGAAGTCACTCGCAGGTGAAGCATATAAATGTCGCAAATTGACAGACCTTTTTGGCAGCAGCGCTGCGACAAGCACTATCAGCAGCAGCTTAGTGCAAGATGATGAAGAGAATGATGAGGGCACGAGTTCAGATATACAGCCAGCCTCCTGCGTTCATGATGAGGGACAGAGTTGAGCTGGTGGAAGAACCAGCTCAACTCATACAAGTACAGGGTAAGAGCAAGAGGTGGGTGAGAATTATCCCTTGAACTCAGTGGCGTTTTCTCCTGGAGGTCAAGAGAAGCCAGGCTTCCCCTGAATTTAGGATTGTAGTTATAATTTTAATAAATAAATAAAAACACTTTGTTTAGTTTCGGTAATTATTCTGCCGGCCCGTCTCTCCCCCATTCTCTTTGAGTATTTTACAAAGAGTGAAACAGCGCCCCTCTAGATGTTATGGTGAAACAGTAGATTGCACTCTCTGTTGTGAGAGGAGGCTAGCTGAAATTGGCTTCCCTTGGTGAAAAAAATTTGAGGGATTGACCAATCAGATGAGGCTCACGTCATGCCTCACAATCCAATCAAATCGCATCAACTTCAGTTCATACTGTAACTGTCATCACCGCCCTTAAAAAGTAGCAAGCAACTGAAGCAAGTGCAATTATGGAGGGTAGAGATTGAGTATTTCATCAAAAATAATTGTACTAAACTTCCGCTACAGCAGCAACTAAAAATGAAATCTGATGACAGGCCAATGATCAAACTGGAGCTGTGTACAGAGAGGAAAAAAGGAGCGAATCGGACATAAAACTTTAAATAATAAACAGCGGATTTCTAACATTTGACATTTCATGTGGCCGGACTGGGTCAGTTTCCAGGGCTGAATTTTAGTCCCAGTCCGCCCCTGGCGGTACTACACTTCCGTTAGGTTGCTGGGCCCGGAAACACTTTTCCCCATTGACTTACATTGGGAAAGAGTGGTCTGTAAATCGTTGGATAATTTTTTTTAAACTAAATAAACTACCCAGTATGAACGTTTGTATAGCCCTTATTAAAAACATTCGGTCCTCAAGTTGTAAAAATGTGCTAATAACGTTATTCTGAGAGTTATTTTCCTCGGCATTATGAACGCGCATCTAACCCACGGGACCGCTCTGCCCGGCACGTTCATGTTACGTGTTCTGACCGTCTGACTGTAACAGTTTGGAGGATTTAGCAGCCTGGTATATTACACAGTTTTAGTGGCATATATATAAATATATGGTAACACTTTATATTAAGGTACACAAATTAACCATCAACTAGGCTAGTTGTTAATTAACATGCATATTAGCAGTATATTGGCTCTTTATTAGTCATTATAAAACACTTATTAATGCCTTATTCTGCATGACCATATTCTACAAGTAATAAGCCATTAGTTGAGAGTTTTTCCTCAATAACCCTCTAATTAGTGCTTATTTATTGCAAGTAAGGAAGTTGTTGCACATGAGTTTTGGTCTTAATATGCTCTACTCAATATGGGCCTAATAAGGCAGTAGTACCACAAGAATAGTAATTCTCCCATAATAACACTTATTAACAAGACATGAAACTATAGAGTGGCGAAGTCACGCCCATCTACTTCCGGTCCATGGGACCTTATTTCGGAAAAATAATGTATTGAATTCAATGGAGAGAGAAAACGTATATTTCGATCCCGTTAGAATTGTGCCATGAATTACACATATGATGTCAAAAAAGTCACAGTTTGTCGTAAAACTGTTGAAATATAAGACGCCTGAAAAATACGCAACTAGAAAGACTACAAATCCCAGAGTCGCGTAAGTGATGTCACAATTGTTTTCCTCCACTAAGAGATAGCTAAGATCAGCGCCATATAGATAGAATCTATCTATATGGCGCTGGCTAAGATAAGATAACTTTAACAAGATGCCTGTTTGCTTAGTACCAGATTGTTATCATACCAGCAATGGGTCTTGCTCGTTCTTTCGATGAAAGGACCAGGAGTGGCTGGATCAAGTTAGCTACCTAGCTAGTAGCTAGCACGTTAGTTAGCATTACAGCCTTGTGATTTTTATTAGACTTAATATGAAGTAACATTAAGTAACCCACAATGGTAAACAGTAAGAGTAGTAGTCATATTTCGTGAACCCTTTGAAGAGTACTTTCACACCGGTGTGATCATTCTATAATATACAATTTAAGCCCGGGGGAGAAATGCTAACGCTAGCATCGGCGATCGCTGATCTTTTCTACTTCATGCTATCTGCACAAATGGTTGACATTAAACATTAAAAAGATCAGGCAGTTCAGACAGAATCAAAGGAAGGCAGGCAGCTTTGCATGACATTCTTCTGGACGTGTTTCATTGTGATGAGGGTAGTCAATCGTTTTATTGACAAGATAGTAGTGACGGCCATCTTGGTGACGTGTGTTGTTCTGCGAGACCAGAGATGTAGTTCATTGAGCGTTTCACACAAACAAATGTGTTACTTCACAGTTTTACGACACATTTTATTTATTTTTAAATTGAAACATCATATGTGTAATTCGTGGCACAATTCAAACGGGATCGAAAGATAATCTTTCTCTCTCCATTGACTTCAATACATCATTTTTTCGAAATAAGGTCCCATGGAGGTCCACCGGAAGGGGAGGGACTTCTCCACTCTATAAGTGTTAATTGTGTATAAATAATTAAACATTTGGTATTTATATCTAAGAATATGTGTTGGGGTATTGACAGTTCAGCTACCAATAGCAAGGTGATATTGACCTGTATGTTTCATATTTGCACATTTATATATTTGTACATTTTTTACTGAAGGTTAGACAGGAAACCGGGTACAGGAAGTAGGAGAAAGTGAACTGAATAGAGTGGCGAAGTCCCTCCCCTTCCGGTGGACCTCTAATGGAACACGCCGAACATGCTAATTCATATCAGAAGGCATCACCCAGATTTGCCAATCACCGGAGCCCGGCAAAAGATAACAGCAGTTTAGCAGCTTATCCGCGCTGTTTTTAATAAACCAATAGACATGAAAGCCGTGAGACCAAAATAAATAACGGAAGCTTTTGGCATATGTTTTTCAACGACTATGCGCTCTTGAAACACTTTCTTATTATTTATGATGTAATATTTTCAAGACATTCTTTTTAGTTTTACAGCTTGATGAAACCTTTTTGTTTGACATCAGCCATTATAGATAATATGGCCATCTGTGTGTGTGTGGTACTGTTTGTGGTTTGTTTTAACTGTTTAATACAGTTAATTATTCAAAATGTCAGAGTTCCTTATTTTGAAACTGAAACTTGCACTACTGTTCAAAATAAATAACAACAAACCTGGAATTATGCATTTGGGACTTTTTTTGTTGTACCGAACCCGTACCGAACCGTGACCCCCAAACCGAGGTACGAACCGAACCGTGACTTCTGTGAATCGTTACACCCTTAATGTGCACATACATACAGTATGTAATTTACAACAGCTGTAAGCTGCTTGAAAATGCACCTTGAAAATGCTTGAAAAGTGCTTGAATTTCACTTTGGAAAAGGTGTAAGAACCCTGGAGATCATTAAGTACCTTGTAACTTATTTTTGTATAGTTTCACTCTGTTTGAATGTCAGTGGACTGCAAATAAGTCAATAAAGGAGCATGGCTGCTCATTCCCTGGCTCTCAAAAGAGTTTGGCTGGCTGTTTAATCTATGTTCACACTGAGACAACACAGAGAGAGAACAGTACACCTATTGTGTAAGAACATACAAGCAGGTCACACAGTATGATCACAAATATATAACATCTGTTACAAAAATCTGTTTTTATTAAAAAAGTACAGGCTGCATATGTGTTCTCAGCCTTGGAGAAACTTGACATGTTTTGGTATGTGTCTGAACCTCTCTTCAGTGGTTCATTAATAAAACAGATATTTCAACGTGTGCCTACTTTGTTCATGTACTGTTGAGGTTAATTTCAGTAGTTGTGTGCTATAATGTATTTACAAAGTGTGAAGAGGAGGCAACTTTAGAATAGGGAACATGTTCAGGTCAATTAGAGTCAAACTAATAGCTTATTGGTTATGAACAAGACTTCACTTTAAAATAGGGAACATATTCTTACATATAAATACCTAATTAGAGTCAAACTACTAGCTTATTGGTTATGAACAAGACTTCCCTTTAAAATAGGGAACATATTCCTAGATATAAATACCTAATTTTGAGTTATTTAGACACAATTAACACTTATAGTTGCATGTCTTGTTACATAAGAATAGATCATATTTGTTAAGTGTTATTATGGGAGAATAACTATTCTTGTGGTACTACTGCCTTATTAGGCCCATATTGAGCAGAGCATATTGAGACCAAAACTCATGTACAACAACTTCCTTACTTGCAATAAATAAGCACTAATTAGAGGGTTATTGAGGAAAAACTCTCAACTAATGGCTTATTACTTGTAGAATATGGTCATGTAGAATAAGGCATTAATAAGTGTTTTATAATGACTAATAAAGGGCCAATATACTGCTAATATGCATGTTAATTAACAACTAGTTGATGGTTAATTTGTGTACCTTAATATAAAGTGATACCAAATATATATACACATGGTTGGTATTTAACAAAAAGGGGTGTTATATAGTCTGTGTTGTAGTGTGTGATATTGGTATTTATGGAAACATTTTACACCTTTCCTTCAAGTATTATATGTTTTTGTTACTTGTGGGGCACTTAACATAAATAGTCACAGTTATCCTTTTACTCCATCACATTTCAAAGAGAAATAGGCTATTGTTATTTTAACTCCACCACAGTAATCCATCATCAGCTTTACTTTTTAGATAAGATTTAACTCACAATTGATCATAACAGGCTTCAAAATACATACATTTTTATATATTACCAAGTGGTTTAATGTACAACCCACACAAGTATCATGCTAAATTAAGCTCTGTTGCTTGGATATCAATAGATCCTGTTATCAGCGTAATATAAAAGTACATAACGATTGATGTGTAACTTAGCATTAATTACTAGCTAGCCGCTAGCTGCTAACTGCCGCCTCGTTAATATCAAATCCATCATAACAATCCAGTACCATGCTGCCATGAACGTGCGGTGCTGTTACGTGTACGCAAATTGACGTGCTTAATGTGAACGAGCCTTTTTGGGGGCGTGGTTAAAGTTGCGCATGCTCTATGAGCGCACACACGGGTACTTCTCAGGCATGACGGGTAATTTGTGACGTTTCGCTCTCTCAAAAGTTGGTCCATTTTATCTTCATGCGCCAATAAGCAGCTCTCATAGGAATGAATGAGGCCCCGCCTCCCACGCTGTATCCAGTTCTTATTATACATCCATGGGAACAGCCCTTGCCAGTCTGATGGCAGGTGTTTCTAGCAATCCAGCGATCTGGGTCAGTGTTATAGTGATAATATTATAAGGTGAATTTAGCGAACACAACGAAAACAGCCAAGACACATATTGAGCCCAGAAAATGTATGTTATTAGGGCTGTAAATATAATAAGCCTATGGGTAAAATGGGCAACATTGTAACTTAGGAGATTTAAACTATACAGCAATTCTGCACTGCGGTCACTCAGCCATCTATAGAGTTAGTCTTTTCAAATCAGCTGCTCTTCATTTTCTTTCCTGCTATATTCAATGAGTGATACAAATATTTTTTACCACAAGTTCTTAATAAAACGGACACTGTTGGACTCTGTACTAGTTGACTGCTACCAGAAAAAGTACTTTTACTGTGTACTTTGTGAGTAACCCTCTATCAGAGTCCCCTCCATAGTAAGCTACATAATGCATGTTTTTTGCTATCTTTGATGAGTGATAAAAAGACAATTTTACCATTAGTTCTTAATGATATTGAGACTGCTGGACTCAGTATTCTTACACCTACTATCACAATACATGATTGAAGTACTTCTAGTGTGTGTGTTTTTTTTTTTAATCCTCTGTCAAAGTCCCCTCCTGAGAACAAAATCAAGCCACTTCTGCTAAGTTTGATGAGGGAAAAAAATTCTTTTTTGCCATTAGTTCTTCGTGAGATTGACACTGTTGGACTCAGTACGCACCACAATATTTCATTATGCATTATGTACAACATCAGGAGGATACGTCCCCTCCTGACCCAGAAAGCGACAACTTCTGGTCCAGGCTCTCGTCATCTCACGCCTAGACTACTGCAACTCCCTCCTGGCTGGTCTACCTGCATGTGCCATCTGACCTCTGCAGCTCATCCAGAATGCAGCGGCTCGTCTGGTCTTCAACCTTCCAACATTTTCCCACACCACGCCGCTCCTCCGCTCCCTTCACTGGCTTCTGGTAACTGCTAGAATCCACTTCAAGACAAGAACACGTCGGTTTGCTATCCTGGCTCCAAAATGGTGGAATGAGCTCCCCATTGAAATCAGAAACACACATTTTTACAAAAAGGCAGAAACTACTAATGCCCCTTTCACACCAAGGCTTTTCCCGTTCTGGCTCCGTGCTAGAGCTTTTCTGGTTCGGAACCAGTTCTTCGGTTCAGCTCCCGCTCTGTTCACACCGCTCAGAGCCCGACAGGTGCTACGTCATTGCGTCATGACGTAACCGTTTGCGTGCCTGCTTCATAAAGCCAAACCGCGTGGAAACCCCTCACATCGACAACAACAACAACAATGGCCGATTGTATTGAAGCGCTACTCGTTTTGGTTTTGCTCTGTTGAAACAAAATGGAAGAAATGGGACAATGTAGAATTGCTTTGGACCGCGTGCTCCCCTCCAGCTTCCTCTGTACCTCTTCGGAAGACCAGATTCCCAGTAGGTAGCAGGTCTCTTCAGTGAACCACTGCTGCTTGTTAAGTTTTAGGTTTTCCATCGTTGTGTACAAACTGGATAAAACGCGGGCTTTTTGTTGTTGTTAGAGGTTGATCCCGCCCCTGCCCCCGCCTCCGCCTCCAACGTAAGTGTGACGTACGCGGTGCTTGCTTTCTAGACGGACAACTTTTTGGTGCTTGAAACAAACCAGATTCCGGAGCTTGTGAACAGGAAAAAAC
The DNA here is from genome assembly GCF_902827175.1 of Gymnodraco acuticeps. Taxonomy (NCBI): domain Eukaryota; kingdom Metazoa; phylum Chordata; class Actinopteri; order Perciformes; family Bathydraconidae; genus Gymnodraco; species Gymnodraco acuticeps. Next base: position 946,234 of record NW_022990266.1, read on the forward strand.
GGTGCTTTTCAAGCTCCAGCTCCAAACCGGCCCTGGAACCGCGTTAGTGTGAAAGGGGCATAAGAGGTTGACAGAGAGAGTGGGGGAAACGCAGAGGTGGAAAAAGGAGGCGGAGGGGTTAAGTTACCATCATTGGAGGGAAAATAGACTAAAAGCTTTCTGCAGAGAGGAACAAGCGTTACATGAAACAGTGACAGGTAAGATGGACCGATAAACAGCGAGAACACGACGGATGATTAAAACCTGGAGCAGGAGACAGCAGACTGATGATGGACGTGGAACGCGGGAACAGATAATAAAATAAAAGCCTCAGATGGACGATAGAACCGAGTCAGAGAGACCGGCAGAAGATACAAAGAGCACACAGCTGAAATGTGAAAAATAAGTTCTGATGATTTAAGAGCGGTGAACTGATAAATCAAAGTGAAATAAATGGACTGAATGAGAGAGGAGATGCTGAAGGAAAGTTCATGCAGGTTACAGGAGATGATGGGAAAAGTACCTGAGTGATGCCTGTTGTTTTCATCAAACACTATGACACACCCTCCATACTCTTAGCAGATAGCGAGATATAGAAAATAAAAAGAGAGCTTCAAAAGTATATGATGCTTTGCCACAAATCAGAAATAATGGAAACCTCTTATGTCATGTGTATTGCATGGCCTGCAAACTAATTTGTTTTAACATTCAAACTAAACTATAAACACGACATTTAAAAATCACACTGCCATTTTAATATAGCATTGTTTTTGGCTTGTTCTTTTTTATTGTGGATATTATATTAAAAAATATCACAATAGAAGAAATGCACAACGACACAAATAAATGTACTAGATTAAAGACTGTATATAATGTGTGTGATATGTATTACATGTTGTTTGGTGTGCTTCCCCATCTGTCTGTCTGGTGGAGGCGTTTCCATTTGTGGTGGCTGGAATGATGGGGTGACGTTTCCATCTACAACGTTTCCAGCGTTTTCTTTTTTGGCTTCAGAACTGTTACGGAGCGTCCACACTACAGCTTCAAAAAAAGCTTGGAGCTGGGCGTGTCTGAAGCTTGGGGATTTTATTCGAGCAACGCGACCAACAACCAATCACATGAATCTCCCACCCCCGACATACAAAGCAAAAAACCCCGGGGATTTTATGCAAGCAATATATATATAAACTCCCCAAACTGTTACGGTGTGCAGGAAGCAGGACCCAAATGCAGATTAGAGTAAAAAGAATTCCTTTATTTCAAGGCTAGATATACACAAAGACAGAACTGAACACTCACCGATGAACTGGTCATTACACAAGACAACCCGACAAAGAGAGACAGAAAACCCAGAACTTAAATACACCCAGGACTAATCAAACAAACACGAGACAGGTGAGGAGGGAGGAGAAAACACAGAGGCACCAGGTGAACGCAATCGGGTAATCAGGTAGGGAAACAGACAAAAAGCAACAGGCAGGAAACGGGGGTGAACACTTTAGAAAATAACACAGGAAACCAAAGATAGAAAAAGACAAGACAAAACAACAACACAGACAGATCCTAACAGTACCCCCCTCTCAAGGATCCCAGACGTCCCAAAAAACAAAAAAAACAAAAACCTCAACCAGGGTGGGTGGAGGGGGTCAGGAGGACAGGACTGAACTGACCGCCCAGGGGCACGGCAGAGGACCAGGAAGGGGTCTCGGGCGGACGGCCCGGGGGCAAGGCAGAGGACCAGGAAGGGGTCTCGGGCAGACGGCCCGGGGGCAAGGCAGAGTCCAAAAAGGGGAATTCGGGCGGATGGCCCGGGGGCAAGGCAGAGGACCAGGAAGGGGTCTCGGGCGGACGGCCCGGGGGCAAGGCAGAGTCCATAAAGGGGGACTCGGGCGGACGGCCCGGGGCAAGACAGAGTCCAAGGTGGGGACCATGGAGGGGCGAAGGCAGCGGCAGGAAGAGTCAGGGGGCCGGGCCCGAGGGCGAAGGCAACGGCAGGAAGAGTCAGTGGACCGGGCCCGAGGGTGAGGACCGCGGCACTCAGGGGGCCGGGCTCGAGGGCGAAGACCGCGGCTCTCAGGGGGCCGGGCTCGAGGGTGAAGACCGCGGCTCTCACGGGACCGGGCTCGAGGGCGAAGACCGGACAGCTTCGGAGGCCGGGCAGGAGCCGGTGTCGACCGGACAGGATCCAGAGCCGGTGGGACAGGTGTCGGCAAGATTCCCCACGGAAGAGGACCAGGAGTTGGCAGGACCCTCGGCAGGAGGGCAGTCGGCGGGACCCCCAACGGGACAGGACAAGGAGCTGGCAGGACCCCCGGCAGGAGAGTAGACGGCGGACCTCCAAGGGGACAGGACAAAGGGTTGGCAGGACCCCCGGCAGGAGAGTAGTCTGCGGGGCCTCCAACGGCACAGGACAAAGGGTTGGCAGGACCCCCGGCAGGAGAGTAGTCGTCGGGGCCTCCAACGAGACAGGACATGGGGTTGGCAGGACCCCCGATAGAAGGGTAGTCGGCCGGGCCTCCAACGGCACAGGACAAAGGGTTGGCAGGACCCCCGGCAGGAGAGTAGTCTGCGGGGCCTCCAACGGCACAGGACAAAGGGTTGGCAGGACCCCCGGCAGGAGAGTAGTCGTCGGGGCCTCCAACGAGACAGGACATGGGGTTGGCAGGACCCCCGATAGAAGGGTAGTCGGCCGGGCCTCCAACGGCACAGGACAAAGGGTTGGCAGGACCCCCGGCAGGAGAGTAGTCGGCGGGGCCTCCAACGGCACAGGACATAGGATTGGCAGGACCCCCGGCAGGAGAGTAGACGGCGGGACCTCCAACGAGACAGGACAAAGGGTTGGCAGGACCCCCGGCAGAAGAGTAGTCGGCGGGGCCTCCAACGGGACAGGACACAGGGTTGGCAGGACCCCCGGCAGGAGAGTAGTCGGCGGGGCCTCCAACGGCACAGGACATAGGATTGGCAGGACCCCCGGCAGGAGAGTAGTCGGCGGGGCCTCCAACGGCACAGGACAAAGGGTTGGCAGGACCCCCGGCAGGAGAGTAGTCGTCGGGACCTCCAACGAGACAGGACATGGGGTTGGCAGGACCCCCGATAGAAGAGTAGTCGGCCGGGCCTCCAACGGCACAGGACACAGGGTTGGCAGGACCCCCGGCAGGAGAGTAGTCGGCGGGGCCTCCAACGGCACAGGACATAGATTGGCAGGACCCCCGGCAGGAGAGTAGTCGGCGGGGCCTCCAACGGGACAGGACACAGGGGTGGCAGGACCCCCGGCAGGAGAGTAGACGGCGGGGGCCTCCAACGGCATAGGACATAGGATTGGCAGGACCCCCGGCAGGAGAGTAGACGGCGGGACCTCCAACGAGACAGGACAAAGGGTTGGCAGGACCCCCGGCAGGAGAGTAGACGGCGGGACCTCCAACGGGACAGACATATGATTGGTAGGACCCCCGGCCGAGGAGTAGTGGCCGGGCCTCCAACGGGACAGGACATTGGGTAGGGACTTGAGACGTGACTCGAGAGGAGACTCGAGTGGGGAACCAAGGGGGAACTCGAGAGGGGACTCGAGAGGAGACTCAAGAGGGGACTCCAGAGGGGACTAGAGGAGAGAGGAGGGACTAGAGGAGGGACTAGAGGAGGAACTAGAGAAGGGAACTCGAGAGGGGAACTAGAGAGGGGACTTGAGGAGGGACTACAGGAGGGACTAGAGGAGGGACTAGAGGAGGGGACTGGAGAGGGGACTCAAGAGGGGACTAGAGAGGGAACTCGAGAGGGCCTCGTGATATTGTCACTGATATGACAATATCAGTATTGTCATACTGATATTTTGTACAAACTGTAAAGTCCACTGAGACAAATGTAACATTTGTGATATTGGGCTATATAAATAAACATTGATTGATTGATTGAAGTGACTAGAGGAGGGACTAGAGATGGGAGTAGGGAATTGACTAGAGGAGGGACTAGAGATGGGACTAGAGAAGGAACTACAGGAGGGACTAGAGGAGGGACTCGGGAAGGGACCAGAGAAGGGACTAGAGAAATGACTAGAGGAGGGACTTGAGAAGGGACTAGAGATGGAACTCGAGAGGTGACTCGAGAGGTGACTTGAGAGGGGGCTTGAGAGGTATCTCGAAAGGGGACTCGAGATGGGACTCGAGAGGGAACTGGAGAGGGGACTCGAGGTGGGACTAGAGAAGGGACTAGGGAAGGGACCAGAGGAGGGACTAGAGAGGTGACTAAAGGGGGGACTGGAGAAGGGACTAGGGAAGTGACTAGAGGAGGTACTTGAGAAAGGACTTGAGAAAGGAATTGAGTAGGGACTAGAGAAGGGACTAGAGAAGGGACTAGGAAAGTGACCTGAGGAGGGACTAGGGAAGGGACTAGAGAAGAGACTAGAGAAGGGACTAGAGAAGGGACTAGAGAAGGGACCAAAGGAGGGACTAGAGAGGTGACTAAAGGAGGGACTGGAGAAGGGACTAGGGAAGTGACTAGAGGAGGGACTTGAGAAAGGACTTGAGTAGGGACTAGAGAAGGGACTTGAGATGGGTCTAGAGTTGGTACTTGAGAAGTGACTAGAGAAGTGACTAGAGGTGGGACTGGAGAAGGGACTAGGAAAGTGACCTGAGGAGGGACTAGGGAAGGGACTAGAGAAGGGACTATGGCAGCTGGGGCCGGGACTGGGTCTGGAACCATGGCTGCTGGGGCCGGGACTGGGGCTGAAACCATGGCTGCTGGGGCCTGTACTAGGTCTGGAACCATGGCCGGAAACATGGCTGCTTGGGCCTGTACTGGGGCTGTAATCATGGCTGCTGAACTGGTTCTGGAACCCTGGCCCTTTGGGCTCGTGCTGCCAACCTGGCCTTGCGACTCCTTCCTTTAGGAGCCGTTTGGAGGCTCCGTGGACCTCCAAAGGCCAGACGAGTACCAGCGAATGGCTCCTGGACTGTAGCAAACACTGGGTGAGAAGCAGGGGCTGACGCCAGACGGACCACACCGATGCGTGTGGTATCAAAACGGGAGTTGGGAGGCCTGGGGCTGTCAGGCAGGGTATAACACACCATGAGAAAATCCAAAATCCTGCCCGATAAGAATTTAACCAAGCCTGGCTTCTCCATAGTTATCCTGCGTGCCTCTGCCAGAACAGCCTCTCGCTGCTGAACCCTGGACGCTCCCAACCATCGATACGAGCAGTCATCCAAAGCAAAGGAAAACTCCAATAGCTCCTGCTCAAAAGGATCTGCTGGGCCCATATTTTGGTCGGGTTGTAATGTTACGGTGTGCAGGAAGCAGGACCCAAATGCAGATTAGGGTAAAAATAATTCCTTTATTTCAAGGCTAGATATACACAAAGACAGAACGGAACACTCACCGATGAACTGGTCATTACACAAGACAACCCGACAAAGAGAGACAGAAAACCCAGAACTTAAATACACCCAGGACTAATCAAACAAACACGAGACAGGTGAGGAGGGAGGAGAAAACATAGAGGCACCAGATGAACACAATCGGGTAATCAGGGAGGGAAACAGACAAAAAGCAACAGGCAGGAAACGGGGGTGAACACTTTATAAAATAACACAGGAAACCAAAGATAGAAAAAGACAAGACAAAACAACAACACAGACAGATCCTAACACAAACAGGCGAAAACCTACCAGTTTCACCCACTGTCTCTGCCACCTCCCTCCATGCCTGGTTCCTCCGGTTTGTATCCCGGTAGGTGAAGAGGGTCTGGTCATACAAAACCGGGTGATTTGCTACGGCGATAATTAGTTTCTCCTCCATCTTTTTTTGAAATATAGAAATGAACGGCGGGATATCTCTCCCAGCTTAGACGCGGTTTGATTGGCTAGGGCTTGAGCTGTCAGATTTTCAGAAACGGGATTTGATTGGCTGGCGCTGGCTACTCCGGACCGCTATGCTACCTACAATTCAGTTCGGCGAAAAGCGAGGCAACGTGACGTCACCCCATTCAAAGTGAATGGGCAGACGCGTTGGAAACCGTTTTTGAAGCTGTAGTGTGGACGGCCCGTGAGGGCCGGCGGGGATGCATCAGGAGCTTCATCATATCTTCATCATGAGCCAGAGTCTTCATCATGTATTCATCATGTCTTCACCATGAGCCTGAGTCTTCATCACGTCTTCACCATGAATCAGAGTCTTCAGAGGGTCTCTGTGCTGCGGAGGATGTCCAACTCCTTCCTGTGTCTCAGACCCTGTGACCCTGTGGCTACAAATACTTTATTGAACATTTTTACTTCAACTTATGTTTATATAAATATGTATATGTTTTATTCTAATAAGGTGCAACCGCTCTAAAAGTCTAATTTCCACCTGGGATTTAAAAGTTTTGTGTTGATTGATTGATAATAATCCTACTAATATACAAGCAGACGTAAAATATGTAAAACAAAGAAAATACATATCTAAAAAAGATACAGTTAAGTTCAAAATAACAATAAAAAAAAAAGAAGCAATCTTCTTGTGAGACAGCGACCCTTTAGCGGCTGGATTTCCAGTGAAATAATCAACCACGAGAGAAGGTAGAGTTGCAAACCATGGTGACTTTTATTTCTCAAACACCACAACAGAACAGATAGCCAGCATGTAGGTGTTCCCCACTCTCTACAGGTTCACCGCTCTCTGTACATGTTCACCCCTCTCCCTCCGACTGGCTCATTTATAGAGGATCTTATTGGGAGAAACCATTCACAGGTAATCTATAATAAATACACGTCATCATAATGGGTATGTGACGAAGGTAACTTCGTCACTATGAACTGACGGCTTCAGGCCGGGTAATATTGCACTTTATTAGCGTGATTGCACAGTACAGTTGACATTACATATTTGCACATAATTCATACTAATTATTGAGGTAGTATTTTTTAACTGATTAAACCGTATTTATTGGAATGTTGTCTGGCAGGTGCTGGTCGGGTCCTCGGCTCCGCCTGAAAAGATAGGGGAGTTTGCGAGAGTGCCGAGAGAAGTTATGCTGGTGTAAGGATGACAGCGGTTGAGAGTAATCAGGGTGCAAATAATATGTTGATGTGGCTGATGATTGTGTGCACCTGGTGTCCTGTGTTGTCTCCTCCCCCCTCACCTGTGTCTTGTTGGGCTGGTAGTGTGTGTGAGATCCTGGTGACTGCAGGCTGTGCCCACATGAACAGCAGCAGCAGGATTGAGGCTGTGTGTATTGTGTTCATGCTGTAATAAATGCCCACACCGGGTTATATTTGGGACGTGCTGCCTCTGCCTCCTTGCTTGGTCTGGGCCGCTCAATTGTCAGCTTCACAGGGTATAACGATAATCTATAATATTCTGTGCATGCATGATTAGTAGTTTATAGCCATCTGTTAATTTAACCCAAAACCCACATTATAACTGACCATAATAAATATAAATATATTCCCAACTACAACAGAAACCCCTACGCCCATCTCGCCACTTGGTTCGTCCCGGAACCTTCTTTGGTCAGTGTTTATTTCCCCCGAGGACCTTTTGGCCAAACACACTGCAGCGGACACAGGACGGGTGTTTCTCAATCTCGAGTACGCTTGCTTGGCAGCACATGTCTTCCGAGTGTCTTGCTTCAGAAGCGATGCAAGAATACTTCCTAGCCTCGGAAAACAAAGAGTGGAACAGGCGAGCAAGTGTGCAGGTATGCGTCATATGAGAGGCCCCGCCTTACATTTTCCGCCACAGATTTGGGGAAATTGGTCCGTGCGCAAAGCATTGTGGGGATTTTAAGACCGCGGAGTCTACACATGTGCAGCCTCGAAATTTCGTAACGAAACGTTCCCCAAGTGACTTTAACGTTAATTCAAAAAGCAGTTTGTAACTCAAACAATGAGGCAACAATGACGTGTGGTCTTGTTCACTGAATGTTCTTTATTCCTAATTTTGTATTTCTTTACAGCATGAAACTAGCTTGTGTCCCACGTCCATATTCACTTTGTGTTATCAGCACAGAAGAGTGACTTCATTATCTTAAACATGTATTCAAACTGTGTTTAGAAGACATAATATAAAAAATATGTGTGAAAAAGGGACTTGCTAGAGAGGAGCATTTGCACCAGATGTAGAGAAAAATAAAAGGAGACGGAGAAGAGATAAACAGCATCACGTCGATGTGAAAAATGGTGGTTGATTTCCCCCACCTGAAGCTGTCTTGGTTCTGACCATAGACTCACCTGTTGGTACTAGTACTACAGTTTTGAAATCTCCAATTTGACATTTTGGCCCCACCTTCTTGGTCTTATGGAACTGAAAGAGAAACGAGCAGGAAGAGAGGTGGAGAAAAGGACCAAAAAAACACTGAAATATACCTTTTTAGACAAACAAAATCATTAAGGCGAGACACGGCAGGCAAAAACATCGTTTTTCAAGTACTGGTCAATTTTGAGATTCTGTGCTATTTTGATTCTATAACATGTTTTCTTTCAGGCTTTTGGAAGGAAAACGTACAAAATACACATTTAAGTGTTTATTTTACTATAGTTTGTCTATTTGCGTCTGTAGATTTCTCCTAAATTCACCAAATGTTAGCATTCTAACGTAACATAAAGTACCGCGACCGCCATAGCCGCGGGAAGTAGGGGTGCTGGGGGTGCTGCAGCACCCCCTGTTGGCGAGTGGTGTACATTTGAAAAACTGAGTGACCACCTAAATAAAAATGATTAAACTACATAAAATAGTTATGATTTTACTTAAAATAAAATTAGCTGTATACAGTAGCATATAATAGTCATAGTATATATATATATATATCAGGTGGCTTGAATTTATTTTCCAAATAAGTAAAATCCGAGTCATCTAGGTCGTAGGTCTTGGGAGAGTGACGTAATTGACGCGACACACACACTGCAGAGTGACAACTTTCTAGAATGGTGCAAAAAAGGATTTTGGATTTTTTTCTCCAACAAACAACCCAATAAAAAGAGTGGACCACCAGCTACTCCTCAGCCCACCACCTCTACAACTAAAGTAATATATATATAAATGATCCATTATCTCATTACATTTGCGCATATTTTAACACATTTCAGGAACCGAAATCTGCACTTTGGATAAAGCCAGGTTCAAAATGCTCGTTTTATTTTGTAGTCATATTAGCATCTAAGGCTTTCACCGAAGGGATTTTGGATATCTCTCTTTATCACTCCATAAATCAGAAAATATTGTCAACAGAAATTTCGGACTCAGAGTAGGAGAAAAAACTCATTTTGAGAAAACGAACTTTAAAGATTGCAGTGAGGCGCTAGCTAAACCCTCCTGTTCTTTGGATGACAGCTTGCGCATCGACGCACTCCGTGAAGGTATTTCATGTTCGGGGTGATTTGTGTTTTGTATAACCTTGCTTCGTGCAAGTGACAATTGTTGTTGTCTTCTATGTGAACGTTTTTTTCGCCGTTCTTTTGCCATTTTGAGATTTACATTTCTAGCGGAAAGCTATCCAGGAAGTGTTTTAGCACACCACGTGATGCATCTGAACGAATCACGTTGTCAGAAATTGACACCAGCCAATGAGATTTCGTTTCTTGGTTTAAGACCCTTTTGTACTTTCACGATTGGTTGCTGATACAAAGGAAATGACCATATTTGGATCCGATGACTATGAGATCATTGTGCAGGAGAGACGGAGCTTTTCCAACGATGACATTGTGCAAACAGCGATCGCGATACTTTATGTTACGTTAGAATGCTAACTTTTGGTGAATTTAGGAGAAATATACAGATGCAAATAGACAAACTATAGTAAAATGAACACTTAAATGTGTATTTTGTACGTTTTCCTTCCAAAAGCCTGAAAGAAAACATGTTATGGAATCAAAATAGCACAACATCTCAAAATTGACCAGTGCATGAAAAACGATGTTTTTGCCTGCCGTGTCTCGCCTTATACAAACAGGATGGAGCCGTTTTTTTAAACGGCTCCATTCTCACTTTTGGCAGCACCCCCTGAGCAAAATGACTTCCCGCTGCTATGGCGACCGCTGTGTGCACCATGTCAACAGAGGTATCGTTGGAAAGCTGTGTCTCTCCTGCACAATCTCATCGGATCCAACCATCAGCAACCAATCGTGAAAGTACAAAGAGGTCTTAAACCAGCGACGTGCAGTCAGGGGAGGCAGAGCCTCACCTGTCATACTCCAATGTAACGGAAAAACAACTATAGAAAAACTAAATAGTAATAATAATAACATGTCTCCACTGATCTGTGTTGTAAGTGTGATTTCTGTATGATTCCAATCGCTTTTTATAGTCAAAATCAGCAAATTGGCCGTGCTCCGCTACAACTCCTACATGGGAGCGATGAGGAGTGAGGCAGGGACGAGCTCTGCCTCACGTAAGCCCACAGTAACTGGCTGGAGCGCGGGCACTAATGTAGCGCGGGCACTTATTTTGTGAGCGCGCTCAAGCCAGTTACTGTGGGGTGAGGTGAGGCACAGATGAGCTCTGCCTCACCTCAGAATGCGTCACCCCACAGAAACTGGCTGGAAAGCGGGCCCTAAGCGCATGCCTGCACCATCTCACTGTATGTCACCAATGTAATCTTACTAAGAAAGAACAATCCAATATTTAGATTTTGGGTATCCTTTTGTTGAACAGTCTGTTTAAAATGAATCGAAGCATCAGACTAAAAAAGCTTTTGAAAATAACCGAACATTTCGATTAAGGTCAAAATATAATATTTGTAAATCTGACTCTGAAAGAGTCAGTGACTCACCAGCCATGAACCTCACAGCACGTCAATGTCTTAAACCAAGAAACAAAATCTCATTGGCTGGTGTCAATTTCTGACAACGTGATTCGTTCAGATGCGTCACGCTAAAACACTTCCTGGTTAGCTTTCCGCTAGAAATTGAAATCTCAAAATGGCAAAAAAACGGCGAAAAAAACGTTCAGAGAGAAGACGACAACAATTGCACGAAGCAAGGTTATACAAAAAACAACTGACCCCGAACATGAAATACCTTCACGGAGTGCGTCGATGCGCAAGCTATCATCTAAAGAACAGGAGGGTTTAGCTAGCGCCTCACTGCAATCTTTCAAGTTCGTTTTCTCAAAATGAGTTTTTTCTCCTACTCTGAGTTCGAAATGTCAACTTCAGTAGCACGTAGATACACCAAACCTTCCAGTTATATTCCTATCAATATTATGAAGGCTTTTACAGAAGGGTTTGTTCACATATCATTCATAGCCTGAATTATACAACATTGTATACCTAAAAACATAGCGAAAATTGATATTGTAGGGCTGTTGACAGTATTTTCTGATTTATGGAGTGATAAAAAGAGATATAAAAAATCACTTCTGTAAAAGCCTTAGATACTAATGAAACAAGAATTTTGAACCTGGCTTTATCCAAAGTTCAGATTTCGATTCCTGAAATGTGTTGAAATATGTGCATATTTAATGAGATAATGGTTAGTTTGCATATTTAAACATGCTATTTCAGAAAACTTGTAATACAAAAAACAATTGCCTTATTGTAAGTAATTAACTGGATACATTTCTAGCTGATACCTTTAAGTTAAAAAAATTACCCTATTCACCTGGGGTGTCTCGCCTTAAAGAGCCTGTGACACGAGTTTCCCCCATCATCCAACCCACGCACGATGGCGCACACAGCAGCAAGCTCAGACAGCGATGACAGTTTAATTTTGAACGTGTCTGAGAGCTCACAAGAGGCTGAAGGATCGGTTTATGTTGTATCTGTTAGAAGTTTAGTCAATATGGGCGATAATACGGTCATGTAGCCAGTGGTGGACTGGGACTAAAAATCAGCCCAGAACTCTCGACCGGCCCACTTCGGTACCGCTAGTAAATTGTCAATGGGGGCAGTGGGGGATGTACTAGTGACTTATCCGACCGGCCCACTTCGGTACCGGCCCATCGGGATTCGTCCCGATGGCCAGTCCGCCACTGCACCCAGCCCAGCCCACGTAAACTGTCAACGGGGGAGCCTCGCTGCGGGGAAACGGTGAACCTAGTGTCCCGATCGGAGTGGGAATAATAATAATAATAATTAAAACTGCGGTCGCACTTGTGCGCGCAGTGATGAGCGGGCCCTCGCGTCCGTGCGCCTGTCGGGGAGGGCGGCCGGTCGTCCCGGCGTCAAGCAGACGCGCGCGAGTCCTGGGAAATGAGCCGTTTCTCATTTCTATAATTTTCGCGTCCCAGGTCCTCCGGCAGCGATCCGGAAACGGATGTCGGCACGCCGTCTCGAAGGAAAACAAATGTCTCTAAAGGCTCGTCAAGGATCGATTATCGCCGAGGAGGCTGTCTGGAGGAGCCGTAACCGAGGATACACTGATTTAGAGGAGAGAGGAGTGTCTTTGGAGGAGCTATAACCGAGGGTACACTGAAGTATTCTCCTGAGACGATTTCAGCCAACAGTGATGTTTAAAAGAGGTGTGACGCATGGCTGGACTTCTGTCAACGAAGCACAGCTCTGCAAACTGTTCCCGTTGTGATTATAAGTGATTTGAGATGATGAAATGTGCATCAGACTTTCTGCCCTTTACCGTTTGTTTACTCACTAATCACATGTCCCCTGGATGTTAGGTGATGTTACAGTGAAAACAGCTGCTGAGGTCAGTGCAGAAAGCAGAACAGTGTATAAAATATTTATTGCTCAATAATAAATGTAACAGGCCTACATTACACACTTTATTTGTAGGCTTTAGGAGATATCTACAAATAAACAGTAGGGTTAGGGAGTGTATAGGTGTCTGTTGTAATGAATATGCCGCCAGCAAAGGGTGTTTTTGGACTAACAGTGTGTGTGTGTGTGTGTGTGTGTGTGTGTGTGTGTGTGTGTGTGTGTGTGTGTGTGTGTGTGTGTGTGTGTGTGTGTGTGTGTGTGTGTGTGTGTGAGAGAGAGAGTTGATGTGCCAGGCAGACAGGCAGGTCTCAGTAGCTTATCTGACATATAATTGGTCAAAAATGGTACATTCTCCGTTAGCCTACGAGCTCCCCGTTTGAGTGAAGGACTATTCCTTCTCAATGTAGCATGACATTGGATATGCGCTGAAGTGGTCCTGGATTGGAATTTTCCCGATCATTCCCCTATGAGGAGTTTGCAGAAATGTCCTTAAAATGCATAAAAAACGCACATTTTTCAAAATGGCCGACTTTCTGGGGGGCGGGGCTAATGGAAGGCAATTTGAAATATGTGTGCAATTATAATAGCAATATGTATACAGCGTTTCGTGAATATTGGAAAAACTATACGTGAGTAGTTTGGAGTCATTTGCGACATGTAAATCGTCAAAAATGGTGTATTCGCTGTTAGCTTACGACCTCCACGATTGAGCTATCAAACATTTTCTTCTCAATTAAGTATCATATTGGATAGGGGCTGAAGGTGTCCTGGATTGGAATTTTTCCGATCATTCCGCTAGGAGGAGTTCGCAAGAATGTGCTTAAAATGGCTGAAAACTGCACATCTTTCAAAATGGTCAACTTCCTGGGGGGCGGGGCTAATGGAATCTATTTACAAATATGTTCGCAATTCCATGAGGAATGTCTGTGCCAAAATTAGTGAAGTTCTGAGAAACTATATGTGACTACCACACAATAGGGGGCGCTAGTGTGCAGTTTTGTTGAAAATATAAGTTTTTTTTTTACATTCTCGAAAAAGTATTGAGCTCCGACGTGTGTCCCAAGTTTTGCGTCTTAAGCTCATTTTATGCTATCGCAATTTAAAAATAATGTATAGGCCACGCCCACATTCTGAATTTGTTGCGATACTTTAAATCTGAGTTCGTAGTCACCCCGAGAGTATGTGTAAAAAAAAATTAAAAAAAATCGTCCATCCGCTCTTGAGTTATAAATTGGTGGTGTTTTTGGTCCCCCCTATAGTACTAAATTAAAATTATTTGGTGTGCCTATTCCCCAAGACAGACTGAACCTGTCCACCAAAAACTGTGGTGAATGGATACATTGATGATGAGTTATGAGCATTTCTTTATAAGCCCTGCCTTTTTGCGAGTACGTTTTAATTCATGGCGGAAATATTTATGGTTTGAACATGCTCATCTCCTAGGGTAATGTGTCTGACCCTCCACCGATGCTGTACACTAAGTTTGGTGTTGAAAAACTGAAAATTGAAATGTAAGTGAATATTTAACTGTTTATGTAAATGATGCCATTTAAAAAAAAAAAAATGTAGGCGGAGCTTAGGGTTCCAATTGGATTATTTGTAGAACAGGTACTCCCGGATATGTGTGAAAAATGTCAGGTCATTCAGAGTTACGGTGCGACTTTGTAAATGTATTCCGAAATGAGATTTTGATAGGTGGCGCTAGTGAGCAGGTTGGAATATTTAACCCATTGACTCCAGAATATCAAATTTGTCACCGGTCCTGGCGTCCGTGCAAAATTATATAACTTTTGAAGCATACTAAAGCTCTCAAAAACAGGTCGAAAGCGCAGAAAAAGAATAAGAAGAATTCCACCAATAACAATAGGTGCCTCGCACTTCGTGCTAGGACAGCGTCGGGTCCTAGCGCTCCGTGCATTTTATCCATTAATTTCCCCAACATTGTGGTAAAAAAACCACAGGTTTAATCCATGTTGGTGTACTACAACCACAAAAAGCATCGGTTTGTTTTCTCATCAGGAAATGCAGACCGGCTCAAACAAACGATTTTTAATCATCATCCTCACGATCATTTAATGTATCATATGTTCGCCGAATTGACATGAAAGCACTAATACATGTAGTTTCATCCACTTGAGTTTACAACTACAAAAATAATCGATTTGTTTTTATATCACATCCCACGGGAGGAAATTCAGCAGCTCTCACTACCGATTTGTAATCCTAATTTAATCATCATCTTCCCCACGATCATTTATGTTTATGTTCGCCGAATTGACATGAAAGCACTGACAAATATGAATATACTGTAGTCAACTTCATTACAACGTTATTAATGTGCCTAAACTCAGTAATTCACCATTTCTACGCATGACAACACACTTTGTCCGTGTTTGGCTCTCTCGCCGCACAGTGAAGCGTTCCCGCATTGACGTCACTTCCGGCTTCCCCCAAAACTTCAAAATGAGTCGAAGGAATTTCCCCGCGATGTTTGAAATTATTGATATTTATCGGAACGGTATCGCACCTTCTTTTTTAAACTGACGGTTCGAGATGACAAGTAGCCCAATATTTCATTGCACAACAGTTGTTGGGATGCTGTCACAGGCTCTTTAAATGATCTCTCATGAACTATAAAAAAACGAGAAAAAAGTTAAAGTTGAAAGACAAAAACATTGGAACAAGGATAACAATGCCAAATTTAATTTCGAACACTGAATCCATCTACAGTTAACATGAAATCTGAAGCACTGGAATAAAAATACATGATGCAAAAACATTGCAAAAAAGAAAGCAGGACAAAAGTTAAAGGGGACCTATCATGCAAAATGCACCTTAGTACGTCTTTTATACATGAATATGTGTCCCCGGTGTGTCAGGGAACTCACCAAGTGTCAGAAAACACAACCCTCTCTCTTTTCCTCCATACCCAAATCTCTAAAAATGGGGTTTTAACGGATTTGATACAGACTGATACAGATTTGAAAATAGTCTGACGTCAGTGACGAGGAGCTCCGCCTACATGGCCAACTCTCCACCAATCAGGGGAGTGAGAGGTTGCTGTGGCATGGTAACAGCATGGTAACAGCATGGTAACATGATGCTCGTAACTCGGCCCCCTCCTTTGCAGGGGGGCGTGGCCAGCTGCAGCGCATGCAAAGACAGGGTGGAGGAGAGCAAAATAGAGCGAAATGAGGCATGGCTAAAATGCATGATCCGTTTGGTATTTTGAAAAAGAAAACGTATACATATACCCTGTGCTTGAATTGGAATGAAAAAGGTGCCAGTACTCTAAAATCAGCAACTTTTTCAAGTCAATTTTATATATACAGCCCACAAACAAGAATTTGGCTACTATAATGCTGGTGGGTTTGTCTCTTTACTACTGTATATTTTAGAAAGGTTCACTGTACTTAACATTTTTTATGATAGGCAGCGGATATGGCTAAAGCTCAGTAAGGTCAATATTAACTGAAAATATAGCAATCAAAGTCTAGATCTTCTGCTGAAGACACATGAAGCAGAGACCTTTCAGGTGAGAGCCCCTCTGGTGGTGTTCAACATTAATGACAAGGAAACAAAGCTCTGGTCAGAAGCATTTTTTATAAAAAGCTTTAACAAAATTAAGTATTTCTGTACATTTTGAATGCAATCTAACTTTCCAACTCAGAAAACGAAAAACGAAAAAGTGCCAAAAGTCTTCTCACATGGCTGAGCTGCTTTGCAATATACTTCACCACTGAAGAATACAAATATGTATAAAGTAAACTATGATGCAATCTAACTTTCCAACTCAGAAAAATGATAAAGAGCATGAACAAAGAACGTGTAAAAACAAATGCAAAATTTGCACAATCTAAAATGAGAAACTGTAACTGCAAGTAACAAAGTCTGAGCCATGGTAAAGAGTTACATTGAACACCAAGCTGATCAGATAACTCCCTGGTTGGTCTGAAGTCCTTCTATCTCCAGGATCTGTACAAATCGGCACATTATGCCAAAAGTCTTCTCACTGGGTGAGCTGCTTTGCAATATACTTCACATTGTTAGAAAAGGCTCCAGAAGGCCTTGGGGACATCAGTATCAGGGGCTGGAGCTGGACAGGCTCTTTCATCAGCACTTCTCCTTCCCTTTGCCAGCCAGGACCTCACATACTGTTCCGGATTGAACTGTCCTAGTGATGGTCCATTACATTTAATGAAAACCAGGCTGGACAGTCGGCTGACAGAGAGAGCATTCCTTTTTGCAGTAAGGATATCGTTCATGCAGCTGAATGCCCGCTCACACTCACTAGTGGAGACAGCGATGGTTCGGACTGCTTTCAGTAGAGGCTCCATGGCAGCAGGTGTACGGGATGCCCTGGTTTCCTTGTATTCACGAAATCCCTGAACAGTCTCTCTTCTGTCCACTTTCAGCACTTCGCACAAACGTAGCACCTCTACGTCCCCATACTGTACGTCTAACTCCTCTTCAGGCCAACTTCCAGGATGGATAACTTTCATGTCCTGGATTAGCTGATTGTCCCGGGCCTCCCGGCCATGTAATGGGATTTCTCTTGTGCTGACATGAGAGGAGGTTGTGGAAGTCATTCTGTGTCTCAGATTCTCTACCATACTGCGGAAAAACTGACCTGCATGAATCTGTACAAGCCTGCCATTCTCACGCAGGGCAACACCCTTGAAGGACTTCTCAGCTAGAGCTGTATGAACTGTAGTCATGTGTGGGCCAGGCATGGTGACCATGGATTCAAAAACTCGTATTTCTCGAGTTAAGAGCCTATCTGCTGTAGGCAGTGTCATCTCTCTTTTTTGGAGTTGCCGAGAGAGGTCGCTGAGCTCTGTGAGCGCATCGTACATCAGTCCCAGATTGCTGACAAACGTTGCAGATGTGAGCACATCATCCAGGCCCTTGTACTTTGCTCTGTCTCTGGAATCCCTGCTCGTGTCGTTTGCAGCATTTGTGAAGTGATCATGAAGCACTCGGTAGTTTTCCCATACTGCTCTGACGCTCCTTTCACTTGAAGCCACCCAGCGGATGGACAAAACACGCCCTATCACCAGGAGACGCTGTCCGACTGCTTGCGCACACTGCGCTAACTGCCTCTGATTTTTGGGGGAGGCATGGAACAAGGAATAGAGTTTGTCCAAAAAAGATCTGGAAATGATTGAGCCCTGAGACCTCCTTGACCACATCCCCAACTGCCAGCTCTAGACGATGATTGGAGCAGTGCCACACAACAGGCTTGGGAATTTACTACACAACTGGGTAGCAACGCCTGTTCTCTTCCCTAGCATGACTGAAGCCCCATCACATGCAAAAGAAACGAAACACTGACCTAAAAAGTCCTCCTTAAAATCTCTTCCAAGACACTCCATTAACGCCTTTGTGATGTCATCAGCCGTTGTTCCATCCAACTCGATCAGCTCCCAAAAAAACGTTTCGGGCTCAGCATCAGCTAATGCTGAGCGTAGACACACAACAAGCACCGTTTTACCACTAATAGTGGTAGATTCATCGACCAAAACACAGAGTTTTCTTTGGTTTTCTGTAATGTCTTTTGCCATTTTTTTCTTCAGCTCATGAGCTATGTGGTCGATGATTTCGCCAGAGGTTTTATTGGAGTGCAAAACCCTGCCCACGTTCAGCCCATTCAGTTTCTGTACATTCAAATCAATTGGCATGTCTGTGAATGGCCGGCTATGTTTGCCAATTTTATATGCCGTTCGAAAAACTCTGATAGTGGTGTCTAATTCAGATTTATGCATAGACTGCACTTGATGTTGAATAGTTTCACGTGAAGCAGATGTAAGGATGTCAGCAGCTTTTATATGGGCTTGTGATTCTTTATGTTCTTTGATTTTTTTTCTCAGGCTAGCTTGTTGTTTGCCCTTGTCAACACCAAAATGAGACACTGCACACTCACCCCATTCAGTTGACAGTTTCAGTCCTTGTCCAGTGGGTATTCCCAAAGATTTGACATCTCTGCATATCCGACATCCTAGCTTCTTATCTTTAAGAAGGAGCCATGCATTGGTCTTGCAAAAATATTGCACCTGGTCCGTTGTCCAGCAGTCAGGTGCATTGCTTTGCCCGGTGTTGGTGGTGGCAGTTGCGCCAGCAGCAGCTAACGTTAGAGGCTCTGGAGGAGGCGGCGGAGCTAGTGCTAATGCTAATGCACTAGAACTTGGAGCAGGAGGATCAACCAAAGAAAGCTCCCCATCAGACACAATTTCCAACACAGGCACAGCATTCTCTGTATTTGAAGTTTCTTCCGGCGACAACCGCTGTCTTTTTGCACTTTTATTAATCCACGCTAACATTTTAGAAATGCTAATTTGTGACGTGACTTGCTTTCTTTCTCTCTGGGGCGTGCCTGCTCTGTTCTATCACTCTACATAGCCACCCACTGGGTGGGAGTTGCACTGCATAAACACAACACACGTGCATCTAGGTATGTAAATTGTAAAGCATTAAAACATGGTTTTACTAACAGTTTTCAGTATGTTGTTACTTCGGCATTATTATTATTATTATTTTGAAACGTGTATTACTATTAAATCACGGTCAAATAGGTTAATTTTGACATAGTCGTTTCCACCACAGTATTTACATGGAGAAGATAAGCCCCGCCCCCTCTCCCGCACGTTCTGTTTGAATGACAGGAGTAAACAGCTGACAGCCGCTGTGAAACTCCAGCGGTTAGAGCGATGAGAATGTCCGTTCGGCACCTCATGACGCATCTACTGAGTACCGGGCGGCTGTATATATATATATGGATGTATAATAAGAACGGCGGGAGAGTGTTGAGTACTGGCACGGTGCATGAGTACCGGAGTACCGCCAGCATGCCGGTACTGAGCAAGAAGTGCCGGTACTCCATGGGTCAGAACCAGAAGTGCCGGTACTGCGTACCGGTGAGTACCGGCCCAATTCCAGCACTGCATATACCTTATATAGGTATGGTACAGTGGCCGGCAGGTGCAAACGCGGCACAACGGCCCAAAACGCATACATTAGCAGGAAACACCTGCAAATAATGAAATGAAAAACAAACAAACCCTGAAAACAAACGCAACAAAAAAAAGCTGCACGATATGCAAAGTCCAAAGCACGTACAAATCTCAAAAAAACATACAAAAAAAAAAATTCCGGAAGTGCTCCAGGCCTCTAGCTACGTGGAACAGATTTATGTCTGACCAGATATAGAGAGAACGAACAAGACTGATGGAAATCGGGAGGAAAGAAAGTTCATTTAAGTGGAGAAAGATATAAGAAGATACGTTTTGTTTTGTTTTGATACATAGAGAGTCATATTTATATAGCTAGCGTTAGCGTGCCTAACTACTACACCAGCTGAGGGAGGAGAGCTTCATGCGAAGAGAAGATAAAGTGAGGGAAGAACATTGTTAAAAGAGATGACAAATCAAGTGCAGGCAAATAACACGGGCCATAGTGAGTACCGCGGAAAAAGGACATTTGAATTGGGACCACCAGTGTCCCCTCCATCCTCAGTGTGTCCCTCATCATCAGTGAACTTAACTGACATCTCATGAGAGGGGTCGAATGAGGCACCTTTGAAGCCGCGGATTGCTCCATCCCACACATTGGCTCTATTCATTTCATTTCATTTAATTTCAATCCTTTATTTATACAGATAAATCCCATTGAGATCATTGATCTCTTTTTCAAGGGAGACCTGCTCAAGTAGTTCCACATGAAACATAAAAACATAAACAGAACAACAAAAGGACATCATACAGCATCATTTACATAATTATCCACATAAACAGGTACCAAAAGCTTCCGATTGAGTAGCATCCAACCGAGCTTTAAAAACATTTAGTGGCACCAGATTGCTCAGTTTCCATTTAATTTGCAGACTATTCCAAGACAGAGGAGCTGCACATCTAAAAGCTGTCTTCCCTAAGACAGTCCTAGCGGTTGGCACATTTAATAAAACCAAAGCATTCGATCTCAGGCAGTAGCCACTTACAATTCGCCGTGAGATCAGGGAGCAGATATAAGATGGAAGTTTCCCTAACATGGCTTTGTATATAAAAATGTACCAGTGACTGAGCCTCCGTACAGTTAGTGAAAGCAAACCAGCCCTTGCATACAGGGTACAGTGATGGGTTAATGCTTTACAGTTTGTCACAAATCTCAGTGCACTGTGATACGCAGCATCTAACTTGCTCAGGTAATTGGCAGGTGCATTCATATACATCAAATCACCATAGTCCAGCACAGGTCAAAAGGTGACAGAGCCTTTTCCTGGCCTCAAGCGAGAAACAGGACTTGTTCTTGTAGAAGAAACCTAGCCTAACCCTCAGCTTTTTAAGCAGGTTATTGACATGAAGTTTAAAAGTGAGACAATCATCAAGCCAGATACCTAGGTATTTGTAACAGGTAACCACTTCAAGTTTTATTCCTTGCGTAGTTACAATATCTAAAACAGGCTCTGGTGTCTTTTTAGCTTTTGAAAAGAGCATTACCTTGGTTTTCTCAACATTTCAGAGAGCTGAGTCTGAATAATGTTAAAAACAGCCTGTAATTTAACACCAGCCTCCTGAATGGAGGGACCTGCACAATACATCACGGTATCATCCGCATACAAATGTAAAGTAGCTTCATCCACATTTTCACCTAAACTGTTGATGTAGATGGAGACTAAAAGTGGACCTAAAACAGAACCTTGGGGAACACCATTTGCAATGTTCAACCACTCAGAAGACAGCCCATCAAAGTGAACACATTGGGACCTTTCAGAGAGGTAGTTTACAAACCACCCTACTGCATGGCTGGACATATTGATCCTGCTGCAAGATGTATTTGTTATTTTTGCAGAGAGTTCTGCAACAATGTGTGCCGCAGTCAGGTATTCTGTGCTGGGAAAGACAAAGTGATGTATTGTAATATTAAATGATGAAGTTATAATACGATTTACAGAATAGAATAGAAAAATCAAGTGGTAATAGTAACAATTAATACCTTTCCTCTGCAGTTTGCTCCATTTTGTGTTCTGGCTCAGACTGGCTATCAATAATGATAGGTCCATACACATTTGTGTTGTTGCTGCAGTGAGAAGACAGTTGAATAATTACTTTCAAATACATAATATATGGATGACAGTCATATTTACAAAAGGATGTTGATCCTCTTCCTGTCTTTTTTTTCAATACATTGGGTTCTAAACTGACAACAGCACTTTGTCATACTCCTGCACAATCCTTGTAAACATTTGAAATGGATGCAACAAACAATATCTGATCTTTGAAAAATATTTGTGGGTGTTTTTTGTATCGTCTTCACTAAGATGTCAGATGTTGTGGGTGTCATTTGGAAATGTATGAAAGTATAATTGTTCTGCTTCCTGTCAATGTTACACACTGTGATTGGAGGCTATACAAACAAACACATGTAAAATAAAGATACACACCAAACAACTGTGTCACGATGCAACTGTCAACATCGTTTACGTATAGAAGTGGTTCTGACCCGGGGCAGACTGGACCTCTTCCTGGAATGGGGTTGGTGCTCCATCCTATTTTTACCCAGGAAATAAGTGCACACAAAGGTATTTATTGATTTCATCTTCACAAATTCAAACCTACATGGTATAATTACATGTTTAATTAGTCTTACCCAATCAGACGCTGGTTGTGGGTGCCTGAGAGGTCTGATAAAGGTAAACAACAAATGTATTCAAACTACTGTACTGTTTAAAACATTCTGCTTCTTGTGGCACAAAATAATATGTTGACAATGTTTTATTTTACCCTGGCAAACTTGTCCATTCGTGGAGTGCTCACTTTTGGAACATTTGGAATGTCCCACACCTGCATACTAATTACCTGCACTACAAATTAATTCACTTTAATTAAGAATAGATGCCACGATAAATCCAAACTGACCAAGGTACATTATATTGTTGACTGTCCTTTAACTCTCACATTAGGATTGACATTGGGGAACAATAAACCAACTCCTCTCTGCACCTATAATATATCTATATGATGTCACGAGTTACATTTAGGTGCACAGACAGTGCTGTCTCTTGACTTGCAAGCTCTTTTACCAAACAAACTAACGCTAGCTGGGTAAATATGACGCTCTTTGTATCAAAACAAAACTTACCTTCTTATATATCGACTTTTTCCACTTCGATCAACTTTGTTTCCTCCGGCTTCAATTTGCAGCACTCTTGTTCGTTCTCTCTATGTCTGGTCAGACATCAATCTGTTCCACGTAGCGCGCCCCCTAGAGGCCTGGAGCACTTCCGGAATGTTTTTTTTTTGTATGTGTTTTGGGATTTGTACGTGCTTTGGACTTTGCATATCATGCAGCGTTTTTTTTGTTGCGTTTGTTTTCGGGGTTTGTGTGTTGTATTTACAGATGTAGCACTTCATTTCAGATGCCTACCCGTGCGGGTCCGTGATCGGCACGGGGTGGGCCCCTGCTGAAAAGGAAAACCCCCCCGCAGGACTTGATACGCCCCCTTGATAAATACATGTAATTTTAATGAAACCAGCTGCAATGGATAATGGATCCACCAGGGGGAGCCGTGAAAAGCTGCCACACTGGAACTCATGTGAAATAAACCAACCCAGTCTCACGGCATTTCGTGTTCACCAACACGATTTTTAATCTATTGATTCGTGTTCACCAACACGATTTGCCCCTTTTTTTCGTGTTGCACAGCACGATTTTAAAAGCAATGTATTTCTACTGCCTGCAGCACGTCTTTTTCTCCGGTCGGGTCGAGGAAGACCGGAAGCTGTGTGGTTCATAAAAACATGTTCTTACTCAACAGTTATTGCTTTTATTTGAAATCGTATAATTTTGGACTTTTGTTGCCGTCTGTGAGGAAAATAAATGGGGCTCAGAGCCTCAGAATACGGAAATCTGTATTTTTAAATATTTTGTTCCTTCTAATTCGATATTCTTTTCAAAATAACACACTCTTATTTACTCACCAATAACACACAATTATCCTTGCTTTTATTTATTGGTTTAATTCCATAATCTCTGGCTTTTTTGGCGTCCGTCAGGAACTGAATTTCAAAATAAAAATAACCGGAAACAGAGGTAGGCCTATAAGGGACATTTCGAGCATCATTGCGATTGTCAACATTTCTGAGTTTAGGATGGCCGAAGACACTACACTACCCATAATCCCCAGCTATCGTTTAGGACTACAGTCCCCGTAAGGTTACGCAGAGCATCAAACAGCTGTGTGAAATGGAACGAAACCACGCCAGACTATCCAAAACTGGAATCGAACGCCCCCCCAGAACTACACATGCTGGCTATTGTGTTTTGCAAAATGTTCTATGGGACGTCTCTACTGAAAGTTTTCGTTTTACCCACAATTAGAAGTTGCCAGTATTAAACACATTGGTGTTATCAAATGTAAAACATATAATTCATAAATGGGTGGAAATCGCTTGTGTCCATAATGCGCAGCATTAATACCCACATGACAGCTCATTGTTACTTTGTAATTCAACTCCACTACAATTCAGAGGTTAACCTGGTATTTTTACTCCACTGCATTTATTTGAGTTACTTTGCAGATTCTGATTAATTATGTGAAATATAAACAACCCTTAAATCAGACTTTAGTTACACCTGAGTAAAATTCAGGTAAGGTGATTGTCAAGTGCCAACAATCAGGAGAGATATTTGATAGTTGGTGCTTGAGAAGACTAAACATGTATCTGCAATTGACATGAATGGAAACGAGTAATAAAGTATATTTATTACTCGTTATTCTCTACTAATAGTTCATTAAAGACTGTATATTATGGCTATTTTGCAAATCCCTTTCAAGATTTTCAAAGGTGTATTGACATATCATATACACAACTACGGTGTAGTTATGCAATGAATGAAACACTTGGGTCACAGGTTCCTTAACAGTGCATTACAAGACATCTATCAATATGTGTGTACCTCCACCATTAAACTGTCATATTCTGCACATTTCTTATTCTATTTACATAAGAGTATAATTCATATGTATAATATCAGTTAAAATAAGTGCTTCAACATAGTTAACATTGCAGGAAAGCAATATATTAGACGTTAAGTACTTTGTCAGGCTTAATATTTATCTGTAGATAGATACCCCCAAAGTTTTTTTCTTATTTAAAAGAAGACCTTAATCTGTTATTTAATGTTTAAATAAAGGTTAATTCGTTTTTCTGTTTTGCACCTCCTCCTATTAATATCTTTGTACATTCTGCACTAAACTGTTTTATTGTAGAGATCACTTATAGTATCTTCTTGATTTTTTATATTCTATATTTATACTTTCCCCCTATGAAAGTATGGACTCTTAATATTTTTAACAAATAAAACACAATAATTCAATAACGTGCTTTAACCACTAGGCGGTGCACACAAGGTACACACAGCCATAATAACTTTGTATTATTAGTGTAGGACACTTTTGTTTTCTGAAAATGTGTAGTTTTATGCATGCTTTCACATAATTTTACAGCATATCGCTATACTATTTCAGATTTAGTATTTACATTCTTACATTCAAAGAAAATCAGTAATATCTTTAAAAACTATAGTCCTTTTATATCAGCTGTGCACCGTTATGGTGTAAATATAACCTATCTGTGAATTAGATCAAATGTAAAAGTCAGCCGAATTAGTGTTGATACTGCAAGGAGACGTATTGTGTGAAGAGAAATTGAAGATGTTGTTTAATTGTTGAATATATTTATGATCCACGTCAAGTATTCAGTTTCGGCAGCATTTTCTCAGTTTTTCCAAAGGTCTTCTCATCAGGGCTCTATGAATAAAGAACTACGGCAGATATGTAATATACAATGCAGCCGAACCGTGTATTACAATGCCGTTATGTGATGACTTCCAAAGAGAAAAGCAAGAGCGCTCGGAATTAAGTATTATTTTATTATTTTAAAATGTTTTCCGGATTCCATATCATATAAACAACAAATCCCAGCATGCATTGCGGCTAAAACATCCAATAAGCGAGCTTAAAACCATAGCTGAGGATCTTGGGTAATCGCTCGAAATGCCTACGTCTGTTTCCGGTTATTTTTATTTTGAAATTCAGTTCCTGACGGACGCCAGAAAAGCCCGAGATTATGGAATTAAACCAATAAATAAAAGCAAGGATAATTGTGTGTTATTGGTGAGTAAATAACAGTGTGTTATTTTGAAAAGAATAACAAATTAGAAGATTTCAGTATTCTGAGGCTCTGAGCCCCATTTATTTTCCTCACAGACGGCAACAAAAGTCCGAAATTATACGATTTCAAATAAAAGCAATAACTGTGGCTTGATATTGAGTAAGAACATGTTTTTATGAACCACACAGCTTCCGGTCTTCCTCGACCCGACCGGAGAAAAAGACGTGCTGCAGGCAGTAGAAATACATTGCTTTTAAAATCGTGCTGTGCAACACGAAAAAAAGGGGCAAATCGTGTTGGTGACCACGAATCAATAGATTAAAAATCGTGTTGGTGAACACGAAATGCCGTGAGACTGGGTTGAATAAACAGCTGATAGATCTACAGGTATCTGATCGGATATTTGTTAAGATCCATATGTCACGGATAGGATCATATTCTGTGCTAAATAAGAGACATGTAATCATTTACAAAACATCACCATGTTTTTATTTAACAAAACAATGTTGTTTAATTCACGTAGGTGTAAGTACAAAACCATCGCTATGTTTTTAGATCAGGAAATGCATCCAGGCTCAAACAAACGATTTTCAATCATCATCCTCACGATCATTTAATGTATCATATGTTCGCGAGTTGAAATGAATGCACTAATACATGTAGTTTAATCCACGTTAGTTTACAACAACAAAAATAATCGCTTTGTTTTTATATCACATCCGACCGGAGGAAAATGCAGCACGGCTCTCACTACCGATCATCCTAATCCCACGGGCAAACAATAATATGTACAGTGTTAATAGTTTACTGTATTATTAGTGTCTAATATTACTGCTATAACAATCAGACCGGTTTTTTTTTTTAAACAGTCTGAATGAAACGGCAGCTCTCAGGTGATCAGGTGTGTTTACCAGTGTTGGGACTAACGTGTTACAAACTAACGCATTACTGTAACGCAACTACCTTTTGCGGTTACTAATAACGTTACTAGTTACCTATTCCCATTCAGTAACGCCGTTATAGTTACTGTGCTTTAAATGGATGCGTTACTGCGTTACATTATGTGATGGAACTGAACCGAATCTCCCTGCGGATGTAGCTTACAGGCGAATACAGCGATGTCCTCTCACAGCACCATGGAAAAGTGAAAGTAACCAGAGAGGGGTAACATTTCAGGGTAAGCCAATCAGAGAGAGTTGGGCTGGTCTTGCCTTATGGGGAAAATACACAGACACACAAACACTTGCTAACACACACACACACACACACACACACACACACACACACACACACACACACACACACACACACACACACACACACACACACACACACACACACACACACACACACTATGGCAGATGCAAGTATCAGCGAGAGCAGCAGCGCATTTACAACTTGGAGATATAACCACCATTTTCAATTTGTGCGGATAAAGGACGCACAAAATATTATGGTCAAATGTAAACTGTGTGCAGGACAGAAAACATTGTCCACATCGAATAACAGCAATGCCAATCTCCTGAAGCACCTAACTAATGTACATGAGGCCAGGGCCGCCCCTGGCCAACTTGGGGCCCCAAGCGACATTGTGAGATGAGGCCCCCCCCAACCGACAGGAGTGAAAAAAAATGTTTTTGGAAACAAAGTAGGCTACTTTGCAAATATAATTCCTGTTTATTATTATTATCAACACTTTTTTATGCAGTGAGGTAAATGGTAAATGTGCATGTATGTCGTTCAGTATGGGTTTACAGGTGAATACGTCTGCATTTCCTGCCAAATACTAGCCTCAAAAAGATTACAATATAATTAATGCAAATAAACAACTTCTACTAATAATAATAATCATAATCAATTCAATAATATAAATACTATATTGTTTTATTATAATATAGTTGTAATATAGTCAAGACAAAACATGCTTATGACATGCTCAAAAACTGATATTTCTTAAATCTGTATTCTAGTTCCCTCTGTCAGCAATGTATCAACAACTACACACACATTTCTATCAGTATTTCTCTGTGTTGTGGTTGACATGATGATGACTGTTAGGAGTTAAGGGGAGAGGCTGAGCGTCATCATGAAATGTGCAAATTGACATCAAAATGAATATAAGGGGGAAAAATGCTCCATGTTTTTTAGGCTGTAAACTTTAAGGCAAGGCAAGGCAAGGCAAGGCAAGTTTATTTATATAGCACTTTTCAACACAAGGCAATTCAAAGTGCTTTACAAAAAATGAAAGAGATTAAGAAAATGGCATTTAAAATCAGTCATTAAAAAGAAAAGCTAATAAAATAAACATTAAAAGAAAAAATACATGGATAAAAGTTACAGTGCTGTCAATTAAACATTAAAATAAAAAAGTACATGGATAAAAGTTACAGTGCAGTCTAAGATATGAATAGTTCAATTAAAAGCAGCGACAAAAAGAAAAGTCTTCAGCCTGGATTTAAAAGTAGTCAGAGTTGCAGCGGACCTGCAGGTTTCTGGGAGTTTGTTCCAGATATTTGGAGCATAATAACTGAACGCTGCTTTACCATGTTTAGTTCTGACTCTGGGGACAGAAAGCTGACCAGTCCCTGAAGACCTGAGAGATCTGGATGGTTCATAATTTAGCAGGAGGTCAGAAATGTATTTTGGGCCTAAACCATTCAGTGCTTTATAAACCAGCAGCAGTATTTTGAAATCTATTCTTTGACACACAGGAAGCCAGTGTAAAGACTTCAGAACTGGAGTGATGTGATCCACTTTCTTAGTGTTAGTGAGGACTCGAGCAGCAGCGTTCTGAATTAGCTGCAGCTTCCTAATAGATTTTTTAGTGAGACCTGTGAAGACACCATTGCAGTAGTCGAGTCTACTGAAGATAAAAGCATGGACAAGTTTTTCCAAATCCTGCTGTGACATTAGTCTTTTAATCCTAGATATATTCTTTAGGTGATAGTAGGCTGATTTAGTAACAGTTTTAATGTGACTGTTGAAACTCAGGTCAGAGTCCATGACTACACCTAGATTTCTGGCTTTATCTGTTGTTTTGAACATTGCACACTGAAGCTCAGCGCTAACTTTTATACGTTCTGCCTTGGCTCCAAAAACCATTACCTCAGTTTTATCTTTGTTTAATTGGAGAAAGTTCTGACACATCCAGTCATTGATTTGTTCAATGCACTTACTCAGTGTTTGAATTGGAGCATAGTCTCCTGGTGAAATTGTTACGTAAATGTGTGTGTGTCATCTGCATAGCTATGGTAACTTATTTTGTTGTTCTTCATTATCTGAGCCAGTGGTAGCATGTAGATGTTAAAGAGAAGAGGCCCCAAGATGGAGCCTTGAGGAACCCCACATGTCATATTTGTCAACTCAGATGTGTATTTACCTATAGAAACAAAGTTGTTTCTGTCCTTTAAGTAGGATTCAAACCAATTCAGAACTGTTTCCGAAAGTCCCACCCAGTTCTCCAGTCGGTCTAGTAATATGCTGTGGTCAACAGTGTCAAACGCAGCACTGAGATCTAATAATACTAACACTGAAGTTCTGCCACTGTCTGTGTTTAAGTGGATGTCATTAAAGACCTTTACAAGAGCAGTCTCAGTGCTGTGGTTTGGATGAAAGCCTGACTGGAACACATCGAAACAGTTATTTAAATGCAAGAAATTACTCAACTGTTGAAAAACAACTTTTTCAATGATTTTACCTAGAAATGGGAGGTTTGATATGGGCCTGTAATTGTTCATTACTGAAGCATCTAGATTATTCTTTTTTAAGAGCGGTTTAATGACTGCAGTTTTCAGGGCCTGTGGAAAAACACCTGAGTGAAGAGATTTGTTTACTATATGAAGTAGATCTGAGGCCATGCAAGGCAAAACATATTTGAAAAATCCTGTTGGAATAATATCAAGGCAGCAAGAGGAGGATTTCAGAAGTTGAATAATGTCCTCTAGGTTTTTATCATTAATCTGATGGAATTGTGTCATGATGTCTGAATTGATGTTAAGTGGAGATAGGGACAACACATTTGCTGTTCCTGATGCAGAGGCACTGACTGCTTGTCTGATTTTCTGAATTTTGTCAGTGAAAAAGGAGGCAAAATCATTGCACGCCCTGGTGGATAGAAATTCAGAGGCTACTGACACTGGGGGGTTAGTTAGTCTGTCGACGGTAGCAAACAAGGCACGTGCGTTGTTTTTGTTTTTGGTAATGATGTCAGAGAAGAACGATTGTCGTGCGTTTTTCAATTCCAAATTATAAAGGCCAAGTCTCTCTTTATAGATTTCAAAGTGAACCTGGAGATTTGTTTTTCGCCACCTGCGTTCAGCTTTTCGACATTCTCTTTTTTCTGTTTTCACGGTCATGGCCTTTCTCCATGGAGATATTTTCTTGCCAGACACTTCCTTTACCTTAGTTGGAGCAATGGCATCTATAATATTTTTAATGTTTGAATTAAAATGATCTACTAGCTCATTTACTGAGATGTTGGCAGGGGCAAGTGTGGAAGAGAAATTCTGAGTAAACATTTCCCTAGTATTTTCAGTTAAATATCGCTTTGTGGTTACCTCTTTTTGAACATTTTTGTGAACAGAAATAGAGCTCTCAAAGAAAACACAGGAATGGTCAGAGAGTGCAACATCAGTCACCACAACCTTAGAGATATTCAGACCCTTTGAGATAATTAAGTCCAGAGTGTGCCCCTTATTGTGCGTGGGCTCCGTCACATGCTGAGTCAGTCCATAGCTATCAAGAACACAAAATAGTTCTTTAGCCCCTCTGTCCTGGGGGTTGTCAACATGGATGTTAAAATCACCAACAATGACTAGACGGTCAAAGTCAATACACACTATAGACAGCAGTTCAGTAAAGTCATCAAAAAAGCTTGCACAGTATTTGGGTGGTCTATAGATATTTAGGAACAGAGCTAGAGAGGAGCATTTCAGCCTTAGGGCCACATATTCAAAATAATCAAAGTTTCCATACGATGTCTTCCTGCATTGAAGGGAATCATTGAACAGAATAGCAACTCCACCCCCTTTCTTATGCATTCTTTCCTGACTCATAAAACTAAAGTTGGGAGGGGTTGATTCGATAAGAACAGTTGCACTGTTATTTTGTTCAATCCAAGTTTCTGTTAAAAACATAAAATCGAGATTGTGCTCAGTGATTAAATCATTGATTAAAAATGTTTTTCCTGCCAAAGACCTGACATTTAATAAAGCTAGTTTAAGTTTGTTAAACACACTATCAGTCATGTTTTTTGTAACAAGCTGTGGCTGACATGGAATCACTGCTAAATTAGATACACTCACACAAACGTTTGAGCGCTTCCTGTTTCTATGATTCACCGCTCTTAATCTATTACCTATCAACACAGATATCGGCAAAGCTACTGGCAGGCAGGGCCCCGACATGTCCTGGAAAGAGTTGAGAGTGCCATACGCCCTTGAGCCTGGACCCATCACATATCAGTAAGAGTTTGTTGTGTTTTGTACACACACATCCTTATCAGGCTTCGGAGACTGCAGAAGCCCCCTCGAAGGGAGGGGAGGTGGTCGACGTA
This sequence comes from Gymnodraco acuticeps, assembly GCF_902827175.1. Taxonomy (NCBI): domain Eukaryota; kingdom Metazoa; phylum Chordata; class Actinopteri; order Perciformes; family Bathydraconidae; genus Gymnodraco; species Gymnodraco acuticeps. Next base: position 977,555 of record NW_022990266.1, read on the forward strand.
GGCACGGTGATGGAGACGGGCTAGATGGTGCGGGGGTAGAGGACATGCTGCCAGGGGGGGGAGGTGGTTGACGTAGGCGCGGTGATGAGGACGGGGGAGATGGTGCGCGTCTCCGCGGTGATTTTGGTGGGCGTCGTTGAGGAGCGGGGGTAAAGGACATGGTGCCAGCCCTGCGTATCGCCTTTAACTGTTATGTAAGCCAACTAGACAGACAGTGTATCACTCTTCCTCCTGTACATTAGCAGATAAAAGGCATAACATAATGAATGAATGGTAAATAAAGAATGCTGGAAATAACTGCATCTCCATTAGCCTATATGCTCTGAAGAGACTGCCTTCTTCATGTCGTGAAATGCAGCTGATGTTTTAAGATGGCAATTGGCAATTTGACTTATACAACATTCGCAAGTTGTACATTTGACTCATACAATAACCCACCTTCGAGTGATGCTCTAGTTTCTTCAAGTTTTGTTTTTTTTCCCTCTAGCTTGCACCGGACTGAAACTGTATTTTCACCGACATCTCTTCACCTGCACTAGTGGCCGTATCAAAGCCGTGATTGGTCAGATGTCGATTAATTGCAACGGTGTCGGGTTACAGACGTGCTCCCCTTGTCACCTCTCACTCTTGCGTGTCAGCCGGGGGTGCGCGGAGAACTGAGCGGAGAACTGCGCACAGCAGCTGAGGCCCTCTGGGCAGGGCCCCCTGCGCAAGGAGGGGCCCCATGCAGCCTGCGTGATTGGCCTGTAGGGAGGGGCGGCCCTGCATGAGGCTATAAAACTAGTCGCCAAAGACCCCACCGTCTCAACCACCGGCAGTGACCCAGATGGAGCAACACCATCTAAACAGCCAAAAAACGATTTTTTTAAATCGCCACATGTCACCCAGAGTCAACTAAACAGATTGATTGCTGCAAATAGTTTGTTTGTCTTCAGTGTCAGTCTGACAGTTTATTATTTATCTAATTGTTACTGCCAAAAGAGTGTAGATCTTGTTTAATTGTTACACTGCCAAAATAGTGTAGTTGTTGTTAATGTGTACACTGTGGTGATTGACATTATTCACCCACGGATCTATGGGTTGGGGTATTGTTCTGCACGGACATTTTAGTGAACCGGACTTCCTGTTTCAGCCGGTCTTCGCTTCCCGGGAATGAAGTTGTGTATAATGGTTTTCAGATGCTAAATAAGCTTGTACCTTTGATACCCTGCCTCCGACTCCCATCTCTCGACACCACAACACTGCCAAAAGAGTGTAGTTGTTTTTCAAATCAAATCAAGTTTTATTTATATAGCACATTTATAAACGATTTTTGGTCGAGCCAAAGTGCTGTACATATAATAAAAATAGCCTACAGTAGAGACACTTTACAGCAAATACAACAGCACAGATTATTTTAGTTTTTATTTCATATTGCACTACTTAGAACTTGATTGTTGAGGCTACAATAAAGATGCCTGCTTTATTGTTATTGCACAGATTACAGGTACTGAGACAACGAAATGCAGTTTAGCTTGCAACAAGCAGTAAAGTGAAAAGTAATGTACACAATCTACAGAATAAAATATAGAATTAATTGAATGATGAATAAACAGTGAGCTTGGGTATGAATACACTAGCAGCCTGTGAGCAGTATTAACAGTGTGTATGAATATGCTAAGATATATAAAGTATGAAAACGGTAAGCAGTGCAAGTATAGTATAAAATATATGGATATTAATTTCATGATAAACATTGTGGAACAATGATGAAAAATGTGAATGGAAGTGGTGACGTAAAACTGACACAAAACAACAACAAACAAACATATTTTGAGAAGCCCCCACCCCCCATGTTGCCTGTGCTGTATGCTGCAAACTCTTTGTTAAAACTAATTGGCCATCGGAATGTGTGTGGAGTAAGTCTCCCAAGGGGGGTGGTCACATTCCACAGCTCCCCCCCCTCCTGTGATCTCCCAACCCCCAGTCTGTAGGTTTGTGTTCGCAAATGTCAGTGTTAATTTTGGCAGCTGTTTTTGATTTAGTCTTTAGACTTAAATGGTTATTAGTTTTAGTCACATTTTAGTAATATATCCTTCGTAGTTTTAGTCTAGTTATAGTCGACGAAAACTCAACGTGTTAGTCTAGTTTTAGTCGACGAAAAATTACATTTTAGTCAACTTTTAGTCAAAATGTGTCTCTATACTCTCTGAATGCTCCGTCCCCGGCAGATCTCTGTGTCCGCTGCAGCGTGTCTGTTAGGCCCCGCCCCCCGCACACAGAGAGACACGGGGAGATCGCTCTTCTGGAGTGAAGAGAGCGGAAATAATGATATTGCAAGTTAGAAACGTAAGATGCATTTTGACAGACAAGATGGACACTTGGGGGGAAATATGCTGCATTTTGAATGTCCGATAGTCCACCATTAACACCTTAGTCCCGTCTCGTCTCGTCAACGAAAACTAAATATACATTTCGTCATAGTTTTCGTTATCAAGAATCTATTTTTAGCTCGTCATCGTCTCGTCTTATGCGGCTTTCACACCAGCGCTTTTCCCTTTCTAGCTCCGAGCTAGAGCTTTTCTGATTTAGCTCCGGTTTCCCTTTTCTGCTCCCGCTCTGTTCACACCGCCCAGCACCCGACTGGTGCTGCCGCTGCTGCGTCATGACGTCACCGTTTACATCGCTGATTTGCTCCACAACGGCGTTACGGCGCGCACAACAACAACGGGGAACTGCGTCGGGTCGATGATCGTGTTGCTTTTAATCACACAAAGCCAGAATAAATTGAATAACGACTTCTCCAACCTTATACTTTGCACCAGAGTGCCGTGGTTCATTGTTTATTAATGTGTTTCTGCAGCATTTACCGACCGCTGCAGTGTTGGCTGCTCTTCCACAGGAGTTTATTCTCCCGTTAGCTCCCGGTTAGCTCACACTGTTGCGGCCGCTCTAAAGTATTCACTGTCCGACTCACACAAGCAGCTGATACATATCCCCAGTTCCCCTTAGCCTAAGTGAATGTGTGTCAGTCTGAATTGACGTTGTTTTGCATCACAACGCTGTTATGAAAGTTTCTCTGGTATAAAATCGGTGATGTTAGCATAGCAACTGAAGCTAAACTGACTACTTGCTATTGCTATCCTATTGTGGCATAAACCGTTTTCTACAGGCACATTTTACCGGCGTATTTTTATTATGATTCTACTTGTGATAGTCGGACACGACAACCTGTGCAGCCCATGTATTGATTCCATCCGATAGCTGCTATAATACAAAACAACACGTCTGCCTCTCTCCACAATGATCAATAACAGTGCACGGATGGTCAAAGTAAGGTACAAATAAACAGAATCACACGAAACCTGGTTAGTGTTGCCTGACTTTATAAAGTGTGTTTATAAGCACGACTGCTTGTAGGCAGGCATGACAGTCGACCCATGTTCAGGGGAGGTGGGTTTAGTTTCCTGCACGCCTCGACGTAAGAGAGACGTAAGCGACGCCACCTCTTAGCTCCGAAGCTCTTGCCTCTAGACCGACCATTTTTTGGAGCTGGAAGTGAACTGGATTCCGCCGCTGCGGTGTGAAAGGGGCATTAGTCATGTAAAAAAGGTTGTTGACGAACATTTTTCGTCATAGTTTTCGTTGACGAAATTAACACTGGCATATTTAAACTGTCGCACTTTCTGTTGTTTCTATCGCGCATTGCCGGTATGAAAGGGTCTGTGCCGGAAATATCAAACATTTAATAAAAGTGAAAAACAATGAACAAGACTTAACGTATTCATCATAATTAATTATATTTATTCCGTTTGGATGTAGGATTTTTGACTTTGTTTAGAGCAGTGATCTTCTCTGCAGCAGAGAGCTAAGCGCTGTCAGACCGGACCTAACCCCGAAAAGTATTATCATCTGAAATTAATCATTATGTTATTAATATTAAATACATATAAGTATTTTTAAAACTTGTAATTAGAAATACTCTTGTAATTATTGATGCATAAATGTGTTCATCCATTCAATGTGGCATCAATGTATGATATTACTTAATAATACAATACATTATAATATATGATATGATAATTATATTTTAGTTTTATTCATTTCTTATTACATAGTTTCTCATTATTATTAGTTTTATTTGTATCGCTCATCTTATTTTTGATTTTATTAATCTGTGTGAATCTGTGCTGTCCTGTTTTTCACTCTTACCCTGTTGCTGTTTGAACAACTGAATTTCCCCACGGGGATTAATAAAGGTCCATCTTATCTTATCTTAATGTATAAGTTGATTTACTTCAATCTACTGTACTGTGTAAAAACACCCCAACAATATTACAAAACATATACTGCATAAAGAAAACTATATACTTTATTTGATCTAAAACATTGATGTTTTTTCATTATAGTAGCCTGTGAAAACCATAACAAATAAGTGATTAAATGCTACAGTATTCAGCAAACACAACTTCAGAGCTGCAAACATTGCAAACAGACTAAGTTCTACAACACCCAGTTGTCTTTGTGTATTTGTGAATGAAGCGCCATCTCATGGTTAAATCCTGTAATTGAACAAATGGGGAAATTTGGCAACGCCCTCTAGCAATTTGGCAACACCCCCAGCCACTGGGATCCGCTGGGCTTTTGACTGGGACACACCCATGTGAGTCCTATCTGGACTGCTACATCTGTAGTTTGCATCATTTCTGTAAATGCAGCGTTTTTCTGTTGTATTTGTTTTCAGGATTTGTTTGTTTTTCATTTCAGGATTTGCAGCTGTTTCCTGCTAATGTATGCGTTTTAGGCAGTTGTTCCGCGTTTGCACCTGCCGGCCACCGTAGAATGGCCCTACAATATATTATTCAAATATAGCATGACAGGTCTCCTTTAAAATTAATTTTTTGGAAATAAATCTCACTACACCTACACTGAGGTCAGCGTGGTTACGGCTTTAATCCAGAGTTATTTTGGAAACTGTTCCTGAAGGGTTTCACCTTCCAGGCTGAGCACCAAACAGCTGGAGAATGTGACATTGACTGCAGGTATCAGATGTGGAGGCGCAGGGCACTCAGCATTCCTCTGCCAAACTCAGACCCAGACGCTTTGTGGGGGAGCCAGGATCCCGCAGATTATCAAAGCTACACACTATTCCTTATCTAGATGGAAATAAAAATAGGACACCTGAGTTGGTTCTGTTATTTGTGAGATTTGAAATGGCAGTGTTGTGAATAAACCTTGTCCAAGCTTATGGGTACAATCACTAACAGATCTGTAAAAGGGATGTTCTCTAATGAAAATGAAAATAGTTTTGTAAATCTTCACTTATCCCTCATCTAGGATTCCTCTATGAGCACAGGTAGGACCCAATTACAGAACACATGGTAGTGGTAAAGTGAGCTTTTGTAAGTGGATAAAGGTACATTGAAAAAGCTGAAACTTTTACTTTAAATAAACTTATTAGGCCAAATAATTGTATTAGGTTAGTTGAAAACAATACAATTAAACGTGGGGTAGGTCATTTTGGAGAAACCAGCTCGAGTGCGCTAGAATTTGAAAATACACAGCCGGAAAAAATCTGCCACTTCCTTACAGAGCCCCTCCTCCAACACACACGAACGCGCACATGACCAATGAGGGCACGAGATAAGTTTGTGCACAGATGGAAGGCTGACAGGCAGGTAGGCCATCCAGTTACTTTAGCCGGGCCGGCTAAAATGATTGGTCGTGCTTTTTACAGTACTATGGCTTCCACAGATGATATTTTTGTATGTATTTATTGTCAAAGCATTTAATATATTCATTGCTATCGGGACGTTAAGAGCATTCCATGGAATATAACAAAAAGTGTTTCTGAAAAAAATTACATACCCCACCTTTAAGTTAAACCTAATATTTTTTATTTCAACTTCATATTATTGCTTTCAACTAACCGAATACAGTTTTGTGACATTTGTTGACATAATACATTTAATTAAAGTTAACGTTTCATTTTTTCAGTGTATAAGTCTCATGGCAGGGAACATGAATCAATGGCCAGCAGGAAGGAATAAAGATGATATTGACCCGGACTGGCATGAAGAGGGAATAAGGGAGAAGCTTGTAGAGATGGTGTCATTGAGACTAGGAGATTGATGGCAGGAGGTGCAGAAAGACTGACATGTGGGTCAAGATCCTGGGACACAGGTTAGGCATACAAAACAGGAAGAAAAAAATGGTTAAGAATACATACAGAGTTGGCCTTGAAGTGTAGCTACCACTGATGTTGAAACCACAATCTGCCATGGAGAGGAGCTTATTGCAGACAGGTGTGCATGAAGAGCAGAGCCAGGGTTGTTCTCTTAAAGATCTCCTTTCATGCTGTTTTTAGGCATATATTATGGGTTTCAGATATATAAAAAACATATCTATGATGTGTTTTGCTCAAAATACCAAACAGATCATGCATTTTAGACATCCCTCATATCCCTCTATTTCAGCCCTATTAGAGAATGGCTGATTCTCTGCTGGCCCTGCCTCCTTTTGAGCACCAGGCACACTGACAGGCTGTCTGCTCTGCTCAGATGCAGCTAAACACTGCTGTGATTAAACGCCATATCATGTTCCAGACCACATCAAGGATTATTTCTGAAACAGTATGGAGCTCAAATGCTTCTTTTATTCTGGTTTTACTACAAGGTGAGTTCCTTTTTTTATTTCCTGCTTTTTTACACATAATCTCTCCAGTACAGGTTAGCTCTGAGTGTTAGCGATGCTTGCTAATGTAAACAAAGACCAGATTACGTCCAAAACATGTCGCCCATTGTTTCTGATAGCAACGTTGCTGATAGTGCCGTGTAGTGTTCATTTAGTTGACTAAAGCTATGACGAAATACGTTCGTCAACGACCTTTTTTTCCATGACTAAAACGAGACGATGATGCGACGGCACCGACGGCAGTAAACAATAACCGTAACGAAATCAACATGCAATATCGTTGACGAAAAGTGACGAGACTAAATATTACCAAAGATAACGTTACATCTCTGATAGTCAGTTTTTCTCCCAGCAGTTCCATTTCCGGTGCTGCGGCTGGGCAGCAGCTGTGTAGAGGCTTCTCAATTCTTAAATTTCCCCTCCTCGACTCCTCGGTCCTCCGGTAGTGACCCGGAAATGAATTTCAGCGTGCCATGTTGAAGGACATCTAATTTCTCTAAATGCACTTCGAGGACCGAGCGTCGAGGAGGCTCTCTGGAGGAGCTCTAACCGAGGAGACACTGATGGGTCCTCCACGGCTCCTCCACGGATGCATTTCCGGGAACGGTGGAGACGTGACGCACGGCCGGACTTATCTCAGCCAATGACAGCTCTGCATGCATCCCCTGGATATTACTTTAATTGCGACAAGATGTTTACAGTGAGAACAGCTGTGAGGTCCGTGCAGAAAGCAGAGCAGTGTGTAAAATATATATCACTCAGTATAACAGGCCTACATTACTCTCTGTATTTGTATGCTGTAGTTTAGTAGATATCTACAAACAAAGAGTCGATATTTTTCCAAGACCATTTAGTGCTTCACATAATAAAATACACAACGGCTGTAGCCTGATTATGCTTTAGGAGCTGTAGGTGTGTGTGTGGTACAGTGTGTAGGTGTGTGTGGTACCCACAATAATAAAAAAAAAAATATATTTTTTTTTTATTTATCTATTTTTTTAATAAAATAATAATAAGTGGCCACCCTTTTTAATTTTTGATTGTTTGTTATGTGGATTTGTAGTATTTGTGTTACTGTATGTTTAACAGAGGTGTATTTTTGCTAAATCTTGACACATTGCCACTGTATGTACTAGGCAGGGCGACATAGGCGGTCACCTAGGGCACCAGATCTGGGGGGCGCTGCACTGGTTGCTCTGGGATGGGGAAAAACATTTTTGACCGTTGGCGCTCATCCTAATTTTTGGCCTTGATGTAACAACATTCATAATTAAGTAAATGTAACACCCTTTTAACCCCGGTTACACTTTTCATTTGCCCTGTACGATGGGCGCTGTAAGTGATGAAAGTGGGGGATGTTGGCTTATCAGGCGCCCGCAGCTCACAGCCAAAGTGCGAGCGAGGTAGAGAGAGGGAGAGGGCGCACCGGTACCGGCGCTGTTGTTATTAGAATCTGGTGCTAGCTGCGCTAACGGATATAAGAAGTAGATGTTTCTACAACCAGGGTGGAGGAGAGCTCTCCTGTCAGACTGAGAGGCTCAGTGAGGTAAAGGACTCTTTAGAAAGTTAATTTTAGTAAGTTATCTCAGAGGGTCTCAAACAAATATGTGTTTACAAATTATGTAAACACATATTTCCAAGGCACTCCTTTATAATTATTAGGATTAATAAAAATATAGGACAGTAAACCAAAAATATAATTTAAAGTTGGAGAGATACAGAAATAAATAAATGTTAACTAGGAATAAGATATTAATGAACAACAAAAATAAAATAAGTTACATTTATTTGTTATTGGCTATGGTAGGTTATTGCTTATGTTCACTACTTATTTGATTATTAAAATGTAAACCGATCTTTTCCATATGGGTGTTTTAGAGTTGTACCCCCTAGATCAGGTCTCTAGTAACTGTGTGCTCAAAGTGCACCAGATTGAAGCATTTTACTTTAAAATGTTAAAAAAAAAATCTCACCTAAAATCTCGCCTAGGGCAGCAAATTGGCTAGAACCGGCCCTGGTACTAGGCCTCAAGAGCCTTTCTTGTGCTGGCAGACACATAGAAACAAATTGGCAGGGCGCACTTCACACACGTATACACTAAAATATTCCACGTGCTCCGCGCTCACGTGCCTTGGCACTGCTGCTATGACTCCATCCTAGGGGAAACACTGATATTTATATAAATATGTGTGTGTATATGTCCGCATCTGTAGCCTGTTATTGTCTCATTATACCGCACTGTGAATGAATTAAAAGTAAATATATAAGTGGTCATGAACACATCTGTCCACCAGACAGAGGGCTGCTGTGCCTCCTGTCATCATTAATGGACGTCTCTTTAAAATGACCGCTCAGAGGAGAGGAGTTCTCATTTCTCTAACCGCCTGCTGCTTCCCCTCCTCTCTCCTCGGTTCCCCTCCTCAGTCCTCCGCTCGCATCTCCTGTGGGCGGGACTAACTCATGAGGATAGGAGTCGAGGAGGGGAAATTTAATAATTGAGAAGCCTCTTCTGTCTGTGCTGCGTGCGGCGGTACATTTGAATTACACCGGGCCAGCGGCACACTGTGAACTGTCAGAAAGACTCGGGTCCATGGGCGTTGCAGCCATTATATGAGGGTGGGACAAGTCCCCCCCACTTTTTCAAATGATTAATTTAGACCCCCCCACTTTTACCATGTGGAAAGTCCGTGAATCGGTCTATCCACTCGCCGCACTTTGTAGAGCGCTATGTCAGTGCTTCACTATCAAATCCATTCCACTTGCTTATTGAGAGAATGCCCAAATCAATGAAACTCCATACCATGTTTTCACTGCTACTTTGTACCAAGGCAGATTCTCCCATAGCGCGCGCATGTTCAATGAGTGTTGTCATAGTTGGACAGCTCAGATCTGTTGTATGAAGCGATGCCGGTAGCGGAGGTAGGGCACACACACCAAATGTTCAGGAAATGGTTAATACAGCGAAAATCAAAGCTGACGAGCTCTTGGTTTGATATGTTTTCTCCCCTAGACAACATGGACATAAGAACATTTCAAAGAAGAGGAAAGTAAGTCTTCAGCTGGTAGCAGTTCATCAGTTAACAGTGATGGCGGCGGAGGAGTTTCGTCTTTATGTCATGATAGAGATACAAATACTGAATAGTTTAGATGAGAAAAGGCATCGAAATGCCAGGTCACTAGTATTTATTATGTAAACAGGGAACATGAATAACCCGATCTCTCTGTGCTCATGTAAACACCATATCCCCAATATGATCATAACTGGGATAATACTCATAAAAGCCTTACTGATGTCCATGTAGAGACGCAGTCAGTGTGTTTCACTGGAGCCTCAGTTCGATGAGAGATTATTTTCTGAGTTCTTTAACTTCGGTACTCTCTCTCAAAATGGTAATGTGCGTTATGTTTTAATTATACTTCTTATCATTCAGAAGCTTTTTGTTTATGTTTTACTGAGTGCTTATAGGCAATTTCCATCCCAGTGTTCAGTTAACTATTTATTTTCTGTGCACATTACATAGACTAGCTAATATTCTACCTACTGCTTGGGGCTTTGAATCTTCAAAATGTCCAAGTCACAGACTGGGACTTACTTTAGAGTCAGCTGTATTTACATTCAGTATGACTTGTTATGGTTCAATGTGAAAGAGTATACTGCTCAATAAATAATGATCACTTCACCACCTCTCTTGACATCTAGGCGTTTGAGAGTGAGTCAGAGGCAGAATACAGGGGCAGTGGAGAGAGGTCCGTTGCTGAGGTGAGTGATGAAAGGGAAATTACAGTTTAGAGTCAATTGTGATGTGGACTCTCATCCCAGAATGTTAAGGAAATCAGTGGGGATATTGAACAGGAAGCATTTCAGTCAAGGGGCATCATGTGACCAATATAGACAGAAGAGCAACATTTAAGTCAATGATACCATTCCTAGGTGAACTTAACATCTGTATGGAGTCAGATCAGTCTCAATTAGTGGTGCACCGATTATCGGGCCGATAATTATCGGTCCGATATTAGGAATTATGACGTCATCCCGATCAACCCGATAATAGTATTAATAGCCCCGATAATATACAATATATTTTTTGGGTAAAAAAAAAGAAAAAAATACTGCGGTGTGGGTGGATTGGGATGAGGGGCGCTTGTTTTTCACTCGGCTCCTCCCGTTTTGCCAGTACTGTGGTATTAGTGGTTTAGGAAGAGGGGAGTTTTTAACAAATCCAGCGCTCCCTAACTCATGCCTGGCTGTGACGTAAATGGTGTGCGGCCGTGAAGCCAGGACAGTAAATAAACATGTTGCCGGCAGTAGCGTGGCGTGGGAAAAAAATTAGGGGAAGCCAATAATACGTCCTTTCTTTTGGGTCGGGGGTGTGGTGGTCAATGTAATAACGTAAGCAGATGAGTGATTACAGCACCCGGTATCATTTTACACACATTTGTATCATACAGATGCAGGACTTACACACGCCTGTTATCTAACCGACAGGTCCGCACGCACTCTCCAGCCCAAACTCTAATAAGCATTCATTCACAAACTAAATCAGGAGACCTTTAACGTTTTACGTCCAATTCGCTCCTTTTTTCCTCTCTGTACACAGCTCCAGTTTGGGCATTGGCCTGTCATCAGATTGTATTTTAGTTGCTGCTGTAGCGGAAGTTTAGTACAATTATTTTTGATGAAATACTCCAAATCTCCACCCTCCATAATTGCACTTGCTTCAGTTGCTTGCTACTTTCTAACGGCGGTGAGAGTGGTGCAGTGACGCTATCTATCTTCTATCGATTAGATTTATGATTCGAAAATTATAAAAGTAGGGTAGACATGTGGATATTATCCGACTGAACAAAAACTTGCATTTATCTAACAGGTTCGTTTTCCACTGACCTTATTTCGAGCTATTTTCCTAAATCCTATGGAGAAATCTCATTGCTTTTTTGTCGAGGGAAACCGAGCGCAGCTTACTTCCGGATTTTAGGATGCGTCACTGCAACACTAAGTTGATGCGATTTGATTGGATTGTGAGGCAAGGGAAGCCAGCCGCCTCTGGCTTCCCTTGGCATGGCCCTGACCAATCACAGGTTGGCAGGGGCATCACGTGAGCCTCATCTGATTGGTCAATCCCTCAATTTTTTTCACCAAGGGAAGTCAGATTCGTCTGGCCTCCTCTCGCAACAGTGAGTGGAATCTACTGTTTCACCATAACATCTAGAGGGGCGCTGTTTGTTTCACTCTTTGTAAAATACTCAATGAGAATGGGGGAGAGACGGGCCGGCAGCAACACACAGCAAAGGAGAATTATCTAAACAAAACAAAGTGTTTTATTTATTTATTTAAATTATAACTACAATCCGAAAAAACAGGGGAAGCCTGGCTTCCCTTGGCCTCCGGGAGAAAACGCCACTGGTCGCCGGTAGTATGGGACTATTTCAAAGTTTCAGAGTTAGATAGTTCGCTTGCTATTTGTATTAACAAATGCAATGCAGAAGTTCCACGAGGAGGGAAAAAAGCAACGAGCTATAATACTTCCAACCTGATTTGTCACCTGAAACATCGCCATCGCTACGATGGTGTGTTAAAAGCGTACGAAGACGCATGCGCTGCTAGCGGCGAATCCAAAGCCAGCTGCAAAGGAACCGGGGCTTTTACCTATCGACGAGGCTTTTGAAAAAGGCAAGAAGTTTGCCAGAGACGACCCCAGGGCTAAAACGATCTCTAACTTCATCATAGAAATGATGGCGCTTGACGAGAGTCAAAACTGTTCTTGGCTTTGTTTTGTTCATAGTAGTAATGCTCATGTAATTTGCTCACTACTAGTCTTTTTTTTACCACCAGGTGTGCAAAAACTACAGGTACATTTAAAATATATATATTGTAGTGCCGTGAAAAGAGAGTCGGAGGCGGTGTATTAAGAATGGAGTTCCAATCTTTATTATCCATTACTTTCAGAGAGGTTAACACATGCACTGCTCTGCCTGATGAGCTAGCAGGAATGGCAGCTAAAGCTACAGGTGTTCCCCACTAAAGGGTCCGTGTGGCAACACAATAAGCAAGGTGAATTATGTCCAATAACATGTCACCACACAAGCCCCCCCAGAATTCACACATAAACAAAATCAGCATGGCGGGGAGGAACGACACGCCGACCCCCACGACTCCTGAGCACGGGAGTCGGAAAAGTGACTCCCGCCTGTGCGGCCCCCGGAAGGGGAGGGACCGGAACAACAGGTCTTAAATCCGTGACAGGGGACGAGGCCGGGGGGCGGCCCCGTCGCGGAGGTCGAGCCAGCACCACAGGCTGGTCCAAGTCCAGGTGAGCAGCCTTCACCCGGTCCACCGAGACGTGCTCGGCCTTGCCACCCAGGTCGACCACCAGGTGCTTGTCCCCGTGCATAAGGGGGCTGCAGGGGGCACCTGTGCGCATCGTGCCGGATTAACACGTACTCCGCCGAGCGGAGCTCTGCGGGAACCTGGGACACCTGAGTACCGTGCTGAGTAGTAGGGATCGGAGCAAAAGCCTCAGCGGCGTCACGCAGGAAAGCCCGCTGGGCCGACGCCGACCAGGGAGCCGATGCATTTGGGAGGAAATCCCCCGGAACTCTCAGCGGCTGACCGTAGACCATCTCCGCTGTAGAACACTGCAGATCTTCCTTAGGTGCGGTCCTCAGGCCCAGCATCACCCAGGGCAGCTTGTCGACCCAGTTACCGTCCGTAAGGCCGGCCTTGAGGGCCGCCTTCATGGAGCGATGAAAGCGCTCGCAAAGGCCGTTAGCCTGAGGGTGGTAAGCGGTAGTCCTGTGCAGCTTAACCCCCAAACCGCCTGCCACAGCGTTCCAGAGCTCGGACGTGAACTGAGAGCCCCTGTCTGAGGAAATGTCTGACGGGGTGCCAAAACGACACACCCACGTTGCAATGAAGGCCCGGGCAACGTCTGCGGCTGATGTCGAAACGAGCGGAACCGCCACCGGCCAACGGGTCGTTCTGTCCACCATGGTGAGGAGGTAGGAAAACCCCTGAGAGGAAGGCAACGGACCAACCAGGTCAATGTTGACGTGATCAAACCTCCTCTCAGGCACCAGGAAACGCTCCAACGGGGCCTTCGTGTGGCGGTGCACCTTAGCGCGTTGACAAGCCACGCACTCCCTGGCCCAAGTCCTCACGTCCCTTTTCAGTCCTTGCCAAACGAACTTCGCCGCTACCAAACGCACCGAAGGTTTAACGCCGGGGTGTGACAGGCCGTGCACAGCCTCGAACACAGGACGCCTCCAGCTGGCAGGGACGACAGGCCGCGCCAGGCCCGTAGAGACGTCACACAGGAGAGTAATGTCCGCGTCGCCGAACACCACGTCCTTCAAGCGCAGCCCCGCGCTCTCCACCTTCAGGGCCTGGACGCCGGGATCTGTGACCTGGTCTGCCGCCATGCGAGTATAGTCCAGGCCCAACTGGACGGCACCGATGACGACCCTGGAGAGGCAATCAGCAACCAGGTTCGACTTGCCAGCCACGTGCTTAATGTCCGTAGTGAACTCCGATATGTAGGACAGCTGCCGCTGCTGACGTGCCGACCAAGGCTCCGCCACTTTTGACATGGCGAAGGTGAGCGGCTTGTGGTCGACAAACGCCGTAAATTCACGGCCTTCCAGCATGAAACGGAAGTGCCGCACGGCCAAATAAAGTCTGAGGAGCTCCCGGTCAAAGGCGCTGTATTTGCGTTCTCTAGGCGTCAGCTGGCGGCTGAAAAAAGGCGAGCGGCTGCCAAGCGCCCTCCACCCACTGCTCGTGCACTGCGCCGACCGCGTAGTCTGACGCGTCCGTGGTGATGGAGATGGGAGCCGTAGATGATGGGTGTGCCAGCAAAGCCGCCTGAGCCAACGCGGTCTTGACCTCAGCAAAAGCGCCGTCCGCCTCTGCTGTCCAGTCGATCTCCTGGACGGGGGTCTTGCCTTTCAACGCTTCATACAGCGGCCGCATGATGTGTGCGGCCCGGGCGATGAAACGGTGGTAGAAAGTCACCATCCCCAGAAACTCACGGAGCGACCGGGCTGTGAGCGGGCGAGGAAACGCCGCAACAGCCTCCACCTTCGCTGGCAGAGGTGTCGCACCGCCCTTGGTGACGCGGTGCCCCAGGAAATCGATGTCCGACACCCCGAACTGGCACTTGCAGGATTGATGATTAATCCGTGTTCGTTGAGCCGTGTGAAAAGGGCTCGGAGGTGGGACAGGTGCTCCTGTACTGAAGCGCTGGTGACGAGTATGTCGTCGAGGTAAACAAACACAAACGGCAGGTCCCGCAGCACCGAATCCATCAGGCGCTGGAACGTCTGAGCGGCATTCTTGAGTCCAAAAGGCATCCGCAGGAACTCAAAAAGTCCAAAAGGCGTTATCACTGCTGTCTTGGGAATGTCCAGGGGGTGCATGGGCACCTGGTGGTATCCACGCACCAGGTCCACTTTGGAAAACACCCCCGTACCGGCCAGATGCGCCGAAAAGTCCTGAATATGCGGCACCGGATAGCGGTCAGGCGTAGTGGCGTCGGCCGTAATCCCCGCACGGGCGGAACCCGCCGTTCGATTTGGGAACGACGTGCAGGGGGGAAGCCCAAGGACTGTCGGAGCGGCGGACAATGCCCAGGCGCTCCATGGTTGCGAACTCCGCCCTCGCTACAGCCAGCTTAGAAGGGTTCAACCGCCGTGCCCTGGCGTAGACAGGAGGCCCCCCGGCAGTGACGTGGTGTTCCACGCCATGCTTAGTGGTAAGCGCAGAGAAGGTGGGTAGCGACAGGTCTGGAAACTCAGCCAACAGTCTGAGAAACGTGTCTGCACCTGACGCTGCGCTGCCAAGTGTGCACACGAGGGAAGAAAACGTTAAGGCATCAACCAAACGCTTATTCTTAACGTCCACTAAGAGTCCATGAGCACACAAAAAATCCGCTCCGAGGAGGGGAAAATAAATGTCCGCTGTCACAAAATCCCAGCTGAAACGCTGTCCTCCGATGCACAAACACATAGGCCTCACGCCGTACGTGCGAATGGGACTGCCGTTAGCCGTCGTCAATCGCGGTCCGTGCCCCCCACGGGCGACGTCTTCACTCGACGCTGGAACTACGCTCCGTTGAGCGCCCGTGTCACACAGAAACAAGCTCCCCGAAACGCTGTCGCTGACGAAGAGGAGCCTGCACGTGCCGCCGACGCTCAGAGCCACTACTGAGCGCCAGCCCCTCCGTTTCCCGGGGGTTTGTAGCTGCACGGAGCGATGCATCTCTTCGCCCTTGTCCCGAAACGTGCGTGGTAAACGCACTCTCCGGCGTCTCCACGCCGGCTAGCCACAGCCGTGTCCGGCCTCCGCCACGCTTTCTTGACTGCCGGTGGGCCGCTGAGCGTCGCGGCTAACGTCTCTGCCCCGGGCTGTTGCGTAGCCAGGAAAAAACGATCCGCTTCCTCAGCCAAAGCACGGGGCTCCGTGACAGGCGTGTTGGCCAGCGCCGTCTGTACCCGGGGAGGCAAGTGACGCAGGAAAATCTCCGTGAATAATATCCGGGGATCTTCCCCCCCTAGCAGATTTAGCATTTTCTCCATTAGCTGGGATGGCTTGCTGTCTCCTAGGCCTTGAATGTCAAGTATCTGGCGGGCCCTCTCCTTAGCAGATAAGCTAAATGTCTTAAGGAGAAGGGCCTTAATCGCCTCATATTTGCCATGATGTGGGGGGGCTGCGATGAATCCCACCAACCTGGACGACGTGGAGCTCCCCAGCGCTGCTACCACATGGTAGTATTTTAGGTCCCCGTCACGGACCTGTCGGCAGGCGAAATGTGCCTCCACGTGTGCGAACCATGCCTCCGCGGCGTGCTCCCAGAATTCCGGCAGCTTTATGAAAACATCGCGCTCAGCCATGTTCGTTAATTTTCCGGGAACTTTCTCGGAAACGTCAGGGTCACCAGTGTTTCGCCGTGAAAAGAGAGTCGGAGGCGGTGTATTAAGAATGGAGTTCCAATCTTTATTATCCATTACTTTCAGAGAGGTTAACACATGCACTGCTCTGCCTGATGAGCTAGCAGGAATGGCAGCTAAAGCTACAGGTGTTCCCCACTAAAGGGTCCGTGTGGCAACACAATAAGCAAGGTGAATTATGTCCAATAACGTGTCACCACAATATATTATATTATTATCGGTATCGGTCTTGAGAAGCAGGAAGTTATCGGTATCGGTTTCAAAAAACCAATATCGTGCATCCCTAGTCTCAATATTAATAAATGCTCACAGAAGGATTCACAAATGTATTTTGCGATTTATATATAAATGAGTTGTGTACTCGACGGGTAATAAGGGATTATGACGGAGATGTTACGATCCTGTCCGAACATCGCTTTCCCGCTCTCTATATCTCCTCCGTTGGCTCCTCCTCTCATGGCTCCAGCTGGTGTCTGGGACCTCCCTCCGCTATCTTCTATGTCCAACATCGCTTAAAACAGAGGATTTAGACGTAGTGTCTACATTGTATAACTCCACACCCTTTTACTCCTCTTACTCTCTTTCATGACTTTTTATTTAATGCATTTTAACGGCTGCAATCGTTGTTAACACAAAACCGGAAGTTAAGCTCACTGTTGATATTCGGAGACTTCTTCCGGTAAAGCTTTTCAAAATAAACTTTAGCAACAACGTTAGCCACAGACGAATGCGGAAATGTTTTCAGAATAAAACAGTTTTATGCTGACTGTATGTTTAAACTAAATTACGTTATTGAACACTGATTTTAATTTCTTACAACGCCCTACTGGGCACTCACCTATGGAGGACGGAACATGACTTAAGTATAAATAAATGTATGAAGAAATACAGGAATAAATAAATTACGTACATAAATACAGGAATAAATAAATAAATACGTAAATAAATAAATAAATACAGGAATAAATAAATGACGAAATAAATACAGAAATAAATAAATGTTGAAATGAATACACAAATAAATAAATAAAAGAATAAATGCATAAATAAATATGGAAATAAATACATCAATGTATAAATAAATAAATGTCGAAAATAAAACAGAACACACGTTATTATTATATATCTTTCATTTATTTCTACATTTACGCGACATACATTTATTTATTTATGTGTCCGTATGCTAATGAGGTGGGCGGTCCTAACCTCAGTCTGAAGCAGGATTCGCCAATTGTTGGAGCCAGGCAGAAGCAATAGATTTGTGGCAAGTCACATCATGTCGAGCTGAGCCAAGTCCTCTATACATCGTTCCACACGAAACTGGACATAGTCTTTTGGTTCTCCGTTCTCTAAATGGTCCGCTAATGATCGTAAATGATCTCCAATGGCTCTTAAATCAATATCCATAAATAAACCTTACAACTGTGGATAAACCATGGATGTATAAAGATAAGGGCTAAACAGTAAAGCTCCTGCATTCGAATCAGCGCGGTTATCCAGGCGTTAGTAGTAGAGCCCTCTGCCAGAAATGATCACACACTCCTGTAACCAATCCTGCTTCAGACTGAGGTTAGGACCGCCCACCTCCTTAGCATACGGACACATAAATACATAAATAAATAAATGTATGTTGCGTAAATGTAGAAATAAATGAAAGATATATAATAACGTGTGTTCTGTTTTATTTTCGACTTTTATTTATTTATTTATACATTGATGTATTTATTTCCATATTTATTTATGCATTTATTCGTGTATTCATTTCAACATTTATTTATTTCTGTATTTATTTCGTCATTTATTTATTCCTGTATTTATTTATTCCTGTATTTATTTATTTATTTACGTATTTATTTATTTATTCCTGTATTTCTTCATACATTTATTTATTTATACTTAAGTCATGTTCCGTCCTCCATACTCACCTCCATCATCATGAAGTGCTTTGAGCGGTTAGTCAAAACACTTCATCACTTCCTCCCTCCCTGACTCTCTGGACCCCCTGCAGTTTGCTACAGAGCAAACAGGTCCACAGACAACTGTCGCGTGCTTTTATCCCAGGAAAGACAAACTACTAATTAAGATAGCAAAATATATATTGTCTCAGCTGAGGACTCTATCAGGTCTTAAAGGTCACATGTCATGCTTTTCCGGTTATTATGAAGGTTTTTATGCATGTAAATGGTGTGCAGAGTCAAAACCCTCAAAGTACACCATGTAGCGAGTAAAACTCTAACACAGAAAATACCTCCCCAAAACGCCTCGTTGGTGAAACGTCATCATCCATTTGATTCTTCCGGGGACATCTGATGTCATGTCGTACCCGGAACGAAATGGACCAATCCGTGGAGCCGTTACGTTACGTCCGCGGAGCCGTTACGTTAAGCCCCCGCTGATTGGTCCAACTTGACCAATCCACGGACTTCCTCACACACTCAGTGCATGCAGCTTTGCTGATCTCTCCTCCCTGGCTGATAACAGACAGTTGGGATCGCGGCGAAATTCTCTCTGCAGACCCATTCTCACAGCGTTTATCAACCTTTTTCTTACTCAATATCAAGCCACACTTATTGTTTTTACTTCGGCTGTGACTTTGTGTGTGCTCAGGGTGTGTTTGGCTGTGTTTCGCTGTGTATCGCTAAACAAGGAAATCACACCTCCACGGAGCTTAGCGCGATTCACAACGTCCCGACTGGTCCCGACCAATCGGAGCACACTGGGCTCACAGGGGGGGGGGGGGGGCAAGAGCTGCAACGAGCCGTTTAGTGGAGAGAGTGAATACACGTAGTTTACAGAGATGCTGTATGCGAAACAATGTGAGTTTGGAAAATTGCACAGTATAACATGTGACCTTTAAGAATCACAGGCAGTCTGCAACTACTATTTCCAACAAGAGCCCCGAACTTTGTGTTCACATACAGCATACAGGCCGTTGCCCTCACAATTATGATAATTCATTAAGTAATTCACATCTCCTCTTTACTCTTCTCTCTGTGTGGAGCAGCAAGTTCAGCTGTCAGAACAAAGTAAAAAACAAAAAATTGCATAAAATATGTGACCCGCTCTATCGGAAGTCCCAACGGCTAATTTCAAAATAAACATGTTTGCGTAAGAAAATAGATTTTTGGGGTTCGGGTGTTTTATTTGATTTTAAATAAACAAAGTCTTGGCTGTCAGAATATTAAACTTTTATTTCCAAAATCACACGATAAATACATTTTTGAAGCTTGTAAAGGGAAGATGACAGCTCTCACTCGCCACTCTGCTGTTCCGCAGCGCTGCTTCCCCTCCCTCCGGCTGAAATTATGAATGTAAGGCATATAGATAACACGGCAGCAGAGGCGCGGGAAGGTATTTTGAGTGGGGGTGCTGAGTAGGGTTGGGTATCGTTTGAATTTCTACGATTCTGATTCCGATTCTACTTTTTGATTCCGGTTCTTAACGGTTCTCAATTCCGATTCTTTGAGGGGCAGGGTAAAAAAATAAGAAATGGCTTCTTCCACCAAAAAAGTACATTTATTCGAGACACTTTTACACAGGTTAGTTTACAGTAATATTCACATTAATCAGTCTGTTTATATCCACTGCTATGTAACTATAACCTGAGAATCACTGAAGCTACAACAGTGCAACAGTCCAACTTTTAAAGGAAACCCCCCCCCCCCCCCCATTTAAAAACAGTTCTTGTTGAGAAAAACAAGCATATCTGCCTTCTCAGGCAAACCGGGAAGAAATATTTGAACATTTTAAAGTAAAATGCTTCAATCTGGTGCACTTTAAGCAGAATTACTAGAGACTAGATCTAGGGGGTACAACTCTAAACACCCATATGAAAAAGATCGGTTTACATTTTAATAATTAAATAAGTATGTGAACATAACCAATAACCTACCATAGCCAATAACAAATACATGTAACTTATTTTATGTTTGTTGTTCATTCATATCTTATTTTACTATTTTATTTATGCATATTTTTTTATCTCTCCAGTTTAAAACGATATGTCTGGTTTACTGTCCTATAGTATACATTACATTACATTACATTACATTTAGCTGACGCTTTTATCCAAAGCGACTTACAATAAGTGCGTTCGACCAACAAAATACAACTTGAAGAAAACAGAATCATATAAGTACATCAGGTTTCATAGAGCAAAAACATTTCAAGTGCTACTCAACTGGCTTTAGAAAAGCCAGTCCTTTATTAGTATAAAAGTGCTTCGTTAATAGTTCTATCGCTCGAAGTGGAGTCGAAAGAGATGAGTTTTTAGTTTGCGCCGGAAGATGTGCAAGCTATCTGCCGTCCTGATGTCAATGGGGAGCTCATTCCACCATCCTGGAGCCAGGACAGCAAACCCACGTGTTTTCGCCGTTGGGAACTTGGGTCCCCCTCGCAGCGAGTCGTTTGGCTGATGCAGAGCGTAGTGCACGCGCTGGGGTGTACGGTTTAACCATGTCCTGGATGTACGAAGGGCCAGATCCATTCGCAGCATGGTAAGCAAGTACCAGTGTCTTGAAGTGGATTCTAGCAGTTACCGGAAGCCAGTGAAGCGAGCGTAGGCGCGGAGTAGTGTGGGAAAATGTTGGAAGGTTGAAGACCAGACGAGCCGCTGCATTCTGGATGAGCTGCAGAGGTCGGATGGCACATGCAGGTAGACCAGCCAGGAGGGAGTTGCAGTAGTCTAGGCGTGAGATGACGAGAGACTGGACCAGAACCTGAGTCGCTTTCTGTGTCAGCTGGGGACGTATCTTCCTGATGTTGTAAAGTGTGTATCTGCAGCAACGGGTTGTAGCAGCGATGTTTGCAGTGAAGGACAGGTTGTTATCTAGGGTCACACCCAGATTCCTTGCAGTCTGAGTCGGGGAAACAACTGAGGTGCCGATGTTGATTGTTAGGTCAAGAGTGGGACAATCTTTTCCCGGAAGAGCAGCTCAGTCTTGTCAAGGTTGAGTTTGAGGTGATGAGCAGACATCCACTGAGAGATGTCAGCTAGACAAGCAGAGATGCGTGCGATGACCTGGGTCTCTGAGCGGGGAAAGGACAGAATTAATTGGGTGTCGTCAGCGTAGCAGTGGTAAGAAAAACCATGCGGGCTAATGACTGATCCGAGCGAGTTTGTGTACAGCGAGAAGAGGAGGGGACCAAGAACAGAGCCCTGAGGGACCCCTGTAGTTAATTGACAAGGGTCGGACTCAGACCCTCTCCAAGTCACCCTGTAGGTACGGTCTTTCAGGTATGAGGTGAGGAGGGAAAGTGCAGAGCCTGAAACTCCAAGTTTTTGGAGAGTGCGAAGGAGGATCTGATGATTCACCGTGTCGAATGCAGCAGACAGGTCCAACAGGATGATGACAGAGGAGAGGGATGCAGTTTTGGCAGTGTGCAGTTCCTCCGTGACAGCAATGAGAGCAGTTTCTGTGGAGTGACCTGCCTTGAAACCAGACTGGTGCGGATCCAGAAGGTTGTTCTGATTGAGATAACAGGAGAGTTGTTTAAAGACAGCGCGTTCAAGTGATTTAGACAGGAACGGGAGGAGAGAGACAGGCCTGTAGTTTATAACATCAGACGGGTTGAGAGTGGGTTTCTTTAGGAGAGGGTTTACTCTTGCCTCCTTGAGACTGTTTGGAAAGTGACCAGAAGTTAGAGAAGTGTTGATGAAATGGGTGAGAAACGGTAGAATATCAGGAGCGATAGTCTGAAGGAGGTTTTAAGGGATAGGGTCCAGAGGACAGGTGGTAGGGCGGGCAGAGGTAATGAGGGTAAGAACCTCACTTGGAGAGAGAGGGGAAAAGGAGGTAAGTGTGTTGGTGGAAGGAGGGTCTGGTGACCCAGCGGTGAGTAAAGGTGAGTCAGAAAAAGAAGAGCGAATATCATCAACCTTTTTTTCAAAGTAACAAAGTCGCTTGACAGAAGTGAGGAGGGGGGAGAAGCTTTTGGAGGGTCCAAGAGGGTGGAGAAGATGGAAAATAGTTTTTTAGGATTGGAATAGGAAGATTGGATCTTATCTTGAAAGAAAGTGCTTTTTGCCTGAGAGATCGAAGCAGAGAAAGAGGAGAGGAGAGCTTGATAGGTTAGGAGGTCGTCACGGTGTTTGGATTTCCACCATTTCCGCTCTGCTGCCCTAAGGACGGTTCTATTAGCACGCAGTGCATCATTTAGCCAGGGAGCAGGAGGGGACTGACGAGCCTGCCGAGATGTGAGAGGACAGAGCGAGTCCAGAGTGGATGAGAGAGTAGAGAGGAGAGTTTCTGCAGCAGAGTTTGGAGGCAGGAGTTGGAACGAGTCAGAGGAAGTGAGGGCTGAGAGCACCGACGAGGCAAAGGTAGAGGGGGAGAGGGAGCGAAGGTTACGGCGGACAAGTGCAGGATGAGAAAAGATTAGTTTGTTATGTTTGGAAAGGGATAGAGAGAATGAAATGAAGAAGTGATCGGATGTGTGGAGCGGGTTTACAGAGAGGTTAGAAGTAGCGCAGTTCCTTGAGAATATGAGATCAAGGACATTGCCAGCTTTATGAGTCGGTGGGGACGGAGACAGTGAGAAAGCAAAGGCGGTTAACAGAGATGTTAGTTCGTCTATCTTTCCCGTCTGGAGGTTGAAGTCTCCGAGAAGTACAGCGGGAGGGCCAGTTTCAGGGATGTGTGAGAGGAGATTATCTAATTCCTCCAAGAAGTCCCCCAAGGCTTCTGGTGGACGGTAGAGAACAACAATGGTTAACTGTATAGGATGGGTTACTGTGACGGCATGGAATTCAAAGGTGGAAGGAGTGAAGTTAGGTAGCTTGAAGAGGGAAAAGCTCCATTTGGGAGAGAGCAGGAGACCAGTGCCACCTCCTCTGCCAGTTGGTCTGGGTGTATGGGAGAAGGAATATGCAGTGGAGAGAGCTGCTGGGGTGGATGTGTTGGATGGAGTAATCCACGTCTCAGTGAGAGCAAGGAAATCCAGAGACTGCAGGGAGGCGTAGCCAGAGATGAAGTCAGCCTTAGGAACAGCTGACTGGCAATTCCACAGGCCACCTGAAACTAGATGTTTGATCTCAGTGGAGCATGTGGGATAGATGAGAGCAGGCCGGTTATATCGATTACGAGATACACGGGGCCAGTGATAATTGCGAGAAGACACATAAACAGGAATGGAGAAAATACACATGATTATAGCATGACGGCCCGTACACACAGCAGCTTTTGCCGATTTGTCCACCGCTTCCAGCGCGTCTCCGCCCATTGACTTTGAATGGGGATGACGTCACTTTCCCTCGCTTGTCGCCGAACTGCATTGTGGGGGGGCGAGGCGAAGATTTCCAGGATTTCCAGGATGTTCAGGATTCCAAAGTTGAACAATGTTCAACTTTTGAGGCTGAGCTGGAAGCGACAGCCAATCAGATCCGTTTATGCAAATCTGACAGTTCAAGCGCTAGCCAATCAAACCGCGTGCAAGCTGGGAGAACCCGACCCGCAGTTCATTTCTATATTCCACAAAAATGGAGGAGAACTTAGTTATTGCGGTAGAAAATCACCCGGTTCTTTATGACCAGTCCCTATTTACTTACCGGGATACAAACCGGAGGAACCAGGCATGGAGGGAGGTGGCAGAGGCAGTGGGTGAAACTGGTAGGTTTTCGCTTGTTTGGGGATTTTATATCCAGTTTACTTTGTTGCTAGTTTACTTCGTTGCTAGCAAGCATGGACAGTATCATTAGCCAGCATGGAATGTAGCATAAAATAGCACCATAAACATTAATCTCATAAATGTTCAAAATGTTAAAAAAATAAATGTTCATCATAGCCCTTCCTATTTGACAATAGTGTAGAAGAACCGGGTTTTTTTGCTTTGTATGTCGGGGGCGGGATATTCATGTGATATTCATGTGATTGGTTGTTGGTCGCGAAATCCCCAAGCTGTCAGACACGCCCAGCTCCAGGATTTTCAAGATTTGGTCAAAGCTGCTGTGTGGACACACCGTGAGGGGCTAAACAACCAAATAAAATAAAACAAAATAAAAACACCAGCGATACTTTGCTCAATCAAAGTAGGATTTGCCTCCTCTTTGCCTCCCTCGTGACTCCCACAGGACTCTAATGTCTTTGCCAGTCTTACTCCCACAGGACTCTAATGTCTTTGCCAGTCTTAGCCTGTCTGACGCTGAAACTGACGCTCCAGGAAAGTGCTACCTAAAATGGACACCTGATTGCTGAGTTCTCACAGCTGTGGGGCAACGTCCTTTTAATTAGTTAACTCTGCAGCTGGTGGCCCTCAAAAGGAAATCTAGACTGGCTTCCTCCTGATGTGTTATTGTCTTTTAAGTCAATTACATTAAACCCTAAGTTATAAAGTTATGAGTTTAACCCTTAATACAGTTACACCTACTCAATAAAGCTCTTAGTATTCTACAAATGTTTAAATCAAAGTTAACCCTAGTAGTCAGTTAATTCACTTTTAAGGTTTCAGTCAAATTACTTTTCCCAAGTTTCTGTCTGACAGATGCTGTAGCGGTTTTGAGTTTTTAAAAACACAATTCCAGTCAGATCAACTACAGAGCATTGATACAGAGTACACACACTGAAACAGAGAAGTCTACAAACACAGTGTTACTCACACAATTCTAGAAGTCTCCAGTAGCTTTCTTGTCAAAAACGAGTTGCACACTGGTATACATTGGAATGATTTCAAACCTGTTTTATCCCAATAATTATAAAGGAGTGCCTTGGAAATATGTGTTTACATAAATTGTGATCAAAACGTTTTGAAACCCACTGAGATAACTTAGACTAAAGTGAACTATCTAAACACTCAAGAGTCCTTTACCTCACTGAGCTGTAGTTATCAGCCTCAGTCTGACTGGAGAGGACTCTCCCTCCACATCATTGTAGAAACATATTCTTCTTCCGTTAGAGCAGCTAGCAGCACATGCTAATAACATCAGCGCCATCCCTTTCTCCCTCGCTCGCTCCCACGCTCACTCACACTTTGGCTGTGAGCTGCGGGTGCCAGATAAGCCAACATTCCCCATTTTCATCACTTACAGCGCCCATCTTACAGGGGAAATGAAAAGTGCAACCGGGATGAAAAGGGTGTTACATTTACTTAATTATGAATATTGTTGCATCAAGGCCGAGAATTAGGATGAGTGCCAACGGTCAAAACATTTTGTTTCCCTCCCAGAGCTGTCAGCGCAGCGCCTCCACATATCTGGCCTTACTCACTCCCTAAGCGTCCAGGAGCGACGTTTGGTCAGTGTCCGTGGCGTGCAGTTGTGACGCTCCTAGGCTCCTTCAGCGTCATAAAGGGACGCAAATAGCATACAACTGATTGCAATGTATTCCCATCTGCGGCGGGATTTGACGCTCATGGAAGCACGGCATTCGTTTGTGTCGGCTGCCCTTATAGGCAATGTGAGCGTCCATTCCCATTGGATAACGGAGAATTGTACACCCGGAAGTAAGTATTCCTCTTACTGTCGATTGATTTTACAGTGATATCTGCACTACTCATTGACTAAAAAACACCAGATTATCCTTGATAATTACACAACATTGATTGGTTTAAATTGTGTGCAATGCTTTTGTATTTTTCCCCTTCGATTCGGAGAAACAAATATTTTTTCGGAGTAAAGGATGGCAGAAGACACTACACTACCCAGAATCCCCAGCTATCGTTTGGACTACACCATGTGCTCTGTTTGACAAACCCCGTTTTTTTCACTATTCATTCCAATGGCTGGCGTCTATGTCACATGATCTTCAAATTTCTCCCTGCAGAAAAAGAAAACATGGCCGAACTTCGTTTTATTCTCGGTGGAAAATGCCAATTTTAAAGTTAATTTGGCCATTAAAATGCGTTTTGATGTCATTTGATGCGAGAAATATGAGTTGTTATTTCAGATTATGTGTGCAGTGGATGTCCATGATCTTTAGTTTTCTAGTTATTACGAAGATTACTTCAGGAAATTGCGACGTTTTCATTGTTACCAAGGTGGTTGCTAGGGACGCTGCTATCGATATTATTTCTGTCATGTTGTGTAACTGTTTAATGGTGTTATCTTTATTGCTACCCCCTTCCCCGTCAATGTATAGTGTTGGTCCACAGCGCAAACATATTAGTTTAACAAAATCCGCATCTAAAGATAGCCTACGTTATTTTCCCCTGTGCAATTTCAGTCTCACATCTCACAGCACATCGTCATTAACAAATACCGGAAACAGACCGAAAACTTTTTTAAAAATAAAATAATACTTTATTCCGAGTGTGCTTGCTTTTCTCTTTGAAAGTCATCACATAACGGCATTGTAATACACGGTTCGGCTGCATTAAATATTACATATCTGCCGTAGTTCTGTATTTATAGAGCCCTGATGAGAAGACTTCAAGACACACATGAGGAACTGAAAACGTGATGTGGATCATAAATATATCAGCCATTAAACAACATCTTACATTTCTTTTCACACAATACGTCTCCTTGCAGTATCAACACTAATTCGGCTGACTTTTATATCTGATCCAATTGGTAGATAGGCTGTATTTACACCATAAAGGTGCACAGCTGATATAAAGGGACACCTAGTGGTTAAAGCATGTTATTGAATTTCATTATTTTCATTATTAGATATGAATAGGATCCCTATAAAGTATATTCATTACTCGTTATTCTCTACTAATAGTTAATTAAAGACTGTATATAATGACTATTTTGCACATCCCTTTCAAGATTTTCTAAGGTTTATTGACATATCATATAGGCCTACACAACTATGGTGTAGTTCTGCATTGAATGAAAAACTTGGGTCGCAGGTTCCTCAATAGTGCATTACAAGACATCTATCAATATTTGTGCATACCTCCAGCAATGTTAACTATGTTGAAGCACTTATTTTAACTGATATTATACATAATGTATTATACTCTTATAAGATGTAGATATTTCATCTCCGGCCTTGTCAGGTATTGAACAATCAATAAATAAAGGACACAGAATTGTTAAATATAAAACACAGAATTTGTGTGATTATACTAAATGATTTACAAATAAACACCACTGCATATTTACAACTGTTACACATGCTGATGTAACGCAAATGTTCCAACTTGGGATCAATAAAGTATATCTTATTTTAAGCTGATCGATGGCTACTGCCATATTTGCAAAATGTGCCTCTGAACCTTGACAAGTGCATGTTTCAGGCTTATCAATTAATGTAATGTAATGTTATCAATTAACAACAGGGGTCACAAACATAAGACCAGCTGTTAAATAAAGCTCTTCTGACCTTAGCTGGCATGTGTGTATATATATTAATGCTGCCCATTATGGGCACAAGCAATTTTCACCCATTTATTAATTACATGTTTTAAATTTGAGTGTTTCCTATGCCCTAAACCTCCAGGGATGTACACAGTTTAATACTGGCAACTTCTTATTATGGGAAATATTAAAACGTCTTTTAAAACTACAACTCCCAGTAGAGACGTGCCATAGATAGAGAACATGTTGCGAAACAGAATAGCCAGCATGTGTAGTTCTGGGGATGGGGTGGGGGAGGGGGGGACGCGGTGGACCCCGTTCAAATCCAGTTTTGGACAGTCTGCCGTGGTTCCATCCCATTTCAAGTGCTGTTCGAGAATCGGCGTAATCCTCGGAGCACACTCTCCAATCACAGAGCTTGAGGACTATCACGGGGTTTGTCAAACAGAGCACATGGTGTAGTCCAAACGATAGCTGGGGATTCTCGGTAGTGTAGTGTCTTCTGCCATCCTTTACTCAGAAAAAACATTTGTTTCTCCGAATCGAAGGGGAAAAATACAAAAGCATTGCACACAATTTAAACCAATCAATGTTGTGTAATTAACAAGGATAATCTGGTGTTTTTTAGTCGATGAGTAGTGCAGATATCACTGTAAAATCAATCGACAGTAAGAGGAATACTTACTTCCGGGTGTACAATTCTCCGTTATCCAATGGGAATGGACGCTCACATTGCCTTTAAGGGCAGCCGACACAAACGAATGCCGTGCTTCCATGAGCGTCAAATCCCGCCGCAGATGGGAATACATTGCAATCAGTTGAAAGCTATTTGCGTCCCTTTATGACGCTGAAGGAGCCTAGGAGCGTCACAACTGGACGCCACGGACACTGACCAAACGTCGCTCCTGGACGCTTAGGGAGTGAGAGTGTGTTGATCTGGCACCCTAGGCGAACATCTATAACGCCAGTGCTACGGGCCGGCCCTGGTCTCAGGTTACGCTGTAGGAAGTGTAGGTACAACGCTACATTTCCCTCCCCGCCGCAGTCATACAGTAGGCTACGGAGAGCGGCAAGAAAATATCCTCAGGCATCGAAAAGCGGAACCGAAATGCACATTTCTAAATGATGCCGTTGGAATCGAAATGTTGGAACTCGGTACCCAACCCTAGTGCTGAGGTGCTGGACTCCAGTGAACACTATTACGGGCACTATAGAGCACGCACCAGGGGCGCTACAGTGGAATGTTCTACTGCAACACTCCCCACACCCCACACCTAAACACACAGTACACTCGCGACTGTTACAATGAAGGCTCGATAATCAGCTCACGGCATATAGGCAGGTGTAAAGTACTATTTTTTTATGAGTGAGGGCGGACCTCACCTCCTCTAGGGGGGTCCGGGGGGATGCTCCCAGCAAAAATAAAGAGATCTATGGATACATCTCTCAACATCCATATGAAACACAACTGTAATCAGATGTTCTTTTTCTTTATGGATATTTTACCTCTCTCTAAATACGCTATTTCTCTCTCTCTCACTAAATGCGCTATTTCCACACAACACAGCCGAGCTTGAATGACACAAGCACACTTTTATTTCCATGCAACTCTCTGATTGGTCTGATGTCTTGCCTCTGTTGCATTCACTGAACACGGGAAATTACTGTAATTATATTATTGAGGTAGAATTGTCCGGGGCAACAGAAAAAACATTCGGTAATTTTACCAACAATGTGGAATTTATTGGCTACATATTACACAGATTATGCACAGCGGGAGCAGCAATTACCGTCAAATAATAATTCAGACAGGGGGGCTCCGCACCGCCTGCCTGCCGCTAGGGGGTGCTGCAGCGCCCTCAGCAACCCCCTTTCCGCGCCCATGCACGGCAGGGTCCGTTACAGTTTGTTTTCATCTGATTTCAATGAAGCAAAGTCTTGGCTTTCAGAATATTAAACTTGTTTCGGCAAATTCAGATGATAAATACAACTTTGAAGCTAAGCTTGTGACGGCATAATTACAAGCGGAGAACGGAGTAACTTGACGTCACAGCAGGCATAACAACAGCCGGTGTTTCTCATGAGGGTTTTCCCCGGGAAACAAACACAATACACACAAACGCAAAAATACACAAACACACACGTATACAAGCTTCCCCCAGACCAGTAATCCAAAAGAAAATATTTTCCCTCCGTAGTATTTTGATCATTTGCTCCGCTAATAATCAATCAGATCGATGGATTCCAGAGGAGAGGAAACTTTGAAGGCCCTTTTCTCAAAATGATGACTCGATGACAGTCATTATATAATGTGACATATTTTGCTTAATATTTGAAGTACAACAACAATCCTGATATCATTAGAAAGCTAGGAATCTCCTCTTTCCAGCAGTGGATACAACTCAAAATGTGTCTTCGGGTCAATGTGACTGATTTCGATGGAGCAGGTCACATATTATTAAATATGTCGGGTAGTACTAGATTTATTTATTTTCTTCTCAGAGTGTATCAGAATGAGTAGTTTATATGTTAGTAGAAGGCGTGTGGCACAGTGGGTTGTGCATTGATGTTCAGATCAGAGGGTCACAGGTTCAAACCCCACTGCAGTCAGCATGTCGTTGTGTCCCTGAGACACTTCAACCCAAATTGCTCCTGTGGGGATTGTCCACAGTATTGAGTATGTAAGTCGCTGTGGATAAAAGCGTCTAACAAGTAACATGTAATGTTAGTATTTCTAAAAATCTCCTGGGGGACAATCCCCCCAGACCCCCCTGCTGGGGTTGGGTTTTCAGCATGTCACGTTTTTCACGTGCGGTGAATATGCAGGATTGGCTCCAAGTCTGCCTTTTTATTGAATACAAGACAAGTGTGCCTGTTTATGTTATACAGTTCAACTTTGATTCTAGAAGCTAGATGACCATCATTAGATTACACTTTTTTTTAAAGCATACTTTAGTTATGTGAAGGGATATATGCACTGTACTTCACTTTAATGAAATTTGTATTCTGAAAAGCATCGATATTACAGCACGGTTTTTTGTTGAATAGATTGGAGTGGTTCAAAATGTTGGGTCGCGATTTATTGACGAAGGAAAAAAGTGGGTCCCCAGGCTTGACCAGTTGAGAACCACTGGTTTAGACTTTAGTCTCCCTGGTTGGTGCACAGACTTAGTCCTAAGTCTCTTGGCAACACAAACTCCAATCAGCATTCAGCCGCGCCTGTAAAGGTTCATCCCTACGCTATCTTTTGTAACTTGTTTTCATTGACACTGCTTTCAACTGAAAACAGACAGCATCTAAAAACAGGAAGCATCTGTTACACTGGTTCCCTATTCCCTGCTATGCGTAGGCGTTGAGCTCACTCCATACGAGGCGAGAACGCGGTATCTTGTCCTTAAGGCTCTTTGTGTGGGTGTTTATTCATATAGCGTGATGGCTGGGTACAGGGGCGGACTGGCCATCTGTAGAATCTGGAGAACCATCGAACGGCCGGTCATCAAGGGCCGTTGACGGCCGGCCGGCCCTTTAAAAAAAAAATGGTTCAACGTCATCATTTAAGTTGCACTGACGGCCAACGGAGGATGACAGCGGCCGCTAATGCAGTTGTGTGGTTTTTATCTGTCAAAATCACACACGAAGAAGAAAAAAGACCGGCCACACAAAGCGAAGGGATTAGATGCCACGGCAGACAGGGAGAATGAAAAAAACATGGATACAAATCAAAGAAAACGAAAAGAAAAAGGTGGGGCCGAGAAGGCAAGAGAAAAAAAGGTGAAGTCGCTCGCAGGTGAAGCATATACATGGTGTAAATTGACAGACCTTTTTGGCAGCAGCGCTGCTACAAGCACTATCAGCAGCTGCTTAGAACAAGTGCAAGATGATGAAGAGAATGATGAGGGTGCGAATTCAGATATACAGCCAGCCTCCTGCGTTCATGATGAGGGACAGAGTTGAGCTGCTGGAAGAACCAGCTCAACTGGCACGTATACAAGTGCAGGGCAAGAGCAAGAGGTGGGTGAGAATTATCCCTTGAACTCAGTGGCGTTTTCTCCTGGAGGCCAAGGGAAGCCAGGCTTCCCCTGTTTTTTTTACTGTAGTTATCATTTTAATAAATACATAAAAACATTTTGTTTAGTTTTGGTAATTATTCTGTGTTGTGTGTTGCTGCCGGCCCGTCTCTCCCCCATTCTCATTGAGTATTTTACAAAGAGTGAAACAGCGCCCCTTTAGATGTTATGGTGAAACAGTAGATTGCATTCTCTGTTGCGAGAGGATGCCAGCCGAAATTGGCTTTCCTTGGTGAAAAAAAAGGAGGGATTGACCAATCAGATGAGGCTCACGTCATGCCCCTATAACCTGCGATTGGTCAGGGCCAATTGCCAAGACCAATCCAGAGGCGGCTGTCTTCCCTTGCCTCACAATCCAATCAAATCGCATCAACTTCAGTTCGTACTGTAACTGTCATCACCAACCTTAGAAAGTAGCAAGCAACTGAAGCAAGTGCAATTGTGGAGATTTGGAGTATTTCATCAAACTTAATTTTACTAAACTTCCGCTACAGCAGCAACTAAAATGTAATCTGATGACAGGCCAATGCCCAAACTGGAGCTGTGTACAGAGAGGAAAAAAGGAGCGAATCTGCAATCTCCTGCCAACATTGTTGGCGACGTTTGGCAGGCACAAGGGTACTGCTTTTGGCTTTTATGATGTGCTTCACATCTTTGTAGCGGCTCATGATCATTGTCTGCTCCTCGGCCGTGAAATAATTAGCTCGAGGTTTCTCCATGATTCCGATTGGTCGATCGCTCCAAATACCACCCCTTTTATGTGAACGCTCACCTAACTAGGACACGGCTGGCTTGAGCGATCCACTTGATAACCCGCGTCGTAGGACCGTTTAGCGAGAGCGCGTATGTTTTGGATTACCAGACAGGCCTCTGGTCTAGAGGATTACAGGGTTGGAGTGCATGTGAAAGGGCCTAGGGAAAGACCGACAGGGAACACAAGGAATGATCAGGAGTTACGAACGCTTTAACACAGTGCTCATTCAAGCAGAAAATTATTTGACACGACATCCAAATATTTCAAGGTCCCCCAAAGAGCAAGGAGATATTAATTAAGACAAATGAGAAGGAGCATTGTAGATGAGCGGAAGAGTGGGAAAACAACAATCAATCACCAACGATCTGCTCTCTCTTACCTTCATAATGACCAATTAAAAAGCATCCAGGTGACCCAGCGGGCTGAGGCCGGCAGAAAATCTGTTCTTTTACTGGTCAGCTGCCAGATGGAATGTGTGGCAACAAGTTTAAAGCAGCAGAAGAAAAGTTTCCAAGATCATTAAGGATTCTAAAGGCACAGAGATTATATATATTATTATACTAATTTGTTCAACAAATATTTATTTAGTTAACACTCCTGATCATTGTCAAAATATGTTAACAGAGGATTAAAATGCCATAGATCTTGAGCAGATACTTGTTAAATAGTTATTAAATATAGTATAGTTTTTCATTTTCTTCTTTCTCTTTTGTCTGAAAAGCCACTGTTGCAATACTAACCATTTTCAGTTTTAACAAATATGCCAATTATACATTTATTGTGAATATCTGTATAGTTATGTCACATGCTTAAATATAATGGCATCCGCATTTTTCTGACATGAGAGGGGAAATGTTGCTTTAGCTTCCTGATGTCTACATGCTGCTGACAGGTCCAAACAAACCTACAGCCCAGTATGTGGGGTTGGTATGGTAACAATTCCCCACACACACACACACACACACACACACACACACACACACACACACACACACACACACACACACACACACACACACACACACACACACACACACACACACACACCACACACACACACACACACACAGTGTTTTGAAAAAAAATGTTGTATACTTTTGAGAATTCAAGTACACAATACTCTTTTTTTAGTATCACAGATGTAAGTTTTAAATTGTAAATCTGACATTTTAGTGGCTGAACTTTAAGTTTGAGTTTGAATGATCTACTGTAAAGCAAACTGCAAATGATGTATCTTTTAAAGTTTAAATAATTCAAATATATTATATATTTCAATTCAAAATGATCTCCCTTCTTCCAGTTTGAGGACAACATGGTGGAAATTAGTTTATTGATTTTGGACCTTAACCTCAAACACGAGAAAGACCCTGCTGACGATGTCTCCGCTCGCTGTAACCCCATCTACGTCAGCCGCGTGGTCAGCGCCATCGTATGATATATATTTGTATTTCTTACGCACGGCTTCCTAAACCTTTTTATAGCAGCTAAGCCTTTGTTGGCTGACATTTCAGACTGTTGTGTTCCAGAAATGATGCGAGTCAGTGATACCACTTAATGCAGAAAGTAAAAACGTTCTATCGCTAAATGACGGGATTGTAAGTGTTAGCATGGGTTACGGCCACAGCCTCTACTCCACTGTAGTGGCTCACGCTGAGACCCGCAACATGAAAAAAATACACGCAACAACAGTACTTAGTAACGGACATTTATTATTATTGAGCCGTTTTCTTACAAAAGCCAAATGGGAAAAGAAAAAGGTCTGGAGGACTGGCTAAAAAGAACAAAAGGAAGGAGGGAGCCCGTGCCAGCCAAACCAGGGGCCGTAGGACCAAGAGCTTCCCCCCTAACCAAAAGTAGTACGGTAACAATTCTACACACACACACACACACACCCACACACACACACACACACACACACACACACACTACAAGAGCCAGCAGCGATTAGCAGAACAGAGGTTTTTACTCAGTGGGGAAAGCAAAACTCATTTTGCAATCACATTACTCTGCATAATGTTGAAATACTAATCATATGCAAACGAGATGCTAATTGAGCAGGATTAAATTAAGACCAACAGATGGCTCCTGTACTGCTATAATGGAGCCTCTGATGGCTGCAAGATAACTGTGTGTGTGTGTGTGTGTGTGTGTGTGTGTGTGTGTGTGTGTGTGTGTGTGTGTGTGTGTGTGTGTGTGTGTGTGTGTGTGTGTGTGTGTGTGTGTGTGTGTGTGTGTGTGTGCAGGTATATATGTTGCATGTGTGTCAATCAATAGACAGGGGATGGAGGCAGGAAATAAATGAGAAAAAGTTTGAGTGAAACCTAAAATAGTAGAAAATGAATCAGAAAGAAACTGTTTGGAAGTCGGTAAGAAATCAGTAAACAGTGAGAAAAAAATTAAGGAGACAGTATAACAAATTTAAGATTTGACAGGAAATCCACAACTTGATCCTATAATGGGACGGGTGGCGCAGTGGTCTGTGCGTTTGATCATCAGATCAAGGGGGCGTTGGGGAACTCCAGTTTGAAACCCGCTCCCGCCCCACTGCGTCAGGCTGTTGTGTCCTTGGGCAAGACACTTCACCCGAATTTGCTCCTGTGGGTATTGTCCACAGTAGATGACCATTACGTGTATTTGTAAAGCGCTTTGAGAGTCTTTGATAAAGCGCTATAATAAATATAAGGATTATTATTATTATAATACCTCCATCTACATTAAGTTTATTAATTAACTACGATAAATAGAGTTGCTCCTTAAAGCTTCAATGAAGAACATCAGACATCACTAGCTGTGCATCTCCATGTAGCCTATAAGCCTCTTTTAGCACATATTTAGTATTTTTAAAGTGCCTTAAATGTTTGAACCTGGTTTTAACAAACACACTAATAAACTATAACCTGTCCAACATTAAACAGCAGACCAACATTAAAGAGCTAGATTTGAAAATATGCCAGAGGTGTGTCATCCCTTAAATATGTGTTATCTTTGCAAACAACATTAGAAACCCCTGCGAAACGTAATCATGGTTGACCATAGTCACCATGGTATTCCATTGCCAACCATGGTAATACCATGGTTGACCACAAAATACCATGATGGTCACAGTACCATGGGGAAGAAACTATAGTCTACCATGGTCAACCATGGTCAGCCTACCATGGTCACAATGTCAACTCCGGAAACCATGGTCAACCATGGTCAGCCATTTGAATATTTGAACCATGGTCAGCCATCGTCAGCCAACCATGGTCACAATGTCATCTCCAGAAACCATGGTCAACCATGGTCAGCCATTTGAATATTTGAACCATGGTCTACAGAAACCATGGTCGACAATCATTCTAATGAGGCTCATGCAGGCACCGTCACCTGATGAATGTATATAAAATAGTCTTTACATTTTCACCAACTGTTTAATGAGCATTTAATGAGTGTGTGTGCAACTATAGAGTGACAGTGTACTGTAGATGAAATTAAGTGCAATTAACATGATCTATACAAATATTTTAAAATTAAATGCTTGAAACTATTGAAAAGCTTGTATTAATTTATATTATTTCCAGTCTGGTGGACCATGGTTTATGTCCATGGTAGACCATGGTAGACCATGGTTTATGACCATGGTAGACCATGGTTTATATCAGTGCTCTACCATGGTTGACTGTAGTGCCATATCCCAACCAAGGTCTACCATGGTCAACCATGGTTATACCATGGTTAAATGAACCATGGTCTACCATGGTTCATTTCGCAGGGGAAGCTAACTAGCACTCGTCTTTGTTTGGGTTTTACATTTAACAAAACAGTAAAACAGTAAAAAGTTGTGTGTTTTTTTAGCATCCATATACAGTGGGTGTTTCTCAATGTCGAGCAAAGCTGCTCCAGAGCCACTATTTCAAGGATACTACGTTATCGAGTGCCGCCAAAGGACTGTTCCAATCAAATCAAATCAAATTTTTATTTATATAGCACATTTATAAGCGATTTTTGGTCGAGCCAAAGTGCTGTACATATAATAAAAATAGCCTACAGTAGAGACACTTTACAGCAAATACAACAACACAGATTGTTCAGAATATCAGTATGAGAAAAACGACACCCTCTATCCTTAGACCCTCACATCGTACAAGGAAAAACTTCCAGAGAAAACCCACAGTTTAAGGGGAAAAAATGGGAGAAACCTCAGGGAGAGCAACAGAGGAGGGATCCCTCTCCCAGGACGGACAGACGTGCAATAGATGCCGTGTGTAAATCGAAGAGATAATACATTTTACAGCATATAGACCGAATGTTAGGAAATGCCTGTGTCTGTAATAAGAAGATGAATCCACGAGGATGTTAGCTACAATCCTGTGGAAGCCATCAGGGAAGCAGCATGACGAGACCCCAGGCAGGACCGCAGAGACAGGTTCAGCCACGACCCGAAGTCCACGACTTAATCCAGAACTCAGGATAGAGGATCCAAGACACAGGACTACAGCAAGAGGATCAGCCTCGACTCCGGATCCCGGCGTAGATATAGATACAAAACAAGAAAAAAGATTTGGCTGGGTTAATCGGAACAAGAGAATACACAGACACAGACAGAGAGGGAAAAGGTCATTGGATAAAAGTTATTTTATCCAATCCCATCTACTATTCCTATATTCGAATAATGTATAAACTATTTTTAAAATACTTTATGAAATCCTATGTTATGTTATAAATATTAAAATAAAGAACTAAATGAATAAATAAATAACTAACTAACTAAATAATTAAACAAAAGCCAGAGAGAAAAAGTGAGTTTTAAGTGTTGATTTAAAAACCCCCAGGGTCTGGGCCGACCTCACATGGAGGGGCAAAGTATTCCAGAGCCTAGGGCCAGCCGCTGCGAAGGCTCGATGCCCTCGGGTTTTGAGCCTGGTCTTAGGCACTATCAACAGCAGCTGATCAGCCGACCTTAAGGCTCTGCCTGGGGTGTAGCGATGGAGGAGTTCGGCTATATAGGCAGGAACCAGCCCATTTAGGGCTTTAAAAACAAATAAAAGGAGTTTAAAATCTATTCTGAACCGAACTGGAAGCCAGTGCAATGAAGCCAGAATTGGGGTGATATGGTCGCGCTTTTTATGGCCAGTGAGAAGACGTGCAGCTGCATTCTGAACTAGCTGGAGGCGTCTAATTGAGGCCTGATCCATACCCACATACAGAGCGTTGCAGTAATCCAGTCTCGAGGTAACAAAGGCGTTAATAATCCTTTCTAGGTCTTTAAAATATAAAAATCGACTTGGTCTTAGCCAATAGTCGTATTTTGAAAAAGCAGGTCTTGACTACAGTGCTAACCTGCTTATCAAATTTAAAGGCGCTGTTGAAGGTCACTCCAAGGTTCATGACAGAGGGGAGGATATTTGTATTGAGGGAGCCCAGAATATCAACCGGGGAGACTGTTGGTTGGGGTCCAAAAAAGATGACCTCGGTCTTGCTCTCATTGAGGGTGAGGAAGTTTTGGCTCAGCCAGGATTTAATCTCTGTTAAGCAGTCCTTCAACTGCTGTTGTCCAGCATACTTGGAATTCTACCGAGGCCGGCGTACTTCGTTGCGGGAAATTTCAAGGCTGCACCTGTGTAGACTCCGCGGTCTTAAAATCCCCACAATGCTTTGCGCACGGACCAATTTCCAAATCTTCGGCGGAAATCACGCTCCATTTAAGGCGGGGCCTCGCATATGACGCACATGACGCGGGGCCTCGCATATGACACACATGACGCGGGGCCTCGCATATGACGCACATGACGCAGGGCCTCGCATATGACGCG
This sequence comes from Gymnodraco acuticeps, assembly GCF_902827175.1. Classification (NCBI taxonomy): domain Eukaryota; kingdom Metazoa; phylum Chordata; class Actinopteri; order Perciformes; family Bathydraconidae; genus Gymnodraco; species Gymnodraco acuticeps. The sequence continues at coordinate 1,016,027 of NW_022990266.1, forward strand.
GGGCCTCGCATATGACGCACATGACGCAGGGCCTCGCATAGGACGCACACCTGTTCCACAATTCTTCGTTTTCCGAGGTTAGGAAGGATTCTTGCCTCGCTTCTGAAGCAACTGACTCGGAGGTACATGTGCTACCAAGCAAGCCTCCTCGACATTGAGAAACACCCAGAGTCTCTTATTTCAACAGTTCTTAATAATTAAAATGATCTCACTGCACTTGCAGATTATAACACTGATCAAATCTGTATCTGATGTTTTTGCAGTTCTCTGAGAGCTTTACGTATATGGAAGCAGAGCAGAAGGAGTAAACACATGTCAGTGAAGAGAGTGACTTTGACATGGAAAAAAAACAACCCAAGCCCCTTTTTGAAACACAACGCCAACATGTCAAATTGCCAGATAACTAAAAGAGTGAATGTATGTGTGAAGGAGACTTGAGGGTCTTTGTGTCTGACAACAAAGAAACAAACTGTGGTTCAGGCTGTTTTCTCAGTGAATACACTCAGATGAAGGCCTCCAAATGTGTCAAAACCTCCAAGACTCCAAAGATAATGTGGTCTAGCTTTGGAATAGTTTTCTGTGCTTGTGCATGTATCTCTCTCACTCACTGAGGGGGGAATCAGAGACTTCCAGGGAGATGTGTGTGTTCTCCTGTGGTGTGAAGACACACAGTCAAGTGAGTTGGAGACAGCGAGGAAATACAATGGAGGAGAGAGAATCGGTATGTTTCATATCAGAATGTCTAGTCTGCAGAAGGCTTTAATCCAGGGAATACACATCCAAAGTATTTCTAGTTTCTGAAACCGGGAAAAACTATTAGTTCAAGGTGTAAAATAAATGTAAACTCTATCACTTAAGATATAGGAAAGTGTAAGCCACACCTGGACAAAGATGGTATAAGGCAGTCAGTATTTTTGGAAGCAAAATTCAGCATGTTTGTTAACATAAGTTACATACATTCCCTTTTAAAGAATGTAGTGTTATTTTAAATATGATGAATGTGTTTTGACTGCAGCTGAACTTATGTAAACTAAAATGATAGGAGTTGTTCCGCTTATTCTGGGATAATTGTGACAATTGTCCACCGGATGTTAATAAAATAATAATCCAGCACCATAACCGGGATATATTGTTACATTTCATGATTGCTTTCCTTTCAAGGTTATTTATTTTGAATTAAACTAAGTCCCATTCCGAAATCCATGTTCCTGTGAAAATATCTTTTTTTTATAAATAGGAGGCAAAAGCAAGTTTTTCAAGTAAACAAATCTTTTTTGCGTTGTTTGTCTTTTTCCAGAATCTCCACTCAGGTTTGAGAAGTAAATGGCATATATATGTTTTAGGTGTGTCCATTGATGACTGATTACAAGCCAGCTCCTGAGTGATATTGCGCGTGTGTGTGTTTGAAGAGAGGACTGGTTTGGTGCTGAATAATTGCTGATATCTTCTTATTAATTCAGAAGCTCTAATGAAATGTGTCTCACGCAAACAGGCACACATCCACACACACACGCGTTTGTACATCTGTACTTGAGTTGACTGTCTCTGACAAAACACATTCGTTTGCCACACCCCAATAAATGTATTTTCCCTGAAGATGACTTTGAAATGTGCCTGATCTATAAGATCTTAACACTCCAACTGGTCCTCACAAAGGTGGAATGACAAGGCCAGACCAAATCAACAATCACACACAGTCTGACATACCCTGACTTTTCCCTCATATTATCGTAGAAGAGGAAACACACACACACACACACATTAACACACAGCATTACACTTCTCCCTGCTCTGTGACATTATTGATGACGGGTTCAGTAATGTGTCTTTTTAATAGGACACAAAAATATATCTTTTCACTCTCAGGACGTTCACATGGAATTAATGCCAGTTTATTAATGATGTGTGGAGACGGAGAGAGTTTCTGCTCTCCTTATTCATCACAGTCAGTTTCCTTCCCACAGAGGAACGAATACACACACATGACTGAGTACTAGGGATGTGCATCTCCATCACTGAGGCCGATGCAATGTGCATCTCGATACGTTGCCTACGATACATTTGAAGCACCAGGCGATGCGATACGATTCACCCCTATTGCCATGCAGTTAGATACGATTTGATTCAACATTATGCGATTCGGCGCGATACGATGCAATTCAACACGATGCAAAAATAATGATACAATTCAATATGGTACGACAGAGGCCTTTGTTTTATTCCTCATATGCAGCAAATCATAAATTAACAAAGTGCTTTACATATTTGGTTCTCTCTACTAGTGCATCCCATCATGCCGTTTCTTTTTGACCTTACAAAAAAAAAACTGTTTAAGGATGCATTGCCCACGATTAACAATGTGCAAATAACAACTACCAAAGTGCAATGCCCATACGTACAGCTGCCATCCCGATGTGCTTAACACTCATTCATAGGCTGACGTACCAGTGAGCAGAAAGCAGTGGTTTCTATATGAACAATAAAGAAAATAAATAACCTTTCACAAACAGGTATTTCATAACTGCTTACAGTAAGGAAGACATTTAACCATTATTGGCAGTCATAGTCTGCTGTATACTAAACTATACTATACACCAGGGGTCGGAAACCCCTGGCACACGTGCCACCGTTGGCACGCGGCACCGTAACCAGTGGCACGCTAGGAATAAGTGGAATAAGTGTGCAAAATATTTAACCGTAGGATCCTGAACGAGACCGCCGCCAGAGCGCGTCTCCCCGTTACGTGCAGAAGGAAGCCATGCACACATCGCAGCCCCGCTCTCTTTAACTCCAGGCGATTTGCTGCTGCTTTCCACTGTGGTGTAGTGCTGATCGTTTCACCACGGAGGAACGCACTGCTGCCGCGCCGGCACTTCACAAATTGCAGTACCCATAATGAGCTGTTTTGGGGGAAATGTTGAAGTGCTTTCTCATCTGCATTGGAGATTGTTTTAATCAGTGACGGAGCAGGCCCGGTAGACAATGGCAGGTCCGCTACCTAAGAAATCTAAAATAAGTGTTCGGACATTCCAGCCCTCGTGGACAGAAGAGTGGGATTTGTGTTTCAGAAGGACCGTGCTGTGTGTACTTTATGTCTGGAAAATGTTGTCTGCCGGACGTCAAGTGTCAAACGGCATTTTGAGACCAAACACAAGACAATTTTCAAGGATGAGGCAGACAAGGCTGAATCCATCATACGTGCCGTGTCTGGTTATGGGAAACACTCTCAAAGCCTTTGCCACTGCAAACAATGATTCTACTGAAGCAAGCTATCGCATTGCATCGCGAAACATGGAAAGCCATTCACTGACGCTGAATATATTAAGGAGGCTTTCCTCTGTAGCTCAGAGGTTTTGTTTGATTCCTTACCAAACAAAGAGACAATAAAATCAATTCCAGTGTCAGCCAGATCTGTTGAACTGGCAGAAAACGTTTGCGCGCAGCAGACAGCTGGTTTGAAAGAAGCCACGGTATTCAGCGTTGCACTGGATGAGAGCGTGGACGTGAACGACATACCACGCTTGGCGGTCCTGATAAGATACTGTGATTCGACTGTAAGAGAAGAGCTCTGCTGCTTAAAACCAATGCGTGAAACAACAAAAGGTGAGGACATAGCCAACGTTTTTATGGAGCATTTTGAGGAGCGAGGGATTGACATAAGCAAGATTATTGCGGTGACAACAGATGGCGCTCCCGCCATGGTCGGGCGAAACAAGGGAGCGATCACATTAATTGAGAAACAAGTCGGTCACCCCATCATGAGACTCCAATGCATAAGACACCAAGAAAACCTCTGTGCAAAGATGTTAAATTTAGATCTTAACGAGGTCGTGGCCACAGTGGTGAAGATTGTTAACTTCATAGTTAAGCGATCTGCTCTGACACACCGACAGTTCCAATCCCTGCTGGAGGAAAAGGACAGCTCATACAAAGATCTGCCTCTCCACTCTGGAGTTAGGAGTGGAAGAGTTTTGGAGCGGTTTGTTGGCTGCTTTGATGCCATAAAGGCCTTCCTGGCTGAAAAAAGCCAAGACTTTCCAGAGCTCGAGGACGAGAAATGGGTAGTGAAACTTATGTTTCTCACAGATATTACTGGACACCTCAACGAGCTCTATTTGAAACTGCAAGGCGCAGGTCAAACTGTTTTGGACATGTTTGACACATGGAAGGCTTTTGTTGGAAAGCTGGCAGTTTTTTCAGATGACGTGGCCACCTCCACTTTCCGCTACTTCACCCACTTGAGGGAGCTGTCCACGCAGCACAGCATCAGCACCGCTGAAATATGCAAATACATCAGCAAGCTGGAGTCGGAGTTTACAACACGATTCGGGGAATTGCAGAAGTATGGACCCATGTTCTCTTTCTTGATCAAACCCGACAGCTTTGATGGACATGAACTGGATGTATCTGTGATAGGCTGGCTGGATACACAGGACATGATAATGCAGCTGATTGAGCTGAAGAGTTCAACACTGTGGATGACGCAGTTTGCGGAGTTGCGGAAACAGCTGGAAACCACGGCAAGACATGATCACAGCACTTGCATCTTCACCTGTTCGATATCTCTACCGGAGAAGTTCAGCTGTGTCAGGAAAATTGCATTGGCTTTGATGACAGTCTTTGGCTCTACATATCTCCTAGCCCCTCCCGCAGTCGTTTGACAACTGACCACTCTGAAGCTTGTGTGCAACTTAAAGTGACAAAGTACGATCTGCAGATAATGGAGCTCAGCAAAGGAAAGCAGGGCCAGGGATCACATTGACTGGTTTATGTGTAGCACACATGGCTTTGCCTAATGGAGCTCTTTGTCCCCGTCTCTTTTTTCTTCTTCGATGTGGATATTTTCATAAGCATAGCAGCATTGTTATATAGTGCTCATATTTCTGTTTGTTACATTTAATTCCCTTTTTTAACATTTGCTGCCCTTGCAAAACTTTGTATATGAGGGAGTCTCATTGAAAGCAGTATGCTGAAATGGCAACTGTGTGTATCATTTGTTACCACAGGGCTTAAAACTAATTACATACTAAAAACGATTTGTTAAGTTTATTGCAGAAGCATTGTTGTATAGTGCTCATATATCATTTCAATCATCTGATTATGGGAGAAAAATGTTGCTATGTAGATTGCCTATATGGATGGAATAAAATCCGATGGAGATACAAAAAATGGAAGTGGTGTCATAATTAAAGTTACAGATGTAGCACTCTAGAACAGACTCCAGCCAACAGCTTCCTGCCAAAGACCCAACGGGACCCAGCGGCTGGGAATGTTAAGCCCTCCCACTATTTTCCAAGAGGGCGTTGCCAGATTTTCAATTTCAGGATTTACTCATTAGATGGCGCTTCATTCACAAATACAGAAAGACAAGTTTCATGGACTTTCAGTACTTCAGTTGTGTTTTGGTGAAGAGCATTTGAACACATATTTGTTATGGTTTTCACAGGCTACTACAGTATAACAAAGACACATCAATATTTTAGATCAAATAAAGTATATCTAATCTTGTAATTCAATAATATATAGTCTTTATATATTAAATAATCATAATTATAATGTAAATGTTTACATTACACTTTATTTGTTATGCTCATACTTTTACCTTTACAATAGTTTGCTTTAATATGCAGTATATATTTTGTAATGTTCTTTTGGTGTTTGCTTCCTCCTGCTCCCTTTCGGACACATACTGTATAATTTATTATTATTATTAATATAAAGATATTATTAAGATAAGATGTTACTTTATTGATTGAACATTTTAGTTTAGAGTTCTCTGGCTCACATTCCGACCATTATTTAAAACAATAGGTGCTTTCACACCGTCTACAGTTTGATTTGCATAGAGGGAGCTGTGGCTGAATGGCCGGCGATTAGGTGTGGCGCATTTACCATTAGGTGATCAGAGCTAACTGCCTGCCGTCAGATTTCATTTGAAAAACAGGTCTTGACTTTGTTTAAAATCCAAGGGTGTAACTTTGGTTTGAGAAGTGGGGGGGGGGGGCGGGACACGAAACACAATTAAAAAAAATTCCGATTTAATTCAATTTCCTGCCTTTCTACAAATATATTAGAGACTATGGTGTTAAAAAATCCAAGAAAATGTGTAGTGTAGGGTTGGGAGGGTTACTTTGTAAATGTAATCAGTTACTGATTACTGAATACAGTAAAACTCCTGTCTCCTGCACACCAAAACGTACCCATCACAGATGGGTGTTTTGGTGAACAGGAGACACAAAAAGCAAAAGGAAACTGAACGTGTTTTTACTGTTTTAATGGCTTATCAAGAGCACAACTGAAACATAACATCTGAAACGATGTAACAACATAATAAACTTTTTGGGGATGCAGCTTGGGATGTGAGGAGTGAGGGACACGGCTTAGAACGGGCGTGTCGCCTTCTGTCCTGCCAGTGTTGGCAGGACATGAATTAAAATGTCAAACTCGGACTTCATTTTAAGGACATTTCGGCCAGGGGTGTAGAGCTATATTTGTTTAAGCCTATTGTATGATAACTGTGTGATTACTATTTATTTTCAAATGCATATATGCCACTCATTTACACCGCTCTTCCCGTCAAGAATTGGAATTTTAATAAAATGTAGTTTTAGTTTCTGGATCTCACGGAGAACACTGTCCCGCTTCATTGTAGGATTTCTGCCTTGTCTCCACTTTATAAATAAGTAATTAGATAGACTACCTTACCATTAGGCTACTGCGCTCATAAAGAATGAAAAGAATAATGCCGGCGTGATCAGATCACATGACCTGTTCAAGCCGGTGCCGCATAAAAACAACAGTCCGGACAAGTACTGGCTTGAAACTATATGCCAGTCTTTGTTTCATGCAAAAAGACCCAGTAAACACGGAGATACGATGATATAAAGTTAATACAAATATATTTCAAAAGTATGAAAAATGGAAGCACACATATTTTAATATCTTCGCCGTATTTTATAATTTTACGTGATTAATGAGTTTATTTAAGGTAATAGGTATAGAAGCCCTTTTTGATCAGTAACAAATTTAGCAGTTGAACATAAAAGTCAACTGAGTGTGACTTGCAATGACAGTGATGTGTTTTTATTTTATGAACCTTTTACATTAAAAATTGTTGTTGAATATATAAATATTATTATGAATATGGATAAATACTAGGCTATGCATTATAAACGTTAGTCCTTAACATCTATCACTGTGTATATCACCATTCTTTAACTACATGTTTGATACGTTTCTATGAAATAAGAAATTAATAAAACTAAAGTGTAATTATCATATCATATGTAATGTAATGTATTGTATTATTAAGTAATATATCATACATTAACCCAATTATAGCAGATGCCACATTGAATGGATGAACACATTTATGCATCAATAATTACAACAGAGTATTTCTAAATACAAGTTGTAAAAATACTTAGCCTATATGTATTTAATGCTAATAACATAATGATTAGTTTTACTTTCAGATGATAATACTTTTCAGGGTTAGGTCCGGTCTGACAGCGCTTAGCTCTCTGCTGCAGAGAGGAAGAGAAGATCACTGCTCTAAACAAAGTCAAAAATCGTACATCCAAACTGAATAAATATAATTAATTATTATGAATACGTTAAGTCTTGTTCATTGTTTTTCACTTTTATTAAATGTTTGATATTTCCGGCACAGACCCTTTCATACCGGCAATGCGCGATAGAAACAACAGGACCTGCGACAGCATATGCGAACACAAACCAGACTGCTGGAGAAGAGAGATCACATGGGGGGGTTGGGACACACACATTCCGATGGCCAATTAGTTTTAAACAAAGAGTTCGCAACATACATAGGCATAGGGGGGTGGGGCTGGTGAACGGTATAGTCAATAGTGTTTGTAAACACTGTGAAATGTTGACTTTATTTGATAATTTCAGTTAAAAACTAACGTTCATATTTCTCTTTTTGAGAAGAGCAAAATGAATATGTTAGTGGCTGACCCAGCCCCAAGGTCTGTCACAGTAGTGCGGGAAAGAGAAGTGCACTGTTTTGCCTGGCTGGAAAGGAGTGAGCAGAGGGTGGAGTTGTCGATTCTTGTTCTGTTTTCTGTGAACAATCTTCACCCTCTCAGACTTTCAGTTGCGCGCTACCATGGAAACCAAATAATGGTGTAGCTGTAAGATCAGGGGGGGGGGAGAGAGAGCTGTGCCTGATGGGCTATTAGATGTGTAAACACACAGCTGAGAGCTGCCGTTTCATTCAGACTGTTTAAAAAACGGTAATAACGGACTATTTTTCTTAGCGGATGCATGTCAATTTAAATCAATACATACAACTATTTTTTAAATCAATAAAAACATTTTCTAAATCCATAAAAGCATTTCAATTCATATTGGGAGTCGTTACTTTGTTGAGAATGTGGCCATGTAATAAGTGGGATAATGTGCAGCAACTTGGTCATTATGGGGAAAATAACACCCTTCATCCAGATCAAGATCCCTCAGCGTCGGGACCCTGATCTGCCTTATTATTTATTATATAATAATAATAATAAATAAAAATAATATTTTTTGTGAATTACTGAGTTTAGGCACGTTAATAACGTTTTAATGAAGTTGACGACAGTATATTCATATTTGTCAGTGCTTTCATGTAAATTTGGCCAACATAAACATAGATGATGATTAAATTAGAATTAAAAATTGAGAGCATTTCCTCCCGTTCGTTTTTGGAGCCGGCAGGGCTTCCTGATGTTTTTTGTACAGTAGTTGTGGACTAACCAACATTATTTTGTTAAATAAAAACATGGTGATGCTTTGTAGCCTAAATGATTACATGTCTCTTATTTAGCACAGAGTATGATCCTATCTGTGACATATGGATCTTAACAAAGATCCGCTATACAGTAGTAGCCTACCAGACATAAATCTACCGTACTGTATCAGAGTTTATTTCACATTAGCTCCAGTGTGGAACCCCACTGCACCCCCTGGTGGTAGGGTGACCAGATGTCCCGCTTTGCGCGGGACTGCACAGCATTTTCACGACTTTTGGTGCGTCCCGCAAATTGAGACGATGTCCCGCATATTACATTTTGATTGGCTAAAACGCTTTTCTTTAAAATCAGATTCATCCAATGGCTGTTGAGAAGGCAGGGAAGGCTATCATCACGGGGCTGTGTTTGCTGTCAATCAAACTGTAACACACGGCGGGTGCTGGTCAAGTGTTAACCAATGAGAGTAACTCACTCACACACCACCCCCCCCCCCGGCCGCACCAAACAACAACGAACGCAGGCGACCCAGCAGGTTATGGAAAATGGAGGAAACTGAAACTACAGTTAAGAAGAAAAGAAGATGCATATACAACAAAGACTGGGAAGACACGTACCCGTGGGTGAAGCCAGTGCAGGGCGACTCCCAGAGAGTTTTTTGCAATCTTTGCAAGAGTAATTTTTAAATTTCACATGGCGGTGAATACGACGTCAAAAGACACAGAGAATGCGATTCTCACAAGAAACGTGTCGCTCAAAAAGAGACATCCCACTCTATGGAGACATTCCTACTCAAACCAAAAAATGATGGCCACTCAGACAAGGTAACAGCAGCAGAAATAACCAGTGTTTACCATACAGTGCAACACTCCCAATCATACCGGTCAAATGACTGGTAACAAGCTAGCGCGACCATTTTTCCAGACTCTGAGATAGTAAAGAAAATGTCATGTGGTCGTACAAAAGCAGCATCCATAATAACAGATGTGCTTGCCCTTGCCTCTGTGGCGAGTTGTTTGACAGAGTCAAAGTCACCAGTGGTTCTAGGTGACAAAATAGCCCACACACTGTGTGGGGGGGCCCACCTGCTGTTGCTGTGATGGACAACACTGAAAGCTATTTTATGTATTATTATGTTTCTGTTCCCTCCTGACCAGTTTTGATTTGTATTTATGGTTTTATTTGATCTATTAATTTATGTTGTGCCTATTGTACAGACTACACTAGTTGAATAAGAAGATGCATTTCTAAACACTTGAAGTGAATAATTTCTGCTGCCTTGGTTAGCCTTAGTTTACTTTTCTTTATTAAGATACTAAATTGTTACTGCATTTTGACTTCACTTTTTGCTCTGTTGTTATATATTTGTTAAGTTTTTTTTCTTCCGGGGGGGTGTGGGTGCTGTTGAGAGGGTGTCCCACATTGTCCCACACAACAATACTCCTTGTCCCACATTTGGTTTGTTGGGATCTGGTCACCCTACCTGGTGGATCAATGATCCATTGCAGCTGGCTTCATTATAATTACATTTATTTATCAAGGGGGCGGTCTCAAGTCACGCTGGAGGTTTTCCCTTGAGCGAGGGCAGACCCCGTGCCGGCCACGGCCCTCGCGTTTCAAATTGTCTGAAATGAGGTGCTACATCTGTAATGTTGATATGGCACACTCAGGGCCGCCCCTCCCCCTCGCGGTGGGAGCCTCATCTGATGCGCAAATGCAGCGCACCTTTATGCCCTTATGCGGATATATGCGCATAAGAGTCCGGTGTGCGAAGAAAATGATTCCCCATGAATCGGTGAATCTTAACATCCCTACTGAGTACACATTCAGTCTACTCCTGTTATAATCCCAACCCAGCAGTGGTGTGCCGTCAGGGCCCTCTAGGCCCTCTGTGAGGGCCTAAGATATTCCAAAAAATTATATTTGAAAACATTAAAAAATATATATATATTTTAAATATTTTTTATATTTTGTTGTTGTTACATTTTTCATTAGTTTTACCAAAATAACTTGATTTAATTGTATTTAAAATAACATTTCCAAAGAAATAAATCCTTCGAATCTGCCTGTTCAGTTTCTGTTGGAATATGAAGGGTTAAATTGTTACGGTTTGGGAAAGGTAGGACCCAAAAGCAGACTACAAAAGAAGGTAAGTTGGTCTAGAAAATAAAAACGAGCTTTATTGTAAAAGCTGATGGCAAAAACATGGCAAAAACACAAAGGAAGCACATGGAAGATATAATACAAAAAGCTGACGATGTCTGACATGGAGAGTGACGGGAAAAACATACAATGAACCGACACCGAACACAGGAAGAGACAAGACTAACTACAGGGAGGGGTAATCACGAGACGAGAAACAGCCGGGCAGGGGAGGAGAAACACAAGGGCAACAGGTGAACACAATCAGACAATTATACACACCAGGGAAACTATAGGTTACTTACGTAACCCCAGTTCTCAGAGTAACATGAAGTGAGATGTCTCACTATGGGATGCGCCTCAACGCGTATGCAAACAGAAGCATCAATCTCATTACGCCAATCCTGATTGGCTGGTGATCTTGACGTCAACGTCAGGGAATCCACCCACCCTTTAAGTAGCTTGCGCTACGACGCAGCGTCATTCAAAATAAGCACCTCATCTCGCTTCGCCTTAGCAAGAAGGGCCGTCTGGTGAGACATCTCACTTCATGTTACTCTGAGAACTGGGGTTAAGTAAGTAACCTATAGTTCTCATTCATAACACTCCGTTCGATGTCTCACTATGGGATATTGAAACTCCCGTATTGCTAGACATGCTTATCTCGAAAATCACCAAAACAACCAAAACTTAACAGGTAGAACTCTGTCTCAACACGGGACCCAGCACTGCGCGGGCCACACTTGGAACAGAGACATCTAGCCTGTAAAAGCGGACAAAAGTGAGCGGCGAGGACCAGCTCGATGCTGCACAAATATCTTGGATGGAAACACCCTTGAACAAAGCCCAGGATGTAGCCAGTCCACGAGTAGAATGAGCATGCAGGCCCGTTGGTGCCTGCAAACCCTTACTCGTATAAGCCAGAGCAATCGCTTCCACGATCCAGTGGGAGAGCCGTTGCCTGGTAACAGGCTTGCCCTTCTGAGGGTTAGCCCAGGATATAAAGAGTTGGTCATTACAACAAAACTCTTTTGACCTGTCCTTATAGATGCGTAAAGCACAAACTGGACACAGCAAATTCGGCCGCTGTTCCTCAGAGGAACACAGCGGCGGAGGAAATGCCACAATGTCAATGGGGGTACATGAGCCAACCACCTTAGGTACAAAGGCAGGCTTGGGCTTCAGCAACACTCTTGTTTGCCCCGGGGCAAACTGAGTGCATGAAGGATGTACAGAGAGCGCATGAATGTCACTGACTCGCTTGGCAGATGCCAGAGCCAGTAACAGCACTGTCTTCAGTGACAGGTGTTTCATGTCAGCTTCTTCCAGGGGTCCAAATGGAGGTCGAGTGAGCCCATCTAAAACCACTGCCAAGTCCCATAAGGGCACCAGTGACCTGGAAACCGGGAGGAGCCTGCGAGCCCCTTTCATAAAACGGCAGACCAAAGGATGTTGGCTAGCCGTCTTTCCCTCAAAGCCCACATGGCATGCAGCAATAGCAGCCAGGTACACTTTGATCGTAGAGAAAGCTCTGTGTTTATCAATTAAGTCCTGTAGAAATGATAAAATCACCCCGACAGGACATTGAAAATAGATGTGTCCTTTTTGAAGGCACCACTCCTCAAACACCCTCCACTTACAGTCATAGAGAGACCTGGTGGAGGAAGCTCTTGCACTCTGAATAGTGTTTATCACCTTCTGAGGGAGACCCACTGTATTCAGATTATACCGCTCACGGGCCAGGCCCATAGTGCCAAGCGCTCTGGGTGTTGGTGAAAGATCGCCCCCCCCCGCCTGAGACAGTATGTCCCTGCGTAGTGGGAGCTGCCACGGCTGCCCGCACAGCAGCTGATATATCTCCGCCAGCCAGTACATTGCAGGCCAGTGCGGAGCTATCAGGATAAGTGTGTGGCGTTGTTCTCTCACTCTGGCCAGAGTTGGGGGTATCAGAGCCAGGGGTGGGAACGCGTACAGAAGGACCGGAGGCCAAACGTGCGCGAGCGCGTCCACGCCTAACGGTGCGTTTAAATCGCCCATTGAAAAGAACAGCTGACATTGAGCATTTTCTTTTGATGCGAACAGATCTACCGCGGCTCGGCCGTAACGCACCCACAGCTGACTCACAATAATTGGATGTAGAGTCCAGTCTGCATAGAGTGGTGCACCTCTGGACAGCAGATCCGCCCCGAGGTTCATCACTCCTGGTACGTGCGTCGCTCTCAGAGAGAGGAGACGTCCGCAGCTCCATAAGATCAGTTTGCGTGCCAGCATGTGTAACTGGAGAGAACGCAAACCCCCTTGGCGGTTTATATACGATATTGTGGTTGTGTTGTCTGTCCTCACGAGGACATGATGTCCTCTGAGAAAAGGCAGAAAGCGTTTCAGGGTGAGGAACACCGCTAAAAGCTCCAGATAATTTATGTGTGACCATTGGAGGTCTCTGCTCCAGAGACCCCTCACAGTTCGACCTTCGTATATACCCCCCCAGCCCGTCAGACATGCGTCTGTGGTGACCACCTTCCGCGATAGGACAGCACCCATAGGTACGCCCCGTACTAGAAAAGTCGGGTGTAGCCAGTAGCGCAGAGCCATTACGCATTTCATAGTGACCATCACTCTCCGCGCGGGGTCCAATCTGAGGGCAGCTACCCAGCGCTGAAACTCCCTCATGTGTAAGCGTCCCAGTCGTACCACCAGAATGGCTGACGCCATGAGCCCCAGCAACCGCAGACATGACGAAGAGAACATATTTGCGTGGCTGGAAATGAGCGAGGCAAGCCCTGAAGGCTTTCACTCTCTCTGCTGACAAGCGGGCTGTAAAGGGCACCGAATTCAGGCGTAGGCCCAGGAAGAGTACAGTCTGGGCTGGAGACAACATGCTCTTTTCTGTGTTTATTACAAAACCCAGGTTGAGCAGGTGTTTTACGAGGACATTCGTCTGATAATAGCCTCTTGCTCCGACTGTGCGAGAAGGAGCCAATCCTCCAGATAAGTTGCCAGGCGAATACCCTGTTGTCTTAACGGGGCTATCGCGGCTTCCGTACACCGTACAAACACTCGCGGGCTGAGAGACAGACCGAAGGGAAGTACTCTGTACTCGTAACAGACACCCTGAAAGGTGAACCTCAGATATTTCCTGTGTGGGTAATATACTGGGATGTGGAAATACGCATCTTTCCAACACACTCTCACTCCCTAAGCGTCCAGGAGCGACGTTTGGTCAGTGTCCGTGGCGTGCAGATGTGACGCTCCTAGGCTCCTTCAGCGTCATAAAGGGACGCAAATAGCTTTCAACTGATTGCAATGTATTCCCATCTGCGGCGGGATTTGACGCTCATGGAAGCACGGCATTTGTTTGTGTCGGCTGCTCTTAAAGGCAATGTGAGCATCCATTCCCATTGGATAACGGAGAATTGTACACCCGGAAGTAAGTATTCCTCTTACTGTCGATTGATTTTACAGTGATATCTGCACTACTCATCGACTAAAAAACACCAGATTATCCTTGTTAATTACACAACATTGATTGGTTTAAATTGTGTGCAATGCTTTTGTATTTTTCCCCTTCGATTCGGAGAAACAAATATGTTTTCGGAGTAAAGGATGGCAGAAGACACTACACTACCCAGAATCCCCAGCTATCGTTTGGACTACACCATGTGCTCTGTTTGACAAACCCCGTTTTTTTTCACCATTCATTCCAATTGCTGGCGTCTATGTCACGTGATCTTCACATTTCTCCCTGCAGAAAAAAAAAACATGGCCGAACTTCGTTTTATTCTCGGTGGAAAATGCCTATTTTAAAGTTAGTTTGGCCATTAAAATGCGTTTTGATGACATTTGATGCGAGAAATATGAGTTGTTATTTCAGATTATGTGTGCAGTGGATGTACATGATCTTTAGTTTGCTAGTTATTACGAAGATTACTTCAGGAAATCGCGACGTTTTCATTGTTACCAAGGTGGTTGCTAGGGACGCTGCTATCGATATTATTTCTGTTATGTTGTGTGACTGTTTAATGGTGTTATCTTTATTGCTACCCCCTTCCCCGTCAATGTATAGTGTTGGTCCACAGCGCAAACATATTAGTTTAACAAAATCCGCATCTAAAGATAGCCTACGTTATTTTCCCCTGTGCAATTCCAGTCTCACATTTCACAGCACATCGTCATTAACAAATACCGGAAACAGACCGAAAACATTTAAAAATAATAATAATACTTTATTCCGAGTGTGCTTGCTTTTCTCTTTGAAAGTCATCACATAACGGCTTTGTAATACACGGTTCGGCTGCTAAATATTACATATCTGCCATAGTTCTGTATTTATAGAGCCCTGATGAGAAGACTTATAGACAAACATGAGGAACTGAAAACGTGACGTGGATCATAAATATATCAGCCATTAAACAACATCTTACATTTCTTTTTACACAATACGTCTCCTTGCAGTATCAACACTAATTCGGCTGACTTTTATATTTGATCCAATTGGTAGATAGGCTGTATTTACACCATAAAGGTGCACAGCTGATATAAAGGGACACCTAGTGGTTAAAGCATGTTATTGAATTTCATTATTTTTATTATTAGATATTAATAGGATCCCTATAAAGTATATTCATTACTCGTTATTCTCTACTGCTAGTTAATTAAAGACTGTATATAATGACTATTTTGCACATCCCTTTCAAGATTATCATATCATATAGGCCTACACAACTATAGTGTAGTTCTGCATTGAATGAAAAACTTGGGTCGCAGGTTCCTCAATAGTGCATTACAAGACATCTATCAATATTTGTGCAGCAATGTTAACTATGTTGAAGCACTTATTTTAACTGATATTATACATAATGTATTATACTCTTATAAGATGTCACGGAGGAACTGCACACTGCCAAAACTGCATCCCTCTCCTCTGTCATCATCCTGTTGGACCTGTCTGCTGCATTCGACACGGTGAATCATCAGATCCTCCTTCGCACTCTCCAAAAACTTGGAGTTTCAGGCTCTGCACTTTCCCTCCTCACCTCATACCTGAAAGACCGTACCTACAGGGTGACTTGGAGAGGGTCTGTGTCCGACCCTTGTCAATTAACTACGGGGGTCCCTCAGGGCTCTGTTCTTGGTCCCCTCCTCTTCTCCCTGTACACAAACTCGCTCGGATCAGTCATTAGCCCGCATGGTTTTTCTTACCACTGCTACGCTGATGACACCCAATTAATTCTGTCCTTTCCCCGCTCAGAGACCCAGGTCGTCGCACGCATCTCTGCTTGTCTAGCTGACATCTCTCAGTGGATGTCTGCTCATCACCTCAAACTCAACCTTGACAAGACTGAGCTGCTCTTCCTTCCGGGAAAAGATTGTCCCACTCTTGACCTAACAATCAACATCGGCACCTCAGTTGTTTCCCCGACTCAGACTGCAAGGAATCTGGGTGTGACCCTAGATAACAACCTGTCCTTCACTGCAAACATCGCTGCTACAACCCGTTGCTGCAGATACACGCTTTACAACATCAGGAAGATACGTCCCCAGCTGACACAGAAAGCGACTCAGGTTCTGGTCCAGGCTCTCGTCATCTCACGCCTAGACTACTGCAACTCCCTCCTGGCTGGTTTACTTGCATGTGCCATCCGACCTCTGCAGCTCATCCAGAATGCAGCGGCTCGTCTGGTCTTCAACCTTCCTAAATTTTCCCACACTACTCCGCTCCTACGCTCGCTTCACTGGCTTCCGGTAACTGCTAGAATCCACTTCAAGACACTGGTACTTGCTTACCATGCTGCGAATGGATCTGGCCCTTCATACATCCAGGACATGGTTAAACCGTACACCCCAGCGCGTGCACTACGCTCTGCATCAGCCAAACGACTCGCTGCGCCCTCGCTGCGAGGGGGACCCAAGTTCCCAACGGCGAAAACACGTGGGTTTGCTGTCCTGGCTCCAGGATGGTGGAATGAGCTCCCCATTGACATCAGGACGGCAGATAGCTTGCACATCTTCCGGCGCAAACTGAAAACTCATCTCTTTCGACTCCACTTCGAGCGATAGAACTATTAACGAAGCACTTTTATACTAATAAAGGACTGGCTTTTCTAAAGCCAGTTGAGTAGCACTTGAAATGTTTTTGCTCTATGAAACCTGATGTACTTATATGATTCTGTTTTCTTCAAGTTGTATTTTGTTGGACGAACGCACTTATTGTAAGTCGCTTTGGATAAAAGCGTCAGCTAAATGCAATGTAATGTAATGTAATGTAGATATTTCACCTTGTCAGGTATTGAACAATCAATAAATAAAGAACACAGAATTGTTAAATATAAAACACAGAATTTGTGTGATTATACTAAATGATTTACAAATAAACACCACTGCATATTTACAACTGTTACACATGCTGATGTAATGCAAATGTTCCAACTTGGGATCAATAAAGTATATCTTATCTTAAGCTGATCGATGGCTACTGCCATATTTGCAAAAATGTGCCTCTGAACCTTGACAAGTGCATGTTTAATGTTATCAATTAACAACAGGGGTCACAAACATAAGACCAGCTGTTAAATAAAGCTCTTCTAACCTTTTGGCATGTGTGTGTATATATATATATTAATGCTGCCCATTATGGGCACAACCAATTTTCACCCATTTATTCATTATATGTTTTAAATTTGAGTGTTTCCTATCCCCTAAACCTCCAGGGATGTACACAGTTTAATACTGGCAACTTCTTATTATGGGAAATACGAAAACGTATTTTAAACCTACAACTCCCAGTAGAGACGTGCCATAGATAGAGAACATGTTGCGAAACAGAATAGCCAGCATGTGTAGTTCTGGGGACGGGGTGGGGGAGGGGGGGACGCGGTGGACCCGTTCAAATCCAGTTTTGGACAGTCTGCCGTGGTTCCATCCCATTTCAAGTGATGTTCGAGAATCGGCGTAACCCTCGGAGCACACGCTCCAATCACAGAGCTTGAGGACTATCACGGGGTTTGTCAAACAGAGCACATGGTGTAGTCCAAACGATAGCTGGGGATTCTGGGTAGTGTAGTGTCTTCTGCCATCCTTTACTCCGAAAAAATATTTGTTTCTCTGAATCGAAGGGGAAAAATACAAAAGCATTGCACACAATTTAAACCAATCAATGTTGTGTAATTAACAAGGATAATCTGGTGTTTTTTAGTCGATGAGTAGTGCAGATATCACTGTAAAATCAATCGACAGTAAGAGTAATACTTACTTCCGGGTGTACAATTCTCCATTATCCAATGGGAATGGACGCTCAAATTGCCTTTAAGGGCAGCCGACACAAATGAATGCCGTGCTTCCATGAGCGTCAAATACCGCCGCAGATGGGAATACATTGCAATCAGTTGAAAGCTATTTGCGTCCCTTTATGACGCTGTAGGAGCCTAGGAGCATCACAACTGGATGCCACGGACACTGACCAAACGTTGCTCCTGGACGCTAAGGGAGTGAGAGTGTGTTGATCTTTTAGGTCGACTGATGTGAACCAGTCGTTTTGGCGCACGAGACGCAACAGAGATGTGTGAGTGAGCATTCTGAATTTTTTATCTTTTGAGATATTTGTTCAGAGCTCTCAAATCTAGTATAGGCCGAATTCCGTTCCCTCCCCGTTTGGGAACGAGGAAATACTTGGAATAAAAGCCGCTCTGACTCTGTTCGGCGGGTATTATCGATATGGCCTTCTTTTCTAGCAGCGAGAAAATCTCTTGCTCTAGAATATGGGCCGACTCTCCCCGGGCCTGTGAATACAGAATGCCCGAGAAGTGATGGGGGGTGACAGCGAATTGGACCCTGTAGCCCCGTGTTACTGTCTTGAAAACCCAAGCAGAATCTGTGAGCATCCTCCACTTTTCGCTTCTCAAAGCGAGCGGAGATGTCACAGCTCTGTCGTCTGCCCTCAGTGTCTCTATTTGTTGTGTTATGGAGCCCTCTAGTGTCTGAACACGGTGGTACCCCAGGTTGACAACCCCGGCCGACACTGCGCATGGGCGTGGCGGTGGTGCCTTCACAATCCCGTCTATTGTCCCTCTTTTGAGAGAGGCCGTAGCCGCTCTCAAAAGAGGGGCAGACGACAGACTGTTTATTGTTTTTATTATTTTTCTTGCCTGGAAACGACAGTGGAAAATGATTTATTTTGAAACAACAATGATGACATGTGTTTGTGTGACTTAAACAGGCAGCGGAACTTGCTGTCTTTGATGTTAAGTCCATTTCCCTGATGGCGCAAACTTGAGGATGACGTTCTGGCATCACTCGAGGCGGCGGGAAGATGGGGGCATGGTGGCACCCCGAAAACATGAGCATCCAACACTGGAACGTGCTCTGGAGCTGGGGAACAGGGAACTTCCAGCTCCTTCATCGAGGAGAGGAGAGGATGCTGTCAGGCCGCCGCTTCTTCTTCCTCGCCTGGTGGCTGAAAACCTGGGTTGGCTGCGCCTGAGCGGCAGCTTGCGGGACCGGAGATTTTCTTGGCCAGCTCCCTCTTACCTCGTGCCTGGGCTGGGGACCCGGGACGGGCTGCGGTCTCTGCTGCTTCGGTATTTTGAACCGGGCAGGACGTGAGACAGCTTGAGTGAAGGCCTGCCGCGGGACCATTGGAGGTGGCGGCTGGACCCTTCGGGGGAGACAGAGCTGGAGAGCCTCGCCTCCCTTCCTTTTTGACTCGCACCTCAGCTGCATTGAAGCTAGAGCGGAGCCAAATATGCCCTCGGGAACAATAGGCATGTCCAGAACATCCTCTTTTTCCCGGTCTGGAAGGTTGGTCAGGTTGAGCCACCTGGCTCTCTCCTGTACCACCATCATTCCCAGCGCTTTGCCCGTGGCTTGGACTGCACAGCGCTGCACACGGAGGCAAATGTCCGTGATCGCTGCGATCTCGTCCCACACGGCAGGCTCAGGTCTGCTCGACATGTCCTCGCAAAGCTCCGCCTGGTAGGCGGTCAGCAGCGAGGAGACGTTAAGAGCCCTGGCGGACAAAGCTGCGGCTTTATAGGCCCGTTCGGTCATCGCTGACTGGAACCGGTCTGCCTTTGCCGGTAGCATGGGGTTCCTGCTTGGTGTCGAAGCCAGCCTCGGTTTGAGGTGGGCTGCCACCAGCGGTTCCATGGGCGGCATGCAGAGCAGGCCGAGCCTCTCCATACCGTCACAGTCCAGGGAGGAGGCACCCTGGATTGGGACCTTGTTGCTGAAGGGACGGTCTCTCCACGAGACCGACACCTCGTCCAGCATCTCCGGAAAGACTGGAAGGAGCTGCCTCTTCGTCTTCGCTGCTTGGGGCAAGTTCTTCCCCTCGTAGCGATATCTGGAGGTCTCCTTGGCCACTTCAGGCCATGGGATGTCCAGCCTGGACGCAGCGCGTTGACACACGGCCTGCAAGTCCATGCTTAGGACGGGCGAAGCTGGTGTGCTCTCGCCCGGGGGAGCGGACATCGCTCCCGGCTTTGCAGCCTGAGCCGATGAAACGAAGATGTCATCCCCATCCGAGTCAGACCGGAGGAATTCAGAGGTATCGTCTTCGTCCTCCATGTAGTCCAACTCCAGGACATCCTCCGCGGGTGGAACCATGGTGAGGTCCAATTGGGAGCCCCAGCTTGACACAGCGCGGGGCTCCGCTCTCGCGGCTCTTGCCGCCACCAGTTCCCATCCTGAAATGGCGTGGGGCTCCGGTTCAGCGGCTGTCGCTGTTGTTGAGCCCCAGTCTGACACAGCACGCGGCTCAATCTCTGCGGCGGACGCCACCATGTCTTGATTGCCGGACGGCGAATCAGCGGACATGAGGGGGTCCTGTCCCGACAAGCTAACTTGGCGTGCTAGCCGTCTTCGGAGGCTCTTCATGGTGAAGCGGGTACAATGCCCGCACGAGCCGGGGTTATCGATAGCCTCCCGGGCATGTTCCAGCCCGAGGCAGGACGAGCAGACCTGGTGTGAGTCTGTGCCTGAAATGTTAAACCCGCAGCAGCATTGCCGAGCCTCGGAGTCCCTTACTCCTCTGGTGTGAGGGAGAGAAGGGTCCATCTTCGATCGCCGGTGTGTCCGCGTGGAGTGGATGCGCTAGTAACAGGTACGTTACTGAGAAAAAATCCAACCTTGCCGTTAGTCCGAAAGGAAAAAAGGCAACGGTGTAGATTTGACTCTTTAAAGAATATTAACTGGTGTGTTAATACCCTTTTTATCTCTGTCTCCTCTGGTGTGAGAGAGAAAAGAGAACGTCCTCTTTACCGTGGTGTCGGTGTGGAGGGAAGTACAAACTAGCAACAGGTATGTTACTAGCTTGAAGAAGAAAATCAAACCTTACCGTTATTTCGACAGAAAGAACGGCGAGGCAGATTACAATATTAACTGGTGTGTTAATATTGCTCAGTCTTCTTGCAAAGCAAAAAAGTAACCGGCAAGCTCCCGTCGACCGAATGTTAGCTTTGGGTTCAGTCTGTGGACCGTTAAGAAGAGGTGTTTGAATGACGCTGCGTCGTAGCGCAAGCTACTTAAAGGGTGGGTGGATTCCCTGAGGTTGACGTCAAGATCACCAGCCAATCAGGATTGGCGTAATGAGATTGATGCTTCTGTTTGCATACGCGTTGAGGCGCATCCCATAGTGAGACATCGAACGGAGTGTTATGAATGAGAACTAACGACAGGGAGACAAGAAACAAGGAGGAAAACATGACAGGGAGAACAGAAAAGCAAAATAACCCCACAACTAGACACAACAAAACTCACACCCTGACATAAATGCCGTCTCTGCAAGTTACTGTGAAGACGGGAGAGCTTGTTGGTCCCTCTCTACATTCACAGAGGGCCCGCTATAGTAACTCAATGAGAGAGTAATGTCAAATGACAGTACAATTGACCAATCATATATTCCTTCTAAATGGGAGGCTTTATTTTCGCAGACTTTATGACAAGTTCCGCCCGCTGTGAGGTCTATACATGTGTATAAAGTGGTGCAGTGACGTGTCCTAAAACCCGGAAGTAAGCTGCGCTCGGGTTCCCTCGACAGAAAGCATTGGGATTTCTCCATAGGGTTTTGGAAAATAGCTGGAAATAAGGTCTGTGGAAAACGAACCTGTTAGATTAATGCACGTTTTATTCAGCCGGATAATATCCACATGTCTACCCTACTTTTATTATTTTCGAATCATAAATCTAATCGATAGATTTATGATCAGCAAAAGTTCGTTCATGATGGCTCACTTCAGTGATAGTGATGACATTGTTGCGAAATGATTTACCAAGTCATTTTCAAGATTGAGTTACAATGAATTGGAGTGGCAAAGGATCAGCTGCATGACCCCACCATCAAGTGCTTCATCCAAAAGGACAGGAGGATGGACTTTGTGTTTAAGTTATTTGATCATCAAAGGTAGGCCTAAGTCGTTTTCAACGTGCCGACTTAATTCATGTTTAAGGCGAGACACGGCAGGCAAAAACATCGTTTTTCAAGTACTGGTCAATTTTGAGATGTTGTGCTATTTTGATTCTATAACATGTTTTCTTTCAGGCTTTTGGAAGGAAAACGTACAAAATACACATTTAAGTGTTTATTTTACTATAGTTTGTCTATTTGCGTCTGTAGATTTCTCCTAAATTCACCAAAAGTTAGCATTCTAACATAACATAAAGTACTGTGACCGCTGTGTGCACCATGTCAACAGAGGTATCGCTGGAAAGCTGCGTCTCTCCTGCACAATCTCATCGGATCCAAATATGGTCATTTCCTTTGTATCAGCAACCAATCGTGAAAGCACAAAGGGGTCTTAAACCAAGAAACAAAATCTCATTGGCTGGTATCAATTTCTGACAACGTGATTCGTTCAGATGAGTCACATGGTGTGCTAAAACACTTCCTGGTTAGCTTTCCGCTAGAAATTGAAATCTCAAAATGGCAAAAGAACGGCGAAAAAAAACTTTCACAGAGAAGACGACAACAATTGTCACTTGCACGAAGCAAGGTTATACAAAAAACAAATGACCCCGAACATGAAATACCTTCACGGAGTGCGTCGATGCGCAAGCTGTCATCCAAAGAACAGGAGGGTTTAGCTTCACAGGTCGTTTTCTCAAAATGAGTTTTTTCTCCTACTCTGAGTTCGAAATGTCAACTTCAGTAGCACGTACATACACCAAACCTTCCAGTTATATTCCTATCAATATTATTAAGGCTTTTACAGAAGGGTTTGTTCATATATCATTCATAGCCTGAATTATACAACATTGTATACCTAAAAACATGGCGAAAATTGATATTTTAGGGCTGTTGACAGTATTTTCTGATTTATGGAGTGATAAAAAGAGATATCCAATATCCCTTCTGTAAAAGCCTTAGATACTAATATGACTACAACATTAAACAAGAATTTTGAACCTGGCTTTATCCAAAGTTCAGATTTCTATTCCAGACATGTGTTAAAATTAGGGGTGTCAAACGATTAAAATGTTTAATCAGATTAATCACAGCTTAAAAATTAATTAATCATGATTAATCACCATTCGAACTATGTCCAAAATATGCCATTTATTTATGTATATTGTTGTGGGAATGGAAAGATAAATGAAAGAAGGCGGATATATCCATTTAACATACAGTATCTATGTTTATTATAACATTTTTCTGCGTGTCAAAATGAAAGACAACCCACACACCTATCAATCATCAAACCGTGGGGTCTTAATTCATTACGTGTTGATTTCTATCAACGGGGGAGTACTTCAGGAAAGTCGACAGAGGGGGGGGGGGGCGGCGGCTAGTGGAGTACTTCGTGACCACAGAGTGTGAACGTTGTGATCAGCTGTTTTAGCGCAGTTCTCCAGTGAAGGGGGGGGAGTCTCCCTCCGCAGCCGGTTGGCGTAGTTTTGGCACAATTCCGTTGTACAGACCGACGTTAACAGCAGCCCTGTCTGTGCACACGGAGACCGACTCTGTCGTCCGGTGATCTAACCGCCTTCTGGAAAAGCTTCACAAGTACGTTGGTACGCAAATGCGCTTTGTGACACAAGTAACGGTACGCATTTCAGATTACGCACATAACCTGCGTACCAGTTATGTGCACCCCGGTCAGAGGGCCTAGGTATAAAAGTCACGGCTCGCCACTGCAACCCAGTGAAGGATGAGTGGTTGAACTGGAGCTAATAACACAGGAATTCATCTGTACGGATAACAACATTGAAGGGTTTTTAGCTGCATATTAAAGTAGTTCTCTTAACCTGTTAAGCCCGTGAGCCCCCGGGCTGCAGGTTTTTTTTCATGAAACTGTGTCTCAGGGCTTCTTAACATTTAAAAGCCTATTCATGTGTCATACCCGATTAACGGGAAGAAACTCAGCTAACTGACAATACGAAAAAAAATTACCGAAACAAAACACAATTCTCACAAGAAGCGTCTAAATGAACCCTGACCGAAAAATGCTAGCACACATCGCACATAACTCACGTTAAACTACCCTTATTAGTATTATCACTGAGCAATCACTCGCGGCGAAATGAACAACAACAACAACATTCGCTTTACTGGACCAAATCGGAAAATAATTCTTACCGTTGCTGTGTTCTGATCAAAAGTTGTGTTCAATGGCATTAAAACAATGAAAACGCTGCTGAAGGTTAATCCATAGGTTAATCCAATGTGTCTGTCACTTTGAAATGATTACTGATAATCCATCATTCAATTTTTATGACAATAACAGAGTTTACATATTAGCTGCTAATGATAGCTACCAGAGTGTATCGCAGCTTCCGGTTCCGGGGCATTCTGGCTACGCATCACTCATTCACCAATGGGTAATGTTTAGATGGATTTTAAGAGCTTCCCCTTGTTGGGGCAGATGTCATTCTTTGGCGGGGGCTCTGAGGCCCCCCCCCCCCCCCTCTGCCTCCGCGCGTCCTTTTGTGAATGGGTCAGATTAACAGAGGAAGAATTCACAGCAACCATTGGTAAAGTTATAACAAATATGCTGATTTAATGGCAAAAGATACAATAACACAACATCACAAAGTAATCCGGATTACCTCGGCTCTTGTTCCTCCCGCCGGGAGATCTAATTTACTTTGTCTTGTCAGCAGGAGGAAGAGAGAACGAACCAAAGACAGAACAGGCTTACATACTAAAACAAAACAAGAGGAGCTGGGTCAGATGTTCCTCCTTTCAGGTCATCTCATTGGGAGAAGCAAAACGATGGCGTGTCGGAGCGAATCAGCGCGAGCCAGCGAAGGACCCGGAAACAAGAGTCTCTTAGTTTGTAGCAAAACACATCTGGTGTCCGTTATCACACATTCTTGCATAGACTTTCACACACACCCATCTTGCAATATTCCAGAGACTTGAGTTGTGTCTAAAGAATATTCCCTTGCTCACAAAAATAATACAAAGGTTTCATTTCTCATATTTCCAGCTTCTGGTTACACAGACTGCTATTATTAATACAAAGTAATTAAACACACACATCTACTATTCAAGATATGTAGACTTCCCTGACATGCTGGAGATCTTAAGAAGAACGTCTCCTCCCCCACCTAGCCTCCTGTCCTGCATAACTGCTCCTTGTCATACAGAGTAATAAAACATGTTTAAGCTAACTACTCCACAATGTTGTAGCAATTTAGTACCCACACCTGAAAGAATAAAACAGAGAAGTCAATAGAATACAAACACAGGCATTGTTCAGCACAATGAATACATACATTTTATTCCCCCATGAATGTCACATGTCTTTCTTTATGAAAGCCATATTTGTAAATGTTTAACCGTCATGGGGCCACAAGATCAGTCAACTAACCAAAGTTAACTGTCCTTGTAGCCTAAAGCCATCACCGAACTTCACCTCGAGGTCAGCCTACTTGGAATTCAGACCTTAACTGTGTGACTCAATTCTCAAGGCTTTTTCTGGGTCTGCAGGACATGCCTCATTAACCAACAAGAATGTAACTGTATTATATCTGAGGAAAATCCCCCTTTGGCTTCCCTTGTTATTTGCACAGACTATTGATAACTAACAGAGAAACTCAAGGGGCCTCTTTTAATATCGGGAAATTGCAACAAGACTTTCTGCCATTCAAATGTAACACACTTCTAATATATCAGGTGATATAATCTTCAATTCTTCACACCCTCGATTCTATTGGCTCTAGCGGTTAAAAAGAGATGTCAATCATCAAAATTAAACGAGGGGTGCCAGAAATATGAAAAATGCACCCAAATGACCCCAGAAGTGTTTTTTTTCTAAATATCTCTAAAAAGGTCAAATGTCACTTGTTTTCCATCAATCTTGATACAGGGTACTTATTATGTTATAGTTTGGATTCCTAAAGCTTTTAGTCTACTATCCCATCATTCAAGGGTGGTTTTCACTATAATGTAATTGTTTTACTATGTTCAATCTGAATTGACTTTAAAAGTCCCATGTCATGGCCATTTCTACTGATCATCATTCCATTGTTGAGGTCTACTAGAATTGATTTATATTGTGCAATTTTCCAAACTCACATTGGTTTCTCATACAGCATCTCTGTATAGTATGTGTATTCACTCTCTGCCCTAAACGGCTTGTTTACCGCGACCCATCTTTGGTGTTATGAAGTGACTGAGCTTGTGAACTGTCTACGGGAGGGCGGGGGGAGCCTCGCTGCGGGGTAACTGTGGACCTCTGTCGCCTGTCAGCGCAACTTACATGATGCCGTTTCAAAAAATTAAGGGCGGTGCCGGCCGTCAGCGTACAGAGCCGGCCGTTAACGGCCCGCTGACGACAGGCCGTTCTGTGATTCTCCAAAACACACAGATGGCCAGTCCGCTATGTATTCCACTGGGTCATCGCAGCGCCGCAGACGGACCCGGTGGAATACAGGGTCTACCGCGTTTAGGAACTGTTAAACAGAACCGAAATTGTGTATTTTGTATGGGTACCCGGCATTTTCTTATCGATTCTCATCTGGAACCGAGTTTCGGTTCTCAACCCTATTCATAACACACAAGGGAACCTGCAAAACAGGCTCAGGGCTTAAGAGGTTAATTGACTTTAGAATTAAAAAAAGGTGATGTAATTATTGTTGTAGTTTGAAACAATTTCAACTTGAGCTATTTATTTTTTTATATACCCTTAACCTGTTAAGCCCTGAGTCTGTTTTCCAGGTCTCAGGCTCGAAAATGACATTCCCAGAACAAACTTCTAAAAGGGGTAAATTATTAATCTTTTTTCTCAAATGAATGAAAAACCTGTGAGTTGGATGTAGAAGAGTCAGAATCAATATAGATGTTTTTATTTTAAAGTAAATTCAGATTGAACATTGTAAATTATAGTGTCCGTATAGTGAAAACCACCCTTGAATGATGGGATCGTAGACTAAAATATTTAAGAATCCAAACTATAACATATAATAAGTACCCTGTATCAAGATTGATGCAAAACAAGTGAAATTTGACCTTTTTAGCGAGATTTAGCAAAAAGAAAAACACTTCTGGGGTCATTTGGGTGGATTTGATCTATCTCTGGCCCCACTTGGTCGATTTTGATGATTGACATCTCTTTTTAACCGTTAGAGCCAATAGAATCCACCTACACGTTACCATTGAGGAGTGAGAGTGATGCACAAGCAGTTTTCCCAAACCGAAAGCTACGTTACGCTCTGAAAACTGAAAACTAGGCTTATTGATCATAAATATGATGATGGATTATCAGTAATAATTTCAAAGGGACACAGAGACATTGGATTAACCTTCAGCAGCGTTGTTATGCATTTATTGCCATTGAACACAACTTTTGATCAGAAAACAGCAAAGGTAAGACATATTTGCCGTTTTGGCTACGTAAAGTGGAGTTGTGTGTTGTCTTTGCTGGCTTTCGCTGCCGCAAGTTTTGGTTGCTCAGTGATGATACCTATACCTCTGGAATCTGTGGATTCTCAGCTTTCATATGATATGTTGTTTGTGCAGATCCGATAAGTAATACAATAGTTCTACTGTGAGTTCTGTGCTAAGTGCGTCAGCATTTTTTCGCTTAGTGCTAATTCAGAGGCTTGGCATTACCCTTGTGTTTCGTTTAGCTAAACATTGTTAATATCGTCAGTTAGCTGAGTTTCTTCCCGTTAAGTGGGTATGACACATTAATAGGTTGTTAAATGTTAAGAAGCCCTGAGACACAGTTTCTTGAAAATAACTATAGGACTAGAAGTAGAAGTACAACAGGAAATGTGTATCTGCTCACTTGGAAAACAGAAAGAAAGAAGAAAACAAAGAAGGCAGCAGCGCAACAAATCAGTCATTGTGATCGGTGGTAAGTGTCAGCACTTCATTAAAAACTGTAAACTACTATAAATAACATTAGATACTGCAGGAAAAAAGTTGTGTGTGTTTGTTGCAATAAGTTGTAACTCCAAACAAGTACTGAAGCTTGGTAACCTACTTTCTGCTGCCGTGAAACACCTGAACCCAATTTGGCAACAAACCATCCCTCCCTCATGGTGAGACAGCATTTCCTGAGAGGCACAAACAAACACCAAGAAAACCCACAGAACTGATCCAAGTTGGTGGTAATGAGGTACGACGCCTCAAAGCAACAAAACAACAAGTAATTAGGAAGACTCAGTGAAACTAAATAATGAGAAATTATAAGTTATATAAAATCAGCATAGCAGAATTATGCTCTTTCCTGAATTCTGATTACGCTGTGGACACTTGTGAAACCTCTTATAGGGGTACCGCCCTGAGCTAGTATCAGGCACACGCTTAAAAACCCTTAAGAGATTTTCATGTTCATGCAATTTTGGCTGTTTTGAGTGAATATTGCTCAAACTTGCCAGAGGATATTCTTTTTTAGTTGTATTTTGAATTGTCGTCGCAGTTTTTTTAATTAGCCTAAAATGGCAAAGCTACACAAAAATCGACACATTTGTTCCTAGCGGCAAAAAATGCCCCATTGAAAACCATTGAAAATGCTTTTTTTGACCCCACATTTATCTTATCATAAACTCTTGATTTCCTTTATGTTAAGATTTCATTTTGGACTTAATTTTTACATTTGCCTGCAAGATGGCGATAATTGTAACCCTTTGAAGCCTGCAGCAAAATGTCACACTTTTTACTGTTTTCTGCAAGGGTCACTTGCTACTGGAATGATATGTGTGTGTCGCTTTTGATGTTGGATAATAGTATGTGTGTGCGTGTTTGTGTGTGTGTCCAACTTCAAAATACTTTTCTCTTCGAAGGCCACACTGAGTAATCTAATTCAATAATAAAAACAATGAGTTGTGAGAACCACAACAAAATTGGACTTTGTTTTGGTTCTCGCTCAGGTTGTTTATGCAGGTGAACTGTGCAAGTATTAGCCCTTTGAAGCCTGCAGCAAAATGTCACACTTTGTACTGTTTTCTGCAAGGGTCACTTGCTACTGAAATGATGTGTGTGTCACTTTTGATGTTGGATAATGTTGTGTGTGTGTGTGTGTGTCCAACTTCAAAATACTTTTCTCTTAGAAGGCCACACTGCTTAATAATCTCATTCAATAATAAAAACAATGAGTTGTGAGAACCAAAACAAAATTGGACTTTGTTTTGGTTCTCGCTCAGATTGTTTATGCAGGTGAACTGCAGCCATGGTTATAAGTATTACTATCAGTGCAGGAGTAGTCTTTTTGGAGATGGCAAGGCATTACAGCACACAGGAGGCTCTGGACATCATCATGCACTCTGATTGCGAGGATGGCTCCTCATCCTCCTCCGTGGACTCTGAGGCTGACACAGAAGAGGCCTCAGAGTCCACGGAGGACGCCTCAGAGGGGGGAACAGACCAGCTAGAGTCCAACTCAGACTCATCTGAAACTGAGAGCGGAGGGGAGTTGGAGAAAGCAGCTGCAGGATGGACTTCAAAAAATGGAAAAGTGTTTTGGTCTCCCACAAACACTGAGACGCTCCGCTACGTCCCAGCAGCCAGAAGTTTGCAGCATTTTCCGAGCCACGATGTCCCACAAGAGGTTTCACCAAATCAGCCGAACACTGCGGATCGACGACAAGCTATCCCGACCGCGGCGCCGTGGCCCGTGATGACAAGCTGGCTGCCTTCCGCAAAGTCTGGGATACAGTGGGGCAAACAAATATTTAGTCAGCCACCAATTGTGCAAGTTCTCCCACTTAAAAAGATGAGAGAGGCCTGTCATTTTCATCCTAGGTATACCTCAACTATGAGAGACAAAATGAGAAGAAACAAAATCCAGAAAATCACTGATTTTTAAAGAATTTATTTGCAAATTATGGTAGAAAATAAGAATTTGGTCAATAACAAAAGTTCATCTCAATACTTTGTTATATACCCTTTGTTGGCAATGACAGAGGTCAAACGTTTTCTGTAAGTCTTCACAAGGTTTTCACAAACTGTTGCTGGTATTTTGGCCCATTCCTCCATGCAGATCTCCTCTAGAGCAGTGATGTTTTGGGGCTGTCGCTGGGCAACACGGACTTTCAACTCCCTCCAAAGATGTTCTATGGGGGTGAGATCTGGAGACTGGCTAGGCCACTCCAGGACCTTGAAATGCTTCTTACGAAGCCACTCCTTCGTTGCCCGGGCGGTGTGTTTGGGATTATTGTCATGCTGAAAGACCCAGCCACGTTTCATCTTCAATGCCCTTGCTGATGGAAGGAGGTTGTCACTCAAAATCTCACGATACATGGCCCCATTCATTCTTTCTTTTACACGGATCAGTCGTCCTGGTCCCTTTGCAGAGAAACAGCCCCAAAGCATGATGTTTCCACCCCCATGTTTCACAGTAGGTATGGTGTTCTTTGGATGCAACTCAGCATTCTTTCTCCTCCAAACACGTCTAGTTGAGTTTTTACCAAAAAGTTCTATTTTGGTTTCATCTGACCATATGACATTCTCCCAATCCTCTTCTGGATCATCTAAATGCTCTCTAGCAAACTTCAGACGGGCCTGGACATGTACTGGCTTAAGCAGGGGGACACGTCTGGCACTGCAGGATTTGAGTCCCTGGCGGCGTAGTGTGTTACTGATAATGGTAGCCTTTGTTACTTTGGTCCCAGCTCTCTGCAGGTCATTGACTAGGCAAGGCAAGGCAAGGCAAGGCAAGGCAAGTTTATTTATATAGCACTTTTCAACACAAGGCAATTCAAAGTGCTTTACAAAAAATGAAAGAGATTAAGAAAATGGCATTTAAAATCAGTCATTAAAAAGAAAAGCTAATAAAATAAACATTAAAAGAAAAAATACATGGATAAAAGTTACAGTGCAATTAAACATTAAAAGAAAAAAGTACATGGATAAAAGTTACAGTGCAGTCTAAGATATGAATAGTTCAATTAAAAGCAGCGACAAAAAGAAAAGTCTTCAGCCTGGATTTAAAAGTAGTCAGAGTTGCAGCAAACCTGCAGGTTTCTGGGAGTTTGTTCCAGATATTTGGAGCATAATAACTGAACGCTGCTTTACCATGTTTAGTTCTGACTCTGGGGACAGAAAGCTGACCAGTCCCTGAAGACCTGAGAGATCTGGATGGTTCATAATTTAGCAGGAGGTCAGAAATGTATTTTGGGCCTAAACCATTCAGTGCTTTATAAACCAGCAGCAGTATTTTGAAATCTATTCTTTGACACACAGGAAGCCAGTGTAAAGACTTCAGAACTGGAGTGATGTGATCCACTTTCTTAGTGTTAGTGAGGACTCGAGCAGCGGCGTTCTGAATCAGCTGCAGCTTCCTAATAGATTTTTTAGTGAGACCTGTGAAGACAC
This sequence comes from Gymnodraco acuticeps, assembly GCF_902827175.1. Taxonomy (NCBI): domain Eukaryota; kingdom Metazoa; phylum Chordata; class Actinopteri; order Perciformes; family Bathydraconidae; genus Gymnodraco; species Gymnodraco acuticeps. Next base: position 1,047,677 of record NW_022990266.1, read on the forward strand.
CATTGCAGTAGTCGAGTCTACTGAAGATAAAAGCATGGACAAGTTTTTCCAAATCCTGCTGTGACATTAGTCTTTTAATCCTAGATATATTCTTTAGGTGATAGTAGGCTGATTTAGTAACAGTTTTAATGTGACTGTTGAAACTCAGGTCAGAGTCCATGACTACACCTAGATTTCTGGCTTTATCTGTTGTTTTGAACATTGCACACTGAAGCTCAGCGCTAACTTTTATACGTTCTGCCTTGGCTCCAAAAACCATTACCTCAGTTTTATCTTTGTTTAATTGGAGAAAGTTCTGACACATCCAGTCATTGATTTGTTCAATGCACTTACTCAGTGTTTGAATTGGAGCATAGTCTCCTGGTGAAATTGTTACGTAAATTTGTGTGTCATCTGCATAGCTATGGTAACTTATTTTGTTGTTCTTCATTATCTGAGCCAGTGGTAGCATGTAGATGTTAAAGAGAAGAGGCCCCAAGATGGAGCCTTGAGGAACCCCACATGTCATAATTGTCAACTCAGATGTGTATTTACCTAAAGAAACAAAGTTGTTTCTGTCCTTTAAGTAGGATTCAAACCAATTCAGAACTGTTTCCGAAAGTCCCACCCAGTTTTCCAGTCGGTCTAGTAATATGCTGTGGTCAACAGTGTCAAACGCAGCACTGAGATCTAATAATACTAACACTGAAGTTCTGCCACTGTCTGTGTTTAAGTGGATGTCATTAAAGACCTTTACAAGAGCAGTCTCAGTGCTGTGTTTTGGACGAAAGCCTGACTGGAACACATCAAAACAGTTATTTAAATGCAAGAAATTACTCAACTGTTGAAAAACAACTTTTTCAATGATTTTACCTAGAAATGGGAGGTTTGATATGGGCCTGTAATTGTTCATTACTGAAGCATCTAGATTATTCTTTTTTAAGAGCGGTTTAATGACTGCAGTTTTCAGGGCCTGTGGAAAAATACCTGAGTGAAGAGATTTGTTTACTATATGAAGTAGATCTGAGGCCATGCAAGGCAAAACATCTTTGAAAAATCCTGTTGGAATAATATCAAGGCAGCAAGAGGAGGATTTCAGAAGTTGAATAATGTCCTCTAGGTTTTTATCATTAATCTGATGGAATTGTGTCATGATGTCTGAATTGATGTTAAGTGGAGATAGGGACAACACATTTGCTGTTCCTGATGCAGAGGCACTGACTGCTTGTCTGATTTTCTGAATTTTGTCAGTGAAAAAGGAGGCAAAATCATTGCACGCCCTGGTGGATAGAAATTCAGAGGCTACTGACACTGGGGGGTTAGTTAGTCTGTCGACGGTAGCAAACAAGGCACGTGCGTTGTTTTTGTTTTTGGTAATGATGTCAGAGAAGAACGATTGTCGTGCGTTTTTCAATTCCAAATTATAAAGGCCAAGTCTCTCTTTATAGATTTCAAAGTGAACCTGGAGATTTGTTTTTCGCCACCTGCGTTCAGCTTTTCGACATTCTCTTTTTTCTGTTTTCATGGTCATGGCCTTTCTCCATGGAGATATTTTCTTGCCAGACACTTCCTTTACCTTAGTTGGAGCAATGGCATCTATAACATTTTTAATTTTTGAATTAAAATGATCTACTAGCTCATTTACTGAGATGTTGGCAGGGGCAAGTGTGGAAGAGAAATTCTGAGTAAACATTTCCCTAGTATTTTCAGTTAAATATCGCTTTGTGGTTACCTCTTTTTGAACATTTTTGTGAACAGAAATAGAGCTCTCAAAGAAAACACAGGAATGGTCAGAGAGTGCAACATCAGTCACCACAACCTTAGAGATATTCAGATCCTTTGAGATAATTAAGTCCAGAGTGTGCCCCTTATTGTGCGTGGGCTCCGTCACATGCTGAGTCAGTCCATAGCTATCAAGAACACAAAATAGTTCTTTAGCCCCTCTGTCCTGGGGGTTGTCAACATGGATGTTAAAATCACCAACAATGACTAGACGGTCAAAGTCAATACACACTATAGACAGCAGTTCAGTAAAGTCATCAAAAAAGCTTGCACAGTATTTGGGTGGTCTATAGATATTTAGGAACAGAGCTCGAGAGGAGCATTTCAGCCGAAGGGCCACATATTCAAAATAATCAAAGTTTCCATACGATGTCTTCCTGCATTGAAGGGAATCATTGAACAGAATAGCAACTCCACCCCCTTTCTTATGCATTCTTTCCTGACTCATAAAACTAAAGTTGGGAGGGGTTGATTCGATAAGAACAGCTGCACTGTTATTTTGTTCAATCCAAGTTTCTGTTAAAAACATAAAATCGAGATTGTGCTCAGTGATTAAATCATTGATTAAAAATGTTTTTCCTGCCAAAGACCTGACATTTAATAAAGCTAGTTTAAGTTTGTTAAACACACTATCAGTCATGTTTTTTGTAACAAGCTGTGGCTGACATGGAATCACTGCTAAATTAGATACACTCACACAAACGTTTGAGCGCTTCCTGTTTCTATGATTCACCGCTCTTAATCTATTACCTATCAACACAGATATCGGCAAAGCTACTGGCAGGCAGGGCCCCGACATGTCCTGGAAAGAGTTGAGAGTGCCATACGCCCTTGAGCCTGGACCCATCACATATCAGTAAGAGTTTGTTGTGTTTTGTACACACACATCCTTATCAGGCTTCGGAGACTGCAGAAGCCCCCTCGAAGGGAGGGGAGGTGGTCGACGTAGGCACGGTGATGGAGACGGGCTAGATGGTGCGGGGGGTAGAGGACATGCTGCCAGGGGGGGGAGGTGGTTGACGTAGGCGCGGTGATGAGGACGGGGGAGATGGTGCGCGTCTCCGCTGTGATTTTGGTGGGCGTCGTTGAGGAGCGGGGGTAAAGGACATGGTGCCAGCCCTGCGTATCGCCTTCGTTTGGTCTTTGAACTCCAGGAAGGAATCGGTGCCAACCCTCTGTATCTCCTTTGTGTGTTCATCGATCTCCAGGAGGGTGGGCGAGGGTGAAAGGGTGAACGGAGTATCCTCAAAGGCGTTGACAGGGGGGGGAGGCAGTGGAGACTCCTCCATGTGTCTCATATGTCTCCCATAATCAGAACATTCCTCAGGCGGGTGCAGTGATAATTCTTCAGGGTTTTCTGCGTGATGTGTTGTGTCTTTCTCGTGTTTTGATTCCTCTTGCCGCTTGTCCTTGGCAGAGGGAACAGATTGATGACGCAGGCAGTTGAATATGTTAGAGATAAACAATTTCACTCCTGACTTGTTCAGGCAAACTCCATTTGCCTTGAAAAGATGTCTGCGATCCCAGAAAAAGTTAAAATTGTCAATAAAATGAACAGAATGGTCAGTACAGACAGTTGAAAGCCAGGTGTTCAGTGCAAACAATCTGCTGAATCTCTCCACTCCTCTTCTGACTGGCGGTAGAGGGCCACTGATGAACACCTCTGCATTTAGAGAGCTGGCAGTTTCCAACAAACATTTAAAGTCTTCTTTCAGCACTTCTGACTGTTGTTTCACAACATCATTTGTTCCAATGTGCAGTACCACATTCTTCACAATCGGATGTTCAGCCCCAATATGCAGGATCTTCTCAGCCAAGTCAGAGACCACATCCTTGGGAAAACAGAGTACTTTGGTGTTGTTCTTATTACACAGACCTTTTACATCTCTTACAGCAGAGTCACCCACAATCAGAGTTTCAGGCCCAGTCGTTAGCTTTCCCTCTAGCCTTTTACTTTTAGAGTAGCTATTGGTCCTTACCCTGCTGCGTGAAGAGGACAGGTTATCCAGGTCATCAGATCTCCGGTTCTCGGTCAGCGGAGCGTATCTGTTCTGGATTGGCACACTTGGTGGTTTAGGAGGATTGTTTGTAATTCTCCCTTTAGCAGCTGTCCACTGCTGTTTCCTAGTATGAATAGGGGTTGAAGAGGCGCTCTTCCTGGGTGATAACAATGCAGGCCAGCCGGTCGCATCACAGATTTTGGAGCTCTGGGCTCTGCCTGTTATCCGTCCTCCCAAATCCCATGGAAATTATTTACTCTTAGGCTTTGCACCCAGAGAGTTCCAGGGAGGACTATCACTTGTAGATTTATTACCCGGTACACAGCCCTCCTGTTCCTTGGAATCCTTGTAGCTGCTAACTAGCTGTGAGTTAGCATACCCTTCTCCATTACTTTGCAACACTGGTAAAGTCGTGTCATTCCCACGACATAGTCCATTCACTTCCACGTTAACTTCCAACCGTTGCATTTTCATTTCCAACACAGCCATCTTCTGTATAAGTTTCTGGAAGTCATCTGTAGAGAACGGAGGCATTTTGCTACCAACTAGCTTAAGCTAAATAGCAGTAGCCTACCAGGCTTTAGCTGTTGCTAGGCCACGCTATTGTAAGACTGACGTCGTCGTAAAAATGTTGAAATATGGCTGAAACCCTCCGTCTATTTACGAAGATGAACTGTCCCAGTGATAAGTTAATGTCCAGGAGCCGCTGCTCGAAGTTTTCAGAGAATAAGAATAGGAAAATCAGCATAAAAAGTAAGCAGAGGCAAGAGCAAGCAGAAAAGCGTCTGCACTGACTAGGTCCCCCCGTGTGGTTCTGGGATTTTTGCTCACCGTTCTTGTGATCATTTTGACCCCACGGGGTGAGATATTGCGTGGAGCCCCAGATCGAGGGAGATTATCAGTGGTCTTGTATGTCTTCCATTTTCTAATAATTGCTCCCACAGTTGATTTCTTCACACCAAGCTGCTTACTATTGCAGATTCAGTCTTCCCAGCCT